>NC_041408.2:68182742-68846492 GCF_900747795.2 Erpetoichthys calabaricus
ACATTGAATATGGTTCTATTAAATGTTAGAGCTTTAACTAACAAGACGTTTTTTATCAACGATCTTATTAGTGATAAAAAAATAGATTTTATTGCACTAAGTGAAACGTGGCTTAGCTCAGATGGCGCAGCTGTTTTAATCGAATCTGCGCCTCCGGATTACAGTTTTACTCGTGCTGATCGCCAAGGAAAGAGAGGTGGAGGGCTAGCAAACATTTACTCTAGCAGGTTAAAATGTAAAAATATCAGTTTTGGTAAATTCAAGTCTTTTGAGTATCTCGCCATTATTATTCAGGGAGATTCTCACGTTTTAGTATTATCCGTGTATAGACCTCCTAAATTCAACGCGTCTTTCTTTGAGGAATTCTCTGACTTGATGTCAATCTTAATTACAAACTATGACACACTCTTAATAGTCGGCGACTTTAATTTTCATATAGATAATCAATGTGACCAGAAAGTAAAAGAATTTATGAACCTCCTGGACTCTTTTGATTTGAGACAGCTCGTTAATCAGCCTACACATAAAGCAGGTCATACGTTAGACTTAGTAATTACTAAAGGACTAAAAGTTGATATAAAGCAGGTCATTGATACGGGTCTTTCAGACCATTTTCTTCTACTCTTTAATATAGAAATAATGATAGAAAACACTCATGAGAAGCATATTGTTAAAAAACGCTTCTTTGACTCATCAGCAGCTTTAAAACTTTCAAACATTCTAACCAATCAGTCCGTTTATAGTGCCAACTATAATAGCGAGGAGAATGTAAATAGTAAGGTGGAAAGATTTAATACTAAAGTGAGGGCTGCTGTTGACTTAGTTGCACCTGAAAAGACAGTTAAAAAATCTTCTAGCATTGTTATACCATGGAAGACCCAAAGAGTGTCTGATTTAAAGAGAACATGCCGTAGAGCTGAGCGTAAATGGAGGAAAACTAAACTAACTATTGACTATGAAATATTAAAAGTTAAAATAACAGAATACAATAACACAGTCCGTCTTGAGAGGCGCTGCTATTTCTCTAAGATTATAAATAACAATGCTAGTAATCCCAGAGTCTTATTCTCAACAACTGATCATCTGTTAAACCCAGGTAACTCAAAGGAATGCCTCCTAAGTACTTTCAGTAAAACCTGTGAGGCTATCGCTGTATTTTTCAATCAAAAAATTAATGATATTAGAAATAACATAGTATATCTCCCCAACACTAAGGATCCTCCTAAACCCCAGTACCCCATAATAAACAAATTAAAGTCTTTCACTAGGATAGATTTACCTGATTTACATAAAATAATTTCTCAAATGAAACCCTCCACCTGTGCCCTTGACCCAATACCAACAAATTTTTTCAAAGAAGTATCGGGCGTGCTTAGTGATAATGTTCTTGACATAGTAAACTCGTCATTAGATACGGGGGTCTTCCCAGACTGTCTTAAGACTGCGGTAGTTAAATCCCTACTTAAGAAAAATAATCTCGATCCCTCTGCTCTTGAAAATTATAGACCCATCTCTAACCTGCCTTTCTTAAGTAAAATTCTAGAGAAGGCAGTCATTATGCAGTTAAATGAGCACCTCAATAAACATGCTATTCTTGATAAATTTCAGTCAGGTTTTAGAACAAATCACAGCACAGAAACTGCACTCGTTAAAGTAGTAAATGACTTGCGGGTAAATGCAGACAGAGGCCATTTATCTGTTCTCATCCTCTTAGATCTGAGTTCCGCATTTGACACCATTGATCATAATATTCTTAAGAATCGCCTTAGTCAATGGGTGGGCCTCTCTGGCAGTGTCTTAAATTGGTTTGAATCCTACCTGGCAGGGAGAAAATTCTTTGTTAGTTGTGGTAATTATAACTCAAAGACACATGATATTCTATATGGTGTTCCACAAGGCTCTATCCTGGGTCCACTGGTCTTCTCAATCTACATGCTTCCATTAGGTCAGATTATCTCAGGGCACAACGTGAGCTACCACAGCTATGCTGATGACACACAGCTGTATTTATCAATAGCACCTGATGACCCCAAATCTCTTGATTCGCTAACACAATGTCTAACTTGTATCTCAGAATGGATGAATAGTAACTTTCTCAAATTAAATAAAGAAAAAAAACGAAATCTTAGTGATTGGCAATAATGGATACAATGAGGCTATTAGAAATAAACTGGATGCATTAGGATTAAAAGTCAAATCGGAGGTAAAAAGCTTAGGGGTAACCGTTGATTGTAATCTGAATTTTAAATCGCATATTAATCAGATCACTAGGACAGCATTTTTTCACCTAAGAAACATAGCAAAAGTTAGACCTCTTATATCATCGAAAGATGCAGAGAAATTAGTTCATGCGTTTGTTTTCAGTCGGCTAGATTACTGTAACGCACTCCTCTCAGGACTACCCAAAAAAGACATCAATCGTTTGCAACTAGTGCAGAATGCAGCTGCTAGAATCCTTACCAGGAAAAGAAAATCCGAACACATTTCTCCAGTTTTGATGTCACTACACTGGTTACCTGTGTCATTCAGAATTGACTTTAAAATTCTGCTTATGGTTTATAAAGCTTTAAATAATCTCGCCCCGGCTTATATATCGGAATGTCTGACACCTTATATTCCAAATCGTAACCTCGGATCCTCAACTGAGTGTCTCCTTAGAATTCCAAGAGCAAAACTTAAAAGAAGTGGTGAGGCGGCCTTCTGCTGTTATGCACCTAAAATCTGGAATAGCCTGCCAGTAGGAATTCGCCAGGCTAATACAGTGGAGCACTTTAAAAAACTACTGAAAACACATTATTTTAACATGGCCTTCTCATAACTTCACTGTAATTTAATCCTGATACTCTGTATATCTAATTCATTATAATAACTATTCATTCAAAATCTGTACTAACCCCTACTCTCTCTTCTGTTTCCTTTTCCGGTGTCCTGTTGGTGGTGGCGTGCGCCACCACCATCTACCCAAAGCACCATGATGTTCCAACAATGATGGATGGATTAAAAGCCAGAAGTCTGTATGACCATCAGCATCAAGTGACTCCATGTGAACCCTAACTACAAAGAGGACTAATTCATTTATGTTAGGTAAAATGCCCAGAGGGGACTGGGCGGTCTCGTGGCCTGGAACCCCTACAGATTTTATTTTTTTCTCCAGCCTTCTGGAGTTTTTTTTTGTTTTTTCTGTCCACCCTGCCCATCGGACCTTACTCCTTTCTATGTTAATTAATGTTGTCTTATTTTAATTTCTTATTTTGTCTTTTATTTTTCTTCTCTCCATTATGTAAAGCACTTTGAGCTACTTTTTGTATGAAAATGTGCTATATAAATAAATGTTGTTGTTGTTGTTACTCTTTCCCATAACTTCATGCTGTGGCTCATCAATTTTATTCCCCTGTAGTTACTACAGTCCTGCACATCCCCCTTATTCTTAAATATCGGCACCAGTACACTTCTTCTCAACTCCTCAGGCATCTTGTCGCTTTCCAAGATTCCATTAAACAATCTGGTTAAAAACTCCACTGCCATTTCTCCTAAACACCTCCATGCTTCCATAGGTATGTCATCTGGACCAACAGCCTTTCCATTTTTCATCCTCTTCATAGCTGTCCTTAGTTCCTCCTTTCTAATCCATTGCACTTCCTGATTCACTATCGCCACATCATCCAACCTCTTCTCTCTCTCGTTCTCTTCATTCATCAGCCTCTCAAAGTACTCTTTCCATCTGCTCAACACACTTTCCTCACTTGTGAGTATGTTTCCATCTTTATCCTTTATCACCCTAACCTGCTGCACATCTCTACCAGCTCGGTCCCTCTGTCTAGCCAATCGGTACAGGTCCTTTTCCCCCTCCTTAGTGTCCAACCTCTTATACAACTCATCATACACCTTTTCTTTAGCCTTTGCCACCTCTCTCTTCACCTTGCGCCTTATCTCTTTGTATTCTTGTCTACTTTCAGCATCTCTCTGACTATCCCACTTCTTCTTTGCCATCCTCTTCCTCTGTATACTCTCCTGTATTTCCTTATTCCTCCAGCAGGTTTCGTTTTCCTCCTTCCTCTTTCCAGATGTCACGCCAAGCACCCTTCTTGCTGTCACCCTTACTACATCTGCTGTAGTTTCCCAGCTGTCTGGTAATTCTTCACTGCCGTCCAGTGCCTGTCTCACCTCCTTCCTAAACTCAACCTTGCAGTTTTCCTTTTTCAACTTCCACCATTTGATCCTTGGCTCTGTCCTCAATCTCTTCCTCTTCTTAATCTCCAACGTCATCCTACAGACAACCATCCTATGCTGCTTAACTACACTTTCCCCTGCCACCACTTTGCAGTCTTCAATCTCCTTCAGATTGACTCTTCTGCATAGGATGTACTCTACCTGTGTGCATCTTCCTCCACTCTTGTACGTAACCCTATGTTCCTCCCTCTTCTTAAAATACATATTCACCACAGCCATGTCCATCCTTTTGGCAACATCCACTATCCCCTGACATTCTCCATTCCTCTCCTTGACACCATACCTACCCATCACCTCCTCGTCTCCACTGTTCCCTTCACCAACAAGCCCATTGAAATCCATTCCAATCACCACTTTCTGTCCCTTGGGTACACTGTTCATCACTTCATCCAACTCACTCCAAAAATCTTCTTTCTCACCCACTGCACACCCAACTTGCGGTGCATATGCACTAACAACATTCATCATCACACCTCCAATTTCCAGATTCATAATCATTACTCTGCCTGACACTCTTTTCACCTCCAAAACACTCTGGACATGCTGTTCCTTCAGAATAACTCCTAACCATTTCTCCTCCCATCCACACCATGATAGAACAATTTGAATCGACCTCCAATCCACCTGGCCTTATTCTCCTTCCATTTAGTCTCTTGCACACACAATATATCAGCCTTCCTTCTCTCTATTATATCTGCCAACTCTCTCCCCTTACCAGCCATACTGCCAACATTCAAAGTTCCTACCCTCAGTTCCACTCTCTTTACTTTCCTCCTCTCATCCTGCCTCCGGACACATGTCCCCCTTCTTCTTCGGCCAACAGTAGCCCAATTTCCGCCAGCACCCTGTTGACTAACAGTATTGGTGGCGGTCGTTGGTTATTGGTTAACTCGGGGCTTGACCGATCCGGTATGGAAATTTGTATTGTTGTCCGCATATTGATTTGGCAAAATTTTACACCGGATGCCCCTCCTGACGTAACCCTCCCCATTTATCTGGGCTTGGGACCGGCACGAAGAAACACACTGGTTTGTGCATCCCCAGTGGCTGGGCTAAATAAATGAGCCTGATGGACTGAATGGCCTCCTCTGTTATGTCAAATTTCTTATGTTCTTATGAAATTTAGCAAAAGGTTCTGCAGTCTTATGGTGGAAACAGAGAAGCTAGGGAGGTGCTCCTATCCTACACCCATAAGACTTCTCAATCAGGACATGCCCCACAACATTTCTTGAGCATTACCTACGAACTGGTCTCATCTTATCATATTCCTTATCATATTTGGTTTTCTTTTTTTTAAGATTTGTACATAAAGATATATCATTCAATTAATGCATTTGCCTTGTATATTTCATCATATAATAAATTACACAATATTGTATCATTTTTGCCACTGTATGTTACACCTCGTATATTGTGTAGTTAGTTTTATATTTACAATTAAGTTGTTTCCATTTTGCCGTAATATATTTAAAACTTAAGTTGTCCTATTTTGTGTTACTTGCTTTTCTGTTTGTTTATATTTATCATCTTTTTACTCTGTTTTGCATAATTGGAGTAGCGAAACAGGTTCACATTTCTTTTCACCTATGTGGCTCAGAGGATCAGCTTCCAGGTTAAAGGAAGGTAAGCAATGCCAGCTCTGAGAGAGAGGTGGTGCTAACGCTGACACTGTTGTCTCTTTTTTCATCCACAGTGGTGAGAAGATACAGTTATGGAAATTGACTCTGCCACTTCCACCCAGAGTCATATAAAAGAGTGGATGCCCCAGAGAAAGGTGCCTCTTTTCTGCCACCAGAACGTAGCTGCCAAGGAAGACCTCCTCTGTCGAGGTGCTACCTTCAAAAGAAAAGTCACAAAGACTGATTTTTGTTTCTGTTTAATTGCCATTAGTGTCATCGAGCGTTCTCTTTGTTTAATATTACTTCTGTTAGAATTAAAAACTGGTTGACCCTGCCGTCACCCCCAACACTTCCTTAACGTCCACGAGTGTCCTTCTACCCGTCCACACTGTGTATTAGACAAATAAAAACATCTTGAATCCTGAATCTTGAAATGAACCAACAACTTCGTGGCTTAAAGTTCAACGTCCTGGCCACCACCGCACCATGCTCCCTAACTTAATAATCGTGATGATCTTTCTATAAGTGATAGTCTGGAAGTGATAAGGAGTAAACTGGCTTAACCTTAAGTGGACCACATCACTTTCAAACTACGGAAACAACTGTAAAGAACATTTTCCATCACAGTACGAATTGTAAATGTTGTGCTGTTTGGTTCTAATGACATGTTGCAAATAAATCTCACGACTAAATGGTACTGAATGTCAGCGCTAAGCATCGGCATCCCTTCCTGTTGATATGATGTGCAGGTAATCACACTTACCGCGTACTTTTTTTCTGTTCCAAAATCTGACGAAGCGGGTCAAATTAACATTGTTATAAGACCTCGATGAACGCAGATATAATGTGGGGGTTGACTAATTCGCCCATTGTTTTCCATTGCTTTGCAGCAACTTGAGGAAAACGCCAGGAGACGGCAGTAAACGTGGAGAAACAGCGCTCAGCATGCCTTCAATTAGAAAACCTGTGCTGGAGAACTAAAAAGGGCTGAAGGATGCGCCGGCTGTTGCCTAGGCGCTGGGACGTTTGACGTTTGATTCCCAGCACGTGATTGGTCATAGGTCGAAGCGCGTGCACGCGCTGGAGCTGCGGGTTCCGCGCACTACCTCTCCTCAGCATCGTTGAGAGAGATAAGAGAGGAGGAAAAAGAGCGAGAGCGTTTGTGCATCTGCTGCAAAATCCTCGTCGTTTCCAATGAATTATTTTCACATTCCGGCGTCCGCTAGCTGACAAACTGCACAGCCTATTTGTTGGGAGGAAAAAAATCAGAATAGCGTTACCAGCTGCGCGTGTATCTAAGGTAAATCACGCGCATTATGTGCTATTTACAAGGGGTGGGGGAGACGGGGACTTTTTCCCAGCTTTCTCTTTAGAATGTAATGGATTGATAGGGCGAGCTGCAGTGGTCTCGGTAGCTGTCTGTGGTGCTGAAATTGGAAATGGCTCTCGCTTCTACTTCTGGGAAATTGTCACCAGCTCGTTACAAATAATATTCCACGTTTAAAACGTTGAGGTTTGTTAATTGAAGGAATGGGCGTTTCGGAGCCGATCTTATATTCCCAGGTTTCAAAAAGGAGTCGATGGTAAACATATGTGCTAGTAGTACACATGCAGGCGGACGGACTAACTGACAGACAGGCACACGCGTGAATTTGCAGTCATTTCCTGCGATGTAGCTGTACGTAGTGCTTTTGACGTGTGAATTAACAAGATAAGTGTAAAGAACAAAGAATTTCTACACTGTTAGTTACCGGGAAAATGCAGAGACAGCATTTTAAGGTAAGGAGAAATAAAATTGGCAGTAATTGCAAAAACGTTACACTGCCGCTTTACAAGTTAGTGGAATTCATGGCTCGTTTTTAAAGACATTCCAGACCGTACTGTCGTTCCGCTGTTTTGCTCTGTTATGTGTTCAGTGCAGCGGAAGAATAAAGCTAATTCTCCACAAAATGTTCTTTGAACAACTGCAGATATTAAAAGTAACGGCTTATGATAACAGCCTCGTATAGTAATGTCACTAGTTTGTCCGTGTAGCGCGATCACACCGCACACTGCACACGCACACATGCTTAATGCCTCTTGCATTTAATGAAGTATCATCATCTGTTTCTTCGCTACGATTGTACTGCTTTTGTGAACTGAAGAGCATTTATTGTGTCTTCATAGCATATTCTTCTTCTTTCAGCAGCAATTGTGAAGATTAACCGCGGTTCAACGTGGGCCATGGCGCAGGGAAATAATTACGGGCAAAGCAGCAACGGAGTAGCGGATGAATCTCCAAACATGCTTGTCTACAGAAAGGTAAGGAAAAGATTTTCCTATTCGCTTGTTGTTTGCTTTTGTTTTGGAAGCAGTGCGTGAAGGCGACAGCGCAGCGGGCATTGGACGTAAAGGGTGTTGTTCAGGGTGTATGGAAACTACCTTGTGGGTAGCTGACTTCTATCTATCTATCTATCTATCTATCTATCTATCTATCTATCTATCTATCTATCTATCTATCTATCTATCTATCTATCTATCTATCTATCTATCTATCTATCTATCTATCTATCACTTTTTGTAGCAAAGTCACGATTAGCTGTAAGTTCCAGACGCCCTTCATTGACCATGCCACCTATCCTCCTAAGTTATTCCGATACGCATAACATTCATAGTCACTTTGTACATTTCCAGACAAGAATTGTACTTAAGAACTCCCCTGTTCGTCCACTTATTAGAGAAAGTACGCTCGAAACTGTTTGTCGCAATATATGGAATGACCTCCCGCTGCTTCAGTGCAAATTATTGACTCTTTCAATCCGAGCAAAAAATATTCGACACTAGGTGACTAATGTACAGACAACTGCTGTCTCTTTTTAAATCATTTTATAGGTTGTAAAAAATGGAAAGCGATGAATGAAACATTCTTTTAAGGTCTCGTCTTAATAATTTAACTTACAACCTTTGAGAAGTACAGCTTTCGAAAACTGAAGAAGAGTCGTGCACTCTCTTGCGTTCAATTACGAAAGAGAAATTAAGGCATAACTCATTGCCTTTAAGTTATTGGAAAAAATATATACAGTATATGAGATAGGAAAGTTAGAGTCTATCTATCTATCTATCTATCTATCTATCTATCTATCTATCTATCTATCTATCTATCTATCTATCTATCTATATTAATTCTGACCAAGTTAATTGGAGTCATCCGTTTATTAAAGTATGCTGCTCAAGGCTGCATTATTGTTCATTTCATTTTTAGTCAATACATTACATTTCAGCAGTTTAAATGAATGGGTGAGTTGACACAGGTATTTACAGCAAAAACAGTTAAATGAAGCCATTCATCTGCTCATTTTAAATGCTATTTCTGCTCCCTGTACTCTAAAGTTTGGGGCTAATGCTATATTAAAAAGTCATGTCTGTTTCATGGGTTGAGCTGATTGCTGTTTAATTACCTAATTAAATGAAGGCAAAATATCAACATGCGGTTAGTAAATATCAAAAATATCAACACATGCAAATATCCCTCCATCCATGCAATATTTTTCCAAACCACTTCATCCAGGGTTGTGAAGAAGCAGGAGCTTAACTCACCCAGCAAGTACGGGGCGTAAGGATAGGAACAATCCCTGGACAGGGCTGCAGTCCATCGCTGGTAGTTATGAAAACCAAAATTCTTTAATTTCATGCTGTCAGAATAGCTACTAGCTAAACAAACAAGCCTGAGGAACTGAATGGTCTCCTCTCGTTTATCAGATTTCTTTTGCTCTCGTATTCAAACTTTTTTTCTGTGAGTTTTCTCCCACATCTCTGAAGCATTCAGGGTACTTTAATCAGCAAGTCCAGCGTGGCTCAGTGTGCATGTGTGTGCAAATGTGAGAGGGCACTGCCATGCACTGGTGCCATTTCTTGGGCTTTTTCCTGCCTTGAGCTCAGTGCTGTTTGGGTAGGCTTTGGCCTTCCCTGACCCTGAACTTGATCAGGTTTAATATTTGAATAGTAATATGCAAGTCCTGAGCCTTTTTCAAGTGATTCTATTAAACAGATATTGAAGAAGTTATTATTATTTTTTTTTTGCATTTTATTGATTTTATTAAATTCAAATAACATTCCATACAAGCAAGTCAAGTTTAACAAATCTAAGTTCGAAACAAATCAGCCCCCACCTGAAGAAGTTACTTTTATCTGCAGATTGGAGTACAAGTGGCCTTTCCAACAGGGTGGCGCAGTGGTAGTGCTGCTGCCTTGCAGTAAGGAGGCCAGGGATCACTCTCTGGATCGTCTCTGTGTGGGGTCTGCATGCTCGTCTTGTGTCTGTGTGGGTTTCTTCTGGGTGCTGCGGTTTCCTCCAACAGTCCAAAGACACGCAGGTTAAGTGAACTGGTGATACTAAATTGGCCGTAGTGTGTGTGTGTTTGCCCTGTGATGGACTGGCACCCTGTCCAGGTTTTGTTCCTGCCTTGTGCCCCATGCTCGCTGGGATTGGCGACCCTGTTCAGGACAAAGCGGGTTAGAAAGAAAAATATCTGCTATTTTAACACTTTATTGAATGGAATAGATTCCCCTACTCTACAGTCGTGAAAGTTTTAGCCATATATGTAATTTATTTACATTAAAACTGGAATTAGTATTTTTAAAGTTTGTATTTAGTATTTCAACTATTTTTAGGCAAACATTTAAACCGCCATATGTTATGATTGTAATGAGTGTGCTGAAATTACATTCATTATTTAAATGTATTGCCATTGAATACAATAAAATTAACATGATGAGTCTAGAGGAAAAATATAATCTTCGGAAATCGAGTAAAATCACCTCTTATGGCTCTGGAGACCTTCTTAATTATTAATAATTGATAATGAAGATCCCAGCAAACCTAACATAATGTCCTGGTTCATTTAATCACAGTATGTGAAACGTATTAATACATGCAGTGAAGTGAGGTCAGCTCATTTCAATATGTGGAAAATAATGAAACAGATCAGATATTCAAAAATACAAAAAAGACCCTAAAACAGAAGTACGGTGCCGTTCAGTATCAAAAAATAAGAAGGCATAGGGCAAACTCTCTGTATACACCAGTCAAAATGTTAATGCATTACACGTGTAGGTGACTCCTAAACCTGCTTGATGCTGTGCAGGGTTACAGGGCAGCAGTCCGTCATAGCCATAGGGTGCAATGCAGGAATGTTCCTTGGACAGGGCAGCAGTCCGTCGCAGGGTAAACACACAAACACACACACACGTGGGCCAATTCAGCGACGCCAGTCCACCTAACCTGCATGTCCTTGAACTGTTGAAACAGAGAGAGCGTGCCAACTCCATGCAGGGAGGACCCAGGATGAACACCAGTGTTCTCCTTACTGTGCCAAAATAAAATAACTTCAAAAAAATGGATTTCACAATCATTTATATATCTTTCACATATGTTTCAGCCACAGCTTCCATCCAGCCATCCATTATCCAACCTGCTATATCCTAACTACAGGGTCACGGGGGTCTGCTGGAGCCAATGCCAGCCAACACAGGGTGTAAGGCAGGAAACAAACCCCGGGCAGGGCACCAGCCCACCGCAGGGCACTCACACAAACACACCCACCATGCACTAGGGACAAGTTAGAATCGCCAATGTACCTAACCTGCATGTGTCTTTGGACTGTGGGAGGAAACCCACGCAGACACGGGGAGAACATGCTAATTCCATGTAGTGAACCCGGGTCTCCTAACTGCGAGGCAGCAGCGCTACCCACTGCACCACCATGCCGCCCCAACCACAACTTGCTAAAGTTAAAAAAATAAATGAAAAGGTGGCAGGGAAAATGTACCTGGGTGTCAACATTGCTTTTTATTTTACCTGTCACATGCCCTTAAATTACTGTCTTGTGCAAAGCTGCTGTGTTTTGTAGTCTAATATATGCCAAATGTGAGCAATACTGTCAGCAATTAATAGCGGTTTAACTTAGCTGAGGGGTTATATTTTGGAAAAGTAAAACCTTGAAAAAAATGACCAAAACTGAACCGTTTACACTGTTACATATTAGCCCTTTGTAAGTGAAGTAAAACTGTATAAGTGTGCCTGTGTGTATTTACGTGAATCATCTTCTGTCTTTGTGTATTAAGTCTTCAGGGAAGACGGTGTGTGCGTGAATGTACAAATCTGTGGAATGTACCCCTCAGCATAACAGATCTAAATATTTAATGATGTGACCAATTCATTAAAAGGACATTGTTTTTTTTTTATGCATTTAAGCAAATCACTGCGCAGAGATGATTTCTGTGGTGCTCCCCCGTGCTGCCAGGACAGGCTGCAGGCTCCCTGGATAAGGCCGCTCCCAAACCGTTGTGTTCTATTCTGTTCTGTGTTTTATGTTAGGTCAGTGGTTCTCAAACTGTGGGGCGGAACCCCCTAGGGGGGCACGAAGTAACAAAAAGGGGGGCGCGAAGATATGAAAAAAAAGAAAACAAGAATCGAAAATATGAAAAATACATCTATTGAAACCAAAACAAATTAACTTAAACTACATTCTGATACTAGAAAAATAAATATAGAGTTAGATAAATGTCGATAGAAGTTAAGTAGGTATAATAAAATATGCATCTATGATATATCATTAATTAGAAAAGAACAAATTGGTATTAGTGGGCTCCTTTCAAAAAAACGTTAGGGGGGTGCGATTAAAACTGTTATAAAAACTCAGGTCGCAAATACTTAAAGGTTGAGAAACGCTGTGTTAGGTTGTGTTTTGCTACTTGCACTTGTAAGGCACGTTCCATAATCAGCAGCAGTGGCCTGACACTTCCTACCAGCAGCTTATATTAGAGAGAAGACGTTATTTGCTGATTGTTATTATTAGAGGAGGTGGCATTTAGTCAACTTCTACATAAACCCACCTGGAGGGAGCCTGTCAGCTTTTTTCTCTTTATTTTATTATTGTGATGCAGAAAATCACCATCTGAAAGAAAATATTTGGGAAGAAATAATAGGCTCTCTGGGGTCTTTTGTGTGCAAAGCTCCTTGGGTCTTAACATTCCAATCTAACCTGAAGATCAGCCGTCTTCAGTGCATTTTGGAAAATGTCATTGTGGAAGTGAATGTGTGACATTTAATGTTCACATCTACATTGCTGTCGCACCTGACGACTTAACTGTACTGTCTGTGTTGACTCCTGTGTGTGTTCGGCTCACAGCCTGAGTCACCTTGTGATCCGGTTGTGTTGTGTGAGGCTTTGTGACAGTCGCCACAATGGAGGCAGCTGTGTAGAGTAAACAATGGAGGAGAGAGACGGAAGCCAACTTTCAGTTTTATTCTGCGACTCAGCATCATCAAGTACTGTATATATTGCTATTTTGTGTCAAAGAATGAAAAAGTAAAGCACAAATACAGTTTGTAATTTAAAAAATGTTAGCATTTAATAAAATCTAAGTGTTAAGTACAAAAAGAGGGTACCAAAGTGTCTCGTAATAAAGTGGCAGACACTGTGTCACACTGAAGTCTGATTTTTGCTTGGTTTGGTTCTGAATCATCGCACGACCCTGACCTTTAACTAATGGGTTTGACCGTGGACGGATGAATAATTCATAATACATTTATAGAGCTGATACTTCATCCAAAGTGACTTACAGGTCACAAAAGCATCAGATGAGGTGGCTCGGGCATCTGATCAGGATGCCTCCTGGACGCCTCCCTGGTGAGGTGTTCCAGGCACGTCCAACCGGGAGGAGGCCCCGGGGAAGACCCAGGACACGCTGGAGGGACTATGTCTCCCGGCTGGCCTGGGAATGCCTCGGGATTCTCCCGGAAGAGCTAGAAGAAGTGGCTGGGGAGAGGGAAGTCTGGGCATCTCTGCTCAAGCTGCTGCCCCCGCGACCCAACCTCGGATAAGCGGAAGAGAATGGATGGATGGATGGATTTGCTGATAAGTGAGTCAGTAAGGACAATAACGGTGGAGACGGGTCCAGCTTTAAGGTCCATTCTGCACACCAATAGGCTCCACAGTCTAGGACAGGATTTTGTATTAGTCAAGCCATTAATGAATCCATTTTTTTAAACACATATTTTTAGTGAAAGCTCCAAAGAAATTCTTGACAGCAGAGCTGGTTCTAGGCTTTTTGCTGCCCTAGGTGAAGTTGTAAATGGCACCCCACCACCCCCATTGCTTTGAGAAGAATCATCACTACCAGACCTGTACATTCAGATCTGGAGACAGGACTGGGGACAGCAAAGTGTTTAGAACTTTTAAGTCACAACTTGAGAATGTCCAGTTAGAGCAACGTCTGTTTACAGGACTGTCTCAGAAAAATACGCTCTTTAGGGTGCCAGTTCAGAAAACTAGTAGTTTCTATTTATTGCATTTAACATTTCTCTAAACAAAATTAAAAGGCTTATAAGTTATGATAAGTGCTTTAGCATGCTCAGAGTGAATCTCACAAATGGTGGTGAGCAACAGAGGCCGATGTTTGTTAAGGTTTTAAACCATATTTTATTGTACGTTCATTTGGGATACGATCACAGATTGGGTTTAATCAGCTTTTAGCAATTCACTCAAGAGCTACAGTCTGTGGCCATTTTTAGTCAGTCAGTCAGTCATCGTCCAACCCGCTATATCCTAACACAAGGTCACGGGGGTCTGCTGGAGCCAATACCAGCCAGCACAGGATGCAAGGCAGGAACAAATCCCGGGAAGGGCACCAGCCCACCGCAGGGCACACACACACACCCCAAGTACACACTAGGGATAATTTAGGATCACCAATACACCTAACCTGCATGTCCTTGGACTGTGGGAGGAAACCCACACAGACACGGGGAGAACATGCAAATTCGACGCCGGGAGGACCCGGAAAGCAAACCCAGGTGTCCTTACTGTGAGGCAGCAGCACTACCACTGCGCTACCGTGCCACCCATTTGTTGCCGTTTTGATTTTTTAATTTTATTTAGTGTATGTCTCTTCTGTGCAACAGTTTGAAGATTATTATTATTGGCATTATCATGGTTGTTGTTGTTCGTGTTACTGTTGGACTGTGTAGGCCGGCAGACTTTAAGACCGAACATCGCTAGTGTGCGAAAATAATATAAAACAATATAATCAGAGATTCACTTTGAGTCCGAGTGTTCATAGGTCTGTATTGTTTAAAAAGAGTTGCATCGCCCAAGACCGTTTGTGGCTAACAGATTGTCCTGTGCTTAGTGCAGACAGTGCAGGCACATTTTTTTTGTGTTCCGGTCCGGACCGGACAAATTCTTCTACACAAAACGAAGATAGGAATCTGTAAATGGGGCTGCAGTAATGCATCCTGACCACTAGAGGGTGCTTGCCTAGACAGCCTATTCCTAAAAATGACCCAGCTAGACAGATAGTAGAAGGCAGATCTGGATGATTGTCTTGTGGTACAATGGGTCATCCATCCATAAGCATATTGGCATAATCCGGTTTACGGCTGTGGGCAACTGATATTGGGTGCAGCAGATTTGGATGAACTTCCATTAAATACAAAACTTATCCACACACACATATGTACACAACCTCTCACTCAGGTTTGAGTCATCATGAAGACTAATGCACACCTTTGTGACGTGGGAGGAAAACCATAAAGAAATATAATAGATATCTAAAAATCTGATTGTTTTTTGCATTACTTGAAAGTTGCTTCTATTTTTCTACTCTAATGCACACTATATGGCTAAAAACGAGGGGGCACCTGATCATTACACTCATGTGTGCCGTTTGGAAATCCCATTCCAAAACTGTGGCATTAATATGGAGTTGACACCTCCTCTCTTCTATAAGTGCCTCCAATCTTCTGGGAAGGCTTGTGGGATTGTGGGAATCTGTGCCATCTTCAGCCAAAAGAGCATTTGTGAGGTCAGGTACAGATGTTGGATGAGAAGACCTGGCTCATAATCATTATTCCAGTTCATCCCGAAGGTGTTCAGTAGGGTTGAGGTCAGGGCTGTGTGCTGTGCAGGCCACTCCAGTTCCTCCAAGTCTTTGTGGCTGGCTTTGTGTACAGAGGCACATGCATGCTTTAACAGAAAAGGACCTTCAACAAACTTTTATCACCCAGTTGGAAGCACAGAATTGCCTAAAATGTCTTTGTATGCTATAGAATTAGTAGTGTCCTTTACTGGAACCAAGGGGCCCAGGCTAAACTCTGATAAACAGCCCCAACCTTTATCCCTCCTCAACCAAACTTTACAGTAGGCACTATGCAGTCCAGAAAGTAGAGTTCAGCTGGCATCCACAACACCCAGGTCCCTCCATCAGATTGTCAGATAGTGAAGCGTGATTCATCACCACAGAGAGCACCTTTCCACTGCTCCAATGGTGGTATGCTCTGCACATCTCCCGCCAACGCCTGGCATTATACATAGCGATCTTAGGCTTGTGGGCAGCTGCTCAGCCAAGGAGACCCATTTCATGAAACTCTCGATGCACAGTTCTTCTGTTGATGTTGGTTCCAGAGGAAGTCTATAACTCTGTGATGAGTGATGCACCAGAGGAGAGGTGATTTTTGTGCACTACAGTATGTGCTTCAGCACTTGGCGACCCTGCACTGTGAGTTTGAGTGGTTTAGCACTTTGTGGCTGAGCTATTTGTGCTCCTTCATGCTTCCACTTCACCATAACAGCACTTACATTTGAGCTAGGCAGAAATTTCACATACTGACTTACTTGTGGGAAAGATGGCATCCTATGACAGTGCCATGAATATTGTCAGTGAGCTCTTCGGTACATCCCATTCTACGGCCAATGTTTGTTAACGGAGTTTGAATGGCTATGTGCTTGAGTTTATGTACCTGTTCACAATGAAGCACCAGTAGTCAGTAACTTGGAGGGATGTCCACATTCTTTTGACCATATCGTGTACATTCTGGTGGGCAGCAGTTTATGGGAATGATAAAATATTCCATGTTTATTTAGCTGATGCATTTTATCTGAACAGACTTGCAAATCAGATAAAGAGGACAATTGTTCCCAGATATTTCAAATTCTAGAGCAATTATTCAGTCAGTGCATTTCAAGATTTCTTTTGAGAAAGTACTAGAATGTCATTCTTGGAATACTGCATGTATATAAACTTACGAAAAAGGTCCATATAATAAAGGGACATTAACCATTACATAGTCTGTTATACTGTGGTGGGTTGGCACCCTGCCCAGGATTGGTTCCTGCCTTGTGCCCAGTGTTGGCTGGGATTGGCTCCAGCAGACCCCCGTGACCCTGTGTTCGGATTCAGCGGGTTGGAAAATGGATGGATGGATGGATAGTCTGTTATACAGGCTCAGGATTGCAACAACATAAAACTATTAATTTATCTGCAGGTTGAATTTTTGCAATTTACCTTTTTACTTTCTCGTATAGGAAGTATAGGGAAAGTATTGTAATCGTCCAAAAATTCAATGTCGAGATTTTGATGAATCTCGACATGCTAGACCTCCCTGACTTTCACATATATAAAGTATAGGGAACGTATTGGAATCCTCCAAAAATTCCATTTCGAGATTTTGATGAATCTCAAAGTTTTAGACCTACCTGAGTTTGAAAATACAATTTTTGGAATTGTGTCTGTGTGTTTGTCTCTGTGTTTGTATGTATGTAAACACGATAACTTGAGTACGCTTTCAGTTAGGTCAACCAAATTTTGCATACAAGTATTAGATAGATAGATAGATAGATAGATAGATAGATAGATAGATAGATAGATAGATAGATACTTTATTAGGTACAAAACACAGATTTCTGTCAACTTTTGGGCTATTTCTGCTAACTGGAAGTGGCACTTTACCTATTATTTTCTAAACACTAATTTTTCAAAGTGTCATTAAATTCCTTAAATTTCTAATTTATTTAATATCTTAATTGCAGTGCATCCAAGGTTGGCATCACATTTTCAAAGTGACGCCTTTCAATACCGCTAATCATCATCATTAAACCTGCTTAATTCAGTCCACTGTTTAAGGGCCTGAGGCTTTGGTGCAGCATCTGCTGCAAGGCATGAAACAGCCCAATGGCGTATGGAGGAATATTTCAAACAAAATTAATTAATTAATTAATTAATTAATTGGGCGGCACGGTGGCGCAGTGGGTAGCGCTGCTGCCTCACAGTTGGGAGACCTTGGGACCTGGGTTCGATTCCCGGGTCCTCCCTGCGTGGAGTTTGCATGTTCTCCCCGTGTCTACGTGGGTTTCCTCCGGGCACTCCGGTTTCCTCCCACATTCCAAAGACATGCAGGTTAGGTGGATTGGCGATTCTAAATTGGCCCTAGTGTGTGCTTGGTGTTTGTGTGTTCCTGCCTTGTGCCCTGTGTTGGCTGGGATTGGCTCCAGCAGACCCCCGTGACCCTGTGTTCGGATTCAGCGGGTTGGAAAATGGATGGATGGATGGATTAATTAATTAATTAATTAATAAATAGACAAACAAATAAATAAATGGGGCGGAGTGGTGGCTCTGAGGCTAAAGATCTGTGCTGGTATCCCGAAGGTTGCCGGTTCAAATCCCCGTCACTGCTAAAAGAGATCCTACTCTTCTGGGCCCTTGAGCAAGGCCCTTAACCTGTAATTGCTCCAGGGGCGCTGTACAATGGCTGACCCTGCGCTCTGACCCCAAGGGGTATGCGAAAACTAACAAATTCCTAATACAAGAAATTGTGTAAGATGAAATAAAGAACAACAAAAAAAAAAGTACTCTGAAATGTGACACTAAATGAAGATAAACAGCATGAAATGTAAGCCTAAATAGATAAATGCATCGCAAATTTTTTTGTTGCTTATTTATTTATTTATTCATTTCATTTTCCCCGTAATAGTCCTTCAATTCAACGTGAAATTTGGCTTGAATTTAAAAATTGTCATTTTCACTTGTCAAAGCTGAGAGGGCGGGCTCTAACAAATGCCATGTTTTGATTGGTGAATCCTTCACAGAGTGGACATACTCACTTTGCTTGACTTGAGAATCTTGTGGCTCAAAGTTGTGACTGTGCACGTTGACTATGAGTGCAAGAAAAAGTTGCCCAGAATTATTGTGTGAAGTGGCTAGTTTAATTCTATAAACTCCAATTTCATCATTTCATCATCCTGAACTAGGAAAGGGAGGTTGCTGGGTAATGGCACGGAAAAAGGGTTTTGGCAGCAGCGACTTACCATGTCCTGAGTTTTTCTATGGAGTAAACGCAGTATTGTGAATGATGAGTCTTCATATGGAAAGCATGCAGCATGTTATATTTTTAAAAGTGTACTGCACTCTTCCACGGTGATGTCAACGAGAAGCATAAATAGAATTGATTGTGCTGGTGTGGTACGTCTTTCCACAACTCTGGAATAGAACACAGGCAAACACAGAACTATGATGAGGCTTTAAGAAACAAAATTCCTTACTTTCCACCCACAATAAAATCCGTAAAACCCCAAAATTCTTCAGTGAATTTCATGTTTTACAATTGTGAGATCACTTGGAAAATGAATTTAAGTGTTACGTTCATGAGACGACATGCAAAGTGAAATCTGCCTGCTTCACAGCCACACTGCCTATCTTTATGAAGTACAATTATATCCATTTAATTTACATTGTGTGTGATATGTTGAGAGCTTCCGAACATGAATTCACTGAATTTGCACGTTCTGCTGTAATGGCAGACGAGAGCTGAGGAAGACTGACAGAGAGTCTGGCTCTGTGTAATGTAACACCACAGTCTGTGTGGTCCGAGGAGGTGCAGAGTTTCTCTTTAGCTTAGCTGAGAACTGATCCATTTTGACTCTGAGAACCTGGGTTCAATGGAAATCTCTCAGTGTGAGTACGTGACATGGGGAGGGGTGAGACCATGAGCAATTCCTCACCATTGTCATTTCCCCATGTCCTTAAAATGCAGCAAAGTGGACTGGCCACTCAGCAAGGTGAATGTGATTGTGCGGGCCTCGCGTAGACTAGTGTACCGTCATGTCCTTGTCTTGTGTACTTTCCTGTTCTATGGCTTCTAAATGGATTGTTTTCATCTGAAAACAGTGGGCTATATACAGTATGTCTGAATTACCACATGTACAGCCATGTGTACCATGGCATTGCAGCTGAATAATCATGATGTGGTCAACTAGGTAAAAAATGAAATATATGAAATACAATATATATACAGTACATAAAATTAATTAAAGCTCTTAATATATGAGACATAACATTTGTAAAATGGACAAAATAGTGGCTGCCCTTCTTTTTTGTGTTGATATTTTATACCCATACAAGACAGATATAGGCCACCTTAATGTTTTTTGTGGTTCTGAGAACCTAATTACGAAGAGCTATGGTCTGCTGTCAGCAACTGCAGTACATCCTGGCTTTTGGATAAATTTGTGGTTTGTGTTGAAGTCTCCTCGATAAAAGCAGCAGTTGAAATTCATTTCACTATGCATTAATGGAAAGGGGTGGGAGAATCTACTCCCCACCTCCTTCCCTTTTTGTGAATTTATAAAAAGTACTTTGCAAATTAATGACTGTCACTCAATAAATCTTCTAACTGGTAGAGTGAGGCACTGGATATGTAGAATGATGCCATAACCGATTTCCTTTTTTCTTTCTTCTCATGAAATAATTGTAATTATTATTACAGTGTCTATTTTCAGACATCCATCTCCCTCTGACAAAATGCCATACTTCTTCTGGTAAGCAAAAGAAAATTAAGAAGTGACATGACTGAAGTGTTTAAAATTATGAAGGGAATTAGTACAGTGGATTGAGACTGTTATTTTAAAATGAGTTCATCAAGAAGACGGGGACACTGTTGGAAACATGTTAAGGGTAAATTTCGCACAAACATGAGGAAGTTTTTCTTTACACAAATAACGATAGACACAGGAATAGGCTACCAAGTAGTGTGGTGGACAGTAGAACTTTAGGGACTTTCAAAACTAGACTTGATGTTTTTTTTGGAAAAAATAAGTAGATAGGACTGGCAAGCTTTGTCAGGCAGAATGGCCTGTTCTCATCTAAATTGTTCTAATGTTCTAAAACTCCATCCTCTGTTCTGCCTCTTTCAGAAATAATGCCGTTTTCTAACAACATGCCATCTGCGTTTTGCTGGCCAAAAGAACACTATCCTCCTACCGGTCTCCTATTTTACACCTAATGGACTGCTTTTGTCTCCCCCCACCACCTCAGCCCTGAGCTGGACTAACTGATTTGGGGAATGTTACATTGTTTTACTTTACATTGCAAAGTGTCACATTATATTAACTTAGACGGTTTGGGTAGCTGATCATGACTCCAGAGAGTTGTGATGTTATTAATGTTGGTCAGAGAGTAAGAATTTCACTGCGCCATAACATTATTTTATATTCAACTATACAGGCCAAGAGAAAAAGTCAGAAAGTACAGTGTCCATTTTAGGTCATCCTCCTCCGTCCGAAAAACTGCCATCCTTCCTCTGGAAAAACTCCTTTATCAATCCCTCCTTCTGTCCAAACCGAATCCATGCTCTGAACAAAACTTCCTTGCTCCCTGTGGCAAAACTCCATCCTCCCTCCTGCTCTTCTTAAACATCATCAGACTTCTGTTAACACGCCGTCCATATTCTGCTGTTCTACTTTCTGCCTGTGACCACCAAAAATCTGTCTCCTCCCTCCTACCTCAGACACCAAAATGAGAAAAAAATGCAAGCTGATGCTTCAGAAGAAGGCGAGGTAGTGATCAATTGTTTTACAACATATAGTGATGGCTATTAATTCAACCTATGTTTTATTACTGGCCAGTCATTTGAAAACAGATAAGCATTTCTCAATCTTTATTTCATGCTATGCATTCCCCTTTGCTGTGATGGACTGGTGTCCTGGCCAGGGATTGTTCCTGCTTTCTGCCCTGTGGTGGATGGGATAGGCTCCAGTATCCCCACAGTAGTTGTCTGGAGTATGTGGGTTAGAAAATGACATGACATGACATTAGTCTTTGAGTTTACAGTACATACAGTGCATCCGGAAAGTATTCACAGCGCACCAATTTTTCCACATTTTGTTATGTTACAGCCTTATTCCAAAATGGATTAAATTCATTTTTTTCCTCAGAATTCTACACACAACACCCCATAATGACAACATGAAAAAAGTTTATTTGAGATCTTTGCAAATTTATTAAAAATAAAAAAATTGAGAAAGCACATGTACATAAGTATTCACAGCCTTTGCCATGAAGCTCGAAATTGAGCTCAGGTGCATCTTGTTTCCCCTGATCATCCTTGAGATGTTTCTGCAGCTTCATTGGAGTCCACCTGTGGTAAATTCAGTTGATTGGACATGATTTGGAAAGGCACACACCTGTCTATATAAGGTCCCACAGTTGACAGTTCATGTCAGAGCACAAACCAAGCATGAAGTCAAAGGAATTGTCTGTAGACCTCTGAGACAGGATTGTCTCGAGGCACATATCTGGGGAAGAATACAGAAAAATTTCTGCTGCTTTGAAGGTCCCAGTGAGCACAGTGGCCTCCATCATCCGTAAGTGGAAGAAGTTCAAAACCACCAGGACTCTTACTAGAGCTGGCCGGCCATCTAAACTGAGCGATCGGGGGAGAAGGGCCTTAGTCAGGGAGGTGACCAAGAACCTGATGGTCACTCTGTCAGAGCTCCAGAGGTCCTCTGCGGAGAGAGGAGAACCTTCCAGAAGGACAACCATCTCTGCAGCAATCCACCAATCAGGCCTGTATGGTAGAGTGGCCAGATGGAAGCCACTCCTTAGTAAAAGGCACATGGCAGCCCACCTGGAGTTTGCCAAAAGGCACCTGAAGGACTCTCAGACCATGAGAAAGAAAATTCTCTGGTCTGATGAGACAAAGATTGAACTCTTTGGTGTGAATGCCAGGCATCACGTTTGGAGGAAACCAGGCACCACTCATCACCAGGCCAATACCATCCCTACAGTGAAGCATGGTGGTGGCAGCATCATGCTGTGGGGATGTTTTTCAGCGGCAGGGACTGAGAGACTAGTCAGGATAAAGGGAAAGATGACTGCAGCAATGTACAGAGACATCCTGGATGAAAACCTGCTCCAGAGCGCTCTTCACCTCAGACTGGGGTGACGGTTCATCTTTCAGCAGGACAACAACCCTAAGCAGATAGCCAAGATATCAAAGGAGTGACTTCAGGACAACTCTGTGAATGTCCTTGAGTGGCCCAGCCAGAGCCCAGACTTGAATCTGATTGAACATCTCTGGAGAGATCTTAAAACGGCTGTGCACCGACGCTTCTCATCCAACCTGATGGAGCTTGAGAGGTGCTGCAAAGAGGAATGGGCGAAACTGGCCAAGGATAGGTGTGCCAAGCTTGTGGCATCATATTCAAAAAGACTTGAGGCTGGAATTGCTGCCAAAGTTGCATCGACAAAGTATTAAGCAAAGGCTGTGAATACTTATGGACATGTGCTTTCTCAATTTTTTTATTTTTAATAAATTTGCAAAAATCTCAAGTAAACTTTTTTCACATTGTCATTATGGGGTGTTGTGTGTAGAATTGTGAGGAAAAAAATTTATTTAATCCATTTTGGAATAAGGCTGTAACATAACAAAATGTGGAAAAAGTGATGCGCTGTGAATACTTTCCGGATGCACTGTAGGTGGGAATACATTTTAGACAGCCAATCGCATTCATCCTCTTTAAATGTTTTTCGATGAGACTTTTGCACACTGCAGCTTCCTTATGCCTTATGGCATTTTGCTTATGTAATATTATTAGTGATCTGCATTTTTATAATCTGCTTTTTGCAAATCATATATAGTTTAAAGTACAGAATCTGTTTTGTTGAAGGTGACTAAAGATATTTTATTAACCTTGGACTCTGGTTCTTGTGCTATGTAATTGCTGCTGCTTATGTGGCTTTTGAGATAGTGGACCATGGGGTTCTGTTAAAACAGCTTGAGTGTTAGGTCGGCATTCAAGGATGTAAACTTAAATGGTTTGTATCCTGCTTAAAAGGTAGATCTGTGTTGGTTAACATAGGTGATGATTTCTCCCAGTTAGCTCTGCTCACGCAAGGTGTACTACAAGGCTCGATTCTGCCCCCCTTATTATTTGCCTTATATCTGCTCTCTTTGAGGTCCATATTTCAAAAGCACAGTATTGATTGCTATTGTTATGCTGATGATACCCAGCTTTATCTTAAAGTTAGCCCTGACATCACTTCAACTGTAAAAAAGGAAAACAATATTTTAAACTTCAAAGGAGAAAACATCATCATATTAGACATTAACATCATTTATGATTTGCAACAAACAGATAATTAAAGTGCAGATTACAAATAACATTAAATAAGCAAAACACCGTAAGGCGTAATGATGCAGCAACATGCTTTCAATAAAAAAAAAGTCTAAAAGGCAAAAATGCAATTGGCCGTCTGAAATGTATTCTCGCCCAAGTAAACCCAAACAGGAACGGGTAACTTCAAATAAAGACTGACGGATGTGTAGTAAATACAAACTGGACGATTTGTTAAAATAATTGATGGCGACCACCTTCCATTCCCGAAGAGTCCAGCTTGACTTTTTCTCACTTGTGTGTCTGAGGTAGAAAGGAGGAGAGAGATTTCGGTGGAGGTCAGCGACAGAATGCTGATGTCATGTTGTCGCAGATTAAATGCCATTTTGACAGAGGTAGGAGGGAGCATGGAGTTTTACCAGGTGAAGGACGGCAGTTTGTCGGTTGGAAGAGGATGTCCTAAAATAGACGTTGAACTTTCTGAATTTTTCTCTGGGTCGTTATTATAGTATATGACTTAGTACACCATACCCTGAGTCCAAGTTTATTGTTGTGCATGCAATGCACGGTGAAATTCTTACTGGCATGTATGACCAACATGAAAGACATCAGCACTCTCAGGAGTTATTATCTGCCATCTAAACAGTATAATTAAATGTATCATGACATTTTATAATGTAATGTGGCCCAGTGTGGTGGGCCTTTTTGGCCTTGGGATCCAGTTTTGTCTATTTTTGTTCAGTGATGACCCTTTATTAGCAGTATTTTTAATATAAATTAGCCAACATTTTCCTCTGAATGGCACACATTAATAAATAACAGTAAATACATATTCAAAAGTTAATTATAGTATACATAATAAATGAAATATGCCCAATACTTATCCAAAAATAACTCAACACATAGGTGTTTAATACTGAATCAAATTTAGCTTCCATTTGTCTTTTTAATGGGTAACATGGGCTTGTCGACATTAGGGGTAAGTAAAGAAAGTGCAAAGCGGAATGTGTTATAGTTATCTGATGGCTGACACGTCTAGAACTTTGGTGCACAAATCTACTGTGGAAGACAAGATGAGCTTTTCTGCAATTGTGTGCTCTTTCTTGTGTTTGGTAAATTCGATATGCAATGAGATATAGCCAGATGTGCCCTCTAGCTTGTTGTATAAACATATTTGAATGTCTTTTGGGAATCTTCAGGATTTTCTTTTTAAAAAGTTGCTTGATTTATTTCTGTTAGTAGCATGCTTTGTTTCCAAATGTCCAAATAGGCAAAGGCTTCATGATTTTGTTTGGTAGTACCATCCTGCAGAGCTGTTGCACACCACGCTTCATTATCATCTTCTTTCGGCTGCTCCCATTAGGGGTTTCCACAGCGGATCATCTTTTTCCATATCTTTCTGTCCTCTGCATCTTGTTCTGTTACACCCATCACCTGCATGTCCTCTCTCACCACATCCATAAACCTTCTCTTAGACCTTCCTGTTTTCCTTATGCCTGGCAGCTCTATCCTTAGCATCCTTCTCCCAATATACCCAGTATCTCTCCTCTGCACATGTCCAAACCAGCACAATCTCGCCTCTCTGACTTTGTCTCCCAACCATCCAACCTGAGCTGACCCTCTAATGTCCTCATTTCTAATCCTATCCATCCTCATTACGCCCAATGCAAATCTTAGCATCTTTAATTCTGCTATCTCCAGCTCTGTCTCCTGATTTCTGGTCAGTGCCACCGATTCCAGTCCATATAACATAGCTGGTCTCACTACTGTCCTGTAGACCTTCCCTTTCACTCTTGCTGATACCCATCTGGCTTCATGATAAAAGTAAATCTATACCTCAGGAAATCTGGGTTGTATGTTCTTCTAGCAATCCTGCTTGGTTCTGGTTTTTGGGATGACTCTTGTGAGGCTGACACAGAATTGGAGGAGTTTGGAGTAAGTGATGCTACGGGGCATTTGAGGAACTTTCACGTTCAGTGGCTTTCTCAATGAAGCATGCAGTATATGACGGGTTATCATCTGCTCGCAATTTCAGAATTGGACTTATAATGTCAGTTGTTTTAATTCCTCAGTGCGCCTTTGATTGGGTGCAGAACTGAAATCTGCAGTCTGTAGCACCCTAAAACATTAAAGCGATGGATGATTTAATTTTGTTTTTTCTTACATTGGGGTCCACATTTGGGTTGAGTAACACTAGCCTAAGATTAAAGTAAAGTAACAGACTTCAGAGTTTTTGGATAAACCGAACTAGTCCATCTGGTGTAAAGTAGAAACTAACCCTGGACAGGATGCCAGTCCATCACAGGACACACTCAGTCTCACACTTACAAGGGAGCTAATTTAGAATCGTCAGTCATCCCACCTCACACACCTTTGTGAGATGGCTTTCAATGTTTGGTCAAGCAAATGAATTCTGTAAATTTAACATGTAATTCTTAGTGTTAGGACTGTGCGATGATGTGTGATTAGCTCTGTTCACTCACACCTCCAAGCAGCTGGGTTCAACTTTCAACATTGTCACCATCTTTGTGGATGGTTCTCGTTGTTTCTGCATAATACTCAGCTTGACTCATGATTGTGAGAGTGGCAGCCTTTTCAGCAGCTCTGTGTACGACTTTTTTTTTCTACCTTTTATTTTTCTTATTTTTTATTGATCAGTCCTATCACTTTCTTTTATGTGGATTGTGTGTGAATTTCCCCTTGGGATTAATAAAGTATCTATCTATCTATCTATCTATCTATCTATCTATCTATCTATCTATCTATCTATCTATCTATCTATCTATCTATCTATCTATCTAAGTGATCAAGCTCAGTTTCAAATTTATTGACATGTATTCAAAGCACAAAGACCCCAGGTTCTCCTGATTCCTTCTGTATCCCAAGCACATGTCTGGTTAATTAGCCCAGTAAAGTGAGTCCACTTTTGTGTCTAGCAACGGACTGCTATTCTAAACTGCCAGACTGAGCTTTAGATCCCTAAGACCCTATTCTGAACAAAAGCTGGTCGAGAAAATTGATGGACGGATTAATGGAAAAAAAAATTAACTCAGCACGGTAGCTTGACTTTTTAATGACCTTTTAATTTATTCTTAATTGGTCTAGTGTGAGTGAGTGGGTCTACACGTGACTTTGTGTCATGATGGAATGAGGTCCCACCAGCTTGACTAATGATGCTGCCAGGATAGTCTCTCCACCCCTCCCCGATCCCAAGACAGCCTTGCAATTGAAAATAGGATAATTGAAATAGAAAAGTGTATAACTGCAGAAAATTAACAGATATAAATTCGAAAACAAAACACAAAAGGCTCCTATCCCTTAATTTATTGTGATCAAATTTTTATTTGTTTTATCAAGACTAGTTTGTACTCAGCTGTTACAAGTAACATAACAATCATAAGAAACGCCAGTTCCTGCATAGTTTCCCCAAACCCTTCCCCCCTAGTCTGAAATGCTAGCAAGGAAAGGAAAAGTTTGAGGACGGTTAAAGCTAATAAGAGTCAAACCTCAAATGGCTGCCTTGCTAATATACGATGTAGGTAGCACTAAGTGTATCTGATTAAAAAAATGAGGACAGCCAGTTCCTTAAAGTAATTAATTTGGGGTCATCCAATAGGAGGCAAGTGGAATTGGTTAGCAGCCGCTGTGTCCAAGCAATTGAATTGACAATGCGAGAGAGAGAGAGAGAGAGAGAGAGAGAGAGAGAGAGAGAGAGAGGAGGGGCATAGAAGTCAGAGAGAATAAAAATTTAAGGAGGTCTTGAGACAGGTAATAATAAAAAAAAAGGTGAATGGGAACGGAGTATTAGTGGATATTCACAAATGTGCTAGGAATACCAAGGACAAGATCAAGGCACAAAATTTGTAGTTTATGAAGGGTAAGGTAAGACCTGTGTACATATTTAAAATTGCATACATTGATAATTAGGATTTATCAAGGAGTTCTGAATATTTTTAAAAAGTGTTATCCTAGTTAAAAGTTGTTTTTCTGGATCGTTTATTGTTGATTCATTAGAGAAAGACGATTACAATAAAGTGTCCTGTCATGTCACAGTTGGTTGCAGTGCCATTAAATGCCTTCTGTCCCAACTAATGCTTTATAGGCTTGTCCCAGTACACACCATGATGTTGTCACACCAGCCCATTCTTGGTGTTCCACACTCTCTGAGCCCTTCCATGAGACTTGTCATCACCTTACCTTTAATGATATTATGTGGTTGGCTCAACACATACCCCAAGTACTTTGGCTTGCAGGTTTTAATGTGACTCAGCAGTTTACTTTTTGTTCTAGCCATCTTATAGACCTGCTCAGTGGTCACCATCTTCATCCATGACATTTTCAGCAACTTTCTGATGCGTTCGTTCTCGAAAGCCTGGATATGTCTTTCTTCTTCTTTGTTCTGTGTCCAGACCTACCAGCCAGACCAAGGCTTTCATCAAGTGTAGCTTTGTAGCAGTGCTGACTGACTTGTTCTTTCTTATCCTTTTCAACTACACCATCACTACCAGCCCATGGCCAACCTTGACTTTATCTCATCCGCACAGTCAGCATCACTTGTTACTCAAATGATGTGCAGAACACAAACAGGTTTTCTGAGAAAGGATATCGAAACCAAAAAGGAGTGTAGAGGTTAAATGAGTAGAGACCAAGTTGTGAAGACCCCATATTTCTTTAATGCTGCACAAAATTGAAGACTGAAGAATAAATAAGAGAAAGAAACTAACAATTATGACGTAATACAAAGGCTGAGAACTGCCGAACAGATCACCAAATGTGTTGATGCCAAGCTGTACCCCTAATGGTGGTGTAGTGGAGTACTCCTCAATATTTAAGAGATACATTTTAGCTGTTGACTATGCTATATTGTGTAGTAACAAAGTAGGAATACTTCCTTACTGTACTTGAATATGTTTTGAGAATATAAATACCACTATATTTTTTGCTAAACACATTCATTACTGTAATATTACACCAGAAAACAAAAAGGATATGCAACTACAAAGAATTCTTTATTCAGTCAGTTATCCAAAATACAAACTTCAGATCCTTTAAAAAATTCACAATAGAAACAATCTGAGATGATTTTCAAACATGCGCTGCTGGTGGCAACACTCTCTTATGTGCACAGCTATTAAAGTACACCTCGCAGAAGACCACAGAACTGGAGTGGGACTGGACATTGGTGACACACGGTCCTGGTCTCAGTCATTCCCAGACTATCCTCAGGATATCCCAGTAGGTACCGGCACCATTGATGACATCACTTCCGGTCCCGAAGACACCACTTCTGGTACTGGCGCTCCAGCTGATGTTACTTCCATTCACGGTCTTTAAAGCCGCCATTTTACCTAACTCAAATCAGTTCTGTTTTGGACTCCAACCTGTACATAGCTCAACAAAAATAACCATTTTGTAGCCAAGGCATAATATTCGGCTGGCTGCCCCAAACATTTGTGATATCTGTGGACTGTTATTGTGATTATATATTTATATACAGTATATATACAGTGGTGTGAAAAACTATTTGCCCCCTTCCTGATTTCTTATTCTTTTGCATGTTTGTCACACAAAATGTTTCTGATCATCAAACACATTTAACCATTAGTCAAATATAACACAAGTAAACACAAAATGCAGTTTTTAAATGATGGTGTTTATTATTTAGGGAGAAAAAAAATCCAAACCTACATGGCCCTGTGTGAAAAAGTAATTGCCCCCTTGTTAAAAAATAACCTAACTGTGGTGTATCACACCTGAGTTCAATTTCCGTAGCCACCCCCAGGCCTGATTACTGCCACACCTGTTTCAATCAAGAAATCACTTAAATAGGAGCTGCCTGACACAGAGAAGTAGACCAAAAGCACCTCAAAAGCTAGACATCATGCCAAGATCCAAAGAAATTCAGGAACAAATGAGAGCAGAAGTAATTGAGATCTATCAGTCTGGTAAAGGTTATAAAGCCATTTCTAAAGCTTTGGGACTCCAGCAAACCACAGTGAGAGCCATTATCCACAAATGGCAAAAACATGGAACAGTTCCCAGGAGTGGCCGGCTGACCAAAATTACCCCAAGAGCGCAGAGACGACTCATCCGAGAGGTCACAAAAGACCCCAGGACAACGTCTAAAGAACTGCAGGCCTCACTTGCCTCAATTAAGGTCAGTGTTCACGACTCCACCATAAGAAAGAGACTGGGCAAAAACGGCCTGCATGGCAGATTTCCAAGACGCAAACCACTGTTAAGCAAAAAGAACATTAGGGCTCGTCTCAATTTTGCTAAGAAACATCTCAATGATTGCCAAGACTTTTGGGAAAATACCTTGTGGACTGATGAGTCAAAAGTTGAACTTTTTGGAAGGCAAATGTCCCGTTACATCTGGCGTAAAAGGAACACAGCATTTCAGAAAAAGAACATCATACCAACAGTAAAATATGGTGGTGGTAGTGTGATGGTCTGGGGTTGTTTTGCTGCTTCAGGACCTGGAAGGCTTGCTGTGATAGATGGAACCATGAATTCTACTGTCTACCAAAAAATCCTGAAGGAGAATGTCCGGCCATCTGTTCGTCAACTCAAGCTGAAGCGATCTTGGGTGCTGCAACAGGACAATGACCCAAAACACACCAGCAAATCCACCTCTGAATGGCTGAAGAAAAACAAAATGAAGACTTTGGAGTGGCCTAGTCAAAGTCCTGACCTGAATCCAATTGAGATGCTATGGCATGACCTTAAAAAGGCGGTTCATGCTAGAAAACCCTCAAATAAAGCTGAATTACAACAATTTTGCAAAGATGAGTGGGCCAAAATTCCTCCAGAGCGCTGTAAAAGACTCATTGCAAGTTATTGCAAACGCTTGATTGCAGTTATTGCTGCTAAGGGTGGCCCAACCAGTTATTAGGTTCAGGGGGCAATTACTTTTTCACACAAGGCCATGTAGGTTTACATTTTTTTTTCTCCCTAAATAATAAAAATCACCATTTACAAACTGCATTTTGTGTTTACTTGTGTTATATTTGACTAATGGTTAAATGTGTTTGATGATCAGAAACATTTTGTGTGACAAACATGCAAAAGAATAAGAAATCAGGAAGGGGGCAAATAGTTTTTCACACCACTGTATACTAGCCATGTGTGCCCAACTACGTTGCGTGTGTTAAAGTTGTCTGTGAAGGGCTCCCTGTTTAAACGCGGCTGCCAGTCGTGAACTGGGCCCTTCGTCGCACAGCATTATGATTTTTTATAAGGGAAACAAAATTACAAAACAAAACCTTTGGACATTGATTCGATAGGAACGGCCTACTCGGAATCACTGTCCGAATAGTAATTATGTGGTGGTGGAGGAGCATTTCTGCTTCTCTCCGTTCACAGTCCATCTCGTTTTCATGACGCTGTCGTTTCCTCTCATGATCTCTTCTCAACCTTTCTCCAGTCTCGCAGGTTGCTTTGTGGCAATCCAAAGAGTAAGGAAGAACCAATGCTTCTTTCTTGAACTCCAAACGCCGACTGATGGAAAATCACAGAAGTGTGCCCGACTTATATACTCTGACTGCCGACTCCAAGAAGTGGGTTGAACATTCGATTTGGACGAAGTGCTGCCAACGACGGTCGATAGAAACAGAAAAAACCACAGTCTCGACAACGAAGCAGGTGTCGATGCCAGATCTAAACACAAAGCACGGTGTCGACGCCAGATCTAAACACAAAGAGTGCTATCGACAGTGTTTGTAAACAAAAGTAACAACCAAGGTGTTGTGTATTCAGCCAGTACAAACAGCATGTAGTCTCCTTTAGTTCAATCCTCTTTAATCACCACACTCCAGCCTCATCCAACGATCCTCCCCGTCACTTCCTCTCCTCCTCCATCACTACTGCCCTCTACTGAAAACAGCAGGAACACCACACAAGGCAGTGAATTCGCGGACAAACAAAGATCAAGATCCAAATGAAGATTATATATAAAGATATATATGAAAGCAAATATCTTTGATGTGGTTTGCATATTTGTAGCTAGTAATCCAGAAAGGGGAAAAAATGAATTACATATCTTAAAATACTTTTTTATTCCTAAGCTTTTGACAACCTACCAGGTGTCCTCATCAGAGGAAAATGATTAGATAAACAGGAATCAAAGGCGTGGGCGGCACGGTGGCGCAGTGGGTAGCGCTGCTGCCTCGCAGTTAGGAGACCCTAGAATTTGCATGTTCTCCCCGTGTCTGCGTGGGTTTCCTCCGGTGCTCCGGTTTCCTCCCACAGTCCAAAGACATGCAGGTTAGGTGCATTGGCGAACTTAAATTGTGCTTAGTGTGTGCTTGGGGTGTGTGTGTGTGTGTGTGTGTATGTGTGTGCCCTGCAGTGGGCTGGCACCCTGTCTGGGGTTTGTTTCTTGCCTTGTGCCCTGTGTTGGCTGGGATTGGCTCCAGCAGACCCCCGTGACCCTGTAGTTAGGATATAGCGGGTTGGATACTGGATGGATGGATAGAATCAAAGGCAAAGACAATATATAGAAAATTAAGGGTTGGGGATATAAGGGGAGGGTGGATCAATAAGGTGGGGTTTGGAGGGTGTTGGTTATAAAGTCTTTTTTATTATTTGGATGTTCATCTTTTTAAGCTTGCTTATGTTGGATTCATGTCCAAGTGTCTGTTAATAGCGTTTTCATTTGACAGCCATGATTCAGCCAGCTCTCTGGCACTGTTAGTATTAGCCCTGAATTTTACTTTCACCGTGTCCCAGTTAAACGTGTGTACGGGTTGAATTTGTATGTGAGTGTTTTAGGTGTTTGTCCCATGTATACAGTTGGTCATGCACTGCAGGGTATACTCTATACTGCATTCCATGTCTCTGCTGCAGATTTCTTGCTTAATCTGGTTTTACAGAAAGATTTTACCTTTGCAAAATATTGTGTTTATTTTTAATACACATTTATATGTTTAGGTCTTTTTAGGAGTCTTTTCAGCCATAGAATGTTTATATATCGTGACAACAGGCTTGCTGTTTGTCAGACTGGGTTTACAAGAGCATCACTGCTCTTTGCTGTTAAAATTAAAATTACCGGCTCTACTGTGAACTTCACCTTCTAGGGGCATTGGACTTTAGAAATTTCTAGCTGAGTAAACTGTCTAATTGTACCCACCCACTTCTTAGTGAAGTTCATTCATGATTGTCTCCAGACGTACAGTTAGGTCCATAAATATTTGGATAGAGACAACTTTTTTCTAATTTTGGTTCTGTACATTACCACAATGAATTTTAAATGAAACAACTCAGATGCAGTTGAAGTGCAGACTTTCAGCTTTAATTCAGTGGGGCGAACAAAACGATTGCATAAAAATGTGAGGCAACTAAAGCATTTTTTTAACACAATCCCTTCATTTCAGGGGCTCAAAAGTAACTGTATGTTTTATACATCTGGCTGTCCGAAAATAAGAGGGTTCAGTCTCCTGTAATAAAATAGACTGTATATATATTCATAACCTATGCTGGGAACTGCATTGTTAATGGTGCTTACCTATAGATTTGCACATTTTCCCCATATCTGTGTAGGTATTCCTCAGGTACTCCTGTTTCCACCTCACGTGTCTTAAAATCATATCCATAGTGTGTGTACTGTATGTCTGTGTGTGTGCACCTTGTGATGGACTGCCATCTTGTCCTGGATTGTTTTCCTGTCTTTCTGTGCACTGGTGAGGACGTCTTCCGTGTGATTCAAAACCTTGGGGTCTGTGTCTCGCCATTGCCATCTCAAGGAGGACAGTAGCTGGGAAGGGAAGCATCACACTGAGTGAATTCTTGAGCAGAGACAAATGGTGCTGTGACCATGTGATTTGCTTAAGGGAGAGCTGAGTGTAAAGAGAGTGGTGTTGTGAAGTGAGGGGCTAAGAGAAAGAGAGCCAGCCGCTGTGTAAGAAGCACCCTTTTGGAGACAAGTGTAACAGGAGAAAGTGAGAGAGCAGGTTTTTTTTTTTACAGATTATTTATTTATTGAGGAGAGTTTGGCTCTTTTTTGATAGTTTTTTGATTGTTCAGAATAAAATGCACTGAGCACTTTTCATTCCCAGATTGTTGTTTGTGTCCTCATTCACTTTAGTCTATTCTTGGTTATGAATATCAATGTGCTGGGCTATGGGGCGATGCCAGGCCGTGGGCAACCACAGCATTACACACAGCAACATTTTCATTTAAGTATTGCAGTTATTTTACTTAAATAAAATGAGTATTGTGTTAAGTTACTTGCAACTTTAAAAAATAATCTGATTACATAACGCATGTTACTTTTAATGCTTTATTCCCAACACTGATGATTAGCTAGCCTGCTTTGTAGAAAGACCATCAAAATATCACATTGATAGATTCCATGGATGACTGTTGTCTAGTTTTCATTGTTCACTTATGCATTAGACCTTTCAGTAGAGGACTGAGTGGTGACTCTGAGGCTAGGGATCTGCACTGGCAATCGGAAGGTTGCCGGTTCGAATCCCGTAAATGCCAGAATTGATTCTACTCCATTTGGCCCTTGAGTAAGGTCCTTAACCTGCAATTGCTCCATCCTGGGTATGGCGTTAACCTGTATCCAGACCTGCAAGCAGGTCCTCCAACTTGCAAGGGAAAAATAAGAGGTTGTTGGCAGGATTGGCACTCCAGCCACCGTAAAAAACCTCACATTGTTCCATTCCATTTGAACTAGTGTGGTGCTGAGGGTCCTAATCTGGGATCCTGAGGTGGTTCGTTATGTGGTGGGTGCAGCAATGCGCTATATCAGCTCATGCACCAAAACCCTCCCTCTCTTTCTGTATTCGATGCATATGGGGTTTCTGTTTTATTCTATAGTCCTTCAACATCTGCAATAAGATGCTGCAGATGTTCTATCAGACGGTTGTGGTGAGCGCCCTCTTCTACGCGGTGGTGTGCTGGGGAGGCAGCATTAAGAAGAAGGACGCCTCACGCCCGGACAAACTGGTGAGGAAGGCAGGCTCTGTTGTTGGCATGGAGCTGGACAGCTTGACATCTGTGGCAGAGCGACGGGCGCTCAGCAGGCTCCTATCAATTATGGAGAATCCACTGCATCCACTACACAGTGTCATCTCCAGACAGAAGAGCAGCTTCAGCGACAGACTGCTGTCACCGTCCTGCTCCACTGACAGACTGAGGAGATCGTTCCTCCCCCACACTATGCGACTCTTCAATTCCACCCGGGGGGGTAAACGTTAACATTATACAAAGTTATTGTCTGTCTGTATACCTGCATTGTTATCACTCTTTAATTTAATATTGTTTTTTGTATCAGTATGCTGCTGCTGGAGTATGTGAATTTCCCCTTGGGATTAATAAAGTATCAACAACAACAACAACATTTATTTATATAGCACATTTTCATACAAAAAGTAGCTCAAAGTGCTTTACATAATGAAGAAAAGAAGAATAAAAGACAAATAAGAAATTAAAATAAGACAACCTTAGTTAACATAAAAAGGAGTAAGGTCCGATGGCCAGGGTGGACAGAAAAAACAAAAAAAAACTCCAGAAGGCTGGAGAAAAAAATAAAATCTGTAGGGGTTCCAGGCCACGAGACCGCCCAGTCCCCTTTGGGCATTCTACCTAACATAAATGAAATAGTCCTCTTGGTAGTTCGGGTTCTCATGGAGTCACTTGATGCTGATGGTTATACAGACTTCTGGCTTTTAATCCATCCATCATTGTTGGAACATCATGGTGCTTTGGGTAGATGGTGGTGGCACAAGCCACCACCAATAGGACACCGGAAAAGGAAACAGAAGAGAGAGTAGGGGTTAGTACAAATTTTGAATGAATAGTTATTATAATGAATTGGATATACAGAGTATCAGGATTAAATTACAGTGAAGTTATGAGAAGGCCATGTTAAAGTAATGTGTTTTCAGCAGTTTTTTAAAGTGCTCCACTGTATTAGCCTGGCGAATTCCTACTGGCAGGCTATTCCAGATTTTAGGTGCATAACAGCAGAAGGCCGCCTCACCACTTCTTTTAAGTTTTGCTCTTGGAATTCTAAGGAGACACTCAGTTGAGGATCTGAGGTTGCGATTTGGAATATAAGGTGTCAGACATTCCGATATATAAGCCGGGGCGAGATTATTTAAAGCTTTATAAACCATAAGCAGAATTTTAAAGTCAATTCTGAATGACACAGGTAACCAGTGTAGTGACATCAAAACTGGAGAAATGTGTTCGGATTTTCTTTTCCTGGTAAGGATTCTAGCAGCTGCATTCTGCACTAACTGCAAACGATTGATGTCTTTTTTGGGTAGTTCTGAGAGGAGTGCATTACAGTAATCTAGCCGACTAAAGACAAACGCATGAACTAATTTCTCTGCATCTTTCGATGATATAAGAGGTCTAACTTTTGCTATGTTCCTTAGGTGAAAAAATGCTGTCCTAGTGATCTTATTAATATGCGATTTAAAATTCAGATTACAATCAACGGTTACCCCTAAGCTTTTTACCTCCGATTTGACTTTTAATCCTAATGCATCCAGTTTATTTCTAATAGCCTCATTGTATCCATTATTGCCAATCACTAAGATTTCGGTTTTTTCTTTATTTAATTTGAGAAAGTTACTATCTATCTATCTATCTATCTATCTATCTATCTATCTATCTATCTATCTATCTATCTATCTATCTATCTATCTATCTATCTATCTATCTATCTATCTATCTATCTATCTATCTATCTATCTATCTATTTTAATTGCAAAAATTGCCATACAATGAGACAGAAAACACAGCAGAAGTAAAGCAGAAAAAGAACGAGGCTGAGTTGAAGGTGGGCCTGATTAACCATCTACCCATAATAAATTCAAAATCTATTAGCTGCTTTCCCCTTGCATCTGTGAATCTCTGCCTTAACATCATTTCACCCTTTGAAAATGTTAATTTTTCAAAATCATATGTTACAGAAAATTAAGGTGCTAGCACATTGATTGTATGGTGAGGATCAATAATTTAATAATCACATTTTGTATTCCTTCTGATATTGAAGATTATTCCAGAACAAGCCTCCTTTTCCTGCAAGTGGGTTGTTTGCAGCTCTGCCTGAAGTACTCTGATTTTATTCATCAAACATCCATAAATCCATTTCTTATCACCCTGGATAGAAATCAATTGGTGGGCACTTGTGTGCACTTAAAAAGGCATCACAGTCTTCTGAAAATTTCAGTGCTAATAATAGCTGTTATAGAAAATCTAAGTCTTTGTCCTGCATAATTTATCTTCTCCACTTTATGAGCTCATAGGTGCTGGATTTGTAAAATGGTTTACTCAATAACTGCTGTGGCCTTTGGCTACATATACGATTGCATTTGTCATTTGCATAGTGCGGTGTAGTACAATGTTGTGGAATGATACTCTCAGAAAAATAACCCCAGTTCTGTCAAAGTGCTAATGCGCTGGTTCATCTTTTTGCCAAAACTAGATTTCTGACATACAGTAAATATAGCCTCACCTTTGTGGTTCTAGCTCTCTCTCAGATATGAATCCTTCTATTTAGTTTTAATTTTACAGTGAGCAGTCCTCAGATGCAAGACAGCAGCTGACCCTGGATGAGATGCCAGTCCCTTGCAGGGCACACTTCAGCTAACCCTTTGTAACATTCAGTGCACATACTGTACTTGTGTTCAAGGGATTATTTAGTAATAAATGTGGGAATGAGGTTTCTGATCATTGGATTAGTAACCCATAACATTGAATGAATGTGTTCTCAAGTTGTTTATATGGTGGCACAGTGGTTAGTATGGCGGTCACATACATTTACATTTACATTTACAACATTTAGCAGACGCTCTTATCCAGAGCGACTTACAACAGTGCTTAGTAGTCTACGACTGTTCTTCAGTCTTTAAGGCTAGGATTAAATCTACTGTCATTAAACAAGTTACCACTGACCAAGTTGTACACAAAACCATGCTAGAAGAAAATAGTAAGTTGTTAGTACAAATTTTTTTTTTTTTTTGAGAAAAGGGTAGAAAAAAAAAAAGTATGGGGACTTTAGTCCCCCAAGTGCTGTTTAAAGAAGTGTGTCTTCAGACGACGTTTGAAGACAGTGAGGGTCTCCGCTGTTCATACAGCAAGAGGAAGTTCGTTCCACCACTGAGGAGCCAACGCTGCAAAGAGTCTTGATGCATGTCGTCCTCTTTTTTTAAGTAAGGGTGGTTCGAGACGAGCAGTGCTTGATGTTCTGAGAGAGCGAGAAGTGACACGCTGCTTAACCAGTGCTGATATGTAAGGTGGTGCAGTTCCAGTTTTGGCCTTAAAGGCAAGTGTTAGGGTTTTGAACCTGATGCGGGCAGCCACAGGGAGCCAGTGCAGGTTCCGCAGCAGAGGTGTAGTGTGTGAGAATTTGGGAATATTAAAAATGAGTCTTGCAGCTGCATTCTGGATCAATTGAAGTGGTCGTGTTGCCTTTAGTGAAAGTCCAGACATCAGAGAGTTGCAGTAGTCCAGCTTAGAGATGACCAAGGTCTGGACGAGAAGCTGAGTAGCCTCTGTAGTGAGAAAGGGGCGGATTCTCCTGATGTTGTAAAGAAGATATCTGCAGGACCTGGAGAGGTTGCTGATGTGTGGAGAAAAAGACAATACAGTAATACATACAGTAACTCTAAGTCTCAAGTTCAAATTCTTCCTTAAACATTCATCCTGTGGTGCTTGTGTCCTCACTGAGGAAATGATTAAGAGCACTATACTAATACTGGGCAGGGCCTCCTTTAGCTCTGAAAAATGTCTTCATCTTCATGGCATGGATTCAATAAGATGTTGGAAGCATTACTTTGAGATTCGGTTGAAACAATTGCATCACGACATGTTGACATGACTGCATCACGATTAGTCAGCAGCACATTCATGCTACGAGTCCCCCTTTCCACCACATCCTAAAGGTGTTCAATTGGATTCATTTCAAGTGACAAGGAAGGCCACTGAAAAACACTGAACTCATTGTCATGCGCTTGAAACCAATTTGAGATAACATGGCTCATTATCTTACTAGATTGTGGCCATTAAAGGGTGCACATGGTCAGTCACAATGCTCAAATAGGCCGGGGCATTCAAGCGATGAGTGATTGGTTATCAACGAGCATAAAGTCTGCCAAGTAAACTTTCCCCACAACATTATACCGCCATCACCAGTCTGGACTGTTGACACAAGGCAGGTTAGGTGCACAAATTCATGCTGTTGGTGCCCAATACTGACCCTGACATCTGTGCAGGAATCGATCAGACGAGACTACATTTTTCAGCCAATTTTGGTGAGTCTGTACCCAATTGCAGTTTCGGCTTTCTGTTCTTGGCTGACAGGAGTGGAACCCAACGTGGTCTTCTGCTGTTGTCTGTCTCAAGGTTCAAAGTGTGGCACATTCGCATTCTGAGATGCTTTTCTGCTCACCACAGTTTTACAGAGTGGTTATGTGATGGTTCTGTTTCTGTCAGCTCAAACCAGTCTGGTCATTCTTCTCTGACTTCTCTCATCCATCTGGCTTTTCTGTCAACAGAACTGCCTTTCTTTGGATGATTTTTTTGGTTTTGTTTTTCACATCATTTTGAGTGGACTCTAAAGACTGATGTGTGTGAAAATCATAGAATAGTTACAGAAACACTCAAGCCAGGCCGTGTGGCACCAACAATCATGTCACTGTCAAAATCACTGAGATCACGATTTTTCCCCATTCTTGTGGAATGTGAACATTTGATGTGAACATTAACCGAAACTCCTGGCCTGCATCTGTATGATTTTATGCATTTTGCTGCTGCCACTTCATTGGCTGATTACATAATTGCATGGATAAGGTGGCCTTAGCAGTTTGCTCAGTGAGTGTATGTTCTCTCTATGTCTCTGTGGCTTTTTTGGGTAGTTTCCTTCCATTTACCTTCAGGCTAGAATGTTAACTGCATTATTGTGAATGTGACCTATGATGGACTGACAAACTGTCCAGGGCTGGTTCATGTTTCAAATTCATTGCTGACAATGGTAAGCACTAGTTCCTGCTGTCTTGAACTGGACTGTGCAGTTTCAATGACAGAAAGATGAATACCTGAGGAATGACTGAAATACCTGGTGGAATGTGATTGAAGGGGAGTGCCTGCCTAATCTGTGCCCAAGCAGAGACTTTTTATTGGATTTCTGTGCTAGTCATGGCTTGTCCAAATGGAAAAACCTGTTTGGGCACATGTTTACTCAAAAGCGTATCCTGTGCCGAAGGTCTGTGATCAGCTTTTTTGTTGTGTCATCTGATTGGAGGCCCTATAATTTGGACAAGCGATGCTCAGCTGTTAAATGATTACCACTGATTACCAGTATCCACTGAACAGTCCACGAAGACCCAAAAGGGTGGCGAGAGTGTGCTAGAAATTACTTGTGAATAGTTCTGTTTGGCTCAAGTTGAACTCTCACCTCCAGAACATCTTTTTCCACATCTTGGGGGAGGTCACAATCATGCATTCTGATTCAACCCTTCTGAAGACGTCAATAGTGAAGCCTGCCAAAAGAAGCTGTGGCCATAAGGTGGTTTTTGCCTGTTTTGGTGGCAACCCTGGATGTTTTTGATGGACACTGCTAAGTGAAGCTGTCAAGTCAAAGAATGTCAGACGAGGGTCTGTGAATTGGACTGAGAGACAAATGAACAGATCCTGCAGCAGAAACCAAAGTGTAAAACTCTGTGTGCGTGAACTTTGGGATGGTAATATAGAGGATCCTTCTTTATTGCCTCACAGACTATGGTGATGATCCCCATTTTTTGTAAATGAGAGACAAGAGGGTGTCATCCAGACACTGAGAGATCTCACTCCTTAATCACATTCTAACTGCATAGTTTCCGGAATGGAGATTGAATCTGATAGTTTGACCTCAGGTCTCTTAGCAGCAATTTGGGTTCCACACAGACCGAGGAACAGTAGAAAAAGAGTTTTTTGAGTGGAATAGGATATTAGGATTTCATAATTCCTGTCTGTATGTAATTTGTTGGACTTGGAAAAAGCTTGTGAGTGCATGGTATGTGATGTCTTGTGTCATGTGATACAGGAAAATGGTTATCTGGGGTCACTGCTGTTTGCTATTCATTCACTGCATTTTTGCTATGAAGTTAAGTCTATTCAATGTTGAGTGCCTTGTCTCATTTTTCCTTTGTGATTTTCATTGATAGAAAATAAAAGAGTAACTGAGGCTTGATGAATATTTGGAAACCTAAAAGTTGATATTGTCCTCTTATCCTCATCAGACTCTGATCGATGGCATGTAAGATTTACAGAACGAGTGTGAGGCTCTTAGATTAATAAGTAGTACTTCTGAATTTGAGGTCATAGATTCTAAGTAAAGAGTACCTCTTTATCTACAGATAAAGTGTTAGGAACTGCATATACTGTATATATATTGTCACAAAGATGAGTCAGAGACATCATTAAGGTTTGGAGCAGCCACCTATATATTGTTTCCCGGCCGCAAAATTGAAGTAAATTGAACAGAGATATTCACAGGTTTGAGTCCAAAATAGTACTGATATTATGGAGGGAAGAGGGCGGCTTTAAAGGCTGATAAAGGATATGACATCATCAGGGCCGGAACTGGAAGTGACATTGTCAGGACCGGAGGTGACGTCATCATTGGCGCTAGAAAACTGCGGGATTTCCCATGAATGCTCTGCAAGAGACTGAGAGAGACAGTCAGAGCACCCCGCCGCCCCTGGTCAGGTGTGGTATTACTATCATTTAGGCCCTTCAGCTGTTTCCCAATCACACATGTGTGAAATAATATACATTGTGATGGACAGCCGGCGTTTCAGTCTGGCCAGGACGTCCCTCAACAAAGGAAGACAGCCTTTTTAGGACATTACATTCCCCGGGACGCTAGATGGCAGCTCCCCTGGATGGAAATGGTTTCTCGGATTTCCGCTGGGCAGCATGGGACATTAAGTCCGTCTCTTCAGCCCTGTTGGGTGCCGTGGGTGCCGCCAGGGGGAGCTCACCAAGAACCTGGGGACTTTTACGATTACGCTACCCCGGAAGTACTTCGGGGTCACGAGGATGGAAGCCCGCAGTACTTTCGGGACAATTGATAAAGGAAGATGTGGTGTTGACCCGGAGAAGAAATACTTCCGGGTCGTAGACTTTAAAAGGACTGTGGGAAACCCCAGCAGACCAAGCTGAGTTGGGAGGGTGTGGAATGGAGCTGCTGGGAGTTGGAGAATTGTGATTATTTATTGTATTATTGAGTATTGTGGAGTGTGCGGTGCTTTGTGCACTTTATTGAAGAGAATATTATTAAAGAATCTTCTGGTGCTTTTAAACGTGTGTCCTGGACGTCTGCCTGGTGGGTTCAACTGGGCGCTATAGAGAGCTTTATTCCACAATATATATAGTCTCACATGCATGTCAGAGGGTTATCGTCCAGGCTTGTCAAGAATAAGCTTTACCACCCCAAGACACAAGGGGGTGCTGCCATAGATTGTCTTATCTCTTTTCCCACCCACAGCTCTGAGAAGACATCAGTAAGGGTAACTGTCCGCACCCCCTCCATTCCAAGGACTATAACAGCCGGATGTTCCTTGAAGGAGGCGTCCCATTTCGGGACATGCAACCCAATGGACAAACCTCTACAAACTGAAGCTTGACTGCTCTTCCTGTTATTTTTGTTTGAATTTGCTATTTCACTAAACGGTGTGACCACTTTGGCACCTTAATATATCATTTGGACTTTTCTCTTGGTCGACAGCAATAAATATAGTGCATAGATTCACACAGACACAGTCACACACATATACTGTATACACTATATATATAGTAAACAAAGCACAAGTATGTGGATACAAAGTTGTACTTCTGAGAAATGCTCCATGTAATGTCCTGAATGAATATACAATGACAAAATTTTCAATGTAACAGACATCTCAGACATATATATATATATATATATATATATATATATATATATATATATATATATATATATATATATATATATATATATATATATATATATGTGTTTAATGGTGAAATAATATTAAAATGTTGAATTAATGGCATGTATAAGTAAATACTTATTTAGATATACTGTGATACAACCAACGTCTAAAGGTTTCAGGAAAAAGTAGACTTAATCTGATTAAAAGGAGATAAGCCACTTTGGACATCCTTTAAATTCTAATTTAAATTCAACATAATATTTTATGATGACACACAAAAAAAAATCAGTCTATAAAAGAAATCATCCTGGATACATAACCTTTGGCTTAAGGGCACTAGTTTCTCCATTAAGCCCACAAAGGCTTACTTTCTTGGGCAAAGTAAGAAGATGACCTAGATAGTATGGTAAGCTTTCATTTTTCTAAGTGTCATGTTCTTCTCAAATTAATAAAATCTACAAGTATAAAATACTCATTATCTCCCAAAATGCTAGAGGCTATTTGCTCTGATTACACTTCTCACCATGCATTAAGAAGGGAGAATTAAAATAAAATCTGATTTCACCAATTTCAAAAAGAAGCACTGAATACGATGGATTCATTAGGTATTCAGACCCCATCACTTTCTACATACTTCTTTGAGTTGTAGATTCAATTTTAAATTGATACATTTGCCATGTTTGTCCATCAGTCTATAGTCAATAACCCATCTCTCTATTATAAAAAAAAATCTTTGGGAGGGAGACTAGGGAGATGAGACGTGATCTTCTCGGAAGACAATTTGAAGTCCCGCGAGAGACACTTTAACTTGCTCCCAGCTGTTAAAACAACGACAAGCAACAAGCAGCACGCAGCTCGCCAGCAGTAGAAACCCAGTAGATGATCCGACCGCTTCTCCTTGCGTGCATTCAGCCACCCTAACCACCCCCCCAGCGCCCCCCCCCCCTTCACAGCATGAGCGTCAGAGACGCAAAGTGGCAAAAGGACAGCTGCTGTACAGGCTTTAAAATGATGCAGCGTGACAGCAGCAACAGCAGATGATCTGACAGCATCTCCTTAGCATGCGTTCAGCCGCCCCCCCTTCACAACGCGAGCAGCGTTATACGTCCTGCGAGAAAGAGATTTAACCACACCCGGGACCAGAAATTAAGGCAAGTGTTGTTTTTGTGGGTGAGCGAAGTGAGCAGGGGGAAGAGTTCCCTAGTAATAACAAAGTGAAAACATGCTTTCAGAAAATTGTGGAAATTTATTAAAACTCAAAATATGACATCTCACATTCATAGAAGTATTCAGATCCTTAATTCTGTACTTTTTAGAAGCCCCTTTAGCAGCTTTTACAGCATCATCAGACCAGCTGATGTTCTTCCAGTCCTCCGGGATCTGTTGGCTGTGCCACTTTGCTCATTGTAATCTAACCTTACTTTGGGTCATTGGTGGCTATACCTGGCTATGCATAGCAAGGGACATTTTACTTTACATTCTGCTCAAATGGCCAGACGATATCAGAATTATGCCTTTGTCAAATATAACTCCAGGACTGCTGTTATCTGAACTTCCTATCGTTGTCAAATGGCCATATCTCAATTATTATGTTAAAAGGACTTTGTAGTACCATGAATTGTTTGTGTTAATCATTGAGATTTATTCCTGTTGTACTTTGTGTTGAACTTAATTTGTGCATTTAGTTGTATAATTGTCGTAAGGTTTAGAAATTTGTTTGTCTTTTAATTATTATTATAAATATATGAAAGCATTGCAAGCCTATACTTGGAGAAGAAGATATTAAGAATTGGAAACCCCTTATGGTTCTTCTGCTGGCTCAGACTGATAAGAAACTACTTCTAATTGTAATCTAAATGTCACGAGTTCATAGCTGGCCAACTGGCGGTTACCACAGTTGAAATCTGTGAACTGAGATGGCTCGTGATGATCGTCCTCAGCAATACACTGTGGAGCCATGCAGATAGTTGGGGGCTGAGTGAGAGAGAGAGAAAGAAAGAGAGAGTGAGAGAAAGCGAAGGTGACGTCACCAGGCTGCACTCCGCTCGCAGTGTTCAGAAGCAGGATCTGCTTGGCCAAGAGTCCTCCTGTTATCTCAGGCTGATCAGAGAGTGCTTCTGAAGGCTGTTGTATTGCAGACATTGTTGGTTTACGGCTGGCACTTACCAAAGTGCAAATCTGTGAATTGAGATGACTTGTGGTGAGTATATGGCAGTTGTTCTCGTAAGAAATTTTATTTCTTTTTTTATTCAGATACATTGTTTTGTGACATTTTAAAAATGAATTTACAAATTTCATTTTTGTATGTTTGTGTTTATTTAAAATCTTTGAGAAAGATTTACATTTTTTCTTTTATTTGTAAGAGCATCACAATGCCATTTTATAATTTCATTGGTAGCTATTGAGCCACTAGAAAGAATTTTGATTTTTTCAATTTGATATACTTTGTTTATCTCCAAAACTAAATTGTCTTTTTGCATGATCTTTTGTGGGTTAGATCACAGGGTCAGCCCCTGGACCAGTTTTTCAGGTTTCAGGAGTAGAATCCCTTCTGAAACTAATGGGATTTGAACCAGCAACTTTCCTGATACCATCAGAGATCCTTAGCCACAGAGTGACCACTCTTGCCATTGAAGTGAATGAAAATTGAATGGTCGTCATTAACTGCTTCCCTGAAGGATGACATTTTGTGTCATGAAGAATTGCTTATAATTTCCAGTGTAGCACTACTAGTCTTTTGTCCGAGATTACGGATATGAACTGTGAATAAGTGTCGGTTTAGTGCTTTACATTCTGATTTTCTAGTAATGACCCATAGCTTTCCACATTTTGCCTCGATTCTCATTGTTAACATTTTAAAGATTTAATTATTGTGTTACGTTTAACAAACATTGGCAATTCTTGTTTGACTACAATAATGTTTAAGGTCTCTGGTTTTTGATAGGAATCCACAGTCGATTTAGAAACACTTTTATTCTAGTTGCTGTCTCAAAATCCACAGACATATCTCCTAGTTTGTTGCTCGCAGTTGCTAGATGTTTAATTTTGTCAGTTGGGTATTTGAGAAGGGCAGCTAAAAACTGAAAGGCAGACGTAGAGCAGCTTTGCTGTGGCACACCGAGTACTTACAGTATTTGTGGTATAACAGAAAACATTGAATTGGAGTGAATGTGCCTTCCTCACCACCACTGAAATACTCAGCTATTAACTCACACCTGCCATCAATTCATCTCCTTCTTCCTCTCTTTTCAATGAACTATTGTTGCCCAATAATTTTTTGGTTGTTGTTCCCTTCCAGATTCACCCACAACTTGAATAAACAATATACTTACATATAAACTAATTTTTTTTAGGAATAATTTAGTGACTCTGAGGCTAGGGATCTGCACTGGCAATCGGAAGGTTGCCGATTTGAATCCCGTAAATGCCAGTAGGGACTGTGCTCTGTTGGGCCCTTGAGCAAGGCCTTTAACCTGCAATTGCTGAGCGCTATGAGTAGTGAGAAAAGCGCTATATAAATACAAAGAATTATTAATATTATTATTAGCTACTTTTTAAATCTGTTCATTGAATTGTTAAATGAAAACTGAAATATATTGTAGTATTTGCAAACTAATTTAGAAAAATACAGTGTTATAGTAAGGGTGGATCGCATTTGAAAAATGTTATTTTAAAATATTTTATTTAACGACAAGATAAATAAACTGCATCGACTGACCTCATTATTGCTTATCTGGTGACAAAATAAAGTGATACTTATACAAAGTTTTTCAAAAATCATCACATCCTCATCCTCCACCTCAAGAATTTATTTCTATCAGCTTTACTAAAGCTTGCACTAAGCATTTTTGCTGACCGTGATATACTGCACATCAAGAGTCTTTTCCCTGGTTTAGATGACAATTATTGTTTTATTAACAATAACTTTGCTTTCCACTTTCCCCTTTTAGCAATAATGCTTGAAAGAAAACAAAAACATTTACTGTTTTTTTTATTATATGGTTAATGTTGTTTGTCTATCTTTGGCTCTGCTGGCATTATTGTAATTGAACATATTCTTGGGTCCCAGTACGGTACTGATTTTCTTACTTGGATCTTCAGATTTAAATGTTTAAGAACCCCTGATTTATTTCAATGCAAGATTTTTTTTAAAGAATATGAATAAAAGTGTAATAAAGTTTGAGACATCTATCTAATCTAACTATGGTAAAGAAAACCAAATATTTTTGATAACTGCGTTCAGTTATATTAAAGTATTCATTTATTCATTCGTTCATTCATTGCCTTGTTGCCTGCTTTGGCTGATAAGTGCCTTTTTTAGCCACCAGGGGTCAGGCCAGAGCACTTAAGTAGGCGTTACTGTATTGCGTTTCTCTTTTACTTAAACAGTCACATTCTTTTAATTTTTTCTTGAACTGTTTAACATTATTTTATTACACTGCAGACAAGGAGATAGAATCCTTCTCCCTGTATATAGTGATAACTAACAGATTTATTTGTATGGGAGAATTATGGGTGCAGGAAGTTGACTTAATTATAGGACAGCTGCAGGTGCATTCTGCCAAATTAGCTTATCCTCTGATTGTAACAATAATTTTATTTAATAAAATGTAATTACTGTTATAATAAACAAGCCAAATTTTAATCGGCATATGAATTAGAATGGGGTGTGAATGAACTATGAAAACAAATGGGCTTCTTTGTTTGGAAAGGCATGGTGTCAATGAAGCACATTCTTCAAATTTTCAACAAAAAAAGGGGAAAAAACACATAGGTCTGGGAATGTCTGTACTTTAGGAGTTTCTTCTTAATTATGAATGGTTACCTCCTGTGGCTGGCTGATAGACTACTAGATACAATACAAAGGCATCTGTATCAGTTGGGGATGACACATTAAGAGGTAGGGGGCCAGCCGTCATCTTTTGTCCATTTTTTGTCATTATATATAGTAATGTCTTATAAATGGTCTACATGCACTCCCGGCCTCCTTGTTATAAACAGAGTCTTAATTAAATTTTTTTCTGTGTTTGTCTTTGACTGTTCATAAATAGTCTGAGCACTCACTTTGTCATTTTTAGCTCCAAATTCTGAATCTTATATCAGTTCTGTAATGAGTCTTATTTTTGGTGTTGTTAATTTATTTAGGCCATTTTTGTTTCCATTCTGGTGGTTTACATTTCAGCCATTTTTCTCATACCATCGCTATGTCCATTCTACGTTGTCAGGGGGGAGTGTCCTTAGAGATCGTAAGCTCCCGATAATGACAAAATGGTTAAAAATGTTGGTGTTTCTGGTACTTCCTCATCCAAGTTTCTGGATTCAGAACATCCTTTTCTGAACCGTCTCTGTGCATCTAAAACTTATTTTCTATTAGATTTTTTTCTGGTTTTGACTCGTGCTTGACATTTTGACATTGATTTTTGATTTTCAATGTGGGCTTGGTAACAGTGCGGTAGATCTCCTGGTTTTTGACTCTTTTTTGTTTTCTGACAATGTCTTTTCTCTGGGTTAATTTTGAAACATATTCTAGTTGGAGCTTCTAGCATAATACTCCTCCAGTTACAAACAGTGTTAGGGTGTATAGTGATTTTGGAATCCTAGCATTGCATTTAGAAATGTTTATACAAACAGGGACCTAGGAGATGAAATAGAAGTCTTAACTTTGAATTGTTAGAATGCATTACCTGTTACAGGTGGAAGAGTGAGATGCTGAAAGTCACCAGCTTTAGCTTTTGTTAACATATGAAATTCATGATGGTTTTCTTGTATTTTGGGGTAGAATGTTCTTGTTGTTAGACAAAGATCTTTGTCTGGTAACCAAAACCAATCATAAAAATGCCACAGGTCGTCCTATTATCTTTGGAGCCATAATGTCGGATTATTGTTAAGAGATTTTATAAAAACACTGTGTATTCATTGTGACTATCAAAGTGCTTTGTGCTGTTGAATTGTGAATATCCCTTGCACAGAAGCAAATAGTTGATTGCCCTGAATCTGAGCTCCAGAGATGTGTGTAATTGTGCGGCACACAAGAAAGGCCAGAATGAGACATGGGGCTTTGTAGTTATCTGTTATTTGCTTCAGAACCAAATTTTAGTATCCATCCAACACTACGTCTCACTTAACCAATCTGAAATTTTAATTTATATAAATAAAATCGTAATATCGTCTTGATGTCTTTTGAATTTTTTGCCTTAATTTCATATCATTTATCCATTTTGTGCTCTAAAGACTTCATTTCAACCCTCACATCATATCTAATCTGTGTGTTTGTTTGTTTGAAAATCACACAGAAATGGCTAAAATGGTTTTCCCAAAATTTTAAATGTACATTTCCTTCAGTCCAGGTTAAAGTATAGGCTATATGTCGTTTCATAAATTTCATGGGGAAATGACTTGTAATGGGAGTGGAGACAACTGAAAATCTGCTCATTATTCCAAAACATTAGAGTCAATCTTAATGAAATGTTACATTTATAATAAAGCTGAACGTAAAACCCAGTCTCCATGCTAATCCTATTTCAAAAAGGAGGGATGGTTGTAACTGGGAGCAAAAATGCCTCATTCCAAAATGGCTAAGTCCAAGTTCATGAAATTTTGCATGCATATTACCGTTGATACATCTTAAAATCTAGACTTTAAGGTCATTCAGAAGTTCCATCTACAAGTTGTAATGGGGAAGCGCAAAATCAAAACTACGTTATCACACCCAAACAGTTCAGCCAATGGTAATGAATTTGGCATATTTTTTAGGTTTGGCCCTTCATCTAATGAAGGCTATATTCCACGTGTGATGAGGGAGCAACACAAAAATCGTGCATGACTCAAAAATGGCTGTCTACTTTCACAACATTTTTAATTTACTCTATTTCCCATGCAATTTACAGTAATCCCTCGCTACTTCGCGGTTCACTTTTCGCGGATTCACAACTTCGCGGATTTTATATGTAAGCATATCTAAATATATAACGCGGATTTTTCGGTGCTTTGCGGGTTTCTGCGGACAATGGGTCTTTTTACTTGCTTCCTCAGTTGGTTTGCCCAGTTGATTTCATACAAGAGATGCTATTGGTGGATGGCTGAGAAGCTACCCAATCAGAGCACGCAGTTAAGTTCCTGTGTGCTGCTGATTGGCTCGGCGACGGAGTGTTGCATTAACCAGGAAGTCTCATCTCACTCATTCAGCATTAACGTGCTACTCCTACAGGGGCCGTGTCCAAGCACCAACAGAAGATGCAAATGATTGCAGAAAAGGTAAAAGTTTTGGATATGTTGAAGGAAGGGAACAGCTACACCGCTGGAGGACACCATTACAGCATCAATGAGTCCACGATTCTTTTTATTTAAAAAGGAGGAAAAGCATATAAGATCTACGGCTGCTTTTTCTTTTAACAAGGACGTAAAACGAGTTGCAAGTGGAAGTGATAAGGCAGTAGTCTGGATGGAATCTGCTTTAGGAATGTTTGCAACAAGGTCGACAACGTCATGACTGCCTACAAGCTGCTACGTGTACTTCGCTATACAGTAAGTGTAAACTTATCTACCGATTTCATATTGCTTAGCAGTTGTCCCTGTTATTAATAGAGTAAATGGTGGGTTGTAAACAATATAGGGAGGGTTTAAAAACATCCAAATACACGTTAAATAATTAAATAAATATGGTGTCCCTACTTCGCGGAAATTCAGTTATCGCGGTCGGCCTTGGAACCTATCTCCCGCGATAAGTGAGGGATTACTGTATAGGCCTTATCTAGTTTCAAGAATTTCATTGGGGAGTTGTAAGAGGAAAGTGAACACCACAAAAACCACGCATTATTCCAAAATGGCTGAGTGGATGTTCATGTAATTTTGCATGTATATGACAGTTGACTCAACTTTACTTACAGTGTAGAGTTTATGGAGTTCCAAAAGTTTCATCAAGAATAGGAGCTCAATAGAGGGAACAACACAAAAACTGGTGGTTTGGCCATCTTATGTGCCATATCAATGAATCAATTATCAATTCAGTTTATTAATATCAAATTAAACATCTACTTGTGAAACCACAGTGAACCAGTAAATCCAAAGAAGTGGCGTTCATGGTTGCAAACCAGGAAGGAGTTAGCACAATTATGGAATCCAATCATTAGGTAGTGGAGATTATGGATGCGACCACAAAAGAGTCAACATTTAAAAATCACAGACATACAGTATGTGTTTTCTTTACCTTTACCCATTATACAAATATACCCAGGCAACACTGGATACTTTGGCTAGGACTTTATATTTGTGATAAAACCATCATATCATCACAAGAAAAAAAATATTAAACAGAAAGAACTTATATGTCATATTGAAGTACTAAAAATGTATAAAATTTGGATTTAAAATGGACATAATTAACAATTTCCCCATTTTTACACGATGGTTTGTTTTTTTATTGTTCTTGGGAACGCATTCCACAAGTTTATAATATTATTGGTGCTCCTTTTTGTTATAATTAATACCAGTAACAGGACTGTTCTTAAGGAACATAACTGGTTGTACAGATGGGAATATGATATGGGATGTTCATGTATGAGCTGATTGAGAGAATCCCCTTTCTTTTTTGATTTGGACTAAGATCAATGGCCTTGGCAATTCATGCAGGAATGTGTCTTACAAGTCTACAATCAAGAGAGTTCACAAAATTATTCACCTCATTGAAAGGTCATATTTGCTTAAGGAAATGGATACCTAATGAATGGAAGGTTAAACGCACTGTTTAACTGGAATGAGATTTAATCATTTTGATCATTTCGAAAGTAAATTATTCACAATTAAAAAATGAACCTGCCGGTAAGTAATTTATCTGTGGCCTCCGTCTAACATAATCTTGTGGCAGATAAGGCGTGCATATCACAAATGAAGCATGATTTGTTTTCAGAATATCATGATGCTTTAAAAAGCAAAAGCCTCAGGCGAAACTTAGACAAGGCTTGGATCAAGATCTTGGCAAATCGGACAATGGTAGACAGTTCAGTGCAAGTTAGTTAGTAGAAAAGGCAATCCATTTCAGCGCAGGAACCAGAGCTGGGAAGCTGTTTGTTTTATTCTTTGTAGACAGTAATTATCGGTCATTAGTCTGGTCGGTTGGAGCCTTACAATTTACATAACATCAGTGTTTTTGGACACTTTCCATCAATGTATGGATTGCTTTAGCTTAGTATTGTGTCTAAACCAAAAAGAATGCTTGCCTTTTCTCTTATTTTAAGAAATTAAATAGTCTTGAGAGACCTCTTTGTCTGTAACTTTTTTCATATTCAGTTCCATTCTGGTTCTTAATCAGAGTTTAATTCCTGTTTTTAATTAAAATCCTGACTCAATTATGCTTTTGCTTTTCCTGTTTTTACATGTAGTCTGTCAGAAATTCCCAAATGTGATTATTTTCGTGTTCAAACAAAATTAAAAATAATGCACGTGATTTTTGCTCCATAGTGGATTTGGAACCTTGAACTTAAGCATTCACATTTGTTTTCTGCTCTGAATATTTTTCCCACTTGGTTGGTGAACACTTTCTGCCAAGTCGACTTTTCCTCTAATTTTCACATATTCTGTCCTAGTTTGAAGATCTGCACTGTGGTGAACTGCTGGTGGTAAGTCTCAAACCTGCAACATCTGACTCAAAAGTGAGCTACTTGCAGCATAAACTAAGCAGAGAGCTCCATCAGTCAGCCACGCAGTTGAACACCATTAGTCGTGCACTTGCTGCTGATGGCAGCTGATCTCTCTCCTTCTGCCTGTCCACACCGTTTTTTCCCCCCACGTAATATGGTCACTAAACATACCTTTACAATAATTTAACAAAATAACAAAATATTAATAGGGATATGAAATAGAATAGAGACTAAGTGAATGAATGGCTGGGGATTTCTTACCCCAGATGTAAAGCAGAAGAGAGCACCTAATTAAACAAGCTCAGGTAAAGGGAAAATGGAAGAGCAAACATTTTATATTCATTCAGGTCACAGACCTTAGTTTCTATATAATTACTTTTCTATTGTTAAGCCATTTTGGGAATTACTCATACATTTTGTACCAATTTAATGTATACACTCTTAGTTAATTTTTTGTTATGCATTTTATACATATCTGCAGATAATTCAAAAAGTAAAGTAATAAGTCCGCACACTTTAATGGAGATTTTGTATGACTAGGTGTAGTTTGTTAGTACATTAAATATGGATATATTTTAGATCAGTCATCTGCATCTGTGTATGGCAGGACATCTGTCAATCTAATCATAGAGAATGACATTGTCGCATGTTAGAGCAGCTGTGGCAGGCCATTCATAGTAGGCCATTCTACCGATGAGTCGCCTCACTTCACAGTACCACTTTTTGTGTCAATTAATACATTTTACACATGAGGTTTGAGTTATTTCACAGTTTTCTACCACATATAATTTATTTTTAAAGTTATTTAATTTTTTAATGTGATTTGAAAATGTTTGATTTTATTCTGGTTCTGTTTCTTTGTTTACATGATGCGGTAAAATACGTCATTTGTTTTGAAGTCCTGTCTAACTACAATTTCTGTTTCATGTTACCATCTCCTGGTTATGTTCTATTCTTGCAAACAATCCTTCGACACCACCGTATCATAATACTTGTGAGTGTTGATTTGATGATACTTTACTGTAGATGGAAAATGCTGGAACATTTGAGTAACCACCAAGTGACCGTCATTTCTTTGCTCCTGTAATCCTTGGGTGGTAAGCGCTTTGCAACTAATGGTGACATATAGTATATTGTAACATCCTGATTACTGTCACAGATGTTGTCTGGGCAAGAACAAATGTCTTCTGGTTCCGGTGAAATAAATGCCTAATTAGTTTGGCGGTTATGTGGAAAAATAGTACTTGACAAGTTTGCATTTTTGTTTGTTTGTTTATAAAATAAATAAATATATAAGGCTGTGTTCCAACTCTGCTTTAAAACAGACAGTGGGCTTGTAAGTAATGAACAGAAGTTGGAACACCTGTGCAAATTGTTTCCTTCAACTTGCAAGGCTTGATTTACTTCAATTGCTACAGAACGTCTGCAGGTTGTTACCTATTAGTTGTTCCCTGAAGAAGTCCCATTTGTAATACAGGTCAAATTCCGTTACAACAAATATTTTTACAAAGAAATTTTCATTACAAAAAAGTATTTTACGGTCCTGACAGTTTCCCCATAAGACAGAGTCTATAAAAATATTGCTACTATGAAATATATTCAGCAGATACTTTCATTACAACAAAGTGCCCAAAAGACTTTGAAGTGCCTGAATGAATCATCCACAGAGCAGTTAGTTCTGTGGTTGCAGCTCAGTTGTGCACAACGATCCCTGAACATAAACATTGTAAATTTTTCTCTTTCTTTCCTCGTACCGTTTTTTTTTGCTGTGTTTGTTTTCTGTGGTTTTCAGTGATATCTTCTGCTTATTGCTTGTCAACATCTGAAAAACATCCATTGGAATTTAACTCATTGTCACCCTCCTATAGAAATGGCAGACATGGAAAAATGACAACAGTTCACATTAGAAAGAAAAAAACTTGACATTTTTGCGGCCCTCGATTCTGTCAAAAAGAAAAAAGATGTTGCTAGTGAATTCAGAATTTCGCCATCGACATTGTCAACTTTCTTGAAAGACTGAGCAAAAATGGAAGAAAAATCTCGGGTTGCAAACCTTGGGCCTCAGCTCAGACGTATGCAAACTGCTGCATTTGAAGACTCAGAAAAAGCAGTTATTCCTCTCATCATTGGCAAGTCGACAAGTCCTCGGTGTTTTAAGCACATTACATTCCTTCACTGTGAGTATAAAGCAAACCAGCGAGTGAGCTTGGATGACTCAAGACATTTTGGGAAACTGGCTGCGACAACTTGAAAAGGATATTGTGACATGTGAGTCCCTGTCTTGCACCCTAAAACATGAGGCTGAGTCTCAGTTCTTTAGCAAAACCAGCTTTATTCAGCTTGAAACAGGAACAGCACGGTTATTTATTGTAGCGAGATCCATCACTCTCCTATACAGAGACACAGCAGTCAGGCAGGGTTGTGACCAGGTTAGTGGCCAAGTAATACTGTTCCCTGCATTTATAATGTTCCTTGGATCACCCAGTGATGATACCGCGACTGCAATCGGCTCGGATTTGCGTCTGTGGTGCTCCGAAAAGAGTTCAGAAACCTCACAATATGAAGAAGAATAAAAGGAAGATACTGCTTCTGATTTATAACTGTGCTGCTCACACCATGCTTCTACATTTAGATAATGTTCGAGTTGAGTTCCTCCCACTCAATTACACAGCAGTGCTTCAGCCATTAGGTTTGGGTATCATTCGTACCTTGAAGATGTATTATCGCAAAGGAAATGTGGCCTAACTTGTAGAGAGGAGGAGATGAAAATGAACGTGAAAGAAGCTATTGAAATGATTACAAACGCCTGGACGCAAGTTAAAGAAAGCACTATAGTGACAAATATAGAATCTCATTACTATGAAATTTTCATTACAACAAAATATTTTTTAGGTCCCTGGCACTTTGTTGTAATGGAACTTAACCTGTATTCTGAAATTTCCTTTTTTTTTCAGTTTCTGCTAACCTAAACTTTAACTTTAAACCTCTGGCAGTTTACTGCTTACTTTTTCACCATTTTACATCATTCATTGCACTTCAGCTGATTAAATTTGAAGAAAAACTGAGTTCTAAAACTTTTGACCAGTAGCGTGTATAAAGTTGAAAGTGTGTTTGTCTGGTATGCAAATCCATACCCTTGAACCACTCTTCACTGAATTTTGCACAGATCCTCCCATTTGTACAGAGGAAAACCATACTCTGTGCTTTGTTCAAAAACTTTTCCCCTAGGGGAGTGTTATTTATTTATTTATTTATTTATTTTTGATTTGATATACTTTGTTAATCCTCATCGGGAAATTGTCTTTTCACATGACCTTTGGGGGTGAGAGCGCAGGGTCAGCTATTGTACAGTGTCCCTGGAGCAATTTTCAGGTCAAGGGCCTTGCTCAAGGGCCCAATGGAGGAGGAGCCATTGTGGCAGTAATGGAATTTGAACTGGCAACCTTCCAGATACCAGTACAGAGCCTTAGCCACCGAGCCACCGCTCTTTTAGTGACCATTCCTGCACTTTATTAGGGAAGTGCCCCTAGGAGGCATTTTGGGAAAATCACTCCCCACAGAACATTTAAGTCAGCAAATTTTTTGGTTTGGAGCCAAAATGTTTCCCTTTGGGGAATTTATTTAGTGACCACACCTGTTCTTAATTCCACCCTACCTCTGCTAGTTATACATATAATTAAAATGTTTTCTGAATAAAAACAAGAATCATCACAACATTAAAAATAGATATTTTCTGTAGTAAATAGTGTAGGGTTTAATAGAGCTCCTAGATCTGTGAAGGTTAAGAGTTATCACTCTAGGACAGATCTTGGAAACAAGTGCTGTATCACATTAAAAAGATTAACTACTCTTGTTCACCCCAGTGTGAAGAAAGCCAGCCTCAAAGCGTTTCTCTCCTTGACTTTAGTCCAAACTTTGATTGCATATCTGGAAGTGGTTTAGTTTTATAGAAGAAAAGAAAAGATCATATACAACTGGAAAAGGTGAAATATAGGATATCACTTACGGTTTAAATTTAATCACTGATTTATTTAATTTTCAAACCCATCTAGAATGGAATGATTTGAAGTCTATCATGGTATTAATGGACATAAGCCAGTTCTTTGTGAGATGTCAGTTTTACACTTTTACATTATTATAAATTGTTAATAATCCATTTTCCTGTCAGTCCTCTTCATTTATCTGCTTGCAAGTCAGTGCCAACTCATGATATGATGCCAGGACACTTTATAGGTACTAGACAACTACGGATACAGTGGAAGAAAAGCAGAGTCCACACACTGAGACACAAGAAAAAGTAAACTAAGCCCCGATACTTACACTCAAATTAAACAGATTGATAACATGATTGTTTTTTATAGATATGGTTACACTAGTCTACATCAATTAGATTTGAGAGTCCTGAATCCAAATCTGGCAACAGAATTGCTCTACCACATCCAGATTTTGAGATATGAAAGTTTAAGTTGAAAAACAAGCTATTTTAGAGAAAAAAGTAAAAGGTAATTTTGTATAATTGAAAAAATTTGATTATTACATATATAATTTTTTAAAATATAATTATTACTCTTGTCACAAGAATGGGCAAAAGACATCAAGAAAGGTTTGGAGCAGCCACCCATATATTATTCCCTGGCTGCAAATAGATCATTTTTAGGAGTTGTTTACAGGTCTGAGTCCAAAACAGAACTGAGGCAGGTTGTCAAAAGTAGCGGCTTTATTTGCTGAAACAGGAAGTGACATCATCAGGGCCAGAACCGGAAGTGACATCATCTGAGGTGCCAGGCCCGGAAGTTATGTCATCAGAGGTGCCGGAACCGTGCAGGATTTCCTGTGTATGGTCTGCAAGGAATTAAGAAAGTAAATTCAGTGCCCCTCGCCGCCCCCCTGCTTTGCCATCTCAAAAAGTAGCCACTTGAAAGATTTTTTTTTTCTCTTATATATCCTGTAAAGGACAGCCGGGTCCCATGCCCGGCAGGGACGCCTCTCCTACATCTGTTCCGGGGGAGCAGCCATGGACTGTTCAGTACCTCCCCCGGGACGCTTGGTGGCAGCCTCCCTGGCAGCCAATGATTCCCCAGCCCAGCGCATGGCTCCATGGGAGATGGAGTCCTCCACAGCCTGGTTGGGGGCTCGGATGGCCGCCAGGGGGAGCTGCGTGGAGTCAGCAGCCTGGCTGGTCATACCTTCAGCCCCACCCGGAAGGGCAATTAGGACCAGGTCTCCAAGCACCTGGACCGCTTCCGGGTGGGATATAAAAAGGGCCAGCCACCACCACTCAGAGAGCCAGAGTTGGGAGGAAGGAGAACGAAGCCTGAGGAGGAGGAGGAGTGGTGGTGCTGAGAAGAAGTGCAGTTTGTTGTGTATATTTAAGTGCTTGTGGGACTGTGTTGGGCCAGTGGGACACGGGGAAGGCGTGCCCCACGGCTGAAGATAAAATAAAGAAGTGTGTTCTTAAGACATACGGTGTCTGTCTGTCTGTGCCTGGGGCCTGGTCTTTTACAATCCTCTGAAGATGTTTCACAGTGGAATGACAAATGGATGTCTGCTAACATAGACTCACTTTCTACTATAATGTCTCTCCTGATGTCTTGATGAACCACTCCACATGTTCATCAGAGACCACTCCCATGTTCTCGGGGGGAAAAATCCAAATGAGAGTGTAGGAAAGTAGGAAAGACATGCCGCATCCAAGTGCTAGGTAGGCTCCTCATCTCATTCCTTGTAGCTTTCTGCCTTTGCATTGCTGAGAAAATTATGGCACACGCTTTACAGGCTGTTTATTCTCTTACTATTTGCTTACCCGCTACCTGGACAGGGCAATGGATGGATCAACTTTGCATATTTCTGCAACAAGCCATTTAAACAACTTTCTCTTTTCTGGACAATAAGATGGCATCTTTCTAACCTTCATAATATACAATTCTGGTTATTTTGAAGGAATAAGAGAAAAAATACTGACTGAGAGCAAAAAATGTGTAGTGAATGCTTGAATTTGGGTTGTTTCCACCTTAACTATCTCATGGAAACGGGTTGTGGTTGAGAAATTTCAATTTCAGAAATTGATTCAGCACGCCTAAACCTAGAAACTGCATCTCCTTTAAATAGATCCACAGATCCAAGAATTAAGAAAAAGAGTTTTTTTTTTTTTTTACTTTTATCACACATTTGGCAAATGCTGGTGAAATTTTGTTTTCAAAGTTACAGGGCAAATATTTAAAGTAATATTAAACTTTGAGATTTCAGAGTCAGAAACAGTGTGAGCTTTATGGTTATTCTTTATTCTAAATGGTTCAGAAAACTCTATAATAAAAACTCTTTTGGTCATTTTTCTTAAGCGTGTCCATTTTGATCTGAAGTGTGCTTGTTTAAAGTCACAAACTGGTTTTCAGTGTTCTATAAAATACTGGCCTATACTGCAGTTCTATGTAAAACGATAGCTTTTAGCATAAATGCCAGATAGTACATTTAGAATGTACAAGACGGGAGCTGACAGGATATGTTCCAGTAACACCATGCTCCCCTATGCAAACAGTGATGGAGTTCTTTTGCTGGAGAATTAGCACTTAGAGTATGCAGTATATGTGCACCCTGCCAAAACCGAGAGACAAACTGGAGCCAGTCGGAAGTGATATGATGCCATTCAGTGGGCTTAAGATTAAATGGGACATTACCAAAAATGAAAGAGAAAGGCCACACAGCAGAATCGCTAATGTTAAATTAACACTTAAATGGATGGAAACACGCTTTTCATATATACTGCTTTAAGGGTTAGCTTAACATTTTAAGTTGTTTAGTTCTCACATACACAATTTAGAACTAACAATCATTCTAACTTTAAAGTCTTTGAAATATAGAAAGAAACCCGAGTATCTGGTGAATATGAATAAGAACCCATCCAGGAACTGCACCCTGGTGCTATAAGACAGCAGTGCCAACCATTGCATTGCCTTTCCACCATGAGGATTTTACCATTACATTTAAAAAAGTACAAGTTCTTAAGTAATTAAACTACTCACTATTTAAAATATAATGTAATCTCATAGGTTTCCATTGAAAGTACAATTTCCTCCAGAAATCTGCTTTAGAACATAAGACATTTGACAAAGGAGAGGAGACCACCCAGTCCATTCCATAAAGCTTGTTTGTTTAACTAATAGCTAAGCTTTCCCAATATCTCATCCAGATTAATCTAGTTTGTTCCCACAACTCCTAAATACACTTAAACATACTTTCCCAGATTGCCGTATAGGTTTTCTGAAGGCAGCACCTAGCAATGGAACATTTCTACCGGAACCATGATGTCTTCAGATATTATAGTCTGTCTCACCTAACATAAAGATGAGAAGCTATCTTCAAATCTGCCAATCTAAAGGGTATACAGGCTGCAGGGAAATTGTATCATTTACAGCATTAGAACAATTTTGACATTCAGCCCAAGTTCACCGGTTTTATCCTTTTGTACTACAAGAACTAAGTACTCTGATATTTGCTTAATAAACAACATCCACTGAAAGTAGAAAGTATCAGACTTTATAACAAAGAGCAGTCAAAATTAAATTCTCAGCTGGGATGCAGCTTTGGTATACTGCCTGTTCCAGGTTTTTAGGATCAATGGACACACATCTAGTGCAGAGCAGTACAATAGATTGCCAATATGTCTATATTATATTTTTGTCTATCAAATACAGTTTACCGAATCAGGATACATTACAATTGTTTACATACATTTTTGTACTTTTACAGCCACACAATGAGTCAGAGAGAAGAAATGGACTTCAGTACCTGATAGTTAAAGTCCAGTGCTCTGACCAGTATAACACAACACAAGGTCTGTCCGGAAGGTATCCAGCCATGTAATATCAAAAATAGATACATTTATTGAAGAAGATACAAGAAACATTGTACATAGAACAATGATGCCTCAGTCCCTTTCAAAGTGGGCACCTTGGGACCTAACACTGTTCTCCCAGCGTCTCTTCCACTGTTCAAAACACTCCGCAAAATCCTTTGTTGGAATTGCCATTAGCTACTTTGCCACATTTTCCTGAATCTCATCGAAAGTCTGAATTCTCTTCACTTTCAATGGTGATTTTAGTTTTGGGAAAAAACTGAAGTTGCAGGGCACCAAATCTGGGCTGTAAAGGGGCCATCTTTAAAACATTTGTGCCACACTTTTATTTCAATGCACTCATTGTCCCCGAAAGTCTTCTGAAACATCTGAACAATTTACACAGGAGAATGTTCAAGCTTAACGCAAAATTTGATGCAGATTCCTTGCTCTACTCACTCAGTCATTTTGAATGCGACGGCCACAGAGTACACATGCTCACTCAATGACGTCTAGTGTCCCCACTGGCTAGTCCAGTGAAGTCGTCATTGTTCACGCATGTACATTACAGTCTGCTCTCCTTGGCTGCCAGGATACATCAATGCTGGCCAAACCATTCTCATTATATTAACAATGGCTGTACTTTTTCTGGACAGACCTCATATATACAGTAGCTTATATTACATCCGTTCATTTATGCCACACTGGCACAAGAAACTGTGCACTCACTGCCTGTGTGGAGTTCTCACGTTGCCCCTTTGTATGTGGGCTGTTCTCAGGGTATTCTGGTTTTCTTGCCACATCCTATAAATTTGTGTCCGACTGATTTTAAAATTGGCCCACTATGAGAAAGTGTAGCTGTGTACATGAATGTGATGTTTCCGGATCTCAAACTGCGCCTCATGCTGCCAGGATAGGAACCATGAATTAAATAGCATTACCATGCCAAACACTAATAATATGTCAATAAAATAAAGTATGGTATGAGGTGGTATAGTGTCTTAATGCAGGGGTGGGCAAAAACAGGGTTACAGTAGTTCATATGGAAAAGACATGCAAGTTATGATTATTACAAGAGCTGTATTAACTCAATAGCTTTATTAACTCTTAACTCAAAAAAATGTCAAAATGGCACAGTGCACTTACTGTAGGTACAACCTCGTAAAGTCCACAAATTGATGCCATTCATTATTTACACATATATTTATTGTAGTCTACATGTTAATAACAATTATAATGATAAGAAGAAGACAAATAATACATATAAATATTACAATAATCCATCCATCCATCCATTTTCCAACCCGCTGAATCCGAACACAGGGTCACAGGGGTCTGCTGGAGCCAATCTCAGCCAACACATGGCACAAGGCAGGAACCAATCCCAGGCAGGGTGCCAACCCACCGCAGGAAATTACAATAATTAAAAAATAAATAATAATAACACAAGAATAAACTCTGTGTTGCGCATACTCCCATCAGTAAACCTTGTTTTGCCCAACCCTGTATATTGGTGATAATGTAAAAATTGCTTTATTTTTTATTCACCTTTCCATTTTTGTTTCTTGCATTTTGCCACTGTAGACTGTTGATAGTCAAAGTTTCATCAGCAGTCCACACACTGAAATGAAACGTTTCTGAGACTAGAGCAGTTTCATTATGCATTCTGTTTTCTAGTTTACACAAGACAGGTACCAAGCAGGGACAAGGCACCACTTCATTATCAAATATAGTCACACACACAGATAAGAACACTCATAAGGGGACAACCATACCAATGTCCACATCTTGAAATATCTTCATGGAGTCACATACACACAAAGAAGATGTATGAAGTCCTCAGAGTTCAGGGTGGGAATCGATTTCCAGATCTATGGAGCAGCAATGTTTATCACTGGACCACTTTATGGCATTTTAGGTTGACCAAGTAACACAGAAGAAGGTCTTTATAATGAGAACATATTTGCAAAACTATTTGTACCGCACATGCTATTAACACGGTGTTTGTTGATAACATACAGCACCTTCATAAAGTATTCTGACCCCTTCACTTTTTCACATTTTGTTATGATGCAGTCCTATGCTAAAATCATTTAAATTAATTTTTTTCCTTATTTAATACCCCAGAATGATTTGGGGATTTTCTGCCATTCTTCTCTACAGCCCCCTCAGGGTTGGATAGAGACCATCAGCGCACAGCTGTTTGAAGGTTTCTCTAGAGGTACTGAATTGGGTTCAAGTGTGAGCTCTTGCATTCAGGAACATTAAGAGAGTTTGTCTTAAGCCACTCCTGTGTTATCTTGGTTTTGTGCTGATGGTCATTGTCCTGTTGGAAGGTGAACCTTGTGGAAAGTTTTTCCATTTTTAGACAGGTTCTCTGGAGCTCAGCCAGAGTGACCATTGTGTTCTTGGTCACCTCTCTTAACATGGTTCTTTGTCTCTGATTGCTCAGTTTGGCAGAGTTGTGGTTGCTCCAAACATATTCCTTTTTAGAAATATGGTGGCAGCTGTGCTCTTGGGAACCATCAATGCTGTAGGAATTCTTTGTAGCCTTTCCCAGATCTGTGCCTTGAGACAATCCTGTCACTAAGCTCTGTCAACAGTTCCCTAAACCTTGTGGCTTGGTATTTGCTCACCTGTAGGACCTTCTATAGACAAGTGTGTGTCTGTCGTAATCATCTCCAATCAATGTGCAGAAACATCTCAATGATGATTAACAGAATAGGATGCACTGGGGACAAATTTCAAGTGTCATAGGAAAGGATCTGAATACTTGCATCAGTGGGATGTTTCAGGTTTTTGTTTTTAATAAGTTTGTAAAAATTCCTAAAATCCTGTTTTTTCACTTTGTAATTTTGGGGTATTGAGTTTTGTCTGATTAGGAAAATAAATTAAATGGTTTTAGTATAAAGATGCAACATAACAAAATGTGAAAGAAGTGAAGGTATCTGAATATTTGTAAAGGCATTGTAAGTAGCATGTGGAGAATTATGAATTAATGAAGTTTTAAATAAATCCTTGTGAAGATTTGTTTTTTCTGGTGACTTGGCTTTTCACACCAATTACTGTTATCACTAATTCACAGGATGGTGACCACCAAAGACACAATTGTCATCTTATTTTTATATGATGCCGACTCAATAGATTCCTCCATATAAAATCATTAGATGTTGGAGGTTAGCGAAATGTGAGAAATATTTGGCTGTTTTTAGAAATCTTTTAAAAGAGGGGAAACACTAAATGTTGTACGGCCACACCAGACAATGTAAGAACATAAATTTATCTTAATTCAAGGAAGCACCACATCAAGATTTAGTAAAATGTATGTTTACTAGCCACGTTACCTTTCATTAATGCCATGTGTACAACAAATTTGCATTGAATGCAGCAAGAAAAAATTCAGGATATACAAAAATGAATTTTCCATAATAAAGCCCAAGCTGTTAATTAATGTATGGTTAAACAAAACAAATCAGTGTTAGAGAGATTATAGTGTTGCATCCATTCATCCATCCATTTTCTGAAACCACTTATCTAATTTTTCGTTTGTGGGCTTTATAAGAACCTGAGGTGTTCACTGGAGAGGAGACCTTTCAGTCCATCAAGCTCATTTGCCTTATGTCGTGGTGTATCGAATAAATGTGGGGATTCTAAAAGTAGCAAACATGTAATGCTTAAAAGCATTTGAACAGGAATAAACATAAAAGTGAGGTTCCACATGTGGCTAATTTTGCTTCCCTGGCCACTAAACAGACACTTGAGAGACCGAACTGCAATTTAGGGATCTCATTAAATGTGCCCGGACTGAGGAAGAGCAACACATTTATTGATTTTTAGTGAAAAAAGTGTAGCAATGAATCAAAATAAAAAAAAACGCAATTGTTATCTTTAATTCTGTAATTTTGTGCTTGGCCAATCTTCAAAGCAGGGAAGGTGAAGGAGAATCACAAATTATTGCAAAAAGTGTTTCCCTTCTACTGATTGTAATTTTTAAAAATGAGCACATTTTCACAATTTTTTTGTCCCTTTCTTCAAGGTGGAACTCCAGAAGTATCATGTTGGATTAGCCTCAGCAGTGCACATTAAATCTTCAACATAACTCCACTCTGACGCAGCTATTTAGGGCTTGAGTTCCCGAGGGGCTAATTTCCCACTAATAGCATGTCATGTGGATCATCCTTTGCAACCATCAAACTAATTAAAAGGTTACGTAATGTGACTTTTGTACCCAACCCATACAGGCCTATTGCTATAGTGGATTTTCTTAGTTACTTGTCTATTGTCTTGCAATAAACCCCATTCTCTAGGTGTCTCGTTAAAAATTTTCAGACAAATGGATAAAAGAAAACAAGAGCTTTACTGCTGCATTCATAGTCCATGATGTCACAAGGAAGCTGATTTGCAACCACTCATTCATCTGAAACCATATTATTTATTAATGAACTCGGGGACCAAAGCCTAAACCAACAGCATCAGTATGGGATGCACCTTGATGTACCAATGAAATTATTAAATGAAACAAAAAGCACGTTGCAACTGAATATTTTATTTCACAGACTCATGTAGTCATGCATTTGTTTTATACCAGTGTACATTTCTTTGCTGTGTTACTTCCATATGTCACAAAGACAGGCAGAGGATCTTCTCTTGTGGTTCTCTCTAAAGCCTTTGTTGACTTTAGTTTGCCGGAAAATATCTTTTGACATCATCATCGTCAAAGAAAGGCTGGCTCTTACTTTAGTTGCAAGCCTAATCTTTTGCTCTATAATCTCTTAATTAATATCCTGTGTCTCAAACCTTTGCTGGAATTCATTAATTTTGAGCCAGCTGAAAATCAGTTCACACACCTGCCAGTTCCACTTAATTGCTGCTGTTACTATGAATGGCAGCCATCATTCTACTGGTTTACTTATTTGGCTGTTACTCTTATTCAAGGTGGCTTACAACAATTGAGATACAAATGGTTACATTGCATTTGTTTTCCCAGTTGCAGCACAGGCTGGTGAAGTGACTTGCTCGTGGTCACATAGTGTCAGTAGAGGAGTTTGCGGTCCAAAGCCTTAAACAGTACACTATATTGCCTTTCCTAACATTCTGTAATGAACTCAGGTCAACAGTCTGCAGTTCACTCTCAGTACTGCACTGAAAAAAGTCAACATGGTAGTACTAGTTACCGTATATACTCGCGTATAAGTCGGGTCTTGAAACCCGAAAAATCGATCATGAAATCAGACCCCGACTTATACGCCTGTTCCATAATACGACACTTAAATTTTTCTTCTTGCCTCCTCCAATCTCACATCAGTTTCTTAGACACATCAAATTTTGTTACAGCAAAACAAAAATTATTTTCGCCACTTCAACGACTTTTAATTTAAAACCAGCTTCATATTTTCTTCTGATTGAACGCTCCATTGTAGATAAGGGATGCACTTATGATAAAGGTGTATGATGGTGTGAGATGCAAAAAATACAAATCAGTGCAATTGTCACCTCGGAATAGTTTGGGTATTACCGTGTGGTCACGTAGGCACAATATATAGACATAAAAGACAGTGTGCTCCATGGTTTACTCTCTCAGGTGGGTGTTAGCATATCATAATCTCTTGGACTAATAGTGTGAGTTTTCCGCATTCGACTTATATGACCAACATTATAAAATACTGGAAATTATACGGTAAAATCAAGCCCCGACTTATCTGTGGGAGAACTTAAACGCGAGTATATACGATATTTTAAAGAACTATGAGCTATGCTACCTGTGTAAGTCAGGTTGAAATTGTCATGATCAGGGCTGAATTTTGGGATTTTTTTCTATAGTGGACGCCAATTTGTGTAAGCATTGTTGGGGTCATGTCCCATGTTTCTAGGGGTGTGGTCTCCAGGGTCATGACCTCAAGCTGATCGGGGCTCTCGAGAGACTCAGCGTGGAGTCTGAGTGTCTGGGATTGTTAGTGTCCTGGATAAAAACCAAGATCCAGGCCTTTAATGACCTCTTGGGCACAGCCATCAGCAGTGTGTCTGTCTGTGGAGAGAATGTCGACCAAGGTGAGAGGTTTACTTACCTCGGCAGCAACATTCACATCTCTGGTGATTCTTTCTATAAAGTCAGTAGGTGGACTGGGAGAGCATGGGGGGTCATGAGGTTGCTAGATACGGGTGTGTGGAGCTCCTTATATCTGTGCAAAAGGAGGTCCAAGTCTTTAGAGTCCTGATGCTTCCTATTTTGCTCTATGGCTGCAAGACATGGAAGCTATCCAGTGACCTGAGATGAAGACTGGGCTCCTTTGGTACTGTGTCTCTTCAAAGAATCCTTGGGTACCTCTGGTTTGACTTTGTGTCGAATGAGCGGTTGCTTATGGAGTCCTGAATGAGGCACATGACCTGCATTGTAAGGGAGAGTCAATTACGCCACTACTGCCATGTGGCGCGATTCCCAGAGAGTGATCTGGCTCGCAGTGAGGACCCGAGTGGCTGGACCAGGCCAAGGGGACGCTCACGTAACAGCTGGCTGTGGCAGATAGAGGGTCATTTCCGGAGGGTGGGAATAGATTGCATGTCTGCCTTAGGGGTTACCAACTGGGATCGCAAGCTGTTTCATTGTGTGGTGGGTGCGGCAACATGCTGTACAAGTGTATGTTCCCCAACCTGACCTGACCTGACCTGTTATGTTGGAATGACTAAAGCAATGCATTTTATTACTACAAATGATTAGTAATGCACCATCTGCTAGAATGACAGAGACATAGCACTGATCCTTTTATTTAGGGATGCACCGATACCACTTTTTTGGAAAACGAGTACGAGTACTTGCATTTCAGTACTCGCCGATACCGAGTACTTAATAAAAACATGATTAGGTATACCCCATGTCTGGAGCATTTCCTCAAACACATGCGCTATAGCCTGGCTGGTGTGCGAGCCGCGGAATTGTTTCGCATGTAATATGGCTCGTTGCTGCGTGAAACTCTCGTCTATCCACTGGGAGGTTAGGCTAATTAGCGACACGGGGCTAACACTGCTTGTCCAAATATCCGTGGTGAAACTAAACGCAGAGGAGGCTTGCAGTAGGCTGTGGATATGTTTTTTCACGGAGTCGTGTAGTTTAGGCAGCTCCGTGTCAGTCATGTAGCGGCGTCTTGGGACATCATATCTGGGCTCCAGAACATGGAGGAGACGCAGGAATCCCACATTTTCTACCTCCGAGAGTGGCTGGTCACTCAATGCAATGTACTCGATAATTGCCTGTGTTATTTTCACAGCACGTGGATTGTCTCTGGACATTTTCTCTCGTCTTGCAAGAGTTTGCTGCAGCGTGGGTTGTGTTGGTTTAGAAGCGTGGGTAAACTCTTTGTACTCGTTGTCGTGTTGGGATTTTAGGTGCTTGATTAAATTACTTGTGTTAAATGCGCTACCTTTTGAGCCTCCTCTGGACAATTTCACTGAGCACAATTTGCAGTCCGCCTTTGTTTTGTCGTCTTCATTCACTTTGAAATAGTTCCATATGGCTGACATGTCTCGCCTCGCCTTCTCCCCGCTCTGAGCTGCAGCCGGGGCCTGGGGGCGGGCACTCGGCGCCTGTGATTAACCCCTTACATGCCGCTCAAACATAGACATTTCTCAGACCGTGGTATCGGTCCCCGGTATCGGGGGACTTTTAACGAGTACGAGTACTTTAGAAAATGTGGTATCGGTATCGGTGCATCCCTACTTTTATTAAAGTGGATTTTACTTGGTCTGACTCTTTCCAATTTCCTTTCATTGCTGTAACCTTATGTAGTGAGATTTCTTCAACATAAAACAAGATCATGTTGGTTTAACCTAATTTATTTAATTTGAACAAACAGGAAATGACCAAGTTATTGTTCTCTTTTGTCATGTGACTACAAATGTCATCAAAGTCTGTGGAGATGATGTGATTTGTGGCCTTACCTTTAATATAAAAATTTTACAACATGTTTTATTTGAGAAATTTGTTAAATGTTAATAGTTGCATTAATAACATAAGTGAATGACCTTCTTGATGTTCTTTGAACCACAAGTAACCCTGCGGATATGTAGCTTTTTTTTTGTGTCTCATTTTCTTACAAATGAACGAGTCACCAAACATAGACACATTTTGTTAACAGCTCACATAACCTGCTTTGATAACATTACACTGATTTGAAAACAATGTATTGCCATTTTTTCTGTTTTTTTAATCAAATTACTTTTTTACCTTTTAAGTAATTAGTTGGATGTTACCACATAAAATGACACATTTGGGTAAATCAAGTTAAAATTTCCAATTTGCACATGCAGTGCCTTCAGGGAGTATTCTGACTCTTTCACTTTCTACACATTTTGTTATGTTGCAGCCTTACGCTAAAATTGTTTTAATTCATTTTCCCCTCATCAAACACTAAATACCACACAATGGTATTTAATGTCGCAAAAATAAAACAATGAAATATCTGATGGACACAAGTTTTCAGATCCTTTGCTATGACATTTGAAATGTGGCCCAGGTGTATCCCATTCTATCAAGAATCATTGAGAGGTTCTTACAACTCATTTGGAGTCCACCTGTGGTCAATTGAATTGATTGAACAAGATTAGGAGAGGTACACACCCATCTATTGAAGGTCCCACAGTTGAAAATCTGTTTCAGGGCAAAGAACTCCATAATTCTTAAATAGACTAAGTTTGAAACAATCACAACTATTCCTTGAGTTGGCCACCTGACCAAACTGAGCTATTGAATGGGGAAGGGAAAGTAAGGGAAATGACCAATAACCCAATGGTCACTCTAGCTGAGCTCCACAGAAACTGCGCTGGGTGAAACCTCCTGGAGTACAACCACCACTATAACACTTCACGTATCTGAGCTTTTCTTCAGAGTGGCCACACTAAACATGATAGCCCGCTTGGAGTTTACAAAATGGCACATAAAGAATTATGTGATTATGAGGAACAAGATTCCCTGGTCTGATGAAAGATTGAGCTGTTTGTCCTCAATTCTAAGTATTACGTCTGATGGAAACCAGGCACTGCTTATTACTTATGCAATGCCAATCAATTAGTACAGCATGGTGGTGGCAGCATCATGCTGTGGGGTTGTTTTTTAGCAGCATGGACTTGGAGACTAATTAGAGTTGAGGAAAAGCTGACAGAAGCAAAATACAGAGATATCTTTAATAACAACCTGCACCAGAATGCTCTAGATTGGTCAGCAGGACAATGACCCCAAGCACAAAGCAAAGACAACACAGGAGAGGCTTAGACACAACTCGGTGAAGGTTTAGCCAGAGCCCATACTTGAATCCATTCGAATATCTCTGGAGAGACCTGAAATAGCTGTCCACCAATGGACTCCATCCAACCTGACAGAGTTTGAGAGCATCTGGAGAGAAGAGAGTGGCAGAAAATCCCCAAATCCATATGTGAGAATCTTTTTGCGTTAAACCCAAGAAGACTCCATGGTCAAGTCGCTGTCAAAAGAGGCTTCAACTAAGTAGTGAGTAAAGGGTCAGAATACTTGTGTCAACATGATATTTCAGTTTTTAACTTTTAATACATTTGTAACGCTTTCAATAATACTGTTTATGCTTTGTCATTCTGGGGTATTGAGTGTTGCTTGATGAGGTAAAAAAAATATTTTAAATAATTTTATCAAAAGGCAGCAACAAAACACAATGTGTAAAAAGCAAAGGGCTTTGCACACTTTCTGAAGGTGCTATACCTAGAATTGTTAGGTTGCAGTTAAGTTATAATACTCTCTAAGGTTGCATCATTGAAAATTTGGCTTCCTTTTCTAAAATTAGTAAAACCTTGTCATTGCAGGTTATGTCAGCTCATTTGTTTTAATTTCAGTCAAATCATTTCTTTGACCCAGCTAAATGACTTGTTACCACAGGCAGTAGATTTTGTAGGTTAAACTTACTGAATATTTTTACAGTGTGTCATTATACTAGAAGACTTTCATTCTGTGGGAAACGTTTTCCAGTCGTTTCCCACTAGCACCAATCACAGTACAGCCCAGGAATACAGCACTTCTTCTTCTTCTTCCCCTTCCTTCCTTCCTTCCTTCCTTCCTTCCTTCCTTCCTTCCTTCCTTCCTTCCTTCCTTCCTTCCTTCCTTCCTTCCTTCACCTCAACTCCTTCACAGGTAATCTTTGCCCATCTTCCTCCCGACTCTGTGAGGCCACTGGCTCCTTTTTAAGCTGCACCCGGTAGCACTCCAGGTGGCTCATTAGGGAGGTCTGGAATTGCACCCAGGTGTAGCTGAAACCCAAATTAGGGCTCTGCAGCTCCCACAGCTCCCCCTGGCAGCATCCACAGAACCCAACAGTGCTGTGCCGACAAATAGTAATTCCCATACAGCCCTGTGGGATGCTGAGGCATGGATTTTAAACACGCGTTGAGTTCATCTGCTGGTCTCCCTCGTGGAATAACTGGTAATGTTTGACTAAAATCTACAGCGAGTAAAACGACATTACCTCCTATTTTTTTTTTTACGATCTCTGAGATCTTGCTTTTTTCGGTTCAAGGCTTCATAAGCTCTTTTATGTTCTATGGTGTACTTATCCCAACCCATCATCTTTGAATGTTGCAAGACTTTCGCCTTGTATGTAGATCGGGGTAATTACATTCATTGCATTCCTAGTCTGAATCACAATCTGATTGTATGGGTGGTTACCTGGCACTGTAGGGTTGCCACCCGTCTTTTAAAATACGGAATCGTCCCGTATTTGAGAATGAAATTGCGCGTCCCGTTTTGAATCAATACGGGACGGGACTTGTCCCGTATTTTTTTTTATCATTTTTTTTAAAGCAGCGTCTCATGCAAATCATCCCACACGCATTTTATGAAGATGCCTCCTTTCCTACTTTTGATTGGGTAATACTTGATGTCATCGTTAGTTTGATTGGTCTTTTTAACTGTCCAGTGAGGAGGGCAGGTCTTTCAAGTAGAGTCTGCAAACTATTGGCACTGGGATGTGGCACCCGCTGCAGTATGCGTCCCTTATTTTTTTGTATTAAAAGTGGTAACCCTACCTGGCAGGTAACACTTATGTTTGGTCATGAAGTCGTCTAAAATCCGCCACGTGCCCTCTTTTAATTGTGAGAAGCAGATATATATAGCCAAATTCTCGCGCTTCTTTTAATTTTTTAAGAAGAAAATAAAACCTTTTTAAACGGATCGAAAATATACCAATAACAATTTGTTAAGGATCTGTTTTTTTGTGAACCTCGCTTTTCACAGCTGTCCCGCTACGGCGTGTGTTTCGTTTATTTGACAGTATGTAGATCGTGGTAATTAAATTCATGGCATTCGTTTTCTGAATCACAATCTGACTGTATGGGTGGTTACCTGCCAGATTACGCTTGTGGTTGGTCAGGAAGTCGCCTTACATCTGCCACGTGCCCTCTTTCTGTTCCCAGAAGCTGATCATAGAATGGTTTTAATAGTTTACTTTCAAATAATGCAAAGAGTATGCGACACGTGTTTCTCCTTAATTCTGGGCTCATCAGGCATACACACTCACTGCATCCCCTCTCGAGAATCAAATATCGTCAGCGCCAGAGTTGAAGCCCCTAACGTTGCGGTCAGCAAGTGGGCTAACATCCGCCATGTGCCGCCTTTCAGTTGCGAGAAGCAGATCATAGAATGGTTGAAACTGTTGCCCCTAACGTTGCGCTATGGCGTGTGGTTCGTTTATACCTCGTGTCTTCTCATTAAACTTTTATCTCGCGAATATGTTATTGCAATCTGCAGCGGGAGCGTTTCTATAAACTTAATTTAAACTTACGTTTTACACCGTGCTTTGTTTCCCTTATGAACATGCTTGTATGCTTCACTCGCTCCCTTCTCAATTGTTTAATGAATTTTTTGTTCTTCGCTGTTTGCGGCTTCTCCTTCATTTGTCCCTACTGCATTCACAGTCTTTTCACGTTATTGCAATCCGCAGCAGGAGCGTTTCTATAAACTTAATTTAAACTTACGTTTTACACCGTGCTTTGTATCCCTTATGAACATGCTTGTATGCTTCACTCGCTCCCTTCTCAATTGTTTAATTAATTTTTTGTTCTTCGCTGTTTGCGGCTCCTCCTTCATTTGTCCCTACTGCGTTCACAGTCTTTTCACGTGATTACGTGGGAGGCGTGATGACGTGACACTCAACTCCTCCTCCCACGGCCATCGAGCTGCCGTCCATTACAGTATATTGTGAAAAAAGAGGTTCCAGTTATGACCGTTACGCTTTGAATTTCGAAATGAAACCTGCCTAACTTTTGTAAGTAAGCTGTAAGGAATGGGCCTGCCAAATTTCAGCCTTCCACCTACACGGGAAGTTGGAGAATTAGTGATGAGTGAGTCAGTCAGTCAGTGAGTGAGTGAATCAGTCAGTGAGGGCTTTGCCTTTTATTATTATAGATTTCTATACTTGCCATGCATGACATTTCTCTGATCTTCAAAAAATTCATACAGACTGGTGCGTTTTGGTGGAACAGGCAGTTGAGAAACACTGATTTATTCCAATGATCTGTTTAGTACACCCACTTATTATTTAATGATGTGCAGCCTTTTTCTCAGTGGCATCAAAAATAACCCTGAAAGAAACAGCATTCCATCAGAGGTACATCAATACACAGCCATATGTGCCAGTTTCATGGTGCCAATCATCCTAACATCAAGTCTTTGAAATGTAAGAGGATGGACACAGGGAGGACACTTAAACTCTACACAAGAAGGTCCCAAGGTTATGTCCAGGTAGCACTACAGTATCACTTCATTGATAATTAGTAGTAAACTTTGTTTGGCAAGGATTTGTACAACTGGCTTCTGACCGAGGAATTGGTTGGAATGAAAAGTAAGAGCCACCAGATTTGTCCTTTCACCTAAATATTTATAAAACTGCAGAGTAGAAGGTTGTACATTCTCAGTGACAGAAACAGTAATATTTGTATGTTCTTTTATTGTGTTTTGATTCTTTAAAGCAGCCAACATCATATTGTTCATGTAGGTTATTTGCTGTGAACACACTTACTTAGCTTTTATTCCACCAAGCTTAAGATACCAAACCTCATTTTTTTGTTGATGTGGTTATGTCTTTTTTGACATTTTAAGCAATTGACCTTTAATGCTCCCTCCTCAACTAAATGGCTTTCCCGCCGCCTGAATTAATAACCTATTGGTGTAAGCCATAACCCTCATAAAAAAGCACTTTACAACGTGACTGACATGGTACTAGTTACTAATGTTTCCTTCTGTATTCACATTATTTTAAGATTTTTTTCCATTTATATGCATACTGTGAGTCTGTGACTGCAATATAAATCAAACAAACATGGTGAGGAGCCTGAAAGAACGGTTGATGTATTATTATCGCATCACAGGAAACCAAACACATGAAACAGCAGTAAGAAGCATGAGTCCATCTGCTTTCTGTGTGTCATCTCCTGATTTTGAATTGCACAGACAGCATGAAATCAGCCATGCATTTTCATGACATTTATCCTACTTCATTACCAGTTTATCTGGATTGAGGCTGCTCAGATCTAGAGCAGTAACAACCCACTTTGGCAGGGATGCCAGTAATATCTGTAAATGCATATTTTATATATTGCCTGGTACTGAGTATCCTCTAAAAGTTAGTAGAGGAGGGGTAATAGTAGAAGAACACAATTGACATATTCTATCACTAAATACTGGTGGGCTACTTGACCTGTCGAAGCTCTCACCTATTATGTGAGAGGAAGGATGTGATCCTTGTAAATTGTCTTATAAAACTTGTCTCCTTTATCTGTTGGCTTAGCTATTACAAAACTAGTGTAGTGTAGAAGCTAATGAGAAAGGCAGGCTCAGTTATGGGATGCACTCTCGACCCACTGAAGATAGTAGTGAAGGAGTAAATGAAGACCAAGCTGATGGCCACTGTAAACAATGCTGCACACGCTGTCTCTGACACACAAGCACTGAGGATTTTTAGCAAGTGTTATATAACGCAGTGTTTCTCAACCACTGGGTGGGGTCGTGGGGTACCACCAGTGGGTCATGTAGTGGGTTGATCCACCTCGTCACCACACTGATGATCCCGCTCGATGCACCAAGGTCTGACGATCTTGCTCGATTCACTAAGGGGAACCTTCCTGCAAAGACACTTACATTGGAAAAAGTTGGTCACGATACCAAAATGGTTGAGAAACACTGATATAAAGTACCCAACGGCCATACTTGACTAAAGGTAGAGATCATTTTCTGGATAGACGACTTAGTTAAATATAGGGTGAGTCAAAATTATGTTAGCACTAATGGATTATTTATATCTTCACCACACCTTTCCAGGACGATGGATAGGTCATGGTGGGCCATTGCCATGGCCTCCACACTCCCCTGATTTGACACCCTGTGATTTCTGGTTATGGGGTATGGTGCAGGAGCGCAAGTATAGCAGGAAAGTTCGTGATATCAATGACCTGAAGGACCGAATGGGGACTGTGGTATCATCTATCCCCGCAAAATGTGTGTCTGGGCTTTAAATGGTACTGTTGCTCGTTCGTTTTTGTGTGTTGAACATGATGGCAAACAGATTGAGACATTCCTGTAAATCATCTTGCACATATGAAGTATATTTTGTGAATAAATTGTTTCCGCCATTCAAATGTTAACATAATTTTGACCCACCCTGCATAAAATGTGTTAATGAGCACACCGTTCAAATAGATGTTGTAAAGAATCAGATGTTAAGTGTACTTAAGTATCAAAAGTTAAAGTAAATTTAAGATTTCTCCCTTTTATATTTATAGTCAAAAAACGTTCTTACAAACATAAAACAATTCAGGCTAATTTTTTTTTTTGTGAGGGACGAGCTGCATGTCAACTGACAGAATTAGTTTAATAATCAACTTAATAATGCCCTTCATTAAATATTTTTTATTAAAAAAATTTACCTAGACTTATTTTACAACTTGTACGCAGTGCGCTTTTGTTATTGAAATATGGGAACAGTTTTTCTGAATGATTAAAACAGTAGAAAAACGCACCATCATCCTAAAATGTTTAATATGCTATTCTAATTGTAAATGGAAAAAGGAAACATGAATGTTGATTTAAATATTAAGCAAGTAAATGTCATCATTCTACACTTTTGTTTTGTCATGGTAGGGTCCAAGCGTGGCTCTATTCCCTCCCTTTATTCTCTTCATTATGTAGACCATAACAGAATGCCTCAAATCCCATACTCTTACCACACTGTCCAGGTAAGTGTGAGGGTTGCTAAAATAATACAGCCAGACATCCAACATGCTTACTACCAGGTGGCTCTCTGTCTTAGTAAGCTGAATTAATTTTTCATCTAGCATGGCTCTTGACGACCTCTCCTGAGGACTGAAAATGGCAGAAACAGGCATCATGCTCTGTCTTCATAGGGTGCCGAGAGGGTTTCTCGGTTACCTCTGTCATAGTGTTGGTCTGGCGCCCTTGATGTGCCTCCCAAGCCAATGGCTTATCATAGTGCAGGCTGACTCCGTGGCTTCAGTTCAGTCCTGGTTAAGCACACCCTAATTCATGAGTGATACTACATACATCGTTTGAGCCATGAAGGCGATCCTAAGGCAACCATGCATGACACCCTTTATAGTCTCACTGTGACTGCACTGTTATCTGTAGCCAACTCCAATGTTTTTTTTTTACTTATTCTTTTTTTAACTGTTAGTAATGTTTCAGGTGGTTGTTCTCATTATTTGCTATATTGCTACAGCGTCTGTAAAAGTGAAATTTCCCCAGTAGACAAATCAAATTCCCCAGTGGACAAATCAAATTCTATCTATCTATCTATCTATCTATCTATCTATCTATCTATCTATCTATCTATCTATCTATCTATCTATCTATCTATCTATCTATCTATCTATCTATCTATCTATCTATCTATCTATCTATCTATCTATCTATCTATCTATCTATCTATCTATCTATCTATCTAATTTCATCCTTCTAAAACTAAAAAATAGTATTGACCCTTAAATATAAACTTTTTCAACTCTTGTCTCACTTTTCTCAACAACAATCTTCTCCTCCTAAAATGATCCATCAGTTTTTCTGAACCCATTTTCTTCATTACAGATTTGCGGTCACATTAGAAAATGGCAAAGGAAATTGCATAAGGTGGAATGCTAGAATAATCTTCCTGTTTCCGAGTTCAGACTATTATTCTATTTCATCGACATTTAAAGTCCATTCAAAGAACATAATTATATGTATCATTTGATATATATTAAGTATGTTCCTAGCCTTTCAGGAAGAAGGGTGAATTGCTAAGTCATAGATTCCCTGAGGACTTTTATTTAACTCATCTTATGCTTTTCCCCTCATGCATGTCAGTGGATCTGGGAGCAATTAATAAAAATGAACTTTGATCGCCATAACGTTTCTTCTTCACTATAACCTCCGTATGTTTTAATTGCTCCAAGGCAAAACAAGCAAAAAAGTCCTTTATAATCAAAGGTTTTGTTCAAGATACCTGACCCAGTGCTTAAGGTCAGCCTGGTAGCAACCTGGAGAGACAGTGAATGGCATTGTATAACGAAATGTAGAAAACTCATGATCCAAGATAAGGCCCCTCCAAGTAGAAAGCTGCACTGTGCAGATAATTACAAGTGAATAATCTTTGATTAAAATAATAATGTGCCCCATCTGAGACATACCGTAATGTGCCTACCCATTTTTACAGCAGAAAGTACATAGAAGAGTGCACAAAGGTCCAGCATCACTAAAGTGTCCCAAACATATTAATGGGCTGACATGTTAAAACAGAAAACATATGAGTTTCAGACTCTGCCAGCACAATTCCTCCTCTCACAGTTACTGTAACACAATGAACGCTGGTAAAGGCTGACGCTGGTGACATAAAATAACACAAACAAAGAAAGAATTCATGAGGCTATTAAGGGTTCAGCACCCACGCGTGCCAACAGTAATAATGAAGCAAAATAATAAAATAAAAAATAACTTTCACAAAAAAAGATAGTAAATCTGCACAATGTAATAAGAATAATGATAAAAAATGATATAAAACATACAATATGACTTAAGGGACATGCTATATAGTACTACTGTATACATACTGTCAGGTATGTATTACGACTTACGATTGGTCCGTCAAAACCGAACGTAGTCGTAAGTTGACAACTGACTGTAACAGAAACGAGAGAGTCCCTAAGTACAGCTTAAATTACTATTAACTAAAGCAGGTTTTAAGTCTCTATTGTGTATAATGGTGAAAACACAAAAGTCTGATGCTATAGTTATCAAATAAATACTGTACTTGATGATACACCTGAGAAAATAAACCTCTAGAAGCCTGAGCCCCAACTGGGCACTTTACAGAACATAAATGTAATGAAGTAATTCGTCATTGTTATTTTGTGCTGTCCTAGAAGAATTAATGCAGCAGGCCTTGTCCATAGTTGGAGTGTCCACAATCTTAATGGTATTAAGGGTTTCTGCAGAGTACTGTAATCAGATGGCAGAAAACCAGAAATGGAAACAGAGAAAAGCAGTGCATAGTGATGAATGCAAATCTTTTCAGTATGTATTATTGCAGTTCCTGCTGAAATATATTACAACTGGTACAATTAAAGGAATTATGAAAAAGACCAATTAAAAGCGCAAGTTTTTAGAAGTTTGTTCAAATATTCCATGGTATTACCCTGGTGTTTCTCCATTCCAGATGTTTAGTGCATTATTGCAAAAGGATGCCTCACATGTTATTTTGTGCCTGGCTGTTGTAATAACAAGCCAACCAGAGTTTGAGGAGGATATACAATTATGATTGGGAATGTAAAGGGAAGGGTCAGGCACATGAAAAGATAATAAGAAGCAAGATTGTTCAGAGCCTTGTATTCAATTAAGAGTGTTTTGAAATCACTTCTGAAGGACACAGGCAAGTTAGAATAATAATATTAAGACCAGTGAAATTAGGGCAGATTTTCATTTTTGGTTACGATTTTTGCTGCTGCCTACTGAAGTAGCTGCAGTCAATTTACATCTTTCTTTTGTAGTCCTGTTAGGAGTGTACAGTAATCCCTCCTCCATCGCGGGGGTTGCGTTCCAGAGCCACCCGCGAAATAAGAAAATCCGCGAAGTAGAAACCATATGTTTATATGGTTATTTTTATATTGTCATGCTTGGGTCACAGATTTGCGCAGAAACACAGGAGGTTGTAGAGAGACAGGAACTTTATTCAAACACTGCAAACAAACATTTGTCTCTTTTTCAAAAGTTTAAACTGTGCTCCATGACAAGACAAAGATGACAGTTCCATCTCACAATTAAAAGAATGCAAACATATTTTCCTCTTCAAAGGAGTGCGCGTCAGGAGCAGAGTCTGTCAGAAAGACAGAGGAAAGCAAACAAATCAATAGGGCTGTTTGGCTTTTAAGTATGCGAAGCACCGCGGCACAAAGCTGTTGAAGGCGGCAGCTCACACCCCCTCCGTCAGAAGCAGGAAGAGAGAGAGAGAGAGACAGAGTTTGTTTTTCAATCAAAAATCAATACGTGCCCTTCGAGCTTTTAAGTATGCGAAGCACCGTGCAGCATGTCATTTCAGGAAGCAGCTGCACAAAAGATAGCAACGTGAAGATAATCTTTCAGCATTTTTAGACGAGCGTCCGTATCGTCTAGGTGTGCGAACAGCCCCCCTGCTCAATCCCCCTACGTCAGGATCAGAGAAAGTCAGTGCAAGAGAGACAGAAAAGTAAGCCGGGTAGCTTCTCAGCCATCTGCCAGTAGCGTCCCTTGTATGAAATCAACTGGGCAAACCAACTGAGGAAGCATGTACCAGAAATTAAAAGACCCATTGTCCGCAGAAATCCGCGAACCAGCAAAAAATCCGCGATATATATTTAAATATGCTTACATATAAAATCCGTGATGGAGTGAAGCCGCGAAAGGTGAAGCGCGATATAGCGAGGGATTACTGTACTACAGTAATTTAGCTGGTTAAAAACAAAGTGTGTATTAATTTTTAAGCATCTTGATATTATGACAGTTCTAATTTTCACAATATTTCTTAAATAAAAGAACACAGTTTTAGTATGTTTAATATCAGATGTGAAGTTTAGATCCGAGTCTATAGTAATGCCCGTTTTGTAAGGCCAGATGTTGAATGTTATTTCTAAGACTTACGTATTAGCTGAAAAAAAAAAAATTGAACATGAGTGACTTTAGGCTCAGTGCCCTAGGAACCAAGTTGCCCAAACTATTCTACAACATTTTAGTAATTGTTTACTGCTCTGGTGCTGATCTTTCAGATCATAAAATAGGTAATTAAGATAGCAATTGACAAGAAGAATTCATAATTAATTGCAGAATTATGGTTTTTGAGGGTTCTTCTACAATGCCTCTTTCTCTTGCATGATTTGCTTCAAAAACTAATCAGCACATCGACATCTCATAACAGGCTTAAGTTTCGAGTTTGGTATTTTTCTGTCCATTTTAGCTCTAGACCATCCTCAAGAAACTGTGACACATACACACACACACACACACCCATCATCAAGATATCAATGTTTTCGGTATCATGGGACCCTAAAACATCCAACAAAAACCAGAGATCGAAATTTTTGACGAATCTAAAGCTTTCGCTCCTCCTCCATAGACAATAGGTTGTGGTAGGGGAGGGTGCAAAGCAAAAATAAAATTTCTGATTTAGTCTGGGGAAATTAATACTCAGTCGTACAGAGTATAGATGAAGGTATATTCTTCAAATTATTTTAGACTCTTAAAGTCAAGATGTTTAGTATGAGAATCTCACAGGTTATGGATATTTAGTTTTATGGTAGTTCTAGTCTTGGCTTAATTAAAACATTTATGAAATGGATGAAGAGTGAACAGAGGATGGACTGGGTGTGATGAGTCTGAATGGCGTTGTGTTATTCAACAAAATTAGAATGAATCCACATAGGGAGATGACAACCAATGGTTTAAGAAGCAGTTTTCAGTACTTTTTACAATTGCTTTCTGTCCTTGACAAAAAGGTAGCTTCCAAAGTATGATAGAGAAGGTTAAAATACTTGGTATTTCTGTAAACGAAACAAACTGAGAACCATAATGGGTTGGGGACCAGCTAGATATTCTGTGTGGAAGATGACCCGGACACAGACAGGCGGACAGCGATGGTTCACCCAACACACGTTTATTTACAAAGTAAATTATTTACAAAGTGACACACAACCCAATACTTTCCCAATGTCCAGGCCTCTTTTTCCAAATGCCTCACTTTCTTCAGGCCGCCTCCTTGCCTCTCCAAGGCCTTGTCTTTCTCCTCACCCGACTCCAGACCCCGAATGGAGGGAGGCGGCCCCTTTTATAATCACCCGGATGTGCTCCAGGTGCCTCCCGATAATCTTCCGCAGACAAGTGTGGCGGAAGTGCCGGCTGCGTACCCGGAAGCACTCCGGATTTCCCTGATCCTCTTCCCCCCAGCACTTCCGGGTGTGGCGGAAGTGCTGAGGTCCAGGGCTCCAAAGCCCCTACAGGGTTGAGCTTCAAAGCTCTGTACCCGTGGTCCCCATAGCCACCAGGGCGGTCGCTCCCATGTGGTCTGGGGAAGGCGTAAGCCCTCCTCCGATCCTCCGGGGCATCCCAGCTGGGTCGCTCCCCCAGGCACCTGTGACACCTGTTTAATAACGAAACTAAAAGTAATATTGAAAGTAAATAGGAAGAGTAGGACGTCTCACATCCTTGTAAGCAAAAGGCAAAAGGCTTCTGTGTCATGGAGTTCTACTGTCTCAGTGAAAGTGGTTCAGATTGGACCCTGACTTCCAGTGCTGAAGTTGTTTAGGGGGAGAGAGAAGTGGTGGTTAGCTGTATCTTTCACCCCGCCCTGTTGTCAGTATTCTTACCCCTGTTGGGCTAGTTAGATGCTCCCCAAGTGCTCACGGGCAACAACTCTCAGTAATGGACATGTAGAAGACTATTAAAGCTACCTGTGATATTCTGAACTTTTTTCACTGTTGCAGAAATAACAGCCCCTGCTTAGGGGCCGGCCTCCATCTTTAAATTTCAGGCTGGTAAGTAAAGCTTCCAGAGGTTCATTGTGAATTTTGGAGAGCTAGCGCCATCATATCTGAGTATTATAGCGAATTTTCTGGCTATTGTGGATTTTTGCTTGTTTTGTGATTCTGATTTTTTGGATAGTGAATTGGACTTACTATATGTGCATTGTAAACATACCATTTTTGCCTATGTCAGGGGTGGCGAACTCCAGGCCTGGAGTGCCGCAGTGGCTACAAGCTTTCATTCTAACCCATTTCCTAATCAGTGATCAGTTTTCACTGCTAATTAACTTTTTCCCCATCACTTTAATAGCCCTGTTAGAAGAGTTCAGCCCTCTGAATTGATTCCTTTCTTCATTAAATGACAGCCAAGCAGAAATGAGATGTGAAACGAGCTAACAGATGACCAGCTAAACTGGGGCTTCAAACGCCAACCAATTTTTCTCCAATCACTTTCTTAATGAGAAGTCAATTCTTGCTGGTAATTAAACTCGTTATTTATTTCCATGGCTTGTTGCTGCTCTCATTCTGCCACAGCACACATTTCGAAAACTGTTGTTTTTCTGTTCTTTCTAAGAGCACCGTCAAAATGTTTTGGTGACCTGAGATATCAACCTTACCAAGACCATCACCTCTTTTTAATTTCAGATATTGTGTGATGGGCACAGGGGAGCTGGTCACGTGGTGGCTTGTTTTGTGCCTCATTATTGTTTGGCTGCTATTTAAAGAAAAAGAAACAATTATGGGGCCTGAGTCAAGATAATTAAAAGAAGTACCGTATTTTTTGCACCATAAGACGCACCTGACCATTAGACGCACCTCTAGGTTTAGAGGAGGAAAACAAGAAAAAAAATATTCTGAACCAAATGGTGTAGTAATATGTTTAATAAAATATAGCAGAATAATATTTCAACCATGTAAATTCAACAGCGATATTAAGAAACATCATCACTGTCATTAACAAATAAGGAGAGACTTTAAGGTTCAAGCACTCTTCTAGTTTTATGGAAACCCCAAGAAGTCCTCATCGCTAGTGTCAGAATTTATTAAGCTCAGTTGCTCACAATCACTTTGCAGGAGCACGTACCTATCATCACGCGGCATTAACCTGTCCAAAGCCACCAGGGGACAAAGCACATTTGGACTAATGCTCCCTGAAGTTATATCGCCAGTCTAGTCCCATCTGTATTTGTAATGCCACAAAGCCCTTCATCTCGTGTTTTGTTGTGGGTTTCCAGTTTGAAAAACGAGAATGCAGTGCAAGCACAGCCCTCGATTCAAAAAATTGCTCTGCATACCTGTTTGTCTCGTCTGACAGTAGCTGAAAGGCAGCTTCAGGAAAGAACAGACTGAAGTAGTCCAGCGGCTGGTAATCTGTCGAGTCCAACAGCTGCACGAATATGCTCAGCTGGGGCGGCATCGGCTGGTGTCCCGATCAGCTGATGCCAGTTTCTCACTCTCTTGTTCAATCTCCTGATCACTCTCAACAAAATCAGATTCTGAAAAATCAGAGTCCGACTCAGTGATAATGCGCAAAACATCGTCTGCTGAGTATTTTGTTTTCTGCACTCGCTTTGCTCCCTCATGAGATGTAGATGCCATCTTGCCTTTGCTTACATTTGTTTACATTTCGCAACTCACGCACACGCAAGGATTAGATGCCGAGTCAATGAGTCTAACATTCCTCCAAGCACAGAGTGAATGCCTGTAATGTAACAGTGAGTTTTGTCGCCCTCTACCCCTGGATGTCGACTTTTGTCAGGTAATACACATCATGGTCTGTGACGCAATATTTGCTCCATAAGACGCACAGACATTTCCAAACTTTTTTTGGGGAAAAAAAAGTGCGTCTTATGGTGTGAAAAATATGGTAATAAGCAGCAAAAACTGGTCACTAATTAAGAAGATGGTAAGAATGAAAACCTGCAGCCACTGCGGCACTCCAGGTCTGGAGTTCGCCACCCTTGGCCTATATTTTTGTCTTTTTCCTTATTTAGCCATTTTTGTGCTTCTTTTTTTAATTAAAATAATTTATTAGATTTGTATTTTTTCTTGTCCTTTCAAGCCAGGGGTTTAACAGCTTCCTATCCATTGCAGAGCATTTCTGTGTATTTTTGAATATTTTGAACCTTTTAAAATTCTGAATTCCATTTAGGACTTGTGTGGACCTTTAAAGCCGGCCTTTTAAGTTTGGGGTCAGACTGCCTTGGGTGAGTCCTGGTTCTGCAGCTGATCAGAAAAGTCATGATCCATTTTCTTTTATTTTGAGGTCTGTTCAACTCCTTTAAAAAATTGTGTGATCTGCTAATTAAAACAATACCATTACCATGTAATTCCCCACTACCTCTACCATAAGGCTATTGATGTATAATGTTTTATCTCACTTAATGTTCACTCACTATTTTTTCCTGACTTTTAATTCCACATTATTATGACTAGCCAGTGCAACCAAATTCCTGTACATAAACTCATCAAAATTTATCACAATTTATTTATCAGAAAATTGGTGTTATCAGCAAACTTGACCATTCCTATAGTACCTACAGGTGAGATTCAACCTTTTGCGTTCAACAAATAAAGAAGTGGTGACAAGACACAACCCCTGTGCAGCACCCATAGTGATTGTGAGGGGTGAAGAAATGCTGTCCTTCAGCTTCACCGCCTGCATCCTGCCAGAGGGAAAATCCAATAACCAATAGCACAAGAACCGACTTTTAACAATGTATAATAATGTAACCATGATAATGTATTCATTACAGGGAGGTCAACAGGATATCACTTTGAAAGAGAACACTGAAAAAGTCAGTTTCACGTACCGAATTAATTTAATAGCTCAAGTGTTGTGAATGAAAGGCCTTCTGCAATATACCATTGGAAGAGAATTCCTAAGCATGATAACCTTAAAACAAGGAAGAGCATTGCAGGGCTAAGTGTGTAGGTATAAGGAACATTAATTATGGAGGCCCCTTGGTATATACTATTTGTAGATGACATTGTGCCACTACTAAGAATATTTTAGAAAGGAAACTGGATCAGCAGATTAAGAACTACATTTAGTAGGAAAAAGACAGAATATCTAAGATCTAATTGACAAGGACAAGATGGAGAAATTAACCTCCAAGAAGAACAACTTTAAAGAGTGAAAAAGTTCAACATAGCCTACATTTATGAAACTTATGTTGCAGAAAGGGTCACATAACTTTCAGGAGCCAGCCTCACATTTATAGTTGCTTCTGAAATGTAACAGAAATCAATACAGCTGAGACTTGGTAAGATGAATGAATGACCACCAAAATGAGAATTCAATTAATCAATACCAAAACAGAATAGATTGACTGCATCCAAAATGAAGAGGTTAGAATGAATATGAGTTTTTAAGCGCACAGTGCAGACAAAGTAGGGTAAAAACTTTGAGACCACCATCAAGAATAAGTTCAAACCCAGTCTTGGAGGAAGCGGATGCAGGTGTCCTTTAGTATTCGTTTTTTAAGGTGAAAATGTATATGAGGATAATCCATGCAGGGCTGCATCCAGAATAAGCTCCAGTTATCTCTGAGCTGATTTACTTGGGCTTAATAATAAAAATGAGGGTGAATGGAATATTCTGTACTTTGTGCTGTACTAGAAAATCCGAAAGAAATTGTATTGTAGAAAGTTGCACACAGTTCATTTATCTCAAATAAAACAGTTTGCTGTGCTTACCCATAACTGTCAGTGCCATGACTGCTGATGACATTAAAGCGCATGCACCATTTCCTGCTGGTGTTTGTAGTCATTGCATCTTATTTCACAGAGGCACTTGGTAAAGGTTTATGAGCTATTGTCTAAAATCCAAAAGCATGCCAATTTAAAAATTAATGCAAGTAGCAGATTTCATGTTTAGAGAAATTAACTGGGGCTTTGGAGATAATTTACTGTAACTATTAGATTCATTCAGTTTGTGGCTGAAAATGTGGTATACTGTACAAATTAAAATTCTCTCAATTTGGCTTTTTTTTTTATCTTCTATAATTTCATATTCGGAGGAATTTATGGTAGAAGCGTCTGATGTTAACTGTTGCTGAACAACAATTAACATTTTAAGATCTTTCCACCATGATGCATTTTGCACCTTCACTCCTTGTGAGTTGCTCTGCCGTGGTTCTTTCTTTTTTATTTTTATGAAAACCTGCCAGCAAGTTTATCAGGTTGCCTTAATCATATTCACGGAAATTGCTTGTAAACCAACGTTTGGCCGCAGTGAATAAAAATGGAAAAACATGGCATGACTTAGCAAGGACAAATTTTATTTTTAAATTTGCTATTTTGACTTGCACGGCATAGTACTGAAAATCTGCATGCCTGTCCACACGATTTCTTTGAAAGTAACAATATCGAGGTTAGTGGGCTGTATCATGTTATAAATATTCCTGTGCTGGAGCTCCATTGACAGCCTGAGCACAGGATATTCCCTCTGGGCTTAAATAGAAGCTCCATATCACACATATTCCCCACTCATTGCCTGCAAAGCGTTTTTTTTCTGTTTCCTGATATCTTGCTTTGCTTCTCCTTTCCTTCTTTATTGATGCCTTCCATATTTAAAGGGACATACACTGCAAAAATACTGAATGTGTCATCCTTCTTTTTTGCTTTAGTATGTCTGTGCTCTTTTCACACTTTGAATTCAAGGATCCCAAAACTTGCTTTGGTTTCTTCACTGTCCTGAATTGTTAGGGAATCCTAATATGTTTTTTTGTTATAGTAGTGATCCTTTATTTCTAATCACCATCATGTAACAAGACACCAGTAATATGGCATAGAGGAAATCAGCTTGAACTGTACCTGGTCGCTAATGGTGACCCCCAGCAGTTTACTACACGCTCTTTATAGAAGTTTTATCAACATTTTCTTGTCATTGGGCCTGGAGTTGATTAGTAAATCATTAGCTTCTCCTTTGCCAGGTTTGTCATTTGTATTTGCATCCATCCATCCATCCATTTTCCAACCCGCTGAATCCGAACACAGGGTCACGGGGGTCTGCTGGAGCCAATCCCAGCCAACACAGGGCACAAGGCAGGGAACCAATCCCGGGCAGGGTGCCAACCCACCGCAGGACACACACAAACACACCCACACACCAAGCACACACTAGGGCCAATTGAGAATCACCAATCCACCTGACCTGCATGTCTTTGGACTGTGGGAGGAAACCGGAGCACCCGGAGGAAACCCACGCAGACACGGGGAGAACATGCAAACTCCACGCAGGGAGGACCCGGGAAGTGAACCCGGGTCCCCAGATCTCCCAACTGCGAGGCAGCAGCGCTACCCACTGCGCCATGTATTTGCATTTTTATTGATATTGAAAAGTCACATCTGCGATGGAATGGTGCCCCGTCCAGGGTTTGTTCCTGCCTTGTGCCTTATGCTAGCTGGGACAGGCTCCGGCAGACCCCCGTGACCCTGTTCAGGACTAAGCGGGTGAGAAAATCACTTACTGACTGAAAAGTTACATTTCAGTGGATTCAGAAAATATTCAGACCCCTTTACGTCCTCCACACTGAGTTATAAATTAAATTCTAATATGCATACATTTGTCATTTTTGTCCATTTACCTGCATTCAATAACTCATAATTACAAAGTGCAAACCAAAGTGTTTTCAGAAAGGTTTGCAAATTTATTAAAAATCAGAAACTGAAATTTCTCCTTCATGTAAGTATTCAATCAAATCAAATCGTATTATGTAATACTAGCTGTCCCCCTTGACTCCGCTTGCATAGTAATGAAACAGGACAAAGTTTAAAAGTCAATAAACTAACAGGTATTGCTGACTAAGCAGAGGCAAGGTCTGCTCCAAAACGTGGCCGGAGGTAGACCGATTCGAACGCAGGTTAGCGCGTGAGTGAGGAGGCCCCTGACCGGCTACCCATTCCTGATGTCATGTTTCCCCCTCACCTCTGTCTCAGATTAGCGCAAATATATTGCTCCTGCAAGGGAACTATGATACTTAGCATGATGAGAGAAATCGCAAAATCAGCCAAAATGTTAAAGCAAATCATAGAAAAAAACCCGATCTAAATCCGTTAAGTAGTTCTCTCATGAAAGCAAGCAGGCATACAGACAGACAGACGTTGGATTTTATATATATACAGTAAATATTATCTACTGTTGAATTCTGCTCTGAACTTGTAATATTTTTATTGCACTATTATATTATATTGAGGATTACTTGTGTTCTGTTTTGTGTATTGTATTGTATTGACCCCCTTCTTTTTGACACCCACTGCACGTTCAACCTACCTGGAAAGGGGTCTCTCTTTGAACTGCCTTTCCCAGGGTTTCTTCAATTTTTTCACCTACAAGAGTTTTATTTTTTGGAAGTTTTTCTTCTTAGAGAGTCAAGGCAGGGGGGCTGTCAAAAGTCAGGGCCTGTTAAAGCCCATTACGGCACTTCTTGTGTGATTTTGGGCTATACAAAAATAAATTGTATTGTATTGTATTCAGGCTCTTTGCTGTGTCGCTCCAAATTCTGGTCAAGTGCTTCCTGTTTGCTTTAATTCTCCTTGTGGTTTGCCTAGAACTTGATTGGAGTCCACCTGTGGCAAACTGAATCAATTGGACATCATTTAGAAAGGCATACATGTACCTGTGTATATAAGGTCACACGATTCACACTGCAAGTCAGGATAAAAACCAAGACATGAGGTGAAGGAACTCTCTGTAGACCTCTGCAATTAAGTTGTGGTGAGGCATAGAGCAGAGCAAGGAGATAAAATCATTTCTAAAGCTTTGACTCTTCCTAGATTTGACCATACAACCAAACTGTGTAATCAGGCAAGAAGGGCCTTGGTCAAGTAGGTGGCCAACAACACAAATGTCACTCTAATAGAGCTTGAGATGCTCTCTGCTGTGAAGGGAGAGCCTGTCAAATGAACGAACATCTCAGCAGTTCCTGGGCATTTATGATAGACTGGTTAGACAGAAGCCACTCTTGAGTAAAATGCTTATCACAGTTTAAAGGACTCAGTCAGCATGAGGAAAAAGATTCTCTGGTCTGATGAGACAAAAATTCAGCTGTTGGGGCAGAACTCCAAGCACTACATCTGGTGAAGATCTGGCACTGCTCATCACTCTAGGTTATTGTATTAGGCAGGTGAAATATGGTGTGGTGTCAGCCTCATGCTATGGGTGTGCTTCTCAGCAGCAGGGACTTTTGAGACTGGTCAGAATTGAGGAAACGATGGATACAGTCAAATGCAGAGAGGTCCTTGAGTAAAACCTCCTCCAGAGTGCCTGCGACTTCAGACTGGGGTGACATTTTACGTTTCAGCATGACAATGACTCAAAGCATAAAGTCGAGACAACAATGGAGTGACTTCAGGACAAGACTCTGACTGTCCTTGAGTGTCCCAGCCAAAGCCCAGACTCAAACTCCATAGAACATCTGTGGAGAGACCTGAAAATGGCAGTTTTACAGGCTCTTCTCATCCAGTCCTATGGAGCGTGAGAGCATCTGACAGAAAGAATGAGATAAACTGCCCAAATCCAAAGCTTGTAGAAACTTACCTAAGAAGACTCAAAGCTGTAATTGCTGCCAAAGGGGCTTCTGCAAAGTACTGAATTAAGGGTCCGATATCTTGATGAATGAGAGATTTCAGGTTTTGTTTCATAAATCTACAAATCTTTCTGAAAATATGTTTTATTTTGTCATTAATGGTTATTGAGTGTAGATTGATGGGGACAAATGGCAAATTTGTGAACAAGTGCGAATCCACTGTAAAACATATATTTTACGCCTTTATTCTTTGAGATATTAGAATTAATGGGTGTCAGATCTGTTCATTGGTGTGCTTTTTTTACATTTTTTGCAAGATTTCTTTTTATCTGCGTGTTTTGTAGTATCATTAGTTTTGTGACATGGTAACACTTTATTCGTAAAATTTTGTGTCTTTTATGTTTTTTTACCCTAAGGATTTCATATTCTTGGTTTCATTTTATTTTGACGCTAATAGCTTATTTTTTGCTCATCTCTTGTTTTATTTATTTTTCATTGCACCATCTGCAAGTGTCACATGAACACAGTTGTCATGCAGATACTATCACTATGATGACAATATTTAATGTGACGTTCCCTGTTGATACACAGCTCTTAACGTCTCTCTGTAGTTTAGCTTGTGCAGGGCAGGAGCCAAATAAAGTAATTAGGAATCAGAAGGTGGATTGTATGTGCAATAATTAACAAAGTTCATAACCACAAGTGCCATAGTTAAATAAACAAAGCCCTGGATGGGATATGAGACAAAATCAAAGACTGCGGAATGTAGCAAAGAGTCAGTAACCAGAATGTTTTACGCAGCCAAAGCCTAAACACAAGACATAAATCAAAGTCAAAGAACAGAAAAGGATTTGTAAAAAAATAGAGCTTTAAACATTAGTAATGTGAGAGTTTTGTTTAGTTTTGATTTATCCATAAACTTGGACTGTCAGGAAGTGTATGGCGCTGACCTCTACATAGTCACAGTAATGATGTCACATGTTGCAATCTCCCGATTGTGCTGCCTAACAAAAGTCTGGCCACCCAGTAACACAACTGGCAGACAATGGCGGCACTCAAAACAACAGCAAAATAGAACCATGGCGAGACATTTCAGAAATAGCATCTTCAAAAATATATAAATCAGAAAACCGACCTGGCTGTTTTTAGTTTCAACTTCCTTTTGTTTCTGACTTACCGTTCTTCACTTTCTCGAGTTTGTTTTTGGTATGCTGTGATAACTTTAACCCTTGCCTGATTTGACCACATCTCTGTTTTGTGTTAACCATCTCCTGGTTTATTTATTCTCACAATAATCCACAGACAAGTCCTGATATCATCGTATCATCATTTTGTTAGCTGCTTTTCCAACAGTAGCACCATTTGGTGATTTACTGGCATGGCTGCTGTCATATTCTTTGTAATAATAAGCCCCATTCCTAGTCACGTGTTTCATGATCTGTGAGGTCATCACACTGAACCTACAGAACATGGCAGCACATTCAGAAACTTGTCCAAACCTTAAATCCTAAAGAAAAAAAATGAATCTACAAAGTGTTTAAAGAATTTAGGGGTTAAGGGCAAACTGGAATTTTTGACTTTGATTTTTTTTATTTATTTTTTGTTCGGAATCTCTTTTTCTATGTTAATGTGTTCTCTGTTTAGTCAGTTGGTGTGCAATGGTTTCCTTTTGTTTTGTAATGTGTTTGATTGTTTGATGCCTCCACCATTGAATGTGGAGCTCAGGGGGGCAGGGCCACTTAATCCTGCAAGGCAGTCACCAGAGCCTCTCTATTTAAGTGGGTCTTTAAGCAGTGGTCTCCTCTGGACCTTTGGCTCCCCCTTTTCTAAATTAGTCAGCTCTTTGGAAATTTAGGCAAAGTAATTTTCTGTAAAGTTTTTCTTTGACAAAGGTTTTTGTTTAATAATAGTTTACCCTTAAAGAAAATTATTGGTTATGGTAAAATTTCTTGGTCATTGTGGTTTTCTTCATCTTCTGTCATTTCAATTAAACATATTTGATTCTGGAATGGACATAATTAAGAGTATGTAACACACTGGTAGCGCTGGTAGCCTTGTATGGAGCCAAAAGTTGGACATTTAGCTGAGCAATTAAGAGAAGACTGGACGGGTTTGATCAAAAATGCTTGAGACTGATGATGGGAATACTAGCTGCGTGTGGTCTTCAGGACAAAAAGACATCCTAGCAGTTCTACTATATTTGTGAGCTTGGAGAGGCGTCAGCTAACTCTTAAGAATTACCCAGTGCGGAGTACAAGGACCCACCTTGTGCTTGCTGCCGCACTGGCGATACCATGTCTTAGCCATATTGCTGGCATATGAGTCCTATTAAACTTTGTCTCAAGAAAATATCTCCAGATAGACAATGTTTGTAGTGAAAATTTCAAGCCTTACCCTCCGTTGCTGAGATGTTTCACTTATACGTTGTTCAGTCACAGCCATTGCTTCATTTTGATGTTATGTCTATTCATCTGTGTCATTAGCACAATGTCGTTCTTGCACGGTGGCATTTGCTGCACACAGGTCTTTCGTAGCAAGTGCTGAAAAAATGTAAAAGTACATGCATGCGCCATCTTTTGGCTGTGGTTGAGCGTGAGCAGAGCAGACTGCTCCATACACACACAGACAGGTGTTTCATTTATACATGTGTAATGATGGCCAAGTACGATTAGTAACAAGGATTTGAGAGAAAAGATTGGTCAAATGGATCTGAGTGAAACAGATGTATCGAGAATGATAAGATGGGTAGGACACATATGGCAAATGGACAACTAAAGGGCAGCACGAAGAGCAGAAATGTGGATTCCAGTAGGACAGACAGGAGCAGAAAGCCCAAAAAAGAAGTGGGAAGATATGGTGATAGAGAAAGCAAGAAACCTGGAAGAAGTGGCAGAGGAGAAAGAAGTGGAGGAAGCTTTATAACAGGCAGAGACAGAGCATCAAAGACAATGGAAACATGACTAACCAACTATTTTTTAAGTATATTTTGTTTAGGGGGGATTCCCTTAAAGAGTGAAAGTAAACTTACTTACTGAAACCTTCATTTCATTTAGTTTTCTACCTTAAATGGCTTATGTTTACTGGTTATGTCTGCTTCCTACCTCATTTTTGTGTTTTGAATATTTACTCTTGATTGTTGCATTATAGCCAGGTTTTGTATTTATTTTCTTTTTTATTGTTGCTTTTTTATTTTAAATGGTTATTTTTTCATGTTCTGATGCTATTTCAGTACGTTTTGTTTAGTATTTGTTACTTGTACTCTGTCGTTTTAAATGTTCATCTGTTATGCATATTCTGTGGGTGATACCCAAAAGTTATCTATTAACGAGTGCCCATTCAATATTCACTTTGCCAAAGAGATTGCAGATTTATCTCATAATGATTTGCCCCAGATTCATTGGGAGCCATCAAGTGGGTTGCTGTCATTCTTTATTTCTTCTCAAATCCGCAGAACAGACACAATATCAAATATGTATTTTTTATTGGTAGGAGGTTTTGAAACTGATAGGAGTGTCATTTGTTCTTCTTAATCCACTTTAATGGGAAAGACATTTCACAGTCGATCTTCACAGCCTGTGCATATGTACATGCTCATTACAATTTTTAATCATTACTTGTCATTGAAGTACAGGACATCAGACACAAAATTCGCATTACTAACCATGTGTTTAATTTAGCTTTCTTTTATGATAGATCTTGATTATGATAAATAACATTAAACCAATAGCTTGCAATGTAGGCAACCTGCTGTTTATTTAGCCATCTGTTCAGTATAGCTTATTTACAGCCCAACATCTCTGTTCTAAAGGGTCTATCTAAATAAATGTTATAAAACTGTGAAAATGGATATAGCACATAAGTCAACCAGCATGGAGTCGTTTCTAGCAAAAACTGAGATTCATTGATAAAAGATTTCAGCAAATTATAAGAAAAGAATACTAATGAAATTAAAATAAGGCCATTGTTTTTATACAATTTTGATATGCAAAAGAATATATTAACTCTCAAAGACTATTGCTACTGAATAAAAGAGATGGATTTCTCAGCACTTATTGATTTAATGCCTTTAATAAATTTTAAGTATAGTAAATGGGCTTTTATTTTAATAGATGGTGTACTTAATACTCCAGAATTATGGGTAGTTTGAAGATGAGGCGCTCAAAGATCAAACAGAATGGGATTTTTATGGTACATAATTTATTACAGTAAAACAAACAAGTCAATATAAAAAACAAGCCCATTAAAAGTTACAAAGTCCATTTAAATTATAATTACATTTTGTAAAAGCATAAAATGCCACCTTTAAATGGCTTATCAATAATACACTATCAATCTATCATTATTTCCATCCATCCGTCTTCCTAACCAGCTTATCCCGGGCAGGATCATGGGGCAGCTCAAGCAATGATTGGGCACTAGGAAGGGACAACACCTGGACAGGGTGGCAGTCCATCGCAGGGTGAACACACACAAATACACACACACACATATGAAAGGCAATTTAGCAACCCCAAATCCTCCTGACCTACATGTCTTCCCACTACTGAAAACGTCTCCTGTCTACTCAGCAAATATTTGCCAGTGTGATCAATGGCTTAGTTATAAAAAGTGGATTCACCTGAATACTTTATGGCAGGGATTCTTCAACTTTTTAAAGTGAGGGGCCAAAATATGAAAATTGGTACCATACTGGCACCCATGGAGCAGATTATTATTGCGACAGAGGAGCCATTAATAGACAAATTTCAATGATAATATAAACAGAGATCATATAACAGTTGACGTTTTTGTTTCCTTTCTGGTTTTTCTCTCACGTGAATATTACTAAAAGGAAAAAAAAATGGACAGCAAACATATTTATTACGAAAACTAGGACTAGACCCTGTAGTGCACCCCCCGACTTCTAGCAAGTGTGAAGGCTGCCACAAGATTTTAGTAGCAAAGGAGCCACTATGCTTTTAAAAGGAGGGATAGAATAGAGAATCAAGCTAACACCTAAGCCCTGCAGTATTTCCACCCTGTCACCCGAATATTAACAATGCTCCTATACAGTAGATTAAACACATCCAACGCATAAATATATAAATATTACTATAATAACTACTTACAAAAACGGTAAAGAAAAATAATGACAAAAGTACTAAACAAATATCACGAACAAACACTCATACAACGATATTTACAGTCCTGGAAAAAGTCTTTACTGTTGTTGATGGAAGTGGTTCTGGAAATGTTAACAGTGCTTAAAGGATAGAAAGATGTGCGTAACACTCCCTTTTAATAAACTGCTTCCTGGAACTTGGATAGTGAATGCAGTCCTACCATCAGAGTCCAGAAGACTAGTCTTCAGAGGTGCGCCTCTTCTCAAAGAGCATCAGTAGACTGTATTGGGAGGAAAAAGAACCCACTGCCGTCCTTAAATCTGGTGGCTGAAGACCATCCTTCTCCGCTACAAATGCCCAGTTAATAAAAGGTTCAGGTGCTGTCAATTGGAAAATGGTACAATCAGAATGTCCTGCCAAATCCTTCTCTTCTGGTTTTATTGGTACAGTGCATACCCACAAACTACAAATCCCACAAGCCCCTCCGCATGAGTGCAAACCTGTTTAAAGGCACAGACCCCAATTTACAAACAGGAATCGGCGTGACCAGTGTTGTGATTCACATTTAATAATCACTCAACAGTACATACATACACACAAATAAAATGCTTATGTGGCCCCCTTTACAACCCTTCAGATACAATGTATCACTGACAGTGTAAATGCTTAGTGCAAACCTTAGTAAAGCTGACGGAAATAAATTCTTCGGGTGCAGCATGAAGATGTGATGATTTTTGAAAAATTACTGAACTTTGTCACCTAAATTATGGCACCAGATACTAATTAAACAAGTCAAAGAAAATTAATTGATGCAGTGTATTCATCTTGTCTGAAATAACATTTTTTTCAAATAACGTTCTTCAAATAATATCCACCGTTACCGAAACAATATAGAATTTCTAAACAAATTCAGAAATAAATCACCATATCTTGATTTACCTTTAACAATTCAATAAACGGATTTAAAAAGATGCCAAACTATTCATAAAAATACACGTATTATTTGTTTATATGGATGATAGGATAAATCTTGATGAAGGATTCAGCAAACAGCCCAGTGTGAAAAGTTTAATGCTGCTGACTCACATCACGCTGAATGTCTACAGCTTGTTCCTACAGTTCTTCATGGTCCAAACATGGCCTTCACACTTCTAGTAGATAGTGAAATTTATCAATTCACTTTCAAACAGTGTTAAGAAAAGGAAGTCTTACTTGCCAAACCATGTTAAACATTAAAATCTTCTTTGGTGGAGGTTGATTTGTTACGAACCTAGTTTTGTTAAACTTGTCTTGCTTGTATGGAATGTTATTTGATTTTAATAAAACCAATAAGATGCTAAAAAAACTTCTTTGCGGTTCTGTTACAGAATTAAATTTAATGTATGCTGTAACAGTGAACACACAGTGACGCAAGGACCAATTTTCCATGGCCATTGAAACTGCTGTTAGTATACAGTATTGCCATGGCACAATATATTCCACCATCTTATACATTCTCCCTTCATAAAGTCCCAAAAATGGTCACATTCTTGTGCCATACCTGTTGTTATTCTCATTTTGACATTTGAAGAGCCATGGTCTCTTCACCTCACAAGCTTGTCAGCCATTCCCTCCTTTCTCCCCCTTTCCTGTACGTGTCTTTGCTTGTTATTCATCTCGGTTGATTGGTTGTGAGAGGGGAGGTCATGCCATAGGGAATGTCTATATATATAAAATTCGTTTCGCGTTTGAAATGGAAATTACGTATGACCACGCGATATGGAAATTACGTATGACCACAGAACTTATTATAATACAGGAACTAATCACTTCGTTTGTGGACACCATTTTTATATCCTCTTTATGAATTGTTATTATTTGTGTGGGAGTTATTTTGCTAATATTGAAAAGAAGTAAACACAAACACGCCGATCTATCCCATAGAAGTGTACCCCATGTCACCCGCTCCCAGCCCTCCTCTCTGGACTACAGCGCTGAGCTGTCCGCGTGTTCTGACAGAGAAGTTTTATTTATTCGTCCACATGACTGTCGCAGAAACTGATGCATTGTAACTTTTTTTAGTTGGCAGTACTTGATAGTAGAAGAGATGAGGAAAACAGCTTTGCGTCTTTCTACTTTTTAACTGCGACAAGCTGTAAACAATGTGATGATGAGACCGCATTCAGCGGCGAGGGGTCGTGAGAACAAAGTGGACGCTGGGAGGCGTGGAATGTCTGGCTGCTCCGCCAGGTCAAGAGCTTCGCAGTTTCAGGCAGCGTCTTCTTTTCTCGCACTGTTTGTGACACTTCAAGTGCCCCGAAGGCTCTCGGGAGAGTGGAAATCTTTGTGAATGAGTGTAATCGGTGCCATCGAAACAGGACTCTGTTTGTAAATTGCCCTGCACGACTACTTACTGTCTCTTAAGGTGAGTTCAGTTCACTAAAACCCCACAACATTCAAGGTTGCTTTTGTGATCAATTATTTTAAGAAGATGGAGAGTTTACATCTAAGAAGATGTACAGACCTCTTCATGTAAAGTGTTGGACTTGGGAATTGTTTGGACCTTCTGCCCGTTAAGCACGGAAGGGCAGCGTCCACATTTATCAGAATTATTTTTCTCTTAAATCACAGGCACGTGGTGCAAGGTTGTCAGGCAGAAATTTGGACGATCACATAGAAAATGTAATTTCTATACCACAGCAGTCGTGTAGCGCCTTTCAAAACGGATCTACTACCGACAGATGATCCAAATACATTTTAGCTGCTGTTAGTACTACTTACCTGTTGTGTTATACCGCCTTTAAAATGTAGTTTACCCGAAACCATTCCAGTAGTGCTCAATGTATCTTTACTTCTTAAATGTTAATGTTTTACTGTTTAATAACTTATAGACTACATTTTATTTTTTTCCCTTGCACTCAGTGAGCGAAGCCACTGGGTAATCAGCTAGTTTATTATATTTTGAGCTATAGAAACAAAGGCTGGCTAAGGTGCATCAATGGCATTATTTAACATACTGTATGACTGCAGAAAATGCTACGCTAAACATAGAGTGGTGTATACAGTAACTTGCAACAGAATTTGTGCTTTGATGAACGTGGCTATCATTACTACACAGGCATGTGGTGACCCATCACAAACCCATACTTGAAGAAACACTGCTTTATGCTGCATGATTATCTGAAAACCAGCTCAAAATAACAAAATCGTTGGAATTTGTATGCAGTGCATCCTCAGAATTACACTTTATGTGACATTATGTGAGAAACATGCTAAAGTGCAATGTAAATTTTTCATAGTATGTCACCTTCTACTTTAAACTACTTTAAGTTACTCTCATCTTATCCCATTGAGTATTCAATGTTTCAGCTCTGTGTCATACAGTAATGATTAACAATAAAGTCTTTTAAAATAATTTTTGATAATGGAAATAATAACAAAGTGTATGTCTGGTCTAAATCTTATGTCCTGCTCTGACAGGGTCAGGGAATTAAATCTTTTTAGTCTTCAGCAGAGAAGGCTTTGCAAAGACATTATCCAGATTAGGGGCAGATCTTCCACCAGGGCATTCTGGGTGATCGCCAAAGGCCATGTGGCGGCAAAGTGTAATTTTCATCAAAAGCACAATAAAACAATATAAATTCCAAGTGTTAAAAAGACCAAAAAAGAAAATGTCATGAAATGATTGGGCCTCCACACAGTGGGAAGTACCACACATCATTAAACTACTAGTAGTCCAAGCTCTACATTGTTAAAAGTAACATCAACTCTCTGTTGAGGAGTTAAGGCAGCACCCAGGGGTCTGTGAGGGTCTTAATTTGGGCTTGATCCAGACCTACAAAATTTTGAAAGACACCATTAAAAATTTCTTTTTCAGTTAGTGAATCATAAAGAGGAGACCACAGATGTTTTTGAATGGACGTGAATTCAAAATGATAAGTACAAAGTCAAGACAAGTCCATTTATGTTAGTGTGGCACTGTTAACTGCAGACAGACTGTAACAGACCCACAACTATAATACAAATTATATGGTAAAAATTCACACACTAAAAAAGAGTAATTCCACATTCATTAAGTAAATCATGACAATTTACTAAGTTTGTTAATATTAGGTTAGGTGGACTTTATTATCCCAGAGGCAAATTTATTTGCAGAAGGAAAATATAAAACATAACACAAATATTATGTCTTTTGCTTTTTTTTACAAATACCAGACATGGCAGTTCAGTTGGGCCACAGCATCAGCATAGGCCACCTGCTATTGTAAGCCTGCACTTCCTTGCTACAGAAATTCTGGCAAAGAAGAATCAATAGATGAATATTAATCAAAAATATCAAAATAAAGTTATCAGTTTAAAATAAAAAGAAAAAAATTTCAAAAAGTTTCCGCACTTTTATATTTTCGTTGGAAACGGTGAAGGCGGGAGGAGTAGTAATTGGCCATGTCTGAGAGTGTCATGTGACTAGTTCTGTCTGGCAAACTGGCTGCCCTTGCAGTTTAGTATCAGAGTTGTCACCCTGTGGTGAAGATGGCTGCAAAACCTATAAATTGCACCAAAGAGGAACAGTGTTCTGCCATATGCTTTTTATGGGCAGAAGGTGTGCCGGGAGCACAAATTTATCTGAGGGGATAAAGTTCTATCTCTTAGAGTTGTCTATGAGTGGATTGAAATGTTCGAAAATGCCTGCACTAGTGTGACAGACGCAGAGCGCTCTGGATGTCCAGCTACAGCCACGATGATGTGAAAGCAACGGTGCATCAGTGGCTACAATTCAACCAAAAACATTTTTTGCTGAAGGCGTTAAAAAGTTGATACGACGCTGGGAAAATTTCATCGCAAGCGAAGGTGACTATTTAGAAAAGTGACGTAATTTGTTTATGAAATTCTTAATAAAAAGAGTTAAAAAAAATGTGTGGAAACTTTTTGAACGTCCCTCGTAACTTAATGCCAAAACCAGAATGCTAGCCAGAATCAAAGTCTTAAAGAAATCACTAAAGTTCAAAGCCTGAAACATCCTAAATACAGTAACTCACCAACTGTCTTTTAAATAATCACAAATTAGAATGCATCTATGTACCTGTTGCCAGCTTAAATGGCATTACACAGCACAACTTCTAGCAACCAGGCAATGTGTGAAACACAGCTGTGCACACAACACAACAAAATAGCACGACAGAAGAATGAAAGCGTAATGAAGATAAGTATTTAAATCTCTTGAGTCAAAACAGCAGCAAGTGCCACATTGGGATATCTAAAAGAGAAAAACTGTTGAAAAATGGAGGGTCAGGAACAGTTCATAAATTTCATCTTGCTTATTTTATGTAAATAACAACCAAACAAAGATGACTAACAAACAGATGCAAAAGACACAGCCTAAGAGCAGCTCTAGTCAGGGTATGCTAGACTAAAATAGTTTGTCTTCATCCTGGATTTAAATGCTCAGACTGTAGGTACATCTCTTATACAAGCAAGCAGATCATTACACAGCTTTGGGGGGGTCTTGTAGTGACTCAAAGGGATGAGCAACAAAACTACCAGGTCATCTAGTTGAAGCATAAATTGTGAATGCCTTTAAAAACTGTCTGGGTGAGACATTCGAATTACTGAAGTGTTGTATCAGCGTGGATTTGCAAAAGAGAAAAAAAAGTAATGCTGAAAGAAAAAGAAAAGAAGGTCCGAGGCAAAACATTTTGGCTGTTTAGCCTTTATCAGGTGTCTCAGGTGCTAAATTAGCTAATCAAGCAAGCTTCAGGAACTGGATAGTCTAATCTCATTTTAAAGCAACTTATATTATATAACATAAGCTGGCGGAGTATTTGAGCTTTGGAGATTAGCTGGCTACTTTAAAATAATGTGGTATATTTGCATCTTTTGAAGCTCTGGTATCACTGCATGGATTATGGACCATAAATAACGCATTTGTTCTGATGGAGCATCTGCTCAGATATCAGCATTTTTCAGTTCGGAGAGAAAGGAGACTTGCTGGCCCACACTTTTGGCAGTACTTTTTGGCAATGTGCCGACTGAGCTGTGCATGTACTCCTTTGGCAACATATTGCTAGCAGTTTTGGTGTGAAATCAGCTTTAACATTTTACCCCCACCCCCTTCCTAACCACTCAACACTACAGATAAAGCAATATGCATCTTAGAATTGCATTATACTACATAACAGACATATTTCATGTACAACAAGTCATTTATACTGCTTACTTTCACTGCCCTTTGATATTTTTCATTGAATCTGAGCATAACTTCAAGCGTGAGGGATACCAGTTATGTTTGCAAATCCACCATTTAAGAAAAAATACCCTTTAATAGTTTAATGTAATTTGATTTTTTTTTTAACTTTATGACTGATATAACAGTGCAGCATGCCAATATTGTCATCTGCATTTCAGTATGACTGGAATTTTTCTTTCTCTTTCTGAAGCTTTTGTGCTTATCTTCAAAACCAGTTCCTTGGTTCAACAACTTATGTCTACAAATTATAAGTTATAGTCATAGGCAGGTGTTGAGATCGACTGTGAGGAAGGCTTATTGTTTTGACAGTCTGACAACATTGTGTCAATTTTTATATTACAGCGTTCATTTCAATTTTTGTTGCTATTTCCTGCAAAGCTGTTCTTTCAGAGCATAGAATCCTTCAGAGGGCACCACAATCAATCAAGCCAAGAGTTTTCTTTATCTTTATGCCAGCTTTTTCATCTAGTTTTATATTCATATATATATATATATATATATATACATATTATGAGGGGCCGTTCAGGAAAAAAAGATTGGTTCATAAATATATACATTGGTTCAGATATATATATCGGTTCGGATACATTGGTTTGACTATGTACATTGGTTTGAACCAATGTATATATTTATGAACCAATCTTTTTTTCCTGAACGGCCCCTCATAATATATATATATATATATATATATGCAAAAGTAGGTTTACAGTGGTGAGTCTGAGAGGCTACAATATGAGCACTTATGAGATTCTGAGATTATATATACAAAAATAGTCTTCAGTTATTTTATCAGGAATGGAGTGTGCTGGTCATGCTTAATAACCTCCATCATTTGATAATGGAACTATTGTCAATATTCCTTTCCTCACCATTCTTTTCCTTTACATGTTGATTCACTTGAGCTCACATTGTGTGCCTTATAGTTGTGTAGTTTGTTAGACTTCCCCACTGCAGTTGCTCCTATTGTCACCAGACCACATCATTTTAAACCAGTAAAGATTGCTGGACATGCCACATCTAGCAATTGTGTGACAACCTTCTGGCACATTCATGCTCACCTTTCTTTGTGATTGCCTTAAGGAACACTCTGCACAAAGCGTTATCAGGTATTGTGAATTCGGCCACAATTTTTGCCCTTTTTTCATTCTGATGTGGTAAGTAAAACATGAGACATCAGACAGACAAGCTTCTCTTCGGTTTCTGAGGTCCAAAACAGCTGTGTTTCTTATTCCCTGCTTCATTAAATGCATTGTACTCCTGGATGTGCATTCATTGGTTGTCAGCATTCATGCACACAAAACCCGACCCAATGGCTTAAGACAAAAATCAAACCCACCACTACTAACACTAGTGATACCTAACCTACCTAACCTAGATTACTACGTACAGTTTTGGTCTTATAAGTAACTAAGCTGATTCTGGGTCTAAGAGGTATGAGCTTTGAGGAAAGACTGGATGAGATGAACCTTTTTGGTTTAAGCAAACGGAATACGAATTAATACAGTTTAAAGGAATTAGTACAGTGGATCCCATTTGTTACTTTACGATAAATTCTGCAACAAGAACACACAGCCACTGTTAAAAACTCGTTAAAGACAGATTTCGCACAGATGTTGGAAAGTTTTTCTTCACATAAAGAATCATAGACATGTGATAAATTACCAAGTAGTGTGGTAGTACTAGGGTGTTGTACCGTGTTAGCCATTATGAATGTAGAGAAAAGCCAAGCAAAATGACACCTTTTATTGGCTAACTAAAAAGATTACAATATGCAAGCTTTCGAGGCAACTCAGGCCCCTTCTTCAGGCAAGACTGAGTTGCCTCGAAAGCTTGCATATTGTAATCTTTTTAGTTAGCCAATAAAAGGTGTCATTTTGCTTGGCTTTTCTCTACAAGTAGTGTGGTGGAAAGCAACACTTTATGGACCTTAACTTCTCGACCTGATGTTATTTTTCAGACAGTCTTGGTGATTAGCAGTGAGTAGCTTGTTGGTCTTAATGGCCCATTCTCATCATAATTGTTTTCTCATCATATGTCTCTCTTCATCTAAACTGCTTTTCCTAGTGAAGGCCAAGCAGGTTGCCCCAACTTGTTTGTCCCCAGCTACAGATTCCCACTCTTCCAGGAGAATTCCCAAGCTAGACAAGATAACTAATTATTCCAAAATGTTCTAATACTGTACTATAGCCAATTATTTTAACCTGCTTTATCCCAAAAACAAAACAGTCACAAAGAAGGAAACCAAAAGGGCCTCACTTAGCATTTGGACACATATCTTTAACTGACATAGGACTTTCAGTCCTAATGTTTAGCCAAGCAGCCTTTTTTAGGTACAGAATGCAGGGGGGCTTTTGTTTATCAGCCCTGTTCATATTGCAATCTGGGACCCAGCTTTCATGAGAAACTGAAGTGTCCTGTTTTTCTGCTTTCTAATACCATCTCAAATGAATAAGAATGGTGAATAAATGAAAGGATACAGCCAACAAAAACAGAGCTGAATAAATGCATATAGTTTAACTCTGACGACTCCGATGTTCTAATAATAACTACGGCTTCGGAGCTTTGGACAGGGCTGCTCCACTGTGCACTGGTACAGTGATATTAAGGTTAAGTGAAGCACAACATGCCAGCTGATGTGTGCAGAAAATGTAAATGTGATTTGTTTAAAAAGGCCATAATTAGAATGTAGATGAAAAGAAAAATGATACTGCTGCTGTGAAAATATTTTCACACAAAGTTCCTTAAATGCTTATGCAAATGAAATGAGACACTTACTCCAATTCCATTGACTGCTTCAGAGCCAAATGAAATGGAAGAATCTGCATACTTAAAGTGCTATGTGTGGTTTAAGAACAGACGTTCGGCCAGCGCGTGGATGTCTGATTAGAGCCTGGGACTCGTACGTGTGTACCCTGCTGTATATTTTAATGTGAACCGATTACGTTTTGTTAGCTTTGAAATTTTGAACAAACATAATTAGTTTTTCTTCAATTAAACATCTGAAGGAAAATCCTTATTGGCTGTAGGTGATACACTGAGGCTAACTTACCTTCTCCTTTAAAGTGTGGCTTAGCAAGTTAGACATCAGGATGTGCATCAACAAGGCAGTCACCTTCACTGTCTTACGGTGTGACTCATAAAAAGCAACATTTGTAGAAGTAAAACATCATACCACTGAGATTGTAAGTTAATATATTTACAAGTGATGCATTTTATAGCAATGCTGCTTCAGAATGCCTTTGTCTTGCATTCAAATCCTGGCCCGGTTGCTGTCGGAAGGTTACTGCAAGTTTATTGACAGTTGTTAATAGACCACAGATGAAATAGTGTGGACGTGTATTTGAGGGTGGACCACTGGCATCCCATCCAAGGTCGGTTTCTGACTGACTGTTGGTTTGAGCTCTGAATCTGCAGCAAGACTTAACTGGAGTAAGCAGATCTGAAGATGAATGGATGGATATACAGTACCTAAGGGTGTATAACATAAATATAATAATGAGAACTGAAAAAGTCTGAGAGTGTGAAAGGATTGCCCTCCATTCACAAGCCTGAAGTTTCTTGAAGGAAGGTAGACAAAAGAATTGTAAGCGCCTGACATTATAATGAACACTCCAAAATCCTGCAATGAGCTGATGTCTTTTTGGCTGTTCTGCAAAGACTTCAAACACACTGACACCCACAAATGAAAAGTATGTCAACTGGATATGTAATCTGCCTGCATGATTTCTCTAATTTTCTCATATTTTACTCCCTTTTTAAAGCTTGTTTTTATTAAATTACTCCTAGGGGTGACAGCTGAGAAAAACGACAGAAATGTTTATTATTTTATGTATATAATTATACTGTATAATATGCATACATATATTGGTTGTTCTTTGCCCAGAATAGTGATAAAATGTATATTACATACATAAAATAAATAAACACTTCTGACCCCCTCATCGTGACAATACAGCATGTATATTTTAGCATTATTTAGCATCTGGGGCTTCTGAGCTTATTAAGCCCTTGCAAAGTTGTACTGTGAAATGACACTGCCTCCCATAATGTTTGAGACAAAGACACATTTTTCCTTGACTTACCCCTCTGCTTCATAGTTTTTAAAATTTACAAATCAGATGTGATTAAAGTGCACACTTTCATGTTAGGGGTTTAGCATACATTTCAGTCACACCCACCATGTAGAAATGACAACACTTTTTCTACTTGGTCCCCCCATTTCAGGGTACCTGACATAGCAATGGCAGGTCTATTAAAGCAGTCAGATTGAGTACTTTGTTGCATATCTATGGATTGACATCTGCAATTCATAGACGCGGAGGACACTGTAAGTGTAAGATTTAGAGAAATAGAAATAGCTTTACAGCAAAGAACAATTCATAGAACAGTAATAATAAGTGCCTCAATAGGTTAGTAATAATATTGAAATGTTAAAGAGCATGTGGAACGCACCAGAGTCACAACCTACAACTCGATCGCTGAGAGACAAATGAGGGTCGAGTGGCACACATGCCATCCTGAAGTTTGAAAAAGGATAAGCAAGGAAATGGAATTGAGCTGGACTTTAGCTTTCTTTCTACCGAGTCATTGTGAAACCCTTGCAAGCTCGCTTTAAGCTAATGGATGTCTCCATCCTGTTATTATTCAGAAATTGGAATAAAAATCTAATGTAATGTTGATTTTTAGAGTAACAACCCAGTTGAACTTATTGCTGTCTCTCCTAAATGGGTATGACAAGATAATTATCTGAACTCAACAACATGGCATTCGAAAAGACTAATGTTTCATCTAGAAGCATCTTTTAAAATTAATCATGTTCATTGTGCTGTAGAAACTAGCACAACGGTGCATTTTAACCATAAAATAATAGAAAAAAGCCTGATGCAGTGCTGACACCCTTTTAAACAAATGAAATTAACACAAAACACTTAAGCTAATCACCATAATAGGCCACGCTTCAGTGTTTCTAGGATTAATGTTATTGTATATATATTGCCCAGTGTCAACTCTGATCTGTTTTGTTACATTATTGAAAGCATATCACTTTTTAATTGTATTAACATTTAACAGTTGTAACCATTATTAGGTATGGCTGTTGGTTCTGGTCAGAAAGAAGATGAAGTTCCTCAAACATAACTGAACAGGACTGAGGGAAACGGGGACAAATTTGCTCAGGAAAATGTGAACTAATAAAAGACAAGCATGTCACCCGGGGGTGCATTCCATATTGCAGTTTTTACAGTCAGAGAAAGGTGCTCCCTTGCTATGTTGGTAGGATGTTGTTTGGAGGTGGTAGCACTTTATTTTGTACTCCGATTTCCAAAGCAAACATCCTTAGTAGATTTATCAGAGTGCAGAAGGATGAGATCCTGAGTGTTAAATCCTCCAGGCATGGAACAATTTCAAAACTTGTGGAGGTTAGAGAGTCCTCACAAACTAGCAGCACACTAGCTTGGATTTATTTAATTCTACACTAGGGGTCCTGCCCCCTGCTTTCTTCGCTCGTCAAACCCCGGGCAGGTGCTACATGCTAGCCACTTCACAGATCTGCCGCTCGCGTATGGGGAAGCGAATGTACAATTGAAACAAATTATTATGTTCATGGGAATTGTTACATATGCATAATACACCTAACTATTTTACATTACAGTGAGTAATTAACCATAGTAAAAAATAGTAAAATGTAATAAATTGAAAGAAAATTATGTTTCATGACGTGTTAGAGGTATTTGTTTCATTATACGTTTTCGTTCTTTTTGGCTTTGAAATTAACACGCAAATATTTTTTAAACTTACACTTTTACTGTAAAACTTCATTAAAAACTATTTTTTGAATTAACTTTTTGTCAATATCGCATTGAATTTTGATTCCGTGTTTGGACTTATATCATGACAACGTAACATATAACTGCCCGTGAGTGAATATCTTATCTTTCTCTGTAATAAATAAACCGACTTTTTTGAATGTTTCTCCCTGTGATTTGTTAATTGTCATAGCATAAGCTCACATAGCGGGAAACTGTAAACGTTTTAATACAAATGGCATATCAAGATCTCCTTTGGTGTCTAATGTTATCTGGGGAAGATGTACTACATTATTTTTCTTGTCACTAGTTATGTCATTGCCGTGTAACCGATCGACGATTTTCACGTTCATTCGTCTGATTTCATCGTTTCTTGGTGCTAGGATTGCCCGTGTACTCATTTCTTCTGTTGATAATGTTTCAGAATGAAATTCATCAATACGATTTGGACATAATAAGTCTTCTTTTATTGGGAACAAAGTGAGGAAAACGAAAAAATTTATAAGAGCTGAGATAACAGGAACTGTGTCTGACAAAAGCATTCACATGAATGAGAGGTGAGAGGGCTGTGTGTGTGGTTGTAAGTGGTTGAGTGGAGGGCGGGACTTGATCAAATCTCTTGGCAAAAGTCTCGTCTCGTGGGACTTGGAAAAAATCCAGTCTCAAGACTTTCTTTTATAATAGACAGACTTACATTTATTTAATTGGCTGACGTCTTTGTCCATGGTGACTTACAACATTTGTGATACAATTGGTTACATTCCTTTTGGTTTTCCAATTGGAGCACAGGCAGGTGAAGTGACTTGCTAATGGTCACACAGTGTCAGTAGCGGGATTTGAACCCAGTTTGAAGTCCAAAGCCTTAAGCAACACACCACACTGCCTGCCTAATTCTAGCTGGAAGTAGGGGCAACATAAAGAGAAGAGTGTGCACCCATATCTCTGCTATCAAAAGACCAGCAGCACTGGGGCAATCCTAGCTGTTTGGCTCTATAAAAAAAGCAGGGCAGTCTGGGAGGAATTGGCTCCAGCACAGGAAGCAGTTATAGTGTTAAGAGGGGTGTCCCTCATGGGTCAGTGCTGGGGCTGCTGCTATTTTTAATATAAAGAAATGATTTGGATAGGAATATAAATAACAAGTTTTCAGATGATACCAAGCTAGGTGGATTGGCAGATAATCTAGAATCCATTGAATCATTACAGAAGGACTTGGACCGCATACAGGCTTGGGCAGATTTATGGCAGATGAAATTTAAGTAAATGTGAAGTATTAAATGTAGCAAGTGACAATGTTAGATTTGAATTCACAATGGGAGGTCTGGAAATCAAAAGTTCACCTTATGAGCAGGATTTAGGAGTCATATTGGACTTGTCACTGTCAACTGCCAGATGGTGCTCAGAAGCCATTAAGAAGGCTAACAGAATGTGAGGTTATATAGCACCTTGATGTGTAGAGTACAAGTCCAAGAAGGTTATGCTTAAAATTTGTAAGACACTGGTGAGACCACAGCTGGAGTGCTGTGTGCCATTTTGGTCTCCAGCCTTCATAAAGGACATAGCAGCACTGGAAAAAGTCCAAAGAAGAGTAACTAGGCTGGTTTCAGGGCTACAGGGGATGAATTATGAGCCTTTCCAGTTTAAGCAAAAGAAGATTAAGAGGAAAAAAGATTGAAGTGTTTAAAATTATAAAGAGAATTAGTCCTGTGGAGCGAGACTGTTATTTTCAAATGCGTTCATCAAGAACTTGGGGACACAGTTGGAAACTTATTAAGGGTCAATTTTGCACAAACATTAGAAAGTTTTTCTTCACACAGACAACCATAGATTCATGGAACCAAGTAGTGTGGTGGAGAGTAGGACTTGAGGGACTTTCAAAATCAGACTTAATGTTATTTTGGAAGAATGAAATAGTGAGGAGTTGCAAGCTTTGTTGGGCTAAATTGCCTGTCCTCGTCTAGATTGTTCTAATGTTGTAAAGCAGTGGCTGAATCAGACTCCAGGTCTCAATCTAACTAAGAAACTGTGGATAGACTTAAAAAGGCTGTTCACTCACAATCACCAGGAAACCTAACAGAGCTGGAGCAGTTTTGCAAAGAACAATGGGAAAAATGTCCAGATGGGCAAAGCTGATGGAGACCTGAGCACATAGACTCAAGGCAGACAAAGAAAAATATGCTAAATATTGAGTTGTATGGGATGTGATTTTGAGTTTTATATTTGTAATTAATTTAAACCATTTTGCAGAGATATTCTTTTACTTCGAAATTTTTCTGTCGATCACTACCAAAAAAGTCAAATTAAATCCACAAAGATTCAAAGTTGAATAACAATAAAATGTGAAAACATCCAGGAGGTGAATACTTTATACAGACACTGCAACTCTGTTTATGAAAACCAAGAGAGTACATTTCACAAATTTAGAGCTTTACAGTATAACAATGAACCTTACAAAAGTATAATTCTAAAGATAAAACATGACTAAAATGAAATCTTTAAAAATGATTAATGTAAGAAAAACAAAAACAAAATCATGATGATACCATTACACAGGTATTGTCCTTCAGGCCAAGATCGAGTTCTATAGGTCTACTTGGACACTTTGGCCACAACAAGGTACAGAGATAAGCAAGGGTTGGTCACACTAACCACTATAGATTATACCACACATCAATGTCTACCACACAGTCTGAACAACTAAACCAGCCGAGCTAAGCATACTTTAAAATGTAATCTTAGTCTGATTGTAATTTTAGTATTTAGAGAATTAGAGTTTAACATTTTTTAAAGAAGAGCTAATAAAACTTAATAAAACCGCTACTGAAATAATATGCTTTGAGCACCTTTTTATAATTTTCTGTAATGGTTGGTTGTTTACTAGTAAAACATTAGACGATTCTGTATATAAAAACAGCCTGTATGATCATTTTATATGTCATTCTAGGAAAACTGTGAAGGCCCGCACCTATGCCCGATAGAGTGCTACAGGAGTTCAGGAACACTTGAAGGCACAACCCTTAGGAAAGGTTTACTGCTCAAAGGTTCATCTATGACGACTCATGAGGCTTCACAGAAATTCTCATTTATGTTTCATTTAAGAATCAACTTTGTAACAGATGTTTCTCCTAGAGTTCCTTTAGATACACAGTTTTAGACAAAAAGGAGACACGAGATACAAGGGATTCAAAGTTGAGAATTTGTTTTTCTGAAATCTCTTTCTAATCTTGCTTTTTATTTATTATTGGACTGATGCCTTTATCCAAGCTGTCTTACAACATTTGAGATATGATCAGTTACATTTCTTTTGTTTTTCCAGTTGGAGCACAGGCAGATGAAGTGACTTGCTCGTGGTCACATAATGGTGTCAGTAGTGGGATTTGAATCCACAACCTCAGCATTTAAAATCCAAAGTCTTAACCACTATGCCACACGGCCTACCTTTTTTATTTCCAGAATGCGTATGACCTAATTGGTGAACAGCAATATAAATTGGAGCAACTAATAGTATTATTCAGAAGCAAGTGCTACAACTTTGTAATCATAGTAAAGTGTTTTATTACTAGCATCCATACATTTGATCTTATAGACATGAGCACACAATGCAAATACTTTGAAACTGTAGAAAATAAAAAGTCAAAAAGCTACTTGGAATATTTCAGCCCATTGTATGTCTTTGCTGAGAATTCTGCTGAAACTTGAGAGAAGACAGTTGGGAGAGTACCGGGATACACTATTTAGGAGAAAAATCTGAGAAGCGGGAAATAAAATTAAATGTCTCCATTTTATTTCTTTCTGATCTCATTGTTGTCTGGGAGAAACCAAATAGACATTAAGGTCCTATGGGAAGATTGCTAAGAAGCTTGCATACAATTAAGAGTATTTTAAGTTCAGTCCTTAAAGATAGTAGGAGCCATTGAGCCGTGTTATTTGCTGAGATGTTAATTTTTTTTTGTTCACATTCTTGTTTCTACAGTTTGAACAAGTTGGAGCCTATTTTTATCTTTCTTTGGAAATCCTGTTAAAAGTTCATTACAGTAATCTAGCCTGGTAAAGAGTAGATAGAATTTACATTTGAAAGACTTTGGCATGTATTTCTACGGCAGTCCCATGGGACCAGCTGACATTCTTTAATTCTTTGCACCAGAGGACATTCTGTCATTTTAGCGCTGAGAGTCTGTGATCAAGAGAAATGTGAGGCTAAAGGCTTCACCAACATTTATTTTTCTTTTATTTTCAGCTTTTGCATAAATGTAATACAGATGGCGTAAATCATCTTTGCTGTTTTAGACAATGTGACAGGTGCCAACACAGTGGCCAACTGAGATGCAGACAGGCAGGACATGATCCTCTTACAATGAAAGCTGTACTTACCTTACTATGAACGTTCAGGCTCCTGAGGCAGCTACAATGAGTATCAGCAGTGCTGCAAGCCTGATTGAACATGGCAGTTGTGAACCACTTAAAATATATAGGAGTCTTTTTCCAAAGCAGTTTCCAAGAAATGTTTCCCACCATATGTGTTGTAAAATGAATAAATGAGTATGAGAAAATAATGGTTTGGGGTCCAGAAGAGAGTCCATTATCAGCCATATTTCCTCTCATGCAAGTGTCAGTGCCCTTACCTCTGCTATATTGTGGAGATGCTCCTGATTCACTAGCATTTAACAGTGTTTAAAAGTTTTATATAACAATATCCACAGGTCTGTCATTTTATTTTATAGATCATTGTCAAAGGACAAATTAAGTGACAAGTAATCTAAAAATGAAACAAAAAAAAATGTAAATTTTACTTAACAGTTTTTTCAACAATATGGCACCTTATCTAACAAAGGTTTTGTTGAATCTACATAACACTTCATTAACAAGGCAGCCAGCACTGACAGAATTGCTATGAATAGAATATTTTGCCATCCTTCAATGATATCATGGCTTATAAAGGGGAGAATACAGGACTTGTGGATGAAACACATCATCCATAGAAAAATGCAGGTGTGTTTTGACAAACATACTTGGACATGCGGCCATTGCATTACTGCTGGGGATCTCTTTTCCCATTAATGCAATTATTCCTCAAACACTGTTAAAAAATGATTACTCTTTCGCAGTGAAAAACCCCAAGACATGAAGACGTCACATAATTATGAATCAGTGGTGCCTTATAGTGTAGTATGGTGTGTTGCTGGTGCTCAGTGTGGATGGATTTTTCATGTTTACATCGCTTTTATAATGGCGCTGACAAGGACAGAGTTAGGGTTAGGGTTACAACAGTAGTAGTTGGCATTCCATCATACAAATGAGCGGCTTTAGTGCCAGCTGCAGTAAAGTCAATAAAAATGGCAAGCCTGCCAATGTCGTATATGAATTCCAACCAGTTCGGCAACAGAGAGCAGTCCTTCTAAGAATATTGAGTGATGGAAAGCACAAAAAATCCATTAGGATTTGGCACAGGTGAACATGGTGCGGTGCTACATATTGATAACTGCAACAAATGATATCTTTAGCACAACACATTTCAACATTATTTTATTGTGGAAAATTGTCACCCCTTCTAACATGTGCATTTATCGCAGCATTTCAATGACAACATGATTATCCTAAGATCAAAATGGACATACAGAACATACGGTTTGTGCGTTTGTCCACTTGGAGCTATCAATCAAGGACGGCTTGTGTGGGTGCTTCCTTCACTGGCTGTGTCGAGCAATGGCTGCTATGATTTCTGTAAATGACCAGATATCACAATTTTCAAAACTTTAGAAGCTTTTGAATTTTTTATGGGCACAATCCGGAAAAAGCTTCATAGGGCTTCATCCGTCCATCACAATTAAAATGCATACAATTGCAGACCAGTAAAACAGTATCTTTAACTAAGAGAAATATTCCATCCTACATCCATATAAGCCAGGACTTTCAAACAAAGACTGTAGTTTTTCATTCTTAATTAAGTAACCAGTTACTGCTGCTAATTTAATGGACGTCTTTTGCCTAAATTATAATTGACTTACTAAACAGGCTTTTCCCTTAACTGGCAGGAAAACAATAAAGAAAAGCAAAGCACGCTAACAGATGACTGGCTAACTCGGAGGTCTCAAACAGTCCTGGATGATGACCATTTTCACTCCTTCTTAGCTGTAACCCATTACTTAATTGTATGGCTTGTTAGCATTCCCATTCTGCTAATCCAGCAATTTCTAAAACTGGTTTTCTTTTTTCTGAGATCACAATCCAAGTGTTTTGTGAAACACAGCAGATCGATATTTCTCAAACCTTCACTTTTCTTCTTTCTTTCAAATATTTAGTTGAGACAAATACTGCATGAAAGACACAGGAGCAAGTGAGATCTAAGTTAGCCTGGTGGACTGTTGGCTCGGCCGGGCATCTCATTATTGCTTAGCTGTTGATTAAAGAAGAAAAAATGAAACTAGTAAAGTGCTGATCAGTCAAAATCAAGGCAGCATCGTATGCTCCATTAGCTTTAGTAACTATTTAATAATTGAGAAAGTCCTGGGATGACAAATCTGCTGCGACCGTGAGTTTAACATCCCTAAAATATTCTGTCAGTCCGAGTACCCAGTTGTTTTAACAAAGATAACCCACACCAGCAGAGCTATTTAAGTGATCAATCAATTTAAATTTGATGCAGTGCAATTTAAAAAATACAAACAACAAGATACAGTCCATATGTGCAGATTGCTGTTTAATGAAACTCACATTCAGCTGCTGTATCTTCAAACTCTAAACAGAAAGCAAACATCCCAGCCAGCTGAAATGAAACCCAAATGATGTGAGTGAAGCCTTTAATGGTTGCATGGAGGTAAGGAATGGCTGCGTCAGTGTGCATCTGCAAAAGGGAAAAAATTAGGAAAAGGTTATACCCACGCTGAAAAGAAGATCAGAAACACACGCTGCATAGACCTGTACAGCCTCTGGCTATATAGTTGAAAACATTGTTTCTCTAACCTTCTTTTCTATTTTTTTCAGTGTGATAATAATCTTTCTTTAATTTTTGCCTAATAACTATGTTGTGTTATGCAGCAGCTTTTTACATGGGTTGTCTAAACTGAGGTATCCCTCTATTAACTGGTAGGTGTGCTTTGAGTGCAAATTATGTTTTTTGTTACCACTGCTTCCATGATGTGCTGTAGGAGAGGTCTGTAATAAAAATTCTTATCATGAGTAAGAATTGCCAGTATGTGACCCAAGATATGATAATGGTTGCCAAAAGGGGGCGCTATTTCTGCCATTTACTGTTCAGCAAAGACAACTATAATCGTCAAATGAGAAAGGCATCCCGGCTTTTTGAATCCTTATATTGGTGCCACGTCCTTTGGCAGCTTAAACCCGGATCCATCGATAGCATAACTGAGATGAGCCAAGGCAAATGAGGAACGAAGACTGCAAGGAGTAACAGCTGGAGGATTTGGCATCTGAAATGTTAAGAAGAACCCGCGCACCCAAGCATGAAGAGAGAACGTATTTGAGTTTTGACCTTTTCAATGGATTATTTGTTGCTTGTGTTTTATTGTCTTAAAGTCCTTATTCTTTCAATGTCCTGTTTTACAAGGTAACTTGGAATTTTTTTTGTCTTTTTTTGTGGGTTTTATAAGTGCCTTTAGTGATTTTAATACAAGTGTAGAGAGGCCACACTGTGCAACTGGTGGCTTATGGGGGAGGAGTGTGATGAGGGAGGTCCGTGGCAATACACATTTTTAAATAAGTACAGAAACCGCGTTTATGGTGCCCTGGTATGTTTGATGGGGTGATTGAGGCTGATTGCATTTGCACATGAGAGCATGGTTAGTCATTGACTTCCCACGGGTTGTAATTGAAATGTTGCACCATGGAGAGATAAAAGAGAGCCTGTGCATGAGAAGGGGGACAGGAAAGAACCGTAAGTGATAGGGCAGAGTGGTCTGTAGCTCTGCAGAGGAGCAAACGATTGGTGGTCCGGAGTGGAGCGAGCCCACACTAAATGTCCATGTAGGAGTGGGGGTTTGATAGTGGTGTCCTCCTAGGGATCCCAAAGACGCAGAGAGAGATATAGTGGAAGACAGAGGGACAGCCATCTTCAAGCATTAGAATAACCCTCAACTCAGACTCTGCCCGAAGTAAATAAAAACACAAAACAATCAATAACTCAAATAAGGTCTTGCTCACAACTGTTTAACATCATACTTAAAATTATCATAAAGGCAGCTTCTTGTCAAAGGATCACCACTTGGATTTTAGCTGGCACAGACTGATGAAGCAACCTGAAGACCCAAATGGGTGATGAGGGCAGACGCCGATGGAGGCAGTTGGGATGAGAGCTAGAAGTGGGAACTACAGCTGCTGACGTCCCTGCCGCCTGGGAGACCATTGGGGTAATGTGGGGAGACAATGACAGAAGACGCGCTCCGCTCAGAGACAGAGAGAGAGTGAAGAAAGTGCTCGATGACTGCATGGTTTAATTCTGATTATTTATGATTGGATTATTTATTGCTGGTTTTAACTCATGGAAGAACATTTGTTTTTATGAAGGATATTTATTTATTGACTCTTTATTGAATACTTGATTTGGAGCACTGCACTTTGAATATTGATTTTTGAGGCACTTTGTTTGGAAAATAAAAGCACTAATGCACTTTCGCCACCTCTTGCTGACTGTGTGTGTCCTCATTTGCCCAGGTCATCTTCAGACATGTTATCAATGGCTTCGGGTTCGAGAGTTGTCAGAGAATGTGGAGCCAACCCAGAGCATCACACATTGATATATACATCTAAATGAATACATTTTGTACTTAAATAAAAGTAAAAGAAGGTGTGCAGGTATTCGAATGTGCTCAGAATGTCACTAAGCTTACTGAACAACTTTTTAATCCATGATGTGAAATACTGCATACTGAAAAGGCACTTGTGGAATTTTAAAAATAAAGATGACATAATAAATAAGCAAGTCATAACCATGGGGACATTTTCAAAAGGTGGCAACCCACACAAATATTACAAAACACATAAACTAAAACCATAAAATATTAAATATAAAAAGTGGTGCTCATTCCAAATAAGCCATTGCTTACATTTGCATAAAACTGATAAAAAAGTCAAGCCATGTGAAATTTATTGTTGTGCACTTCGTGCAATGAAACTCCTACTTGCATGTCTCCCCCTGACGAAAATACAATGTCAAAAAAATAAATATAATTTAAATAAATATATACACAGCTGTTCACTGCATATTGTCATTTTGGGCACATCTGACCACATATCCGTTCTTGGTTCCATAAGGTTATAACAGACTACAGAAATCCTGACTAGAGAACGAGACGTAACAGACAGAACCAGACGTACCGAAGGCAACATGTGTATCTTATGTCTGTTGTATCCCAGTGCCATACTGTACTTCCTATCTTTAATTTAATGTGAATTTTCCCTACTTATAAATAAAAAGTTTGCCATATAACAGTGTATGTTTTGACTCATAGGCAGCATTGCACAATCTCCTGTATCATGTGTCTCTGGACCATGTAATGTTATCTCTCGGTATTTAGCCAAAACAGGCACACTGCAGTATCCCATACAGCTTTGCTAAGTACGGTATATAATATTGTGTTAGCGTAGCGTCCAAATCACATACCGTTCTGTTTCACAGAATGTTTCATGGACGTTAAGTAGCACATAACTGTAAAATGCAAGCATTAAATATTTATACTGTGCACACTGCTGGTTATGTTGCAGTATTTGTTCTTATAATTGAGTATTTATCTACCTTACAACTTGTGGGTAGAAATTGTCCCTGAATCTACTGGTTCAAGTACCAGGGGTGCTGTACTGTTCAGCAGAAGTGAGGAGTGAGAAGAGCAACTGTGCAGGATGGCCAAGGCCTTTAATTTCCCTGTTTGTCTAAGGCAGCTCGGTGCCAGTCATAAACTGTGCCGCCTTCCCCACCCTCTGTAGTACTTTATGGTCCTGAGTCAGGCAGGTGCCATACCAAAATGTGGTGCTGCTAGTGATGATGGACTACACTAGGCACCTGTAGAAGTTACTGAGTGTCATGATCTGGACTTTTATATTTTTACATTATTTTCCTTGGCTTCTAAAAACAGCAGAGATATTGTTTTGCATGTTTTAGAGGTCAAGAAATACAACAGTCATATTGTTGTTTAAATTTAGGATTTCTTGAAGTTTAGTCCATTTTATAAATATGTTGTGACATTTTGTTTCAATTATGCGTGCTGCCATCATTTGACGTGTGTGATGCAGAGCTGCCAGGCTGTTGCTAGACAGGATTATTGGGAATGTGTGACTCATGACTTCACTATCACAATGGAATAAGGTCAACATTGCACTTGCTGACTTTTGCTTACTTGCTTATGTTGGTCTGTAGATAATAGGACAATTAGAGTGAATGTGGCTGAACAAGCTAATACTGTTGCCACACATTCTCGGACAATGGAGATACTGAAAAGTTAGGTTCATCAAAGGATTCAGCCGTTGCTGGTTAACTTGTTGCTGATGCTCCTTGGAAAGTTGTGTTGTTATGCTGTTTTTGCAAGTTTCTCAAGTTTTTCTTTGAGATGTTACATAACCTCAAGAATTTCTACTTGATAATCTTTGAACTGCTTTTGTGGTCCTCCAGGTCTCCAGTGGCCGGAATCAAGTTCTTTATACAAAATAATATGGTGAGATGAAACTGAAGCATCCATATGACATGTCAAATCTGCAGAAGCAGCAAACAGATAATCAATGACTCCAATACTCGAAGAACCTGTTCTATAGAGGATCTGTGTGTGGGGGACTTTATCTCCCCACATAGTCATCAGAATCTTTTGGAGGCAGTGATGTAAGGCCTCAAGATGTTTCATGTCAGTCCAAGTGTCAGAGACATACAGCAAAGTGGAGACAAACACAGTATGGTATACAGCAATCTTGGTGGAAAAATTAAGGTTTTTGTTTCAAAACACTCACTGCTGAAAATGTCTAAAGGAGGAAGATGTAAGGTTGAGTCTATTCTGAATCTTGTCATCCAGCAGTCCATTTTTTATAATGCTTCCTAGGTATGTGAAAGATTGAATGTTCTCAAGCACTTCATTACCCACTTTCATGGCAGCCATCACTGAAATAGTTTTTCAACAGTTCATTTACAATCAGAGATAACAATATTGGAAATACACAGAAGAAACAATATCCTGGAGGACTGCAGGCATGAGTGATGTAGCAAACACATCTTCAGCATACTGAAGCTCCAAGATGGTCAGGGCCGAGGTCTTGGATTTTACCTTTAGATGCTGATGGTTAAAAAGGTTGCCATCCAATCGACATCAGATTTGTACATCTTTGTACATTTCCTGGTTGTCCAAGTTTGCGGATAATTCAAGACATTAAACCTTCGTATTATTATTGGTAAAAGTCTGCCTGATTATGAATTCTATTTTGTTCTTTAACTTTGAGTCGCATCTTGTATTTTGGCTTAAGCTATGTAAAATGTTCTAGTTATTGACTCTCTCGATACATTTCTCGATCTTCAATTTTGTCTCTGTCCAGGACTATGTTTATTTGATTTTTGACCTCCCGTTTACGACTCCTTATTACTATTATAATCCATCTTCTAATTTCCATCTTACGTTAAACTTCTGCTGCCATGTTCACTCAGTACAGTAAGAGCTGATGGAGAAATCTGAGTTTTCTTCTAACATTTTACAAAGTAGAGGCAATGGTTTGCCTTTTTGACAACAGACAGAATGTTTTGTGCCTACTTCAATTTTTCAGCTATGGTCACTCCAAGAAATTTATACCTGCTTACTCCAATGGAGAAGTGTGGTCTGCCTTCTGCTTTCTGAAGTCAATGAGCAGCTCCTTGGTTTTGAAGATGTTAAGGTTGAGATTGTTGTTCCTGGCACCATTGAGTCAGCAAGTAGATCAATTCTCTTTAAACTGCCTCATCATTGATGATGATCAGGCCTATGATGGCGGTGTAATCAGCAAGTTTAATAATGGAATTGGAGCTGTGTCTGGCCACACAGTCAGAGATGAACAAGGAGTACAGAAGGGGCTCAGCAAGAAAGCCAGAGGAGTGTCTGAATTGAGTGTCATCATGGAGGATGTGATACTGCCAGTCCAATCTTGATGACATCTGTTGGTTAGGAACTTCAAACTTCAATTACAAAGGGTGACACTAAGTCCTAAATTGAGATGATTTGGTGGTCAGCTTTGATGGTACAACAGTGCTAAATGCTGAGTTGTAGTCCATAAGCATTTATATATGACATTGCGCTGTATCAGTAAATTATGTTATTGTTTTTGATAAACAGTAATGACTTCTTACTGTTTATCAAACAGTATACAGAGCAATTAAGACAGCAAGGAGGATATTAAGTTAGATAATGTTTGTCATGATTGGCAGTTTTTGTTAATTTTTTAATTTATCTTCTGTGGATATTTGGGTCAATGTTTATACTTATTTGGGGGGGTTCCACCTCAAATAATTAGTTTTTGACATTGTTTTATTTTTACCTTTCTCTGTTTAGATGTTATTATTTCTGTTATTCCATGGTGCCTTTTAGTTCGATCATGGGTGTCACCATTTTCAGACATGTATGTGGTTCATTCACATGCTGATGTTTCCCAGAATCCCCCATGGCTGTGTGATATGTTACATTAACTATAGGACCTTAAAAAGTCAGTGTGAGTGCTTATACTTTATATGAGATTGGATAGAAACCCAGAAATTATTGGAAATCTTTTCTTTAATTTGTTTCTGGTTAAAAAACTTTTCCTTTCTGATTTTTTTAATTTTGATTTTTGATTTGTCTCTTGGCTAAATGAAAGATTGGCTTGTTTTCCAGTTAACGATCTTGGCATGTCTTCTGGTTACGACTCCTCTCTGGGTTCTTTCTAAAAATAGATTTCTATCTCTTCAGAATAGATTGGTTTTACAATATGGAGTCACAAACACACCAAATGGATGTGAGGCCTCCAAAATATGCCACAACGGCAGGCCATCGGCTTCACTGGCCAGCCCAGACGTGTTTCTGCCAAGTCAGCCAGTCTCTCAGCTGTTACCTGCAGGCTTTGGCCAAGACAGATCTATAAGTCATTAAAAAATGCAATTAAGCTAAAAAGAAAAACAATGAAACAGAGAATAAGCGCAAGCAACGTATAAAACCCTGGTTGTAATGTAGCACACAGCTCGTTGCATTCAGTCAAAGTCACCGGAGGTTATTTTTGTGATGAACACCACCCTTGTGAAGCCTCATCTGGATTATTGTGTGCAGCTTTAGTTGTCTTTTTACAAAAATGATATATCAGCACCTCTGGGAATGTTGATGAAGAAGTAGTAGGCTGATCTACATGGAAAAATTGAATTTGGTGAATTACTTCTGTTTGAGTAAACTGAAACTGAAAGGGAAATTAGTATGGTGGGTGCCCGATGCATGTTTAACATCATCACACTGAAAATGGGAGTTGGTTAAGGGAAAATTTCAGGACAATGTTACAATTTCAGGAAAATGTTAGAAAGTATTTACATTTGCAGATGAACAGAGATCATTTATGCAGAAAACGTTACTAACTATTGTGGTGGACAACAGTAACTAAGGGGCTATCAAATGCTGATTCAAAAATAATTTAAAAAATGTTTAATTAGATAAGATTTTGATAAGCTACCTTGGGCTAAAAGGCCTGGTATTGACAAAGTATTTATGCATTTGCAAACCCAAGAATGTGTATTAAATTACTGTATTATTCTGTATATAATTTAAGCCGTGTCCTGAATCACTCATAATACTTAGCATTCTTAGAAGTATTTATTCTTGTCTTTTAGTAATCATATTATGGGAAACAAGCATAATGGATGACAATGCCTCACCTGCTCTTCCATCAGCTGTGTGATTTGCACCAGTGCCAGCTTATTATCACTTGGCTCATTTAAAATCAATAAAAAGACAAAATAGTTGAGTTTAAATAATTATGGGCAAGCTGAGGAGAACACATTCTCTTCTGTGGACAGTAAACAATGGCAATTAGCACACCAAGAAAATGAATACTGCTCATAAGCTAGGGAAATAATGCAATGTGTTATTTTCCCAAAATAGGAATTGCAGTTCACTTTGGCAGTGGCGCTGTTGAAACTCAGAACGTGCCCAGTTTTAAAAAGATCTTACCAATCACTGCATGCATTTAAATTATTATCCACTTTGTCTTTGTTGTAGTGACAAGTTAAGTTCTGCAATGGCATAGTGTCTGTGACAGGCCTACCTGCAGCCACATCATTTAGTATTCATTCGAGAGGAGTGGGTTATCTCCTAGAAAGACCTAGAAAGCATAGATAGATAGATAGATATGAAAGGCACTATATGATAGATAGATAGATAGATAGATAGATAGATAGATAGATAGATAGATAGATAGATAGATAGATAGATAGATAGATAGATAGATAGATAGATAGATAGATAGATAGATAGATAGATAGATAGATAGATAGATAGATAGTGCAAGATCTTTTGCTTAACCTTCTAGTCAGAACAACAAAACTATGAAGAGATGTGCAATTTATGAACAAAGTTTGCAAAAGATCATAAATAACTTGGACAGGGTGTTTTGCAATAAATCAAAAAGCATAAAAAACTATTAATTGATAACATAAGGATAATACAAAATGGATATATGCAAGTACAATAGCAAACAACATAAAACTAAAGTCTATGCTAGCTTAATTTGATCCTTTACCCTCCTACAGATAAAGGCACGTAATTTATGAATTCCATTTCCTTAATTCTTATCTAAAGAATTACTCAGGCAACATATTTCATTCCAGACCAGCTGTAAAATGTCCCAGTCAGAATAGTGGTCTTTTAGCCAGTAAGATAGATAAGTTCTCAGCTAGTTGTAATGTTCCTAGCATCGGCACTGTGATGCCAGTTTTAATTTCTTCCCAGGTGGTATTACATTTGTATGGATGCTCAGTGTGCGTTTTCTTTCCTTGCTTTTCTCCTTCTTTACATTGGTCACACTTTGTGGTGGGGAGTTGTACTGCAGTTTGTCATTGTGATTTCACGCACAGTGGTCCTCTATTGCTAGCATAAAATTATGTCTGCTAGGCAGTCAGTGATTAGTTGACTACCATCTTCAGCAAGACAAATGCGTTGTTTCGCATATGGTCTTTCTAGCTTGTGTTTTAATCTACTAAGGTTTGGACTTTCCATGGCATCCACATCTAACTATGTTACAGATGGTCCTCCAATTTTGCAGTCTATCAGAAAATTGTCCTTCAGGGTGAAAAGGGTCATTCCACCCTTTGTTACAGCCACACCCTGAAGTGCTCTCGTATGGAGCAGAAGTTACAGCCAGCCGGCAACACTGAGAGCAGGTAGAAAACACAGCTCTAGTGTTTACATCAGGTAATAAAGGAAGGTATGGACGTGCTGTCATTGGCTTCTTAGATGTACATAAGCTGAGACTTTTGTGTGACAGTTGGTGAAAGTCTTGTCCAGAGAGGGGAGAAAGGTTCTTATTGTGAGTACTGTTTCTGTATTTTTCTGGATTCTTTTGGATTCAAAGGTTCTTATTGTTTCAGAACTGTAAAGGTTCTTATTATTTCAGTATTATCCTGGTTTATGTTGAATTCAAAGGTTCTTATTGTGAGTATTGTTTTAGTATATTTCTAGTTTCTTTTGGATTCTTATTTTAGTATTCTGATTCTTGGATTACAAATTGGACTTGTTTGCCTTGGGTTCCCTTTTCATGCCTAGCCTTTTGGGGTTTTTCTTCTGTTTTTACTATTTATTATGCTTCTTTTATTTACTTATGAAGAATCTGCATTGGCCTTGTACTTATAAACCTTAAAATATTTGTGGGTAAATATGTAAATAGAGTTCAGAAATAAGAATGAAAAATCAGTATGGCATCACAGAACAGAAAATTTCACTTTCAATTATTTAAGATTTATTTTTCACTAAAGTGGTTTACATATGTAGAGCCACAACCATCTGAATATCTCTCATTAATTGGTGTCTCGCCACTATGAAGTTTAAATGAAAGCAGCAACATTTGATTGCAATGAATTGTTTAAGATCTAACTTGATAGAGCCAACGGAGTTATTGTGCCATTCGTGCGCACAAAGAATTTTCTGTTCCATGCACTGACTGCAAAGTAACTCAAATAGATCTTTTTAGATAAAATACATTTTAATTGTGAGTTTTGATCACTACCAAATGTTCTTTAATTAATATATTGAAATAACACCCTGATTTTGCATTGGCATCTGTAACAAAATTACCTGTTATCACTGCTGTAGTTACTGTGTTAAAATAAATTCTCCGTTTTATAAAGATAATTATTTGTAGGATTTGTCTTTACAAGCCAGAGTTTTATAACTTGTCTCTCTTGTGAGGCATTGTTGATATTTCTTGAGACTTTCTTTGTACTTTGTACTTTTAAAGAAACCTCCCCCTTTTTTAGGCCTGTGTTAGGCCACAGCCTGCAGGTAGCAGTTTGGGAATTTTATGTCTTGGGGTAACTCACCTCTGGGCTGGCCAGTAGAGGTCCTGGCTTGCTTTTCAGTAAGCCTCACACTCATTGTGCCATGTGCGGAACTCCAAATAATCACACAGAGAAGCCCCAAACCTAAAAATATACTGTAGAGATGTGACATAGCTATGATAACTAAAGTCTCTCCATTGTGTCCACCTTTTTATTTTGTTTTAGCTAGGGTCTCTTCTCTGACTTATCTTTATATTCCTTTTCATTGTCTTTTTTGTTCATTTTTCACTACTGTTCATTTGTTATGATGGTTTCAGTTAATATTGTTTTGTTCAGTTATTATTTCGTAGATATGTTATATATCGTAGATATGTTATATGCTTTTCTTATGTTTAAGAATTTCTATGTGCTATTTTTTAATGTTATTGTGTTCCCTGGTTTTTGAGGGTGGGAGCCCAAGAAGTGGGACCTCCCCTTCCATTACTGCTAGGGACCACCCTCAACCCATAAAAGAAGGCATGTGGGGCATTGTTGAGAGTAGTTTAGAGTTGATTTTTTCTTTGATATTTTGGTTTTGTGGTTTTTGCTCTGTCTCTGGATTTTGTCTTTGGTTTATGGATTAGGATTTATCTTTACTAAGGATTGCTCGTTTGGCAGCTCCTTTGAGTATTTGTGCTGTTTTTCTCTTTGTTTGCTTTTCGTTAAATAAACCCTGCTTTTATAAAGAATCTTGTTATGGAATTATCTTAAAGCCAGAGTTTTTTTCAGGTTTCTCTCCCTGATATTTTTTTGATATTCTTGATAAATTTTGCGACATTTCTATCTATTTTCCAAGATTTCTTTGTTTGTGCTTTGAATTAGAGCAGTGTTTCTCAACCATTGGGAACGACATGCTTTTTCTCATGGCAGTGTGTTCACAACCCATTAGGAGGTAGGAGAGGAAGGGGATTTGCCTTTCTTGATTTGCCTGAGCAGCCATCTCAGTGTTTGGGGGTCTTATGCAGTCACCAGAGCATCACAGCATTAGATGAATCAAGCCTGATTGTCAATGCTTTTCCTCCTTGGTGAGTCGAGCATGATCATCGCAGCTGACGTTAGGGAGGTCATCCAAGATCGGCTGAGATCCACCTGCAATGCTGCCACTGTGAATCTAGCATGATCACAGCAGTTTTTCATCCAGGGTTGGCCATGGCCCACCTGTAATGCTGACATGGCTAACAGGTTAGGAAACCCTTAATTAGACAGATCTCAATCACATAAGTGCAAAAAAAACCCCTCAAAATTCCCTCTAGAGGCGGAATTAAGCTTTGAGGAGCACAAAGGTACAGAAGTCAATTCCTTCAAAATACTGTAGGCAAACAAGAGAAAAACAATGTTGAGATACACAATCAAGAATATCCAGAAATCATAAAAAGCACAGAATCCAGTCAAGAGAACTCATCACACCATGTGCGCATTTGTAATGAAACACAAAGGAATCTGATTTGTTCCCACCTTTATAGGGCTGTTCCTTGACGGTGATAGTCAGGTGGCCTACCCTCTTGGGGGACCACCCACAAAATATATGGCACATAAGGAAAGATGCTTAGACATAGGAAAACTAAATAGCAATGCACAACAAAGCTTTTGCTTCTTGAACACTGTTTCAGAGAAATCTTCAGTTTTGTCATGATTTTTTCTTATATTTGTATCCAAACATTTTCGCTCCCGTAAGTGACTTATGAACAACGGTTTGTGCAGCCTGGGCATGTACAGGCATGGAATTAGGCCAGGTTGGAAGCTGTTGTGGAAGTTGACATCCTGGGCAGGTCTGAACGAGCTTGACGCTGTCTCAGCATGCTATAAAGGTGGCTTGCATACACCAATCCTGCTCATTTGGTTAATATAGATAGTCAATGTATATGTATAGTATCAGTATAGTAAAGTATAGTATCTGTATCAATATAACAGTAAGCTTGATGCTATAGACGTTTTGGTTGGGCAATATGTCTCGTCAATGTTGTAACAGCCACGATACATTCTGCTACATCTGTGGCAAATATACGCTTGCGCCTCAGAGACATTGGATTCTTCATCTTGTGAAGAAAGCTTATCATCTGTATTTCGGCTGAAAAATTGGTGATCAAGACAAGGAATGGGCGCCTCACATTTGCTGTGCGACATGTTCTGTCAGTCTGAGAGCCTGGCTCAGAGGCACTCGAAAGACGATGCCGTTTGCTGTTCCGATGATATGGCGAGAACAGAAAGACCATGTGACGGACTGTTACTTCTGTTTGACTAATGTGTCTGGTTTCTCTGCCAAAAACAAGAAGTCAATTGAATATCCTAATCTGCCTTCAGCAATGAGACCCGTGCCACATGACGACAGTCTTCCAATTCCGAAACCACCAGAGGATTGGACCTTAGACGAAATTGACCCGGATTTTGAACCGTGCTCATCAGGTGATCTACATCTGATAACACAGTCCGAATTGAACGATTTGGTCAGAGATTTGGGTCTGTCAAAAGCAAAAGCCGAGCTGCTGGGTTCGAGACTGCAGGAATGGTGTTTGCTGTCACCAGGTACAACAATTTCTGTGTTTTGAGGCCAACATCATGATTTAACCAAATTTTTTGCACAAGTCAACAGTCTCTGTTTCTGTTGTGACATTGAAGGATTGTTCTCGGCCTTGGGTTGTGATCACAATGTGGAAGAGTGGCATCTCTTCATTGATTCGTCAATGTTAAGCCTGAAAGCTGTTCTGCTACACAATGGCAACGTTTATCCTTCAGTACCTGTTGGCTATGCAGCACACATGAAAGAAACGTATGAGAATATGGAACTGTTGCTGAAGCATGTCCAGTATAGCAGATACAACTGGAATATCTGTGGAGATCTTAAAGTCGTTGCTCTGTTACTAGAACTGCAGCTCGGCTATACAAAGTACTGTTGTTTCATCTGTGAATGGGACAGCCATGCCAAAGAGTCACACTGTTCTCGACAGAACTGGCCACTCCGTAAAAAAATTAGTTCCAGGACAGAAAAACGTGGCACATGAATCGCTTGTTGACCCGTCAAAGATATTTTTGCCTCCTTTTCACTTAAAACTGGGACTCATGAAGAATTTTGTGAAGGCACTGAACAAAGAAGGCAAAGGTTTTCGTTAAAGACAGATGTTCCTAAGAATAACTGACGCCAAGATCAAAGAGGGCATTTTTGTTGGCCCCCAGATCAGACATGTTATGAGTGACAAGCGGTTTGAAGATCTGTTAGTTGGGCCGGAAAAAATTGCCTGGAAAGCCTTCAGAGACATAGTTGACAATTTTCTGGGCAATTAAAGCGCCGAAACTACATTCAGCTGGTAGACAAACTTCTCAAAGCATACAAGACAATGAAGTGCAACATTTCACTCAAAATTCATTTCCTCCACTCATACTTGGACTTCTTCCCCGCAAATCTCGGTGCTGTCAGTGACGAACACGGTGAAAAGTTTCACCAGGACATTGCTACGATGGAGAAACGATACCAGGGAAACTGGAATCCATCAATGCTGGCTGACTACTGTTGGACACTGCAACGTAATGCACCAGATATTGAATACAAAATAAAATCAGGAGCAAAACACTTTTAATTCTGTTGAATTTAATAGCTGGTGCAAAACATAAACGTGACTAAATACGTTATTGTCAGTAAACATATAAATGTCTATTTCTCAGAGTTCCTACGTGATACAGTAAAACCAAAACTATATTTGTGTATACCCAGTATGTACCTGTCACGATCAGCAAAGCACGACTTTTCAAAAAAATTGTTGTGCAGTGTAATCAACAATGTTTACCTAAACAGTGAACACAACAGACATAATAGAGATACCTGAACCCCTGCCAGGGGAGGAAACTTAGCTGAAATATGACAGTTTTTGAGTTTTATAGACCAAAATCTCCCAGTTTCTTAGGGTCAAGCTCCCCAACTGTAAGACCTATTTTAAGCAGGACAATTAGGATTCTGGATTGTCTTCTGTGAATATTTTTGATGATCTCATATATTATTGCTATGTTGGTGCCAGAATCACAATACTTTTAAACCTTCAAATTTAAGTAAATATTAATTTCGGAATACTACAAGAAGAAATGAGTCTTGGACTCGATGTAAATATCAAGACTGCATATGACTGGATGCCATGAACCTCTAATATTAACAGCACCACACTTTTTTTATTATGAGACATTTAAGAAATTCGTACTCTAACTATAATGCTATTTAACTCCAATTCACATTGGCTACTTGTTGCATTTGTAAAGCATATTTAGGGGCTGTTATCGTATGTCATTTTGAAACAGAGCCCGTGATAAAGTAAAAAAGAAAAAATCAATAGAAATGCTTCTCAGCTGTATTTTTAAATGCTTGTTAACATTCTATTAAAGTTGTCACAGTTTCATCATAATAATGTAATGCATTTGTCAAAGTGTGAAACATGTTGTCTTCCTCCATGCTTGAATTAATCAACTGCTACAACAGCATCCCATCCAGAGCTTCTCAGGTACAACAAAGTGTGACAGGAATTCCTCTGTAAAAGACGCAGGATTCATTCCAGAACTTTCATTCAGAGCATACATATTGTTGGAGTGCCATGCTTAATCTCCTTGTAAGATTTAATCATGTACATCAACTAATTAATCTGAACAGATGTCATTCAATATTTCACTTAATTTTATAAAGTCGAGAACATTTAACATATCATCAGCCATTTAGCAACAACGCTGAAGCTAATCAAGTAGACAAGCACATTTTTATAAATAGCAGGTTAGTTTTATTTAGGGAAATTATTTAAATAAAATCCTTCTGTCATTCATCATTAATAAGACATTGGCAGTAAAGCACACACCTGAAAGTATTCTTCAAGTCTTTTATTTGCACTTAACTCATTTTCTATATTACACATCCATTTTCTTGTCACCAAAGAGAGTCTCAGTGAAAAATGGACAAAAGGCAGGAAGGGGGATCTGGACAGACGTCTGATGCTCATGAGAACAAATTTGAGTCAGCAGTATGAGAGGAATGTGCAGTGAGGAAACTCATCCTGGCAAAGACAGAACATGAAAACTCCACAAAGCGAACTCTTAAACCAACAATGAAACTGCATTGGGACATTAAGATCTAGGCACATTGGGCTGATCGTGCTGATGAACGCATATAATTTGTCCATAATTAATTATCCAATTACTCAAATAAAATAAACATACAGTTGATTCAGAAAATATTCAAACCCCTTCACTTTCTGAACTTTATCGTGTTATAAATTTAATTTTAGATGGTGTGGCCCATTATGCTGGCACCACCGCCTCAACCCGACACAGACAGCGTGGGACACAAGTTCTAGTCACATACATTTTTATTTATTTATTTTCTTTTTTCTCGTGGAAAACACCTTGCCCAGTTTCCCACAAGGACAACACAATTCCCAGCACAAGCACTACACAGCACAACTCAACACAATACTCTTATCCTTTTTTTCTCTTTCTTTCTCCTTCACTCTCCCTCCAGCAAGCTTTGTCTTCCTCCTCCCAACTCTGGCTCCCTGAGTAGTGGCTGCTGGCTCCTTTTATAACACACCCTGAAGTGCCCCAGGTGCTTGATGATCAAGTTTCCGGCAGCACTTCTGGGTGTGGCGGAAAAACTGTCCATAAGGGTTCAGCAGCTGCTGCAACACCCCCTGGCGGCACACACGGATCCCACCAGGGCTGCACCAAAATCCAAATCTCATGGATCCCTGCAGGAGTCCGAAGCACTGCTGCAACCCAGGTGGGCTGCCACCTAGTGCTCCGGGGGGGAGGTAACGTTCTGGACACGCTTGCTCCCCCGGTCCTTCCAGTATGGGGGCATCAACGCTACAATGGATAAATTTGACATTTTTGACCATCAATCAAAACTCAGTAACTCATACTGACATTGTAAAAATATGTTTTCAAAAAAGTTTGCAAATTTACTAAAAATCCAAAACCCAAAAATATAATTAATGTATGTATTCAGACCCTTATTCAGTACTTTATAGAAGGTCCTTTGGCAGGATTTTCTCCTATCTAGTCTTCTTGGTAAATTTCTACAAGCCTTGAACAACAAAATTTGGACAGTTTATCCCATTCTTCCTGGCAGATCCCCTCTAGATTAGAGGGGAAGCATCTGTAACCTGCCAGATGTCTCTCAGATGTTCCATGCAGTTTAAGTCTAGTCATTGGCTGGGCCACTTAAGGACAGTAGAAGACTTCTTCTGAAGCTACAGCAGCATTGTCTTTGCTGTATGCTTCAGGTCATTGACATGTTTAAAGGTAAAGTGTTAGCCTGTTGGAGGTCACATGCACCCTGGAGCAGGTTTTCTTCAAGGACCTCTCAGTGTTTGGCTGAATTCATCCATCCATCCATTTTCCAACCCGCTGAATCCGAACACAGGGTCAAGGGGGTCTGCTGGAGCCAATCCAAGCCAACACAGGGCACAAGGCAGGAAACAATCCTGGGCAGGGTGCCAACCCACCGCAGGACACACACAAACACACCCACACACCAAGCACACACTAGGGCCAATTTAGAATCGCCAATCCACCTAACCTGCATGTCTTTGGACTGTGGGAGGAAACCGGAGGGCCTGGAGGAAACCCACGCAGACACGGGGAGAACATGCAAACTCCACGTAGGGAGGACCCGGGAAGCGAACCCGGGTCTCCAGGTCTCCCAACTGCGAGGCAGCAGCGCTACCCACTGCGCCACCGTGCCGCCCCAGCTGAATTCATCCTTCCCTCAATTCTGACCAGTCTCCCTGTCCCTGCTACTGAGAAGCACCCCAATAGCATGAGGTTACCACCACCATGTTTCATTGTAGGGCTGGTATTAGTCAGGTGATGAGCAGCACCTGGTCTTCACCAGACATAGTACTTGATGTTTTAACTAAAGAGTTCAATTTTTGCATCACCATGTTTTCACCATGCCTTCAGAGACTTTTAAATCGTCATATGCCTTTAACACCAGTGTCGTTTTTGTCTTGACACTGTACCATAAATGCCTAAATGATGGAGTACTGCTCAGATGTTCATCCTTCTGACAGGTTCTTCCTTCTCAGCAGAGGATTTCTGAAAGCATGTTAGAGTGACCACTGGTTCTTGGTCACCTCTTTGACCAAGTCCCTTTTTCCCCGATTACTCAGTATGGCCAGATGGCTCACTCCAGTTGGTACCACGCTTCTTCCATTTCACAGTTTTTGAGGTCACTGTGATCCTTGGTACACTCAATGCTTTACAAATGGTTTCCTTTCCTTGATCTATGCCTCACCACAGATGGATTCTGGAGGTCTACAGAGAGTTCTTTGGAATTGATAGCTTAGATATTGTCTTGAGCTTCAGTGTGAATTGTGGGATCTCATATACTCAGGCTTGTGCCTTTCTAAATGATGTCCAGGCAATTCAGTTGGTCAGAGGTGGACATCAATCAAGTTCTGGACACATTTTAAGGAGAATTAAAACAAACAGGATGTACCTGACAACAATTTGGAGTGCCACAGCAAAGGGTCTAGACTCATTTGAATGAGACATCTCAGTTTTAAATTTTTAATAAATTTGTAAACTTTTCTGAAAAAACGTTTTTGCGTTGTCATTTTGGGTTATTGAGTCTTGAGTGATGTTCAAAAATGGCAAATTCACCAGTCCACTTTAATAAAAGGATAAGTATCTATGTGTCTGTCTGTGAGTTTTTTCGGTTGCTATGTCTCTGTCATTCCAAAAGATGGTGCATCACACTTTAACACGTCTTTTACAAACCAGAAGGCCCATGACTACACATCAAGGACCCAGTGGTGGAATTGGTCAAAAGCAGCAAATTCTGTGATGTGCACCTGGCAGATGACCTTATTTGGTTAATCAACACTACCTCCATATCCAAGAGGACGCAGTAAGGTTTCCACTTTCTTCAGCAACTTAGAAAAGCAAGCCTACCTCCTGTCATTCTCACCACAGCGTTCTGACCAGCTGTATTACTTTCTGGTTTGGGTATTGCAGTGTCTCTGACTGCACGGTTCTACAATGGATAGTCCACACAGCAGAAAAGATCATTAGGAGCTCTCTACCCTCCTTTAAAGACAACTTTATTAAGCATTGTGAAAGACTACCCTAACCCTTCCCATTGTCTCTTTTGTCCCACTTTCATTTTGGCAGAAGGTACCATGGCATTTGAACCAATTCTGCCAGGTTCTGCAGTGGCTTCAACCCCTTAGCTGTCCAGACTCTGAACCCTGTTCTGACCCCCTACCCTCAGATCTGCTCCTAGTGGTTTATTTATATGTAGTACATTTGCTACTGCTGTTGTTATTTATTGATTGCGTTATTTATTTATTTCAATTTATTACCATCTGTTCAGTACCCATTACAGTAAGTCCCCTACATATGAACGAGTTCCGTTCCGAGACCACATTTACAAGTCCACTGTGTTTGTAAATCAAGGCACCCAATGAACACAATACAACGTCCAGCCCTCAGCTTCTATAGAAAACATGTACAGCTATTTGTACATAAGGAAATACTTTTAAAAGTAAATATTTGTATTTTGTTACTAATTTCTTGTATATTTGAACAATAAACCACAGAAAGTTAATTTTTGTTTCCATTGTTTTCTGTCAGCTGATATCGTTGTCTATCAGGCAGCCTATGTTTGCAGACCTAACGTACCTCTCCTCAACTCCTATCGAATACATATTAGTACTGTACAGTACACAAGAAGTTTTTTAAAAGTTGATATTTGCATTTTTTTTATAGATTTCTAGTACATTTTAACAACAAACAACTGAAAGGTATTTCTTATTCTCATTGAAATAATTATCTCATGATAACCCAAGGGTTTTGTTCACTGTAGTTAATAAACTACTCAAACCCGCATCTGGCCCAACTACCTCTTCTACTGAAGTCTGTGAGGAATTCCTCCACTTTTTCTGTAACAAAATTAAAGATCTAAATAATTCAACTAACATAAATACATCATCTGTTTATATCTCGCCCTGTTTTCCCACTCCATCCAGCTCCTTCTCTAAGTTCTCACCAGTCACATCTGCGTCTGTTAATGACCTGCTTTGTAAGATGAGGCCGACTACTTGTGTACTGGACCTCATCCCCACCACACTACTCAAATCCTGCCTTCATGCCATAATCCCGACTGTTACAACAATAATAAACTCATCCCTTGACACTGGCTCTGTGCCGCTCACTTTTAAAATTGCTTCTGTAACCCCAATGTTAAAAAAGTCTCGTCTTGATGCTGACAATCTTAACAATTTCCGGCCTATTTCCCACTTACCTTTCCTGTCAAAAGTTCTCGAGCGTGTTGTAGCTTCCCAACTCACCAATTACTTAACCTCTAATAATTTGATGGAACCCTTTCAGTCTGTTTTCAGAGCGCGGCACAGCTGTGAAACTGCTCTGCTACGGGTAACCAATGATTTGCTTATGGCAGCAGACTCTGGACAAACCAGCATATTAATTCTGTTAGACCTCAGTGCAGCATTTGACACTGTCAGACATGACATCCTACTGTCCAGAATGGAGAACATGCTGGGTATCTCTGGCACTGCCCTCCAGTGGTTCAAGTCCTATCTGACTGATAGGCAAGAGTTTGTTAGTCTTGGCAAGAGCAGATCCAGCTCAGCGCCAGTCACACAAGGAGTCCCTCAAGGCTCTGTCCTCGGTCCTCTGCTTATCTGTATTTACATGCTTCCCCTTGGCCACATTATCTGTAGCTATGGACTGGGTTATCATTTTTATGCAGATGATACTCAACTCTACTTCAGTGTTAAAAGTGGAACTTCATCAGAGCTTTCTCAGCTCACAACCTGCCTCAGTGAAATTAAAACCTGGATGGAGCAGAACTCTTTAAAATTAAATTGCAATAAAAGTGAACTCCTGCAAATTGGGACTAAAATGCAACTTAATAAAATGAGCTCCTTCCCAGTCGATCTTGGCGGTGATCTCATCAGACCTGCCTCTACTGTAAAAAATCTTGGTGTCATTTTTGATTCCTCCCTCTCTTATTCCGCCCACATAAATCACATTAAGAAACTTTCATACTTTCACCTCCGTAACATATCCCGTGTTCGCTCTTTCCTCTTTTTTTCTAACGCTGAGAAACTTGTCCCTGCTTTTATCACTTCCCGCATCGATTATTGTAATTCCCTACTGGCAGGTGCCCCTTCTAATCTTCTAACACAGCTCCAGCTTATTCAAAACTCAGCTGCAAGAGTCCTTACTCGAACCAGCAGCAGCGAGCACATCACACCCATCCTGCTCCGTCTCCACTTGCTTACAAAGCCTTAAATAACCTCGCGCCAAACTACATCAGTGACCTACTTCATCACTATGTGCCTGCCCGCCCACTAAGGTCCTCTGATTCTGGCAATCTTGTTGTACCCCTCACTAATCTACACTCCATGGGTGACCGGGCCTTCAGCTGTATAGCGCCCAGACTCGGGAATGACCTACCGAAATTAATCAGGTCAGCTGACTCCATGAATTCTTTTAAAAACAACTCAGAACTCATCTGTTCAGGAAGGCTTTTAGCTCTACCTGACTTTATTACCCTTCTCTCAGTTTACTTCTCTGTCAAGATGCTCATGTAACCTGTGTGTGTGTGCTAGACCATCAATTATGTTGTCTGTTTCTTTTTTTTTTTCAGAATTCACTGTCTTAATCTTCTTTATTTATTTATCTGGTTTGTACAATGCTATATACTGTATACGCTGCCGTTCTTTATTATATTCTGTAAGTGCCTTGAGCATGGGAAAGGCGCTATATAAATAAATGTATTATTATTGTTTTCCAACAGCTGATCTCGGTAAAGTAGACTTGCTTACCGCTAGTGAACGAGCCTACGTAATTGTCTTCAAAGTGAGCAATCAAATGGCTTCATCACTTGACACCTACTGCCCATTACATAATATTGATGCCTGGTAAGCATTCACAAAAAAGCATCACAAAAAAAGTCCTCTCAGCGCTATCTCCAGTTTATGTGAGTGTGTCAACATAAAAGCCCTCACTTTGCCTGCGGTACTCCTGATGGGATGCGCATATCTGAAGATCATACATTAGAGTCAATTAGGACAAGTGGACGAGAACAAGCAGCTCAAGATCCGACTGAAAGTTCCTGTTGTGCCAGCTCTCCTCCACACTACTTGATTTTGTATGGCATGTTACTGTGGTTCTTTAAGTGAAGAAGAATTTACACTTAAAAAGTTTCCACTGTGTCCCTATGTTCTTGTTGAACTCGCTTAATTCCGGACATCTTGGGCTTGAAATAAAGCACATTAACTCAACATAAAAAGAGATACAGCCAAAAGCACACCCACTTGTACAGGATGTATGCACATAACTGAGAATGAAAACAATAATAGCGTGGGTTTTGTACTCTGCCTAGCGCCAAAAATACAAACTAACTTACGTGCTGCCATGAAATTTGAAATTACGCTACAATTTTTAACTTTTCATTTATTTAAACAATTCTAAATTAATTGGACGTACATATTTGTATCTTTGAAAGATTGTAACTTCATATGTAGGGGACTTACTGTATTTATTTATTTACCTATTATAGTATTATTGTACCACTAGTCATTTAGCCCGTTACAACTAGAACAGTAGTGCATAAATATTAGTGGGAACAGTCTATATTAAATGGCAAGGAACTTTGACCTCATTCTTTTTGTTGGTCGTATTTCTCTTTCTTTCAGCCTTTCTTTTGTTGATGTTTACTTGCTGAGCTGACCGTTCTTCGTGGGCTACTGCCGTGTATTGTGTGTCTTTAATTTTCTGTGACAGTAATACTGTCTTGTACGTCCGCTGGCTTGTACGTCCGTAATATACCTTTAATTTTCTCTGGCTGTAATACAGGCGTGCGCGTCGGTAATATGCCTTTAATCTCCACTGACAGTAATACTGGCTTGTATGTGGCTATAATATGAGTCACTGTACTGTGTACCTTTAATTTCCTCTCACAGTAATACTGGTTTGTATTTCCGTAAAATGCTTGTAACTTTCTCTGACAGTAATATCGCGCATTGCACCGTGCCCCGCGCATGCGCACTTCACCAGAAGACACCCACACACAGACACCTGGACGCACAAAGGGATTTTATTAAAGAGGATGATTTGTTACTTATGTTGTGTTTATATGTGGCAAGATGGTCCTGGAGAACGTTATTTCATGGCACTGTACGCTGCAACACTGTGTATGGGTGGTATTACAATAAAGTTACTTGTTTTGACTTGACTGGAATATCTAACATACCAGCGCTAAGAGCTTGTAACCATGATCTCTGAGTTTTAATTAAAGTAACTGGATTGTAATCTGATGGATAAATGTGTATTTTGAAAAACAAACTGAGAATAATTTGAACATGTGTCATGAAAGGACATAAGAACTTTACAGAAATTCTCTACGACCTTTTGTTGTGTACATTGTATAGAAAACATTTTGTGCCATTTGAGCAGCCTGTGCAATGCTGTGTGCACATAATTCACAAAAGAGAAGGATGTTCAGCCTGTAAACCTGAATTGTTTTAGATTTAATTGTACCCTTCTTTACAAGTAACCTTGGGGAAAAGGGCTTCAGCTAAAATGAATAAATGGTGATAATAATAAACTATGCTTCTATGGGCTGCTTGGCATTCACAGGCTCCTTGGGGTTTGCACTAGGCAGGCTGCTTCAGAGTTAAAGAGGCACTTGTGTCTGCACGCGTTAAAATGTCTCACAGCGTGACAGGTTTTGCTGCATCACAGTGCTACTCACCGTTAGAGGTCAGGGATAAGTGCATTTGAAGAACCGCTGCACCATTTCTGGCAGGACACATTATATCACTAGAAGCCACCACAAAAGATGGACACAACAAAAATAAGACATTTCAGTTATACAGTATATAAAACATATATACATTTGGGAAGCGTAGTCACTTCCATAGGCTGATGTATATGGCACTGTAAGAATTATGAATGCACCTCATAACTGTAGTAATACAAAAATGAAATCTGATTGGCTAAAAGAAAAAGAAAAGACAGGGGTGACGCATTCAAATGTGTGTCTGTAGTTGTCCACTGCTGTGATGGAATGGCTACGTGTTTGGAAATAAAATGCATTAAAGGCCTGAATTCCCATGGCAACACAGCACATTGCACCATGAAGTATGAATTCTGTCTCTATTATGCCACATAATACCAGCGCAGTGAGTCAGTGTTAGTACAAGACTGTTTGCAGAGAACACTTTCAGGTCTGTGATGTGAGTCTGTCTATAGAACAACATATGGAGGAACAGTTATATTTACATCTTCCTAGTTTTGTAGTTGGGCATAACTGTGAAAGACAACATTGCTTTGTATCAATAAAGGCGATAAATAAAAGAGCACCTGATATTGGTACTGTAAGACTTTAATTTTGTAAATATTTAATTTATTGTATTTAATTGTAAATAAATGACTGCATGTTTAATGTAGATTCACACATTCGTTATTTTATTCATTTTCTGTCCTGCTCTGGGTCATTGGCTAACACTGTGTAAGAAATTTAAAAATTTGATATTTAATACAACTGTCAAGTTGGTTAATATATTAAATAAGATAATACTCTCAGATCCACCACACATGTGACAATGACCCATTAAACATGTGTGATGTAATGATGATGATAAGAAATATATCACTTAAGCATTAATCACTCCTGAACATAACCTTCTATCTGTGGCCTATTAACTGGAAAAACATCTTCATACTCATGGGTAACTTTACTGACACATCATCTAAATTTCTACACATTGTAAATGACGAGAGCAAAGAAAGATGAAGAGTTGTGGTTTCATTGGGAAAAATCCAATTTCTTGATTCTGTAATACCAAGAATTGTGCACTTTTACACTGCTGTCTGTTACTACTGCTCAGATGTGGCTAGCTATTGACTCCATAAAAGTTTACAGACAACTGACAGCTGGTTAGGGGTCACTGTTCTTCAGCATCGGTGAATTCCAGACTCTAGGGGCAACAGACAGTGCTAGCTTCAGACCTTTTCTGTGCATTCTTGAAAATCTATCCATGTAAAAACCCTATATTATGATCAACTCTGGTAACAATACTGCTTACTAGTACTAGAACGTTGAAATGTTAGAATCAATTACACAATGGGAGGTCTAAATCTCGAAAGTACTGCTTATGAGAAAGTCCTGGGAATTGTAGTGGATTCATCCAGACAGTGTACAGAAGTCATCAAGGAGGATAACAGAATGTTAGGTTTCATAGCATGAGGTGTGGAGTACAAATCAAAGAAGGTTGTGCTTAATAACGCACTGGTGAAACCTCACCTGAATTTTGGTCCCCAGGCTATTAAAAAGACAAAGCAGTGCTGGGGAAACTCCAAAGATGAGTGACTAGCCTGATTACGGGACTAAGAGGTTTGAACTATGAAGAAAGATTAAAGGAGTTGAACCTTTTCAGTTTAAGCAACCAGAAACGAAAAAGTGACATGACTGAAGTTAAAATTAGGAAACACTATTCTGGATAAGCTGGTTTAAAAAATGGATGGATGGATGGATGAATGAATAAAAGGAATTAGTAGAGTCGATCCTGGCTGTTATTTTAAAATAATTTCTACAAGAACACAGTGGCACAGTTGGAAACTTGTTAAAGGTACGTTTCACATGACCTTCTTCCACAGAGAACCATAGACATGCATTACAAATTACCAAATAGTGTAGTAGAGTGTAGGACTTTAGGGATCTGCTTGTTAAAAGTAACTGCTGGGATCTGCTGTACTAATTCCTTTCATAATTTTAAAACATTTCAGTCCATTTACTTAAACTGGAAAGGTTCAACTCTTTCAATCTCCCCTCACAGCTCATACCTCTCAGCCCTGGATTCACCCCTGTTGCTCTTCTTTGGAATTTCTCTAATGCTGTTATGTCTTTTTTGTAATATGAAGACCAAAACTGAACACAGTACTCCAGGTGAGGCCTCACTAGTGCTTTATATAATCTAAGCATAACCTTTATTGACGTGTTCTTCACACATCATGATATATAGATATAGCTCAACATCCTATTCGTTTTTTTGATTGCTTCTGTACGCTGTCTGGATCTAGACAGGTAAGAGTCCACTATGACTCCTAGATCCTTCTCATAAGGTGTACTTTTGATTTTCAGACCTCCCATTGTGTGTTCAAATCTAATAATTTTACATCCTACATGTTATAAACTTTACATTTATTGTCACTAAATTTAATCTATCACAAATCTGTCCAAGTCTTTATGGTGTCTAAGCCCCTCTGTAAAAGTTTTGCTGATGCTACATTACCTGAACTTCCACTGGTTTGGTATCACCTGCAAACTTAACCAGTTTATTGATTATATTCTTGCCTAGATTATTTATTTATATTAAAAAGAGTGGCGGCTGCAAACACTGACCCCTGAGGAACATCATCTAATTCTGAAAACGTTCCCCTCGCCCTTTGCCTCCTGTGTTCTTCCTGATGTGTAAGTTCTAAAATATTTTGAAATGAAGCAACATTTTAAAGGCATAAACAAGTCTGTAAATCAGCCTTTAAAAAGTTCACCAATTAAATATTAATTTATCGCTTCCTCCCGTTTTTCAGCAGAAAAACAAAAGTCTCTGAAATAATTTGAAGAATCATTTAATAATTTACACATCCATACCAAAAGGGTTATATTACTTATACATTTTTAATATTTCATTTAGCATTCCTCTGCTAGTAAGACATCACAGTAAGTCTGTGAAATAAAATTGTGCATTGTGTGGTTTGAAATAGCTCTCATTAATAAAAAAAAGGTTTAAAAAAGAGAGCAAATAATACACTTTTATTATCAGCATTTAGCAGTGATGTAGACTGATTTAAACTTTGCCCTATAGATCTTATAAGTAAGATACTGCTGTGCTGTTCACATATCAAGTCAAGTATTTATAGAATTCTCATTTCATTCATGTTTTGTTAATTTTTATATATGAATATGCTGTTAATGTTGATTTATCATAAAGCTTTGGCTCTGAGCCTTCTGTCTTTATTTGCATAATCTTTTAAAACTGTAGCTATAATTGACAACATAATAGAGTCTGACTTATTTTCGGAACAAAATGGAGGGTGTACCCTGTATAAGAGTGATTCCACACCCACAATTTGCACCTTTTATATCTGGCATCGACTCCAGCTCTATATTTATCAAGAAGCCATAGATATACTGTGAAGAACTGTACAGGCTTTCCTAGATGCCAAGCAACTGGAGAATAAGTTAATTACATTAAATACGCATGACTTAGAAATCCTGTGTTTCAGATGGTATCAGATAGTTAATGAGGTGTGCTTCAGTGTAACTCTCAGCAGTAAAGACCCTTGACCCTTCTGAAATGCCAGCTGAATGTCGTCTGAGTGTGTGTGTGTATGTGTTTGTGTGTGTCTCCTTAAATATTTATTAACACTGCGCATCAAACACTAATGCCAAACAAGGGTGATTTAACTAGTGGTCTTAGACTTAGTGGACAGAGGACTGAGTAATATTAAAAAAAAAAAAAATCAAACATTAATATTTAGACTAGAAAGTAAAAAGGAAAAAATAAACCAAAAAATGAAGGCTTAAACTAGATCTGTATGTTCAGAGTTCCTAAACATCTTCCGTAGTGTGACTTTAATTTTATTTTCTGTCAGTTTATCATCCGAGGCACAGCAATTATGAGCACATTTCCCACTTTGCATTTAAGCTCTTGTTAGTGTCTGTCTTATTTGTTTTCACATTCTTTAGTCATCTCTGTTTTATGCTTTCAATAAATACACTTAATGGCTTAAAACATAATTTTAAGAGGTTTTCATAAATCAATTATAATAATTATGCTATATAAAAAGGATGGAAAATGTGAGCAATAGAATTTAGGTTGTTAGCTTTCCGAGATGAAACAACGGCATTCAGTCACTCATTTGAACAGCTGAGAGCCCATTTATTTATTTTGTATTATTTGTTTGTTTTTATTTTATTATGTTTTATTATTTATGTAAGATGCATTTCTTACATTTCTTGCAAATTAACTGGGAGAATAAAGGTGTCTCTGAATTAGGACTATCTACAGTGCACCAGTTAGTCATTTATTGCTATTTTCTAAGAAGTTAGCAAAGGCCAACATACATTTATAAAGCAACAACAAGCTGCTTATTCATCTCCAATGCCTTTAATTCATTTTTATGAAATAGACATAAGACATTTTTTTTAGAATGTGGGCTGCAAAATTATATAGTCTTGTCCTAGTAATTTCCAACAGCCTACGGGCTACTCCTTTGTTAAAGTCAAAATCATCATCTTCAGTTTGCAGCAACCTAAATGATTTTTAATCCATATGAACAAGCCTACAGCTTACAATGAAGGTGCAGAAATAACCAAAATACGCCCAATGAATTACTCATTAATATGGAAATCCTTCTTTATCACATATATCATTTTAACTGATGTTCAAAAAGGTTAAGTGAGCATACACTTCGGAAGAGAAGATGCAAGATAATATACAATTAACCAACAAATGTCTATGGACCAGAATTCAGTGACTGGAGTGCCACGCCTGCAGTTCCCCCTTAAACGCCAACTTTTAAATTGAAAGAGTTCAACACAAAATGCAGGTAAGCGTGGTCCGTTTTGGCATCGTACTCCTAACAATAAATGAATCTGAAAACAAACTTCCAAAGCTGAGAAGTCCCCTGTCTGCATCTTTCACTCTGGTGGCTTTTGGTCAGGCAAGATGACCATACCGACTCCATCCTCCCACACTTATAGGCCCTGGCCCAGGGAGGGCAGAACCATTTGTAGACCATCAGGGCAGGTCTGAGCCTCCTCCTGTAGCTGCTGGTTTAAGAAGTGGAGAAAACAGGAGACAATGTTATTGGCCCCGTCCCCTCTTGTCCTACCACAGCCGCCATGACAATCCTAACGCACACGTGTGTGACGGTCTAATAAGCCATTTACTAAAATACTTCAACAAGTTAACTTCAACTCAGCTGTCCATATATGAGTTTAAGGCCAATGAATTTTTAATTCAAGCTCAAAAGGTCAAATAAAACCATTGCATTGACTGCTTATTTTAATAACAAACACAGTGTCTTCCAAAAGTATTTTGAACCCTTCACCTTTTATACATTTTGCTATGTTTCAGCCTTATGGTAAAATCCTTTAAATTCATTCTTTTTCTAATCAAGCAACACCCAATATGCCAGAATGAGAAAGCAAAAACTTGGCTCTAGACATTTTTACAAATCTATTAAAAATAAAAAAACTGAAATATCACACAGACCCAAGTATTTAGACCCTTTAGTCAGTTAATTTATTGAAACCCTTTTGGCAGTAATTCCAGCCTTGAGACATCTATGACATGACAAGTTTCACACATTTGGATTTGAGGAGTTGCCATTCTCCTCTGTTCATCTGTCAGGTTGGACGGAGACCATCAGCGAGCCAGTATTTTCAGGTCTCTCTGACTGGGTTCAAGTCTGGGCTCTGGTTGGACCATTCATGGAGATGGCCCTAAGTCACTCCTATGTTGTCTTTCCTTGTGCTTAGTGTCATCACCTTGTTGGAAGATGAACTTTGGCCCAATCTGAGGTCCAGGGCCTTTTGAAGCAGGTTTTCATTAAGGATGGGGTTATCGTTCACAATTTTCTTTTCCTCTACAGCAGCACTTAATCATCCTCATAAAACCGCGCACCACAAACGTTTAAGTTTTCCCCCTGAACTTTTTCAGTTGTGGTGTTTACGTCTAACCCAACTGACTACAAACCAGAAGTTCAAAGTATTAAGATGTGCAGAGGAGGAGATAGAAGGCCACAATTTTCTTGACTGTATTCTCTCATTCTATGCATGCTTTTCATGAATAGTTACTGGAATACTTGTATTCATATTATCCTATACATTCCTCATTATATTTTAAATTGTAGGTTTAGTTAGAAATTGTGCATTATGATGTTAACGTTGTATTATGTTGTATGTTTTAGCTCATTTTGTGGCTTTTTTAAGGTACTTTGAAGAGTTCTGTATGTATAATTCAAGTATTGATTTTATAATTCGTAATCTTAGTTAGATGATTAATTGATTTTAGCATCTCCATCCAGCTCTGTATGATAAAATGGAATTTTTCTTAAATTGTTTAGATCCCAAATAACTAGACTCTCCCATCAGTGTAATTACTCTACTGAGAGAAACATGTCTCTCTTGCCTTGTTTTTGAAAGTGTTATAATATGGCTCCAAAGGCTAGTTATTAACTTTCAAGGACTTTCATATTATTTATGTAATAAAGTGATTAGCATTTTATTCTGTGGCTGTTATACTTAAGTCACAAAATGTTGGATTCTGTAACTGACAGGGTTCTTTTGGTTTCCCTAAATGCATTTTTCTGTGTCATGAAAGAACTTGGATTTCTAATGGAGCACAAAAATTTTTTAATGGCTAGTACATAAAAATCTAAAATAAGGAATCGTGAAAATGATTATTCTACAACAAGAACAACGTTGGATGATCTGATCCTGGTTCTTCCTGAGAACATAAAATCATATTCATTGAATGTAAAATTCTTTCTTTACAGCTTGCCTTTCCTTATTTGCTGTTTTTTATCCACAGCCCTTATCATTTTTAAAGTATCCACTTGTGAACTGCCCTGAACTGCATATACAATTGACCATTTGTGGTACTGCAAAATAAGTGATTTTTTTTTTCTTTATCATTCATAAATTAATATTCACATTGTAATTGAATAGAAGACATTAAACAGATGCACACATTTTGCATTGCACTTTCGTTCTGAGAGATCTCACTATTGTGTCTTATTTCTGCCCACAAAACTGAGAGTTACAAGTGTGATTATTTTTGTAATACTTTGCAATTTAAAAATAAATTATACATCTCTCTATGTTTATGTAAGGCTGATTTATATCCAGTATTTGAAGCCAATGTGAAAACAGACTTACATTTTTGGGTTATGTAAGGGATGATTAAACTGCCCAGTGCTATAATCCATTTAAATAAGAAAGACTGTATTGTATTACATGGTTTTAAAAAATTGCATCATAAAAGGATCTTATACAATACATCATATAACCAAAAGGATCATATAAATTACATCTTTACTTGGAAAACATGACTGCGGCCATCACAACTACATTATTGCTTAATTTTAGAAGTAATGTACTATGTTTTACTATGATAGATAGATAGATAGATAGATAGATAGATAGATAGATAGATAGATAGATAGATAGATAGATAGATAGATAGATAGATAGATAGATAGATAGATAGATAGATAGATAGATAGATAGATAGATAGTATCTTTAGGGTTATTTAGCTTTTTATAGACACTCAGGAAATATTATAAAAACAACAATCTCCCACAAATACACACAAGAATTACAAAAAGAAGAAAATGTCTGACTTTGCTAAAGATAAGACAGTTGATCACAGTGATGCACTGTTGATATAAAGGAGCCACAGTAGCTTTTCGTGACACACTGAATGATTCGTTGGCTAAACAATAATTATAAATATAGGAAGCCCACAAGGATGTGTTTGGAGTGCTGTATATGCTCTTTACCCACTACTGAGTCACTTCCCAGCATAACACCAGTATTATTCAATTTGTGGACGTTACTACTGTCATTGGGTAGATTTCTGGGGGTGACGAGTCAGCATACTGGAGGGAGGTAGCTGGCCTTGTGCAGTGGTGTCAGAACAGTAATCTCTTTCTTAACACCAATAAAACGAAAGAGATGACTATTGACACACAGAGGAAGAGAGGTCAGCACCCACCACTGTACATTAGAGAGACTGAGGTTGGAGAGTGTGGCCACATTTAAATTTCTTGACATTAATATCTCTGAGGACCTCACTTGGACCTGTGACATCACAAACCTGGCAGGGAAAGCCCGGCAGCGTTTGTATTTTCTGAGAAGGCTGAGGAAGTTTGGATTGCCAAGCACTATCCTCAGTAACTTCTACAGATGTACAATTGAAAGTATCCTCACCTATTCCATCACAGTCTGGTTTGGGAAAAGTACAGCACAGGACTGCAAGGCTCTACAGCGGGTGGGAAAAGAGGTGGAAAATATCATTAGAACAGCCCCAATAACGCACTATAGGACATCCATAACAGCAGAGTTCTCAAGAGGGCCCATAACATTATTAAGGACACAACTCACCCACAACATGAGCTGTTCATACTGCTGCCATCTGGGAGGCGCTATAAGAGGATAGCAGCTAGAACATCAAGGCTAAAAGACAGTTTTCTCCCATATGTCATCAAGCTTGTAGATAAAACCCATCCACTGACCCTCTCCGCAGCACTGCAGGCTAGCTTGTGTCTGGAGGACGGAAGGCCACCTTGACACCCTAGACCTGCAGAGCTTCCATTGAATCATTTATTTATTTTACGTGCACTGTTTGTTTTTGCATTTTTTTTTTGCCTGAGTGTTTTTAGTTTATTGTTGTGTATTTTTGTCTGTGGTTGGAGGATTTGCAGAATGAGTTTTTTTTTGTACTGAGTACATCTGACAATACAATTGAAGATGAAGTTGAAGTTGACAGTCCTCAGTGTTAGTTTTTCAAAAAAGGCATTGTTCATAATGGCTATCAGTTTTGTCTTCATTCTCTCCTTCACTTCTAACTCCAGGGTGTTGAATGTGCATCCCATAATTAATCCAGCCTTCTCAATCAGCTTGTTGATTTGGTGGCCCTCCCATAACGTGAGATTGCTGGAAAACTGTGCTGACTATCACTGAGTAATAAAACATGTAAAGGAGGTCACAACCCACATTTAAGGAACGCAGAAAAGAGAACCTGTTCTGCCCCTTCACATATACAGTCATATGAAAAAGTTTGGGAACCCCTCTTAATTCTTTAGATTTTTGTTTATCATTGGCTGAGCTTTCAAAGTTGCAACTTCCTTTTAATATATGACATGCCTTATGGAAACAGTAGTATTTCAGCAGTGACATTAAGTTTATTGGATTAACAGAAAATATGCAATATGCATCATAACAAAATTAGACAGGTGCATACATTTGGGCACCCCAACAGAGATATTACATCAATACTTAGTTGAGCCTCCTTTTGCAAATATAACAGCCTCTAGATGCTGTCCTCCTATAACCTTTGATGATTGTCTGGATTCTGGATGGAGGTATTTTTGACCATTCTTCCATACAAAATCTCTCCAGTTCAGTTCAATTTGATGGCTGCCGAGCATAAGTATCTATCTATCTATCTATCTATCTATCTATCTATCTATCTATCTATCTATCTATCTATCTATCTATCTATCTATCTATCTATCTATCTATCTATCTATGGACAGCCTGATTCAAATCATCCCATAGATTTTCGATGATATTCAAGTCAGGGGACCGTGACGGCCATTCCAGAATATTATACTTCTCCCTCTGTGTGAATGGCTTTGTAGATTTCAGACTGTGTTTTGGGTCATTGTCTTGTTGGAATATCCAACTCCTGCGTAACTTCAACTTTGTGACTGATGCTTGAACATTATCCTGAAGAATTTGTTGATATTGGATGTAGTACTAGGGTGTTGTACTGTGTTAGCCATTATGAATGTAGAGAAAAGCCAAGCAAAATGACACCTTTTATTGGCTAACTAAAAAGATTACAATATGCAAGCTTTCGAGGCAACTCAGGCCCCTTCTTCAGGCAAGATGTAGATGTTGTCCATTTGCTTGGCTTTTCTCTTGATATTGGGTTGAATTCATCCAACCCTCGACTTTAACAAGGGCCCCAGTCCCTGAACTAGCTACACAGCCCCACAGCATGATGGAACCTCCACCATATTTAACAGTAGGTAGCAGGTGTTTTTCTTGGAATGCGGTGTTCTTCTTCTGCCATGCAAAGTGTTTTTTGTTATGACCAAATAACTCCATTTTGTCTCATCAGTCCAAAGCACTTTGTTTCAAAATGAATCTGGCTTGTCTAAATGAGTATTTGCATGCAACAAGCGACTCTGTTTGTGGTGTGAGTGCAGAAAGGGCTTCTTTCTCATCACCCTGCCATACAAATGTTCTTTGTTCAAATTGCGCTGAATTGTAGAACGATGTACAGATACACCATCTGCAGCAAGATGTTCTTGCAGGTCTTTGGAGGTGATCTGTGGGTTGTCTGTAACCATTCTCACAATCCTGCGCATATGCCACTCCTGTATGTTTCTTGGCCTGCCAGACCTGCTGGGTTTAACAGCAACTGTGCCTGTGGCCTTCCATTTCCTGGTTACATTCCTTACAGTTGAAGCTGACAGTTTAAACCTCTGAGATAGCTTTTTGTAGCCTTCCCCTAAACCATGATACTGAACAATGTTTGTTTTCAGATCTTTTGAGGATCCCATGCTGTCACTCTTCAGAGGAGAGTCAAAGGGAAGCACAACTTGAAATTGACCACCTTAAATACCTTTTCTCATGATTGGTCACACCTGTCTATGAAGTTTCAAGGCTTAATGAGCTAATCCAACCAATTTGGTGTTGCAAGTAATCATTATCGAGCAGTTACATGCATTCAAATCAGCAAAATTACAAGGGGACCCGCATTTTTGCACAGCCAGTTTTTCACATTTGATTTAATTTCATACAACTAAATACTGCTTCACTAAAAATGTTTTGTTCCTAGGAAGTGAAACACATACCACTGTTATCTTTTTTGTTGAAAGGAGAGTCAATTATTATGCAGGCTGAGAGGGGTTCCCAAACTTTTTCATATGACTGTAGTTCTTTTCTATTATTTGTAAATATTATTGCATAGTATACTTTTACGATCATAGAATAATAAAGCTTACATAAAAGACTTGTTAATGCTTATAGGGGACTTGGGGTAACAGTGGTTAGTTCTTCTACCTCACAGATTCTTGATTTGAATCCCATACTGTGGTTAGTGTCTGAGTGGAGTTTGCACGTTCTCCCTGCCTCTCAATGGGTTTGTCTCCAGATACTCTGCTTTTCCCTCCCATAGACATGTGTGCTGATATTAATTGTTGATTTTAAATTTGTCTACTGGTGGCACCACATCCAGAGTCAGTTCCTGCCTTGTACCCAGTACTGCCAAGAGAAGCTGTGGCCCACTGTCAGCACTGTGAAAACTGATAATATTATGTAATGCTTTAACTGCTTACTTTAACACAATTTAAAAAAAACGAATACTGAAGTAAATTTATTATTTAATGTAACACTTGTAAAATAATATTTTTTACACCTATGTTCACTTTCAGATTGATGCCAGCACTTGTGTTAAACTATAGATTTTCTTTATTTAGAACAGTTTCCTTCTTCATATAGAGAAATACAGATACAAGGGTGAAGATCAGACGTGAGGATAAACATACGGAAAAGTTTCAGGAAAGCTTTCGGATCTGGCCTGCCATCATATAATGAGGAATATTTCATTGCTTTTAAATACGTTAGATGAACTGTCATATCTAGTGGCGAGTTATGGTGAGCAACTTTTGGCTACTGTGAAGAACATGCTTAAATGCCTTATTTTATACAATATTTTAATGCTGAGCAGGTTTCATGTGATATGATCACATGGAATGGAATGGTCCAGTCCCCCTACTGGACATTTGTGAAAATGAGCAGTAGTAAAGAAGTGAGCACTTAGAACTAAAATGTGTAATCCAGACATTGAAATGTTGACTGAATTTGTTACCCCCTAGGGAGATAAGTGACATCATTCTAGTTAATGTTTGTTAACTCAGAAATTCACTCTGATTCACTCGGTGACCAGTACTCTAATGATGAATCATTCCGTCCCAAGAACTTTGGAGGAAACAAATTTCTGTCAACATGATCCATTTCTGGACTCAACAAGGTGGATGTACTCTATCCAGTTTAAAAGTAATCTGTGGCATAACTGTGCAGACCTGACTATATCATACTTCCTCCTACAAGCCTGTTACCAGATCAATTTTCATTCAAGCCAGAAGTTCTTGTGTATATTTTTGTGGTTTGTTATAATATTTCAATTTTTCTTGAGCTTCTGTAAAGTGTTAATTTCTCTCTGGGGACAAATAAAGTATCTATCTATCTATCTATCATCATCATCATAATAATAATAACCACTAGGGGGCTCCTCCCCCTGCTCGCTTCGTTCGCTGACTCCTGGGGGTGGGCGCTGGGTGCCCACTATCTTGTGCCCATTGTCTCACTGCTCATAGAGCATCAGGTTGCTCCTCCATTAGAAAAAACGATTGTATTTAAAGAATTGCTATATAGAAGAGTATGTGGGGCATGGCAGGAAGACAGTTTGCTCCTTAGTTATTACAGATAGAAAATCAGTTACCTGCGGTGGGCTGGCTCCAAGCCTGGGATTTGTTTCCTGCCTTGCGCCCTGTGTTGGCTGGGATTGACTCCAGCAGACCCCCGTGACCCTGTAGTTAGGATATAGCGGGTTGGATAATGGATGGATGGATGAAATCAGTTATTTGAGTATTTCACTGCAACTGTCTATTTTAAATATCAGTGAATAATAAAACATAGTTATAAGTAAAAGTAAAAAAGTAGAAGTAAAAAAGCAAAACATATTAAAAAGTAAATAAAAAATTACATTACATTAACACTTGTTAATGCTACCGTGGGCAGCATCAGGAATAGGCTGGAGGAGGAGTATAGGGACCTAATCAATGACTTTGTTAAATGGTGCGACTCAAACCACCTACAACTGAACACCAGAAAAACCAATGAGCTGGTGATGGATTTTAGGAGGCCCAGACCCCTCATGGACCCCGCGATCATCAAAGGTGACTGTGTGCAGATGGAGCAGACCTATAAATATCTGGGAGTGCAGCTGGATGATAAATTAGACTGGACTGCCAATACTGACGCTCTGTGCAAGAAAGGACAGAGCCGACTATACTTCCTTAGAAGGCTGGCGTCCTTCAACATCTGCAATAAGATGCTGCAGATGTTCTATCAGACAGTTGTGGCGAGCGCCCTCTTCTACGCGGTGGTGTGCTGGGGAGGCAGCATTAAGAAGAAAGACGCCTCACGCCTGGACAAACTGGTGATGAAGGCAGGCTCTATTGTTGGCATGGAGCTGGACAGTTTAACATCTGTGGCAGAGCGAAGGGCGCTCAGCAGGCTCCTATCAATTATGGAGAATCCACTGCATCCACTAAATAGTATCATCTCCAGACAGAAGAGCAGCTTCAGCGACAGACTGCTGTCACTGTCCTGCTTCACTGACAGATTGAGGAGATCGTTCCTCCCCCAAACTATGCGACTCTTCAATTCCACCCGGGGGGGTAAACGTTAACATTTAACATTATACAAAGTTATTGTCTGTTTTTCACCTGCATTATTATCAATCTTTAATTTAATATTATTTATTGTATCAGTATGCTGCTGCTGGAAAATGTGAATTTCCCATTGGGATTAATAAAGTATCTATCTATCTATCTATCTATCTATCTATCTATCTATCTATCTATCTATCTATCTATCTATCTATCTATCTATCTATCTATCTATCACTTCATCAAAAACAATATTATGAACTACTTTATCCTGTAACGTACATTCTATAAAAGTTTTTTGCATTTCTGTTCGCATATTGTTCGAGATATTTTTCTTTTTCTCGTTGTTTGGACGATTCTCTTTGTTCTTGATTTTTATTATATGCAGCTTTTTTTGTTCATTTTCTTTTTGTCAATGTTCATTATCAGCTTTTGCCACTGTTTTTCTAATGCAAACTAAAATTTAACGTTCTTGAATAGATAATGTGCTTTTCTGCCTTGCCATTGTAACCGACTGTGTTGAAGGGTGAGTTACCACTGAGTGTCACATGATGGTATGGAGAGAGGATGTGCGCAGTAGGAGTAATGATTGGGAGAGCAGTGAGGAGGGGAGTGGTCAAGGAATGAATAACCCGGACATGACAGAAAACGTTTTTAAAAGATAGATGATGATGATAATAATAATAATAATAATAATAAATTGTATTTATATGGTGCCTGCCTATCTATTTATACATTGAACTACCTAGAAAATGTATTAGAAAATATTACAACACTGTAAGGATATTGAGATATAAACTTGACTTGTATTTTGATTAATTAAAGTGAATAGAAAGTTAGGCTCAGTGTTCTCATCTTCCATGTTTCTTTTACTCTTTAAATAATACGATTTAATAAATGTCCATTCCTAAATCTTTTTTTATCCTGTTTCAAACACAGTATTTGATTTACAGATCTTCAAGAGTGTCTCCTCGTTCCACTGTTCTGTCCTTTTATAAATTAGAACTTGCTAGGCTCTGTTGGAGTTCATAACCTGTGCTGCTATTAATATTTTATCTACATTTATTAAAGAGAATCCCCCTTGGAAATGCCCCATTTGTTCATTTACTGAACCAGGTGCTCTGAAAGAATTAATAAATGAAAGAAGGCAGCTCAACTAATTTCATAGGTCGTTTTGATGTACTGAGAACCTCATTTAAGAATGTCTTTTAAGAATGAGCTCTACAATTGAACTGAGGATTGTGTCTCATTCGTATTCTAGCTGCATTCTCTGCATTCCACAAATATCATGCGATTCAGTTTAAGGAAATATAAAGTGGAAATATCCAAAGCTACTATATTTCTCTTTTTTACTTCCGAAAGCACTGGGGCCAAGGGGGTATGGGTTTTTTTGTTTTCATACCATAATGGTGGCGTATTTTGTGATATACAGATAATTAGTTTTCTTAAGTTTTGTGTTTAAAGTGTAAATGTAGAACAATATTGTAGATGAAGATTTTGAATTAGATACATTTGAGATGGTGGGCACAGTAGATGAGAGGTTAGTAAAAGAATTATCTCTTTAACTAAGGTGTCCAATTTTATTGTCACTGTAAAGGGTTCAGGAAGCAGGTTATAAGATGGAGTAGTCTGCATGAAAAAGGCTATCCACCCAAAAATTATACTTTTTTTATCATGTAGATTGTTGAGATGGTCCAAAAAATGTTTTTTTCTCACATTTTCATGCAGAATAGAAATTAAAAAAATGTTTCAGCTACAATAAAAGTCTATGGTGACCAACAGCAAAGAGTATTAAAAAGTCTTAAAAAAAATCACGTTACCCATTGTGATGGACGGCGGCAGCTCAATCCGCCCAGGATGCCCCGAGAATGAAAGGATGGGGGAAGGCAGCTACTTTTGGATACTGCCTCCCCCAAGACGCTAGATGGCCCTGGATTCCCACAGGGAGTTCATTATCCCAGCCCTGTTGGGTGCCATGGGTGCCGCCAGGGGGTGCTATGGAAGGACCAGGGGAGTCGTGCTTCCCTTAAAGCCCGGAAGTACTGTTGAGTCATGAGGACGGAAATCCAGAAGTACTCCCGGGCTGAAGAACTCCTCCAGTTAACCTGTAAGTCCTGGCAAGTCACGTGGAAGGAAGAACAGAAGCACTTCTGGGTCAAGGACTATTTAAAGGACTGCTAGAGGGAGGAGGTGGACAACGCTTCCTGGGAGGTGTGAAGGAGAGAATTGAGAATATTGTATTACTGAGTTTAGTGTTTATTAATTGCCTGTTTATTGTGGCTGGGGTGCTTTGGAGGCACTGCTTACAAAGAAGAAGAATTAAAAATATTTCTGAGTGCTTTTGACCTGCGTCTGCATCTGTCTGTTGGGTTTAACGGGGAAACAGCGACCCCTAGCGTCCTCACACCATGTTGTATAATCTACATGTAAACTCATCCAGTTGTATGCTAACAACGTCGCAAACACTTGTATTTTTAGTAGTTCACTTTTTGTGAATGAAAATGACACGCATTTAGACAATGGAAAACATTTGAGCCTCATTCCCTGGTCATGAGGCGAGCCTGGTAACATTTTATTTTTTGCTTAGCAATACTTTTCACATGATATCGCTAGTGCAGAGTTCACTGAGGGACGTCTGCAACTGTAGATTAAAAGTTCAAGGAAAAGCAAAAACATCGAGAGAAGATCTGCATATCTGAGATGCTTCAACTTCAACAAGCAGAAAGTCAGTTCACCCATGCAGTTTCATAGTCTGCCGCTATGAATATAAATGTAACAACGGGACTACAATTCAAGTGTTTGCTCGCGTGTGAGCGCATTCCATTTTAGTTCACAAAAAATATTTTCCAGAACAATCTTTTATTAAGAATACACGTGGCTGAAACGTTGTGAACATAAAGCTGGATGAATTCATGTATGGATTATGATTTTATTTCATGGCCATTTTTATAGTTTTTACTGCTGCCCAATGTTGGTCACCATAGACCTCTGTTCTGTCAGAAACTTATTTTCACATTTTTTTATCTTTATGGAAACGTGAAATTATTTTTATTTTTCCCAGCCATCATTACAAAGAACATGAGATAAGCAACACATAAAAATATATAATTTTTGAATGAAATATTTAATAAATAATTGACCGAGTAGAGTGGTAGACGGCAAGACTTCAGGGACTTACAAAACTGAGCTTGATGTTATGGTTGATGAGCTGTGTTGGTCTGAATAGCCCTTCTCTTCATAATCGTTCAAATGATGTAAAGTGCAAAAGGTAACTTTTATTGGATGGCTCTGTTTTGCACATGTGGTGCAGATTAAAGAGTTTGTTTTTTTCAGTTATTTATGAAATCTTTTAAATTCTACATAAACAAATCAATCATATTTTTTTAAATCCAAGTTGAAGTATAACCTGTTTAATTTCTCCAGTGAAGTACGTGGGCTAAGTCACCCACAGGTTCGTGATTAATTGTCCTGGCATATGCATCATTTGTCTGACATCGAATACGATTTTAATTATTCTTTGTCAATGGCTCACTGCCACTCAGTTTCTTGTTGTTAATAAATCTACTGCTACTGTCACGAACACCACTGATATACTGTACAGCGCAGGGGATCGCACGGACTCAACAATCCAAACATGAGCATTTATTTCCATCAGCACTTCTAACAGCCTGGAAATATTCTAAAGCCAACAGAAAAAGGCCATCTTTCACTCTGAGCTCTTTAATGCAATAATAATACAACAGCAGGTGAGCAAACACTTGTGCTGTGGTCACGTGACTCTCCAACTGTATAGTGCTGCGCAAGGCAAATACAGGACAGGCTTGGCTGAGGAAATGCAATGTGATATCAGTGGAGAGCTGTCAAAAGTGTTTTGCTGGCTGCTTTGGCTTGGATGAATAAGGGAAAACTTGCATCATGTCACATTCTTTATACATGAGGATAGCTTTGCCAATTTGTTGAAATCACATTATCTACTTTTCATTTCATTGCGTTACCTTAGCAGCAGATACTCAGCTTTCTATCCTTCTTTTCATTAAGCTTGTAACAAATCAGGGATGGAAAGGCTGGTGGTGCAGTGGTTTGCTTTGCTTCCTCATAGCTTCCCAGGTATGCTGTGGTGGGTGTGTAGCTTGCATGTCCTCACACCTGGACAAACTGGTGAGGAAGGCAGGCTCTATTGTTGGCATGGAGCTGGACAGCTTGACATCTGTGGCAGAGCGACGGGCGCTCAGCAGGTTCCTATCAATTATGGAAAACCCACTGCATCCACTAAACAGTGTCATCTCCAGACAGAGGAGCAGCTTCAGCGACAGACTGCTGTCACTGTCCTGCTCCACTGACAGACTGAGAAGATCGTTAACATTAAACGTTAACATTATTCAAAGTTATTGTCTGTTTTTACCTGCATTTTTATTACTCTTTAATTTAATATTGTTTTTTGTATCAGTATGCTGCTGCTGGAGTATGTGAATTTCCCCTTGGGATTAATAAAGTATCTATCTATCTATCTATCTATCTATCTATCTATCTATCTATCTATCTATCTATCTATCTATCTATCTATCTATCTATCTATCTATCTATCTATCTATCTATCTATCTATCTATCTATCTATCTATCTATCTATCTATCAAAGACTTGCCTGTTAGATTAATTTTGTTGCCAGGCAGTGTGGCATAATGAGTAAGGCTTTAGGTTTCAAACCTTGAGAACGTGGGTTCAAATCCTGCTGCTGACACTTTGTAACTGCAAAGCACTTTGTGAGCAAATCACTTCACCTGCTTGAGCTTCATTTGGAAAAACCAATTGTGTTTCAGATGTTGTAAGCCACCTTGGACAAAGGTGACAGCTAAAAAAGTAAATGCCTGGTGTCAGTGCCATATGGGTTGGACAGACATCTTGACCAGAGAGAGAGAAGGGAATGGTTCTTTCCCATACAGGAGGCTCCAAATAGACAGATGGGCATCCAGACCTGGAAGTGATGGCCAGAAGGGATGGAAGGACAGCCCATCAGTTGTGAAAGACGCTGTAGGGGATGTGCTATTCCCCCAGGATGTTACATGGCAGCAACCCTCCGTATCGGTGCCAATTTGGGAACCAGCAGGGAATGCTGGGAAATGTAGTCTGGTAACATAGCCCTGCTGAGGACCATAGGTGCTGCAAGGGGGCGCTGTTGGGAGATGCGTTCCCCAATTTATGGGACTTCTGTGTGACCCAGAAGTACTTCCATCGGGGCAGTCGCCCTGGCACTGGAAGTACTCCTAGGTCCTTAATAAAAGGGAATGCACTCCCTTATCCAGGCGAGTTGGAGCTGTGAGGACGTGGAGCAACACTCGACTGGAAGGAGGCAGTACGGTGGTGAGGGATATTGAAAGGAGAGAGGATATTGTGCTTGTGTTTTTGCTACTTGTGGAATTGTGTTGAATAAACACTCCTTTATTTGAACCCGGGACTCTTTGTGTGTTTGGGGTTTGGGGCTCTCTGACACCCCCAATTCTATCACACTGGGTTCTCCCTGTGCTTGTGATTTGTGATATTTTGCATTCTTTGGTATTATTCAAGCAGTGGAGAGACAGTAGGGGACACCTTCTCTTTTTTTGCATTAAGCAGTGCTATTGTGTGGTAATCCCAGAAAGACAGGACCACACAGAGCATGCTGACGTTCGTATTTATATGTGAGCTGTGTGTGGATCAACCAGTGTCATAGAAAAGATACTGAAGAGGATTAACACAAATCAGCATCCTAAATAAACAGCTAGAAAAATATGTTTTTGCTCCACCTGCTAATTATATTTGATTTTAGTTTTTCTTATTTACAATGTACTTACGCAGTAATTTCTCAGCACCTGCCTGTGTAAATATGGTGTAATTATGCACTGTTACTGGAGTAACAGTAAGTATAATGGCACATATCATACAATTATTTCTCGCCTTTTTGTATATTTACCCATGTCTTTATTCAGAGTACACAGCAACTATAAGAACAGGAAGGCAGATTTTACCAGGGTGGCACAGCGGTTAGTACTGCTTCTTCTCAAGTAATGGCACATGAGTTCAAATCTCTGCACTAGACACTTTTTCTGTGGAGATTGCACATTTTCTTACTATATGTGTGCCCAAACACACCAAACCCAAGTCCTGGGTTCAAGTAAGTTCATTTTATTTTCAAAACACCTTTACAAGACTTCTTTATATCATTAATAGACTCACCCAAGCACAATTATTTTCTTTTCCACTCTTTCTTCTTCTTCTTCCACTCCTTTGGGGTGAGCTTCACCATTTGCCTCCCAACTTTGACTACCTGAGGTGAAACACCCTTTTATCTCAGACCCGGCAGTACTTCCGGTGTTACAGCACTGCATGTTGGAAGCACCTTAAAGAAGAGATGGCCTGTCCCTGCATCTCCCCCTGGTGGCACCCATGGACCACAGCAGGGATGTCGAACAGGACTGCCATTACTAGCCTGCCCTGCAGGTATCTTTGCAGGCACTGTAACACAGGGAGACTGTCACTATTGTACCGAGGTAGCAAATAGTCCATGCGAGTGGTCTTCCCCTGCCCTTCTATTTAACTGGACTCCTGGTCAGTTAAGGAATCTTGGGCCACCCTGGCCAGAACACCAGCCCATGATTGATATCTATGACAATGGGTTTTCTAATACAGCAGTGCCCTTGTATCCATCAAAAACTAAAGACCACTTCTACCTGTGGGGGCGGATAACCAAATTATCCCACAATTATCCCTTTTCTCTTTGTCACAGTTTATTTTTCTAGCTCTTAGCTCTTCTGGTCAAAGGACTAACATCTCCCTCTGTTTTGATGAGACACATCATGTCAGAGAAATTACTGTCCTAAATAAAGAATAGCCAAAATCACTGTTATAAAGGCCTCCAAGTTGGGTGTCCATTATCACAACAAGCTTGAGGGAGTCTGTCATGTGCACAAGTCAGTTCACTGTGATAAGACTGGAGAATATAACAAATCAGCACTCTTAAATAAGTGAGGCTCTTTTGCACAACACACTTAAAACGAACTTCAATTTGCTTCAATCAGCATACAGATAAATGGTGTCATCTTTAGCACACCTTTATCTTTTGTATATCTAAAGGTCCCAAAATAGTTAAAGAGATTAAACGTTTTTGTTAAATATCTCTACTTACCATATATATAAATGCAACAGTTAAAAAGTTAATATGTCATATAATCTCATCTCATTAGTAATATGTTGGGCACAAATGGTGCAGAATGTAGAAGTTTTTCTCCAATACATAATGATCAAAAAATGAGTTTTTATTATTTCACAGAATAATGCTAGCCCAAAAACACAAGTGCTCTGCACTGACCTGGCATCATCTATCCCAGGGGTAGGCAACGTCGGTCCTGGAGTGCCACAGTATGTGCAGGTTTTTGTTCCAACCCAGTTCCTTAACGAGAACTCAATTATTGCTGATGAAGCACATATTGCTTAAGTGACATTTTAATGCTTCATTTTAGTGGTCTCGCTTGTTAAGGTTCTCCAACCTTAATTGCTTATTTCAATCCTAAACTGCTGCATTCAGTGTTTTAATTGCTCCTTATTAGCAATAAGATGTAAAACAGGGGTAGGCAATGTCGGTCCTGGTGAGCCGCAGTGGCGACAGGTTTTCATTCAACCCAATTGCTTAATTAGAAACCAATCATTGCCAATCTCAGACCTTATTTAATTTTATGGCTTGTTAGTCTGTGCAATGTAAGGCTTTTATATTGTAGATTTTTTTCCTTTCCAAGGATATCATCCAAATGATTTGAAGCCTAAAACAGATCATTTTCAGTCTGTCACATTTTTCTATTAAGTGTTTTATTAAATCAAACCGTGCATGATGAACACACACAGATGTAATTGGAAAAAAGCTAGCTGGAGAACTGCTGGCTGCTTTGTCTTTTACATCTTATTGCTAATAAGGAGCAATTAAAACACTGAATGCAGCAGTTTAAGATTGAAATAAGCAATTAAGGTTGGAGAACCTTAACAAGCGAGACCACTAAAATGAAGCATTAAAATGTCACTTAAGCAATATGTGCTTCATCAGCAATAATTGAGATCTCGTTAAGGAACTGGGTTGGAACAAAAACCTGCACATACTGTGGCACTCCAGGACCGACGTTGCCTACCCCTGATCTATCCAATTCAACCTAGCCCCAGACTCTAGAAGCAGGCTTTCAGGTGGCACAGGCACAACACAAAAAGCTAAAAGATGTTCATTTCTGAATCAAGGAAATTTGTATTCAGTTTGTTATTTTTATTTTTTGTTAAATATTTTGTGTTTCATTGATATTGATCATGTTTTGGTTTTTGAGTTTTGAGTATTGTTTTGTATTTTTGTTAATATGTACTGTATGTATCAGGTTACATGCTCTGCCCCCACTATGCGGAGATTCAGGGAGTGAGGCCTCCATGATATTTCAGCAGATGTATTGCTGTAATGTCAGCCAACCGATAAGGATGTTAAAGACAAAAAAGGGCCAAATCCAGAAGATCAAAAATAAGTGCACTGAAATCCAAATGAGAAAAATTGTAGTCAAAAACAACAAAAAGAAAAGTCAAAACCAGAAGAGTTTTAAATAAATGGAAGGTCTTTGAAATAAGCCTGTCATTCGCAGCTCTCATAAGGAAGTGAACTCTGACCTAAAAACCCGCCATGTCATCAGTTAAAGGTCACAACCTCCAAGGAGACACCCCTAACAACATAGGCAGGTGTCCTAAGAAAGGGGGTCATGAAATTGCAGTGACTGTGAAAAACAAAATCATTAACAGAATTTAAAGTAAAGGGAGAATCTACAAACAAATCATCAAGATCATATTCTACAACACTAAAAAAAAACAAAATAAGTATCGGGTCTCAGAAGTTGTTCGAGAAAAGACTAAAAAAAACTAATTCTTAACGACTGCCCTCTGCTGAAGTATTGTCAGTGGATGATCATGTTCCCCAGATTGACATTAAGAGTTGTTTGTGAAGTTCTAGAGTTTTAAGTGCTGCCGCGTTTTCTGTTTTTTGTCACTTTCTTGCTGTGCTTTTGCGGATTTTGATTCCTGGATTTGGTTTTGTTTCTTCTGGGTTGCCTTTTTGAACAAATCTTTTTTGTTCATTGTTTTGTAAATGGCTATTCTTTGTAATAAATCTTCTAATTTTTAAAACATGTTTTTGCTTCATCGTTGTGGGTTATTGAGTGTAGAGCGATGGGCAAAAGTGGTAAATTATTTAAAGTTAAATGTACAACACAATAAAGGGTGCAGAATGTGCAGGGGTCTGATATTTTCTGAATCTACTGTGTGTGTGTGTGTATGTATGTATATACAGTATATATATATATATATATATATATATATATATATATATATATATATATATATATATCCATCCATCCATCCATTTGCCAACCCGCTGAATCCGGACACAGGGTCACGGGGGTCAGCTGGAGCCAATCCCAGCCAACACAGGGCAGAAGGCAGGAACCAATCCTGGGCAGGGTGCCAACCCACCGCAGGTATATATATATATATATATATATATAGTGGTGGACAGCCGGGGTCCATGCCTGGCCAGGACACCCCTGCACTGTATATTCAGGGGGAGCAGCCCTAGATGGTGCAATACCTCCCCCAGGATGCTAGATGGCCGCCACTCTGGGTTTGAGCCGTGCCTCTGTTCCCCGCAGGGCTCCATGGGAATTGGAGTTGGGTGCAGCCCTGTTGGGTCCCGCAGGTGCTGCCAGGGGGTGCTGCAGCTGGGACTCCTGAACCCGTGTGGGCAGTATATTCGCCATACCCGGAAGTGCAGCCAGATGTCAGTAATCAAGCACCTGGAGCACTTCAGAGGGCCTAATAAAAGGAGCCAGCAGCCACCACTGAGCAGCCAGAGTCAGGTGGAGGAGGACAAGGTTGCCTGGGAGGTGTGGTGGTGAAAGAGAAAGAGAAAGTGTGTGGTGTGTTTTTGGTGGTGCTTTTTCACACTCAGGACTGTCTTGTGCCTGTGGGGATTACGGGGAAAACGTGCCCCACAGGTGAAGAAAAATAAAAGTGTTTTTATTTTATACGTGTCTCTGGTGTGAATCTGTGTCGGTTTTTTTGTTACAATATATATATATATATATATATATATATATATATATATATATATATATATATATATATATATATATATATATATATATATATAAATGTGTACTTCATCCTTAAATTCTAGCATGGTTATTCTAATCTATTGCTGTTACTAATACTGGTGTTCATTCTTAGCTGTTATTATCTACTGCTCACTGTACTCTTCTGAAAATTATTTAAATGCTTATATAATAGAAGGCTCTTACCTTTTTATATTCCCTCTTTAACACCCATGTCCTCAATTATGCTTTTGAAATAAGGAAAATGGTGCTTTAGTTATTTGTAAAGGTGAAAATGATCACTAAGCTGTGTGGTATGTACAATGCATCTCTTTAACAGTGACACAAGCCTTCTACTACACCAAATTTTATTTCTAGCCTAAGAAATGACAATTGAAACCAGAAGCAAAATGTATGATATTTCTGAGATCAAATACCCCACTTTTCCCTTTTTAATAAATCATGACCCCCTCAACATTCCGTTTAATGATTTTTTTTCTTTTTTTACAAAACTCTAATTATAATTTAACCAAATCCCAGTTTACAACCGATCACTCAACCAGTTGGCTTTTTGGGAGTGTTCTGTTTGTCTTCAGGCAATGTCAGTTTTCATTAAAACATCAGCTATTCCATTATTGATTTTTCATCAGTCACTTTCTTTAATGAAATGCAATTATAGCAGTCACTTGGAGTCCGGCGAAGAAAAGAAGAAAAGGAGGAAGTGAATGAATTATTTTGTGTGACACTGATTATTGCCATAATGGTAAGGCATTCCATAATCAGACAACCAAAAGATAAGATAGAGTTTGTTACGATTCTGTTTTTTCTATTCATAAAATGCAATAGTGTAAGGGATAAGAAGGAAAGATGAAGAATATTACCTTAGGGTCAGCAAGTCTGTATTTCTTCAGAATTAATGAAAAGGTAATTTGCTGGACAGCAAAGTAAATTGGTCTTTGGGAGACTGAATACATTTTAAAAAGAAACACTTCCATTGTACTGATGATTTTTACAGTACAGGTAAATAATTGAGCACCTTTTTAGGGATGTTTTAAAGCAAATACATTTTTGAATAGTTACGTCTATAAAAGTTCTTTCGATTTTTATCTTTTAGATCTAAATCACATTTTTATTTCAAAACTGTCTACATGGAAAAGAATAGATAAAAAGATCCTTACCGTGGGGACACTATTTAAGAAGTAATAAATATGAACTCATGCAGTTATGGTAAAATATTGTTGTGGCAGAGATGGCCTTGCTAACTGGATAATGGAAATTGTGACCAGAATGAATTTTGTCTGCAATATGGAGAATTAATAATTGGTGGGAATAAGCATTTGTTAGAGTGATATTATATATTTACGTTGACATTTCTTGCCCAGCCTTGACTATAAATCACTTGTATCATATAATAGATATAAGGATATTAAACCTGTATGTGAACTTGTTATCAATGAGATGTTACCTAAAGATACAGCAATTTAAACTTTAAACAATTTCTAGCTCTGAAAACACTGGGTGTTTTTAAATTTTACCAGTTCCTTTTGTTCTTGATTGAAGCAACTCTCTGGGCTTTTTATGTCCTAAATGTGGTAGCAATATGGACATTCTAGATGTGCCCTTTGGATGCCTACAGAGTATTTGTGCATAGTGCAGTACATAATGTGTGTGTGTGTGTGTGCGTGTGTGTGTGTGTGTGTGTGCGTGTGTGCAGCTTCTATCTATCTATCTATCTATCTATCTATCTATCTATCTATCTATCTATCTATCTATCTATCTATCTATCTAGGTTGGAAGAATGGTGTCATTGACATAGACGCTGGAAACCAAACATTTAAAATATTGTTTCTGCAAATCTAGGACTAAGCAGTTTTATTTCATGTGGTTTTACTGAACACTTTATATGTAAGATGATTTTTTTTTCATTAGAGGTAAATAACTCAACACTTTTCAGGATTGTTTTAAGACAGATATATTTTTGAACAGTTGCGTCCATATAAGTTCCTGTGAATTTCACACCTTTTAGGCCTGAGTTGTGAATTATTATTACAAAACCTGCACTGAAAAATGAACATAAAATGATCACTAACCAGGGAATACTAAAGTATAAGCACAGCAATAAATGTGAACTCATGCAGTTTTGGTCAAATATTGTTGTAGCAGAGGCTGTGCTAACAGCATAATGGAAAAGAAGATCAGTTTGAATTTTGTCTGCAGTATAGAGAATTAATAATTGGTGGGAATGTGCATTGGTTGAATGGAGATGACACATCTAATGTTGAGATTTCCTGAGCAGCCTTGACTGAAAGTCAGTTGTTTTATTTTATAGATCTATTTTTATTAAATAGTTATGTGAAGTGGTAATCCATGAGATGTTATATAAAGATAAGACAAGTTACACTGTTGCTTCTGTTAATATTCATTATTTCAACTTGTCTGCAGAGTTTTGCTTATGGTGCAGTACATAACGTGTGTGCAGATGTTTGTTTTGTGCCTACTGAAAATCTATTTATTCTTAATGTTTATGTAATATAGTACCCTATCTATCTATCTATCTATCTATCTATCTATCTATCTATCTATCTATCTATCTATCTATCTATCTATCTATCTATCTATCTATCTATCTATCTATCTATCTATCTATCTATCTATCTAATAAAGCCCCTTTCAGATTCATATAGATAGAAGCAATGGAAATTTAGGAATACATCACTCATTAAGGAAAGGGAAGGACCCTTAGTAGCCAATATGATAAATAAAAGACAAGTCAAATCAATGTGTGTGATCAAACTCCAACAACAATTGCCAGAACGGAGTGTTTCACCAAGCTAGACCCTAGCAGTCTGTTCTCAGGCTGCATCCTGGTCATGCACTCCCTAAGATGGCACCCTATTAATTAAGCCCTTAGCAAAGATTCGGTGCTCATAGTTTGGATGTGGTGTCGCCTGTCTATTTTAAGGACAGTTTTTTTTTTTTTTTGACTGCTTATTATTTAAATCTGAACAACTTTAATGTGGTCTGCGTGAATAAACATATTTTCAGCTTTTACAATAACAGTGCAGTTTAGGTTAATTAGCATATTTTTAGCAAAACTAATTCACATTTTGCTCATTGGGACAACATCTGTATTGAATAATGACTTCATTTTTCTGTTTTTAAAGTAGCATGAAAAGTCTGCATGCTATTATTGTGAACTCTGTCTATTCTTGATGGATTTTGTGGGAATTGTCTATACAGTATACGTGTTTACATTTACAGGTACACAACCAGTCAAAAGTGTTAGAATGCCTCAGTCTTTACAGTTTTTCTTCAAAATTTTTATCTAATTAAATTTAATTAGTTTATTAATTTAATTCAATTTAGAAGGCCTATTTGTAATATTCTAACATTTCCTTTTTTCAGTTTTTGCTAGCCTAAACTTTAATTTTAAACCTCTGGAAGTTTACTACTTACCTTTACACCATTTTAGGTCAATCATTGAATTTCAACTGATTAAATTTGAAGAAAAACTGCGGTGTTCTAAAACTTTTCACAGGTAGTGTACATATTTATTATAGTAAGCAGAAGTTCTTCTGAGCATACTTTGTTTTACCTAGCTGCATTTAATTTGATTTGGTGAAGATCATAGAAATACACAACATAAGGACGATGGTAATCGCTGTGCTCCAACAACACCAGCCTCCCAACCTAACACACACCTATTAAATGGATGCTGCTAAGTTACATAGCAAATAAAATTCAAACAACAGTGTGGAGTGCATCTTCCAAAAGTTCAGCTCTGTTACTTGACACTGCTGTGGACATGTGGTGATCTTATACGGCCGTTATTGATGGACAACCATAGAATTAAACAAGCCGGACAGAGGCAGCCACATGGTGCTGCCACCCACAGCCATAACTCTGTCCTGCACAGAAGCATCTGCAGCAGTGGAAGAGCTGCAGCTCTGTGATGGTGTTAAGTTCCTCGGCTATTTTGCTCCTCATGTATTTGGGTAAATTTTCTTTTGATAGACTTGAATATTCTTACACTGGATTTTTTTTCTTTTTTTTCTTTTTGCTGGGTAGTTAGGTGGTGCAGCAGTTAGCACTGCTACATGACAGCTCCAGGAATCTGAATTCGCCTGTTCTCCACATGATTGTGTGGATTTTTCCCCAGGTTCTCAATTTTCACATATCAGAAACGAGTGTTTTATTTCTTCAAAGATAAGTTTTACAAAGACCTTCTTTGTTATTACTACTATTTATCTTTTTACATTGTTTTAAAATTATTTTATCTGTTGATTTGATTTTTTTTTAATTGTGAAGCACATTGTACATCCTACTTACAAAGTTCTATACAAATAAACTTACTAGCTTTCTAAACCCGTGCCGTAAAAAGCCCGGGCTCCTAAAAACTATTGAAATCGTCAGAAGAAAAATTGAAATGCAGAGTTGGCGGTTTTGTTTTGTGGACATGCTCGCCCCCCTTGTCTATTAGTGGGTACGCGAGTTTCTTTCTCCTAGAAGGTTTTATTTTGCTGATTTGCTCGCCTCGCTTTAGTTAAGCGAGTTTGTCTCCGACACGTTATCTTGGGGCTGCCTTTCTGGCTCTTTAAGCTTCATGCTGTAGCCTCGAGTTTCTGCTACCCTAGATATGTTGGTGCTGATTTGTTTACAGTGAGAGGCTGGGCAAAAGTCCCATTTGGTCTAAGCACCCAGACCTTTGCATACCATTATATATTTTTCAGAATTATTACCCAAAATTGAATAAATAACAATAGTAACATTTTGTTGCACATCTCTATCAAAGGTTTTTTTTTTTTTTTTGACAGACATTCTAGAATGAAACGCATTTATTAGTTGTTTAGCTAACACAGTGTGATGGTTACTAGGATTGACATTATAGGCTTAGGTTGGACAACCATCTGACCTGTCATAAGCTTTTAGAAAAAATTGATTATCTCTTGGAACAAACTGACAAGCGAGCACATTTCATCCTAAGGCAGTCTGACAGTCATAAAATATACAGTACTCCCTGGGTGGCTGTTTCCCTGGCAAATAAAAAACATTTACTTACCGGCAAAGGTTAGACAGTTGGAAATGGAACAACTCAGTGGTAAGTTAGCATTTAGGTAAATCAGCCATGTGTAATAGCAGGATTCTGGGAAATCTTAAGGTACAAATACATTACAAACAGTATTACATTATTCCTTCTTGAAGTTCTTAAGAACCTGTAGACTCTGTCAAATTTATATTGCTAAAGTGCTTGTCCATCTGATGATTTGAGACTGAACGCCGGTACCTGTCGTCCTTTACAGAGCCACGTTAAATCCTGAATAGTTCTTGTAGTAGAATTCTGATCTCGGCCCAGCCATTCATTTACTGAACTCACTAATCCATTTCAGGATTGTGGTGTCTATACTGGAATCAACAAGACCCAACCCTGACTTAAGTGACAGAGTGTCAATTCTGGGCTTTGTAGCACATCACAAGAGCTTCAAACCACTGTAAGAAGAAAACACACTACAAAGTGAAAGGTTTGGGGATCCACCCCGTATACTTGAAAATAGATGGTTACGTTGGTCTTAACAGATGTGAGCTCAAAACAGAACTGAAGAGAGAACAAAATGGCTGCCATATATATTCGATAGACAGGAAGTGATGTAATGGGAGCATGGGTATTCTGGGAACTGGAAATGACGTCAGAATGAGGTGGGATCTTGAGACCCAGAAGAGGAAGTGATGTTGGCTGTCTTCTGAGGACCAGAAGTGGCTTTAGGCTGAGGGTCCGTCAGCTTGTCTGTAGGGAAAGAGGTGAAAGAATTAGAGGGCAGCACCAACCCCTGGTCTGGCGGAAACATACACTTATTTGAGCCCATAAACTGTCTCCCAAGTGCACGTGTGTGACACCACCTTAATCCAATTCATGTATGTAGGGCCACAGAAAAGCTCTGCATGAAAATTACGAGGGGTGTCTGTATTAAAATGTGACTCATGCAGAATCAGAAGGATGGCAACATCAATGGGCAGCATGCACAAAATCAGAGTTGAATGTATGAAAAAAATTCAAAACAAAAGAAGAATGTTGGTTAGTGATAGAGACTGTCAATCACTTCCGACTGACAGGGATGTTAGTAGTGAAGTGCACAGTGGAAAAATTTATTTTTATTTTGAAATATGGAGATCCACTTTTCATAACCGAATTATACTGTAGTAGAAGCAGCACCCGTTGTTGCACTGGTACTTAATTTTAAGCTCTGCTCTGTTTGTTTGTTTGTTCAGTCTGTTCTGGTGTTTCACTTGCTCTGAGCCACCAGGTGGCACTATTGTTCAAACTGTAATTAAAATGAAAGGAAAAAAACAAAAGGTACCCCCAGGGTCAAAATTTTCAGTCATGACATAATCAACATTCTTTCCCCTGATTCTATGAGAGAGTTGTGCAAACTTTGGCAGAGATTTGTCCAATGGTGTAGCTCTGTATATAGTTCATACACTCACTGGCCACTTTATTAGGAACAACTTTGTAGTACCAACTTGGACCCCATTTTGCCTTCAGAACTGCTGTAATTCTTCATGACATAGATTCAGCAAGGTGCTGGAAACATTCCTCAGGGATTTTAGTCCATATTGACTTGATAGCATCACACAGATGCTGCAGATTTGTCAGCTGCACATCCATTATCCGACTTTCCCGTTCCACCACATCCCAGAGGTGCTCTATTGATTTGAGATCTGGTGACTGTGGAGGCAATTTGAGTGCAGTGAACTCATTGTTATGTTCATGACACCAGTTTGAGATGATTTGAGCTTTGTTACATGGCATGTTATTCTGCTGGAAGCAGCCATCAGAAGCTGTGAACACTGCAGTAATACAGGGATAGACATGGTTAGCAATAATACTCAGGTAGGCTGTAGAATTTAAACAGTGCTGAATTGGTACCAAGGGGCCCAAAGTGCAGCAAGAAAATATCCTCTGCACCATCACACCACCTGCCATCTGTTTCTGTTTTGTGTATATGTCAGATAGACCCTAAAGACGAAAAGGTCATCTTTCCTGTGTCTAACAGAGTAAATTGTTCTAGGTCAGCTTACTGCACCCTGTCTTATGACAGACGCCTGTATGAATAACCTGCCGTTATAGCAAAACAGCTTTGTCAGATTTTAACCCTTAGTAGCTTGCAAGCAGTTCATTTTTCTTTCACAGATCAATATGTAAAGGCGAAGAAAAAACTTTAGGAGATTCTGCTACCATGTAAAGTCATGCATTGAACGCCTGCACTATAAACAGACCAGGGTGCTATCTGCGCCTGAGTATGAACGGGCCTTTACACTGGGCTAAGTTTGAGTAACTATTCATGTTTTTCATAATACTCTGATGTAATGGGCGCTTTGTACCAAATTCTGTACACTTCCTGAACTGCCCCCATAGTGAATGTGCATACTTTGTAGGTTCTGCCTGCAAAAACAGTGAAACGTTAACTCTTACTTCTGTGACAGATTTAATTATTCACTCATTATTCAGTCAAGGGCCGTGTTATAAATAATAATTGACTTAATGTGTTTATTTTGGCAACTGATAGCTATATTTGGGCCAGCAAATGAACCCATATGGCGGCACGGTGGCGCAGTGGTAGCGCTGCTGCCTCACAATTAGGAGACCCGGGTTCGCTTCCCGGGTCCACCCTGCGTGGAGTTTGCATGTTCTCCCCGTGTCTGTGTGGGTTTCCTCCGGGCGCTCCGGTTTCCTCCCAAAGACATGCAGGTTAGGTGGATTGGCGATTCTAAATTGGCCCTAGTGTGTGCTTGGTGTGTGGGTGTGTTTGTGTATGTCCTGCGGTGGGTTGGCACCCTGCCCAGGATTGGTTCCCTGCCTTGTGCCCTGTGTTGGCTGGGATTGGCTCCAGCAGACCCCCGTGACCCTGTGTTCGGATTCAGCGGGTTGGAAAATGGATGGATGGATGAACCCATGTCCAGTGCTAGTTGTTACACTATGCCTTCTTTAATGAGGTATTTGATTTAACTATATAAAATCAAAGTCTTAATATTGTAGAGGTATTTTCTCAAACTGCCATCCATTCATGTGAACCTTTACAGAAAATGTTTTTTAATAGCTCAAAAATCAATTCTCTTTGGCTTCATATAGAATTGTGGAACCAAAAGTAAAATTGATTCAGTTGCTGCCTTTTCAAGATTAATTTGTTTGAGAGATCCATTTTCCGATCATACAGTATGGCAGGGAAGCAGCCTTTATTCTGAGAGCATGGATAATTAGATCCCATGACATAAAATAATGCTCAAACAAACCATTTGCCAATATCCTCAAGAGCCAGAGTACTGACCGTCATGTTCTGGCAGCACTTTCCCTGGATGTGTTTTGTGGCCTGCCTGCCATTCATAAACATTTTTATCACTGCATTAGTGCATAGCAGTACTACAGTTTATAAAGGTATACATTGGAACCTCGGTTCAGAAACGTCTCGGTACATGTACAAATTGGTTTACGACCAAAAAGTTCGCCAAACTTTTGCCTCTGTTCACGACCACACACTCGGTATACAAACAAGCCAGTTTCCCTTTTGGTTTGTACATGTTCAGTCTCTCCATGTGCATTTCCTGTGCAGTGAACAAGAGAGAGAGAGAGAGCGTGACACACACACGAGAGAGAGACACACACACACAGGCAGTGAGAAAGAGAGACAGACGCACATACACAGGCAGCGCGAGAGAGAGACAGACGCACACACACAGACAGCGCGAGAGAGACAGACACATACAGGCAGCGCGAGAGAGACAGACGCATACACACAGGCAGAGCGAGAGAGACGCGCACATACACAGGCAGAGCGAGAGAGACGCGCACACACACAGGCAGCGCAAGAGAGACAGACGCATACACACAGGCAGAGCGAGAGAGATGCGCACACACACAGGCAGAGCGAGAGAGATAGACGCACACACACAGGCAGAGCGAGAGAGAGAGATGCGCACACACACAGGCAGTGTGAGAGAGAGAGCTGGACACATAAGGTAGGAAGGCAGTTAAAGAATGCATTGGGCTTGATTTTGTTTTCACTTCTGTTTACTGCGATCGGTTCGTAGCGTGCATTGTTGCAATGTTACTTTTCCTGGTGGTTTATTAAATGACAAATTTTTTCAAATGTTTATTTTTTTCCCTGTGCTTAAAACTCATTAAAAAAAAGTGTTTTTAGCCAGCGGTTGGTAGCGCTATAGCTCAAACTATTGCAGTGTTAGTTTTCTCTGTTGTTCATGGTTTTCTCAGTGTTATTATTCAATGTTTTTACATTTAGTTTACTATTACGCTGTGCATTCTATGGTTTAATTAACTATATTTGTGCTTAAAAACTTATAAAATATATATATTTACATACAGTTCATATGGTCTGGAACAGATTAATTGTATTTACATACAGTCCTATGGGGGAAATTGCTTCGGTTCACGACCAAATCGGTTTACGACCAGAGTTTTGGAACGAAGTATGGTCGTGAACCGAGGTTCCATTGTACTGGACAAATATTACAGATGAAAAGAGGAAAAATCATTATTACAGTTATCCACGGCAGTGTACAACATTCGGGATACAACAGGTTACTTTTCTTTTGTTTTTCAAATTGGAGCATAGGCAGGTGAATTGCATTGCCTTTGGACACATGGTGTCAGCAGTGGGATTAAACCCACAACTTTAAGGTTTGAATTCCAAGGCCTTAAGCACTACATCACGCTGCCTGCTTTGTCATCTTTAAGGCTTTGCAGAAGAAGGTGTTTTGTGTCTCCAAGTCACACTCAAACTCAACAAGTGAATTTACTATCATGATAATACCTCATACATAGCTCATAATGCAGAAAAAGGGAAATAAATCACCGCCCTTGAATATCTGCTCTCGTCTCCCGGTGTGAATCCTTGTCATTTTTACTTAACTTCCTAAGGGAGCTTTGAAGCATGGCAGCGACATTGGCTAGTAATTATAGACTCCCAGGAGGAAAGAAAAACTCATAGCCAATACTGTACACTTAGCATAAGCCTTTTTTATTACTTTAAGGCTGGATATTCCTTTAGAATTGTTACAGTTTTTGTATTTACCAAACCAAATTGTTTGACCAATCAATAATATGCAGATCATATATACAGTCAAGCCATGTTGTATATTGTATAGTATGTAATAAACTCTTCATGAGCAGATGTTTTACAAATTATCATTAATAAATATTGTTGTTTGTGTGAGTCTGCTCTGCAGCAGACTGGTAGATGTTTCAGGGTTAAGTCTTGTCATGTTGCTGCTAGAATGGACTCTGGCCTTATGAATGCACTAAATTTTCTTTTGACAATATGGATTGCTTCCCACATTTGAAAGATAATGTGTAGATTTCTGAGGTGTGAGGGAGTGTTGGTGAGTGACCGAGTGTTATGACAGTCCCAAGTATATAAAGTTCACATTGCCAGGATGATGTGACCTAATGTGACATAAATCTGATGTTTTCAGGGCCATGTGGACACAGCAATGTGATCTTTTCAAATCAGGTTTGAGTCACTTCCATACGTAGATCTAGATTGGATACTAATCTGATTTGTGGCCACGTGACATGAATGACAATGGAATTCGTGTTTTTTTTTTGACTGTACTCATGGGCTGAGCAATGTCGACATCAGCCTCTATCATCATAAACTGTAGGACTAAACTGTAAATGAAGTTTAAACAAGAATTGGCAGGAGTCCTTGAAAAAACATGGAGATTATCACCAGTGTCAATATGTGAAACTGTGAACAGGGTCACGAAGTGGGATGTTAGGAATCATTAACCAGAAAACCAGACACTAAGAGCACAAAACTAAGGTGGTTTAACTCTTTCAGGGCTGATGTTGACTTCTGTCGAAATTCAGGGGTAGAGGACGGTAATCAGCTATAAACTGGGACAAAACTCGCTTGACTCTCTTTGCTTGAAGGAAAGTTACGTAGCCTTGCTGATTTGACCTTGGATTCCCTGCGTGTGCATGAGTAGTGAAGAGCAAACAGCCTCTAAAATGGCATTGACATCTGGTGAGACTAAAACAAATGTGCAAAGCAAAATACTCCATGGACGTTTTACATATTTTCGCTGAATCGGACTCTGACATTTCAGACTCTGAGTTTGATGCAAGTGACCTGGAGATGGATATCGAAAACAACAGTGAGGTACCAGCATCAGCCTATCAGTCCCCAGGTGATCGTGGTGCTGAACACGTTTGTGTAGCTGATACACCTACAGCAGCGTTCGCCTAGGAGGATCACCACTTATAATGACAAGAGGTACAAATCATATTGCGTCACACTGTGGCTACCACCATCACCCACCTGCTCTGCGAAGACAGAGAGGAAGCCGGCCCGCCGTACATTCCTGCTGGCCATCAAGGTGCCACTACGCAGCCACTGCTGCCAGAGATGCAGAACAGGTGCCAACAGCAGCCACAGCACGTAGTAACAGATGTTTTATGTTGATTTATGTGTGAAACCAGTGCATTGTGTGCCTTTCAAAACTGAGTTTTTTGGAAAAATATTCAGCCCTCAAAGAGTTAATGTCTCAGTCTGTAATCTTGGAAGAAGAGCTTGAGACCTGTGCTGGGTTTTATAGTGGGGCTTTCATGATGTGATGTGTGGCGCCTCCTTAGCAGTGCCTCCTCGCAACATACTAACTACATTATCATAAGATGAGGGAAACTCACCAAGTTCATTATCGGATTGGTCAACTCTCGCACCCTGTACTTCACACACACACAAAAAGGCACTCACACACAGCCTCTAATCACACAATATATGAGGCTATACTGGATATATACTGTAGTTTGACAAGCTTACTGAAAATTAGCAGCAATGTCAAAAGAGGATGTCTTCCTGGGTAGCATTTAGACTCAGAACTTAGGCTGTTGCATGAGTTGCTTTGTTTGATGTCCAAATGAAATGGTGTGTCATTCTCTGACATACCTCTGTCTCTAACATTGCTCCTTTGGTCCCACAGATGGGCCGTTATTTATGTCAAAAATCCACGTGAGAATCCAGACTTTGTGATGTTACACACATATGATTGACTTGCTATCCTGGTGATGAATGGTTCTACCTAAAAGCTCTTTTGATCCTCATGCTTATTCTGTGCAATCTCTTGCTGTTTCCAGTTCCTTTACTATTAAGTTGTAAATTTTCTGATCATTTTAAGCTAAGAGTACCGTAAATTACTTAGGTTAAACGTTATTGGAAATGCACAGATGTGTTTGGGTCATAAATTATTGATCACCAGAAAGAAAGAATGCAGATGTAGTTAGGTCAATTGCCTTCAAGGGTCATGTAAGTTGTCTTTGTAAATTATCCTTTATAGGTCATTACAGTTCATTTGAGGGAAATCAAAAAACTTATAATTGAGACAGAGAAGTTTGTTGTTGTTGTTGTTTTTTTAATGCAGTGTCAGCAGTTCTAAAATAATGATTTTATCCCCAAGGACACTTAACAGAGCACTGAAGCTACAAAATGATGGTTTGACACACTTACAATTAGATAACTGTACAATATCTGTTCACTCATAAGCTAAATTATTTATATGTAACACTTAGTTACTAGCTGTGTGTGGTCTTCAGGACAAAAAGTCTCCCTAGCAGTTTTACTATTTTGGTGAACTTGCAGAGACATCAGCTAAGTGGGCCGGGACATGTCATATGTTGTCTGAGATGGACGTGTAGTTGAGTGCAGTGGTGGCACAGGCTGGAAACTGTCGCAGGTAAATGTATGGTAGCTTTTTGCGAGTTTGTCTGCTTGGGTTGAATGAGAAGTGAGGTACATGCAAGCCCCGAAAAACTTTTAAAGTGCATGCATAGGCCATCTTGCTAAGTGCAAGTCACACTTTTATAAGCTTCTAAATCTTCCGCATAATTCACACCAAATCCTGTGGCTGTGGTTGAGCATGAACAGAGCGGACTGCTCCAAACACACCCACACACGTGCATGTCTTTCATAGTGAGAACTGAGGTGCAAGCAAGCACTGAAAGAATGTAAAAGTGCATGCATTCACCATGTAGTGGCTGTGGTTGAGTGTGAGCAGAGCGAACTGCTCCATACACAAACAGAGGTCTTTCATTTATATATTTCTAATAATAATTTTTTTTCAGGTTTAAGCTTTTAAAATATCCGTAACAGATGAACCAAAAAAATCTGAGGCAACAAAAATTTCAAATGAGGTGTCCCAGTTCTTAACAGTGAGCGTGCCATTTGATGGAGTGCTGCCTCAGCCAAGGTTAGATATTGCCTTGCATTGTTGTTTTCATTAAATTGGATGAACAAACAAAAGATCTGCTGATGCCTGGTAAAATACAGTTATGGTGACCCTCACTTCATAATCAAATAACATGAAAAACCGTTATCAACTACAGTAACTCACCCATTGTGCCGCCAGAAATGTCCAGATTCTGCTAAAAAGAGAATTGGAGTTCAAAAGCATTGCCTTACTTTATCTTTTCCTTCCATGGTGGAGTATCATCTGATGTGAACATCTATAGTTTAATCTTTGGAAATTATTCAAAGTCATAGCAAATGCATATTTAGTTAAAATTAAAGAATATTGTCTGGTTAAAGTTGCACCACATGCAGTAGCTCTTCTCGATTTTTTATCTCCATTTGTGTTATTGCTAAAGATGAAGTGTTACCAGACGTTCTCTTTTAAGGCACATATCCAGACAGATTGGTCCAGGTTTTTCACACTGTGACCCATCATTCAGAACCAGGTTTATTTTTTTTAATTCATGTCCTTAGTGTGAAGATCCGGGGGTCACACAGCTCCCCAAACACCCGACACAATAGTCACATGCACAAGTCTCTGCACACAGACATTTATTATTTACATGGGAAAGCACTTTCCCTCACTCACCCCAGGAATGCACAGTACAATTGAGTGTCAAAGGCACAATGCAGCACAGCACTTTCCTTCTTCTTCTTCCTTGTCGTTGTCATTGTCATCATCATCATCATCATCTTCTTCGTCATCATCTACCCTCTCTTCTTCTCCTCCTCTACAGGCAAGCTTCAGCCACCTCCTCCTGACTCTGGCTCCTTTTTAAGCCAAATCCTGGAGCACTCCAGGCGGCTCATTAGGAAGGTTTGGAATTACTCCCAAGTGTGGCGGAAGCCCAAGGTGTGGCTCTGCAGCTCCCACAGTTCCCCCCGGCAGCATCCACAGAACCCAACAGGGCTGTGCTGACAAACAATAATTACCATACAGCTCAGTGGGAATCCGAGGTGCCGTTACAACCCAGGGGGGCTGCACCCTTCAAAAGCCATCTCCCCCTGTCCTTCCTTTAAGGAGGCATCCCAGCTTGGTAAAGATACCGGATATCCCTCACACCTTTCCATTAAGCTTTACATTCCATATAATCAGATGACCCCAGGATGGGGATAGCATAGATCAACATTTCTCAAACATTGCGCCAGGGTGCACATTGTGGAAGTACTTACATATGACCCCCAGCCCCCTCTAACATACAGAGAGAAACTCTAAGGGTGAGCCTGCTATTAGATGGAGAAAAAAACCCAAGTAGTGTTTTATTTTTTATTTTTTTTATTTTTGTGTCCTCTCTTTTTTGGCTTGGAAAGTAGAGAATCTGAAAACAGCTTCTAATGAATTGGCTGTTTTGAGAGAATTCTGTCTTATATTGTAGGAGGAAATATGACACCCTGCTGTGTCAGAGGTCAGCACTCTTGTGTCATATCTTAATGAAGCTTTAGTTTTAAAAATCCCTAATCAGAATGCACCCTCACGGTAACATTAAAAATATACCAAACCGAGAAGCAAGTGTGTTGTTTGTTGCTGAAATGGGAGAAGTCACTAGGGCAACACACTAAACAGTATTCAATTCTTATATCTCATCACCAAATCAGTTCTCCAGGAATACGTAGCCATATAAAAGCACATAAATTTAAAAATAAATGAAATCATTTTGAAACTGAACATAGCAGCTCTCTCAGCTTTCGGGGAGTTGTGAGTCACACTGACTTATCGTGTTGAATTAAAGCAGAATGTCACAGTCTGTTAAGAACAGATTTAGATCTACCTCTGGATGAAACCAATTAAAGAGATGAAGTGGGAATTCATTAGTTAAGGGAAAAAACAATCGCTATGAAACTTTGCATCATGAAAATACTCTCATTATATTTTTCAAACCTACTGATGTTGGTGCCTGATGGCTTGGGCCTGGAATGTCTTTTAGTAGCATCAAAGGTTACCAGCCCGTCACAAAGGACAATCCATCATGCACATTCTCCCACCCTCTCGTACAGCTGCCAGGGATGTTAGGACCCTAAACTTGTTCGAGTGTGGGAGGAAATTGGTGTGCATGGGTAGCATGTGCCATCTCTGGAGAAAGACTGAGTAGACTCCGGCACTTCTGACATTTGTGACAGCATTGAAAACTGTTGTGTTGAGCAACCACTTTATACTGTAAATATTCTTATCTATGCACACATATACCGTATGTACATATATAAAGCTGTTCCTAGGAATGGGCGGCAGTGGCGCAGTGGTAGACAGGGCCGGATTTTCCTATAGGCTAACTAGGCTTCAGCCTAGGGCCTCAAGATCAAGAGGGGCCTACATTCAAATTGTTAGCAAAATTAAAATTACACTATTCTAAAAACAGTGAACACTAAAACACTGAACCGAAAATAAGGAGAAATTCTACGCATATGACTAATAAACAAACATAAAAATGTATTGGTTAAGATCAACGCGTATTACGTAATTTTATTATCTCTCATGTAATTTACAAACTTAAAAATGGAAGGTGAAAGGGCCTCATAAGTGGAATAGCCTAGGGCCTCTTTTCATATAAATCCAGCCCTGGTGGTAGAGCTGCTGCCTCACAGTTAGGAGACCCGGGTTCGCTTCCCGGGTCGTCCCTGCATGGAGTTTGCATGTTCTCCCCGTGGGTTTCCTCCGGGCGCTCTGGTTTCCTCCCACGGTCCAAAGACATGCAGGTTAGGTGAATTGGCAATCCTAAATTGTCCCTGGTGTGTGTGTGTATGTGTGCGCACCCTGCGGTGGGCTGGCGCCCTGCCCGGGGTTTGTTTCCTGCCTTGTGCCCTGTGTTGGCTGGGATTGGTTCCAGCAGACCCCCGTGATATAGAGGGTTGGATAATGGATGGATGGATAGGAATGGGTTAAAATTAGAAACGCAGAAAACGTTTAAACACAAAACTCGCATGCAGAAGGGAACTGAAAATGTGTCATTGGATCTGTATCTTAAAGGTAATGTCTTTTTGTATGGCCTTGTATGTGGCCTGTGTGTAAATGTCAGCCTACCCCTTTGATTGCATTACCCAGGGTGCTGTGCAGTTGATGCAAACAGGAATGAGTGAAGAATCCACATGCTTTAGTGCTATGCTTTTTTAGCAGCAGTGAACAAGCAAAACTTTCAGGGGAAAGTAAAAACAAAACTGTACTTTTCAGTCTGAGAGAGGCGAGTACCTGATATTGAATCTGTTGGGGGCAAACGTTACTGAACTAATACTTAATTTCACAAGGTAGTTTGGGTGCATGGTTTCATGCTATTGATACCAAATTCTGACTGTATCATCTGTGGTCCTTAACAGAACTTGAGATTCATTAGGTATTTTTTTGGTATTTGGTACACCGCTCAGCTCAGGCTACGTTTTTCCAGTCTTCATATGTCCAGCTTTGCTGAGCCAGTGCACGCTACTTCAGCTTTCTGTTCTTGGCTTAGAGAAAAGGAACCCAACTCTCCACAGCCAGTGGCTTGCTGAGGAACTGAACCCATGTCTCTGGTGTTGTGAAGCAGCTGCATTTGCAACTGTGCCACTCATAAATAAACGATGCTTAATTTAACAAATTTAACACATGGGTAAGTGTCACTTAAAGGCACCCACTAAAAGCATATAAATATATTTATACATAAACAAATTAAGCGTTGTCTTAAATATATAAATGTAAGAGTAAATTACAGAGCTCTCAGGCTGTAATTTAATCCAAAGAGAATAAATTATAAGCCTAAAACATTTGATGGCTGTTGAAAGTTCATTTGTCTTGAAGTTAAACAAGAAATCCCAAAGGGCCTAAGCATATGAAGCATTAAATATTAACATCCTGCTAAAACTGCAGACTCTTAATAAGGTATTGCATATCATTTCATTGTGACTCCATTTTAATAAGTGCATGTCCTGGGCTGCTATTGTTATGCAGCTATTTAATTATTTCATTAAGTGAAGCTCCACGAAACATTTGCAGAGCCGTGAAGCCCTTTATCTGGTCAGAAAGGCAGAACCCGTTTTAGAAGCGACTCCTTGCCGGCTGCTTTTCCATCCTCGATAAATAAAACTGGGGGTCTGGAAATGATGTGTGAATCCGTTAAAGCGTGAGGAATTGAACTTGAGCTCGGGAGACGGCACCTTTCGTCATCTTCAAGGGAGTGTGAACAGATAGTAGATGAATATACTCGAGAAAGAGGATTGATGTGTCACCTCACCAAGTGAAAAATGACATTTCCTGCATTCCAAGGTCACATGTCGCATGCTGCGTCGCTGAACCAAAGGAGCATTGAGCGCGTCTTATAAAACCCGCTATAGTGGCTCACAGTCATCTGCTGCATACCTTAAGCCTGGCGTGCTTTCCAAAAAGCAGCTTTGAAATGTATTAGCAAAAGTCATTTTTATAAACATGTCAATTTAGTAAATCTTTTCAACGGTAATAACTTACTGAGGGTTGCCATAGTAACAGACACTTTTTTTATTTGTCAGATGCAGTCTTTCTTTAACCTTGTCTTCTGGAGGTCAATCACTTTTTTGTTGCCAAATTTAATCGTTCATTAGAATTAATTACCCTTTCCTCCATGATATTTACATTTTGATGAGATAAGGACAGTGCAGAGTTTCTGATGGGCCATGTTGGCTGATGTTTCACCTAACATGCATGTTTTTAGGATGTTTAAGAGGAAATGCACAGCTTTTAACAAAATTTTATTTGGTCATTATCTCAAAAAAGTCTGTTTCTGAAGAAGATATAAATAATGGCTTCAGAGATTTCCTCTACTTTATTGAGTAAAAGTATGCCAATGAAATAAATAAACCCATGATCCTTTTCAGTGAAACAAAAGGAAAAAATAGAGTGGAAAAAATTGCATTTGGGTTCTAAAAAAAACCCTAATCATATAATACATTTGGCAGGAGTTGTGTCCATTATACACATGTGCTTGTGCTAGCGTTCTGTGCCATTGTCCGTCCACCCGTCTCCTTTGTAACCCCCCTCATTCCATCTTTCATCTCATTTTCTGAAACTGCTCCTCCTGGTGAAGGTTGCAGAGGTGGCAGACCAAGTATGTCAGACCAGATTTCCCTGCCACCAACAATAAATTCCAGCTCTTCCTAGGGAATTCCCAGGCTTTCCCAAACCAGCCGAGAGAAATAATCCCTCTAGCGTGTTTAGGGTCCGCACCCAGTGAGACGTGCTCAGACCCACTCTAGAGAGAACTGCCAACGGGACATCCTTACAACATGCCAAAACCAACTCAGCTTGCTCCTCTCGATTCTCCTTTCTGAGGCTCTGCTGAATTGTATAAATTCTCACCCCATCACGGATTTGCAGCTCAGCTACCCTGTAAAGAAACCTCATTTGGGCTGCTTGTATTTGCAAACTCATTCTTTTGATCCTTACCCACAGATCATGATCATAGGTGAGGACAGGGATGAAGATTGACCGATTAACCTAGAATTTTGTCCATAGACTCAGTTCCTGCTTAACCACCACGGATCGGTATAGTACCTTCAAAACAGCTGTAATTGCTCCAGTTTAGTTGTTGATCTTACATTTCCTTTTTCCATAACTTGTGAACAAGATCCCAAGATAGTTCAGCTCTCCTGCTAAGGGCAGTTGTTCCCCTGACCTGGAATGAGCAATCCACTCTATTGTGAGAGAGAACCATGACCTCAGACTTGGAGCTGCTGGTCCTCATTCCAGACGCTTTACACGTGACAGCAAATTGCTCAAATACACTGAAAGGATGCAGTCCGATGAAACAAAGAGGACAACATCTTCTGCATAAAGCAACAATGCAACCCCTACCATACCCTACCCTGCCAGACACCCGATATTCTGTCCATGAAAACCACAAACAGGATTTTCGGTGATAAGATACAGCCTTGATTGAGTCTGACACCCATGTTAAACATATTCGACTTAACGTCAAGTATCTGGACATTGCATTCATATAGGGATTGAACAGCATGCCAGAATGGCCCTGATACCCCATATTCATGCAACACTTTCCACAACACATGCAAAGGGACACACTCGTATGCTTTTTCCTAATCTAGAAAACACATGTAGACTGGGGTATCATACTCTTAATTCACCCTTCAGCAACTGCACCAGGGAGAAAAGCAGGTCCACTGTTCCATGGCCAGGATGGAATCCACATTGTTCCTACTGTATCTTTTGCTCCACCATAGGATGGAATCCACAGTGTTCCTTCTGTATCTTTGGCTCAACCATTGGACGCTGTCTTCCCTGCAGCACCCTGCCATGGGCCTGACCTTGGAGGCTGAGTATTGTGATCTCTCAGTAGTTGGAAGAACACACCCTCTGGTCACCCTCCAGCCCTCCTTCCATTGCAAGATTATACAGAGCTGGAAGCTATCCCAGTAGAAGTGGGCACAAAGTAGAAACTCTCGTTGTAAAATTCACTCATGCACACATCCATACTGGGTGTTAGTGTCATCTATTAGTCTAACACAAACCTTTGGAAGTAGAAAAAATAACAAAGTCGACAAGAGGAGAGAATATCAACTTCATGTTAAAACCAGTGGTCTCTGTAGATGCAAAGGAAGTTTATGAGCCGTAAAACCATAAGGCATTCATTCGAAAATGTGAACTCCTACTCCTTATTGGAAGCAGGTGTACGACACTCCATAACTACTTATCATGTACTACTCTGGGGTAGAACAAATTCTTATTCTAGTCAGACTTTACATGTAATTCCTAGGAATAATTCTGGGATGCTTGATAAATATGGGCACTGGACTCTGACTCCAGAAAAATAACACAGAATTGTTACCAATCGATACATCTGTCAGAATTGCCATCAGCAACATCTGCTTTATATCAAATAGCAAAATACCCGCGCTTCGCAGCGGAGAAGTAGTGTGTTAAAGAGGTTATGAAAAAAAAAGGAAACATTTTAAAAATAACGTAACATGATTGTCAATGTAATTGTGTTGTCATTGTTATAACTGTTGCTGTCTTTTATATATATATATATATATATATATATATATATATATATTATATATATAATATACACACACACATAAACATTTATATACATATACATATATATACATATCTACATATACACATCTACATATATATACACACATACATAAACACACACATAAGACTTACTGACTGAAACGGGCTTTCATTGACAATCATGTTACGTTATTTTTAAAATGTTTCCTTTTTTTTTCATAACCTCTTTAACACACTACTTCTCCACTGCGAAGCGCGGGTATTTTGCTAGTATATATATATATATATATATACATATACACACATACATGCAGTTTTAATAACACAGAAATCAATATAAACATTAACATCATTATCATATGAGAATATGAAGTAATATATAAGAAGCACTTTTCATATAAATATAAATTATTAAACAGTAAAATCTTCTTCTGTAATTTGCTACCGTGGCAATTTGTGTGTCTGTCCAGGATTTTAAATGACCTGTAGCTCGCAAACCGTTTCACCTATACACTTGAAATGTGGTACACATATAGTACGTCACGTCTACTATCCGCTTTATGGGTGATGATTGTATTACTCTTTTTATCTTTATTTTATTTTATTGTAGAATCAACTCCTATCTGCGCACACCAGGGCGGCCGTGGGCGGATGCGTATGGTGTATTCACTCCATGTTATCGTGCATTGCGCTGTCAGTGGTATTTTGATAAAAGAATTTGAACAACATATAAGAAGCGTATAAATTATTAAACAGTAAAACATTAACATTTAAGAAGTAAAGTTACATTAAGTACTACTGCAGTGCCTTCGGGTATACCTCATTTTTTGTTTGCCCATTACATGCTTAAATGTATACATTTTTTGGTGCACCTACCCGAGAACACGCGACATATAACCGAGCGTGTGAGAAGCATGGATTTTAAACACGCGTTGAGTTCATCTGCTGGTCTCCGTCGTGGAATAACTGGTAATGTTTGAGTAAAATGTACAGCGAGTAAAACGACATTACCTCCTATTTTTTTTTTTACGATCTCTGAGATCTTGCTTTTTTCGGTTCAAGGCTTCATAAGCTCTTTTATGTTGTATGGTGTACTTATCCCAAACCATCATCTTTGAATGTTGCAAGACTTTCGCCTTGTATGTAGATCGGGGTAATTACATTCATTGCATTCCTAGTCTGAATCACAATCTGATTGTATGGGTGGTTACCTGCCAGTGTAGGGTTGCCACCCATCCTTTAAAATACGGAATCGTGCTGCGTTTGAGAATGAAATTGCGCGTCCCGTTTTGAATCAATACTGGACGGGATTTATCCCGTATTTTTTTTATCATTTTTTTTTTAAAGCAGCGTCTCATGCAAATCATCCCACACGCATTTTATGAAGATGCCTCCTTTCCTACTTTTGATTGGGTAATACTTGATGTCATCGTTAGTTTGATTGGTGTTTTTAACTGTCCAGTGAGGAGGGCGTGTCTTTTAAGTACAATCTGCAAAGTGTTGGCACTGAGATGTGGCGTCAGCGCCATAGTTGAAGCCCCTAACGTTGCGGTCAGCAAGTCGGCTAACATCCGCCATGTGCCGTCTTTCAGTTGCGAGAAGCAGATCATAGAATGGTTGAAACTGTTGCCTCTAACGTTGCGCCACGGCGTGTGGTTCGTTTATACCTCGTGTCTTCTCATTAAACTTTTATCTCGCGAATATGTTATCGCAATCCGCAGCGGGAGCGTTTCTATAAACTTAATTTAAACTTACGTTTTACACCGTGCTTTGTTTCCCTTATGAACATGCTTGTATGCTTAACTCGCTCCGTTCTCAATTGTTTAATTAATTTTTTGCTCTTCGCTGTTTGCGGCTGTTCCTCCATTTCCCCCTACTTCGTTCTTTTATCTTGCGAATATGTTATTGCAATCCTTAACGGGAGCGTTTCAATAAACTGATTGAAAATAGTTTTGCATTTACGTTTTTAGTAAAAGGCGAGCTTTTAAGCTTGAGAAATCACCCTGTAAATGCACACGTTTAATTGGACATGTGTTAATATGTATGGTTACACAGTATTAAAAGACAGTGAACAACGTCAGTTACCTTTCTTCCCGCGTTTGATAAAAGGTGAGCTTTTAAGCCTGAGAAATCACCCCGTAAATGCACACGTTTAATTGCACATGTGTTAATATGTATGCTTACACAGTATTAAAAGACAGTCAAAAATTAACGTCATTTACCTTCGTTCCCGCGTGTGACTCGTGCTGTAAATGTCTTCCTTGTTTTTAGTTCACGTGATTACGTAGGAGGCGTGATGACGCGATACGTGACTCCGCCTCCTCCATTACAGTGTATGGACAAAAAATATGTTCCAGTTATGACCATTACGCTTTGAATTTCGAAATGAAACCTGCCTAACTTTTGTAAGTAAGCTGTAAGGAATGAGCCTGCCAAATTTCAGCCTTCCACCTACACGGGAAGTTGGAGAATTAGTGATGAGTGAGTCAGTCAGTCAGTCAGTGAGTGAGTGAGTCAGTCAGTCAGTCAGTCAGTGAGGGCTTTGCCTTTTATTATTATAGATGAACAAAACCCCTAGACCTGTAGTTGAATGTACTGTAGTTTACTGGAGGGCAGTGAGTGGCAGCATTCTTTAGCATTATGGAAGGACAAAAACAACAACAACAAAACACTTGCAATATCCTGTACCTCGTTACTTGCATCAAGACCTTTTTTTGCTCAACTACAAGAATCCTAATCTGCTTTGTACAACTCAGTGTGAAAGTTATGTTCTATATTATCTAGAATCTGACAAGTAGTCATTAATGTAATTTTAAAGTAATCACGGTGGGTCTGTGCTGAACCTTTATATTTTATTATCTGTTTTATTCTATAGTATATGAAGCACTACTTTAGGAGGGCTTTCTTGCCATATACAGTGCATCCGGAAAGTATTCACAGCGCATCACTTTTTTCACATTTTGTTATGTTACAGCCTTATTCCAAAATGGATTAAATTCATTTTTTTCCTCAGAATTCTACACACAACACCCCATAATGACAATGTGAAAAAAGTTTACTTGAGGTTTTTGCAAATTCATTAAAAATAAAAAAATTGAGAAAGCACATGTACATAAGTATTCACAGCCTCTGCCATGAAGCTCAAAATTGAGCTCAGGTGCATCTTGTTTCCCCGATCATCCTTGAGATGTTTCTGCAGCTTAATTGAAGTCCACCTGTGGTAAATTCAGTTGATTGGACATGATTTGGAAAGGCACACACCTGTCTATATAAGGTCCCACAGTTGACAGTTCATGTCAGAGCACAAACCAAGCATGAAGTCAAAGGAATTGTCTGTAGACCTCCGAGACAGGATTGTCTCGAGGCACAAATCTGAGGAAGGTTACACAAAAATTTCTGCTGCTTTGAAGGTCCCAATGAGCACAGTGGCCTCCATCATCTGTAAGTAGAAAAAGTTCGAAACCACCAGGACTCTTCCTAGAGCTGGCTGGCCATCTAAACTGAGTGATCGGGGGAGAAGGGCCTTAGTCAGGGAGGTGACCAAGAACCCGATGGTCACTCTGTCAGAGTTCCAGAGGTCCTCTGTGGAGAGAGGAGAACCTTCCAGAAGGACAACCATCTCTGCAGCAATCCACCAATCAGGCCTGTATGGTAGAGTGGCCAGATGGAAGCCGCTCCTTAGTAAAAGGCACATGGCAGCCCGCCTGGAGTTTTCCAAAAGGCACCTGAAGGACTCTCGGACTGTGAGAAAGAAAATTTTCTGGTCTGATGAGACAAAGATTGAACTCTTTGGTGTTCAATGCCAGCGGTCACTTTTGGAGGAAACCTGGCACCGCTCATCACCAGGCCAATATTATCACTACAGCGAAGCATGGTGGTGGCAGCATCATGCTGTGGGGAGATTTTTCAGCGGCAGGGACTGAGAGACTAGTCAGGGTAAAGGGAAAGATGACTGCAGCAATGTACAGAGACATCCTGGATGAAAACCTGCTCCAGAGCGCTCTTGACCTCAGACTGGGGCGACAGTTCATCTTTCAGCAGGACAACGACCCTAAGCACACAGCCAAGATATCAAAGGATTGACTTCAGGACAACTCTGTGAATGTCCTTGAGTGGCCCAGCCAGAGCCCAGACTTGAATCCGATTGAACATCTCTGGAGAGATCTTAAAATGGCTGTGCACCGACACTTCCCATCCAACCTGATGGAGCTTGAGAGGTGCTGCAAAGAGGAATGGGCGAAACTGGCCAAGGATAGGTGTGCCAAGCTTGTGGCATCATATTCAAAAAGACTTGAGGCTGTAATTGCTGCCAAAGGTGCATCAACAAAGTATTGAGCAAAGGCTGTGAATACTTATGTATATGGGATTTCTCAGTTAATTTATTTTTAATAAATTTGCAAAACCTCAAGTAAACTTATTTCACATTGTCATTATGGGGTGTTGTGTGTAGAATTCTGTGGAAAAAAATGAATTTAATCCATTTTGGAATAAGGCTGTAACATAACAAAATGTGGAAAAAGTGATGCACTGTGAATACTTTCCGGATGCACTGTAGCTCTCTAACTTGAGTTTCATGGATTGTATTCAGAACTTATCATTTTATTTGCTATGTTTTGAATTGGATTGTATTTTGTTGTTGCATTTTGTTTTTTTAATTATTAAAAGAAAAAGTGATACCAAATAACTAAGGCCCACTACTATGTCTGTTGTGAGGTGTCAGTCAGACTCCATTGGGCCAAGCATGTGTTAAAATACTGTAACTCAGTAAAGCCGCCACTTAATTGATTGGGGCATCTTGTTCCCTGTGTTGCTGAAGATGCAGAATATCATTAATGGTTCAGATCAATTATGTATAGCTGATCTAGAGAAGCCATAAACAGAGCAGCTCCTGAAATGTTCGATGTGTTCCCTACTGTCGTTCGGATGCTCTAATGAGAAATACATGCTGTAAAGTAATTAATAGTGGGGTGCAAGAAAAGAACCCTGGGGACTAGGAATCATTTCTCTTGTCACTCAAGTTCATCTGCTTTTTTCTTAATATTAAGTCTGTGTAAAATATTATATTCAATATTTTGTGCACGATGTTCATAGGGCCTTAGTTTTCAATGTGGCTTCTAATATTTCTTTTAATTGAATTATTGTTGGAATCACTTGAGGGTTGGTGTGACTTGAGCTGCTGTCTCAAAGATCTGGAATCCTTGATTCAGATATCAGATTAGTTCTTACACACTCTTCCTGTGGCTGTGTAGGTTTTCCTTTGGGCATTGATTGGTGATTCCATAGTGGCCAAATGTGTGCCCTGCTGTGGACCTGCCAGGTCTGTTTCCTGTCTTGTGCTCAGTGTTTCAGGCTCTGGCCCCGCTGCACCCCTGAATTGGGTGAAGTGGATTAGAAAATGTTATGTTATTGGAATCTGTCATAATGATTAGTGTTGCTGCCTTACACATTCAGAGTCCTTAGTCCGGATGCCAGTTTGGATCATGTTTGTGCAGAGTTTGCATGAGCTCCCTGTGTTTGTGTGGGTTCTTCTTTTGCTTCCTTGCTTTTCTTTCCACATTCCAAGGAGATGAAGTTTAAGGTAATGATAACTCTGAATTAATGAGAGTGGGGTGTAGCCTGGAATGGACTGGTACCCTGTTTATGGCAGTCTGTCTTCTACCTGGTATTGGTGGGGTATGCCTTCTCTCGTGACCCTGAGCTAAATTAAGCAACTTTGAAAATTAATTCAGTAGGTCAATTGAGAGTTAGGTATGTCATAAAGCTTTTCATTGATTGTTTTTATTTCCATAAGTCTTCCACTAACAAAATAACACTCATGATAAATATGGATTAAACGGTGATAATACTGCAAGAATCACTTAATTTTAGCATAACATTCTCATATCCATTTAATCAATAGTCAGGATATAAAGGCAAAGTCTTCTTCAGTCGGAAGTAAATAGGGAACAAGGCAGAAACCCACCCTGGATGACATATCTGTCCATTGCAGGGCCCAATCGTGACCACACAGGTCCATCTTAGCATCATCAATTAACTTAACATGCACAGCTTTGGAATGTGGGAGGAAAACTTTAAAAATCCATGTGCAAATGGGAAAAACATTCATACACCGCCCTACATGTATCACCACTTCAAATCCATAAAATTAGAATTAGATGATCCAGACTGGCAGGCATTGATTAGAACCTCCTTAGGGAGTATGCAGGTGGAACCTGTCTTATTTAAACCACAGTTATTGAGGGCCTGGTGTTCTCTTTGCTATTGACGTGTATGCTGTCATCAGGCCAAGTATCAAAAGAGGTCCCTATGGCCCCCAGAAAGAAGGTTGTGGATGCCTGTGAGTCTGGCAAGGGATTTAAAAAGATTGTCAGATTATCTGAAATCAATCATTGCACTGTAATGAAAATCATCTACAAGTGGCACAGATTTCAAACGACTGTTAATTTGTCCAATACTGGCCAGCCCAATGTCAATGTCAATTTATTTATATAGCACATTTAAAACAACATAGTAATGCTGTGGTCAGAGTGCTTTACAATAATAGAATAAAAGAAAAACAAAACAAATTAACATAAAACATAAATAGAAATAAAATATATGAACATAAAATAAAATACATAATAAATAGAAGTAATGTTATATACATAAAAAATAGAAGTAATGTAATATAATCACAAAGAGGAAACCATCAGTATTACTGAAGGTCATGGAATGCAAGTGAATAGAAATGAGTCTTTAGTCTTGTTTTGAACAGTTCAATTGTAGACGACTCCTTTATGTGATGAGGTAAAGCGTTCCACAGGCGAGGCGCAGCAGCTGCAAAAGCCCTGTCCCCCTTAGTTTTACACTTGGTACGAGGGACAACAAGAGACAGCTGACCAGAAGGTCTAAGCACTCTAGACGGCTGATGTAAAACACACAGTTCAAATAAATAGGGAGGAGCAAGCCCATGTAAAGATTTAAAAACTAGCAGCAGGATTTTAAAATCAATTCAAAAACTGACAGGCAACCAGTGTAAAGAAGCTAAAATAGGAGAAACAGAGTCATACTTTCTTGCCCCAACCAGAAAGCGAGCGGCAGCATTTTGTACCAATTGTAACCTGTGTATCAGGGATTTATTAATCCCAGAATACAGCGAGTTGCAGTAATCGAGGTGAGAAAAAATAAACGCAAAAGTAGCTATCTCAAGATCCCTAGAAGATAAAAAAGGCTTTATCTTACCTAATAGACGAAGTTGGAAAAAGCAACTCTTGACTACAGAATTTACTTGTTTCTCAAAAGAGAGGTTACTATCAAAGGTAACACCAAGATTGCGGACTTGAGGTTTGGAAAAGACAGAGAAATGGCAGAGAAGTCCAAGACCAATTTGGGCTTTAGCTAATGGACCCACTATAAGCACCTCCGTTTTATTTTGATTTAGATCAAGAAAATTATTAGACATCCAGGATCTTAATTCAAACAGACAGTTGTGGAGTTAATTTGTTGTAGAGTTGCAGACAGGAATATAAACCTGAGTATCATTAGCATAGCAATGAAAAGAAATGTTAAATTTCCTAAAAATCGCTCCAATAGGGTGAAGGTATATGGAGAATAGAATAGGACCAAAAATGGATCCCTGAGGAACACCATATTTAAGAGGAGCAGTAGAAGAAGAAGATGAATTAAAAGTCACTGAAAAGTGTCTACCAGTTAAATATGACCTGAACCAGTTAAGAGCAGCCCCTTTAAGCCCAACAAGATGTTCAAGCTGCAACATCAATATCTCATGGTCAATAGTGTCAAAGGCAGCGGACAGGTCAAGGAGGAGAAGGACTGCCGCATCACCTGAGTCAGTAAATAAGAGAGATGTCATTGAACACATTCAGGAGTGCCGTTTCAACACTATGATAACGCCTAAAGCCAGATTGGTAGATCTCAAATAAATTATTGGAGTTAAGGTGATCAACCAATTATATTATAAATAATCCATCCATCCATCCATTTTCCAACCCGCTGAATCCGAACACAGGGTCACGGGGGTCTGCCGGAGCCAATCCCAGCCAACACAGGGCACAAGGCAGGAAACAATCCTGGGCAGGGTGCCAACCCACCGCAGATTATAAATAATTCTTTCTAAAATTTTAGCCAGAAATGGCAGATGGGAAATTGGACGAAAATTGGGTAAAACTCCAGGATCTAATTTTGCTTTTTTTAGACGGGGACGGACTGCAGCATGTTTAAAAAATGAGGGCACAACCCCCGAACTAATAGAATCATTGATGATGGCTAATAAGGGTGGGCCCAACACATCAAAGGCTTCCACTAAGAGACATGGTGGTACAATATCCAGAGGACTGGGGGCTGGTTTAAGGGTGTCAATAGTTCGTTTTAGCTGTGAAAGTGAAACTAGATCAAAGGATTCTAAGACAATGTCATAATTAACAGTAGAAAGTTCGTAGCCCGTTCGAACAATGCCACGGTGGATAGTATCGATTTTGCTGACAAAGAATGATAGAAACTGGTCACATGAATGAACAATGCTATTTAATCCCATCGCAGAGTGAGGGTGAATGGCAGCATTAATTGAATTAAATAAGACCCTAGGATTCTTTGAGTGATGGGATACTAAGTCGACAAAGAAGTTTTGTTTCGTTATCTTAACTTCGGCCTGGAAATTGAAAAGAGAAGTCCTAAAAATCTGTTTAGAGACAATCAGTCCATCTTTTTTCCAACGCTGTTCAGCAGTTCGACAGGCGCGGCACAGTGATCGTGTATTTTCATTAAGCCAGGGAGCAGGTCTACCCTTATTACTGCGTATCTTGGGTGGAACAATTGAGTCTAAAATCGTTTTACAGGAGGAATTAAATTTTACAACAGACTCATCGATACCATTATTTTGGTCATGCACATAAAGACTAGAGAAAATGGTTTTAAAATCAGATATAATAGAAGAATTTAAAAAGCGCAAGTAGTGTAGGGGACAGCTATTAGTCAGGACATAACAGTAATATTCAGGTCCATCATTATAGAAAAATGATCAGTAAAAGAAACATCACATAAGTCAATATTATTCACTGAAATATCACGGGTAAGAACGAGATCAAGGGTGTGACCAAGAGAGTGGGTTGGCGTATTAATATGCTGTATAAAATCAAATGAGTTCAAAAGTGATAAGAAGTCATTGACCAAAGGTTTCGATTGACAACAAACGTGAATGTTGAAATCACCAACAATAAAAACTTTATCATGAGAGAGGGTGATATCAGCCAATGCAGCAAATGTCCAGTGTCCAGCAAATGCAGGACAAGAGCTGACCATTTGATGCCAAATAAGTCTCCAAGGGCCCAAAAAGTTCAATGCGGTATCTGCAGATAACTCTTGAAATAGTTTGTGTTAAAGTGCATGCATCTACAATCAGAAAGAGACTGCACTAATTTAACATGCTTGCAAGGCGTGCCAGGAAAAAGTCATTGCTGTTAAAAAAGAACATTAGAGCAAGGCTACGATTTTCCATTAAACATATAGGCAAAGACAAAGCCTTCTGGAACAATGTGATCTGGACAGATGAATCAAAGATGCTGTAGATAGATAGATAGATAGATAGATAGATAGATAGATAGATAGATAGATAGATAGATAGATAGATAGATAGATAGATAGATAGATAGATAGATAGATAGATAGATAGATAGATAGATAGATAGATAGATAGATAGATAGATACTAGAATTGCTTGGTTACAGTAACAGTAGACGTGTTTGGCACATAATGAAGACAGTATTTCAGGAGAAGAACCTCATACCAACTGTGAAAAATGGTGGTGGAAATGTTATGGTTTGGGGTTGCTTTGTAGCCTCAGGGCCCAAGCAGCCCACTGTGAATTTTTCACCATATCAAAGTGTATTTGAGAGGGAATGTGAGGCTATCTCTCCGAAAGTTGATGATGAACCAGAAGTGGACCTTTCGACACAATAATGATCTGAAGCACACTAGCAAATCCATCAGGGAATGGCTCATAAAGAACAAATGGAGGGTTATGGACTGGCCTAGTCAAAGTCTTAATTTGAGTTTTAATTAAACATTGTAGGGGGAGCTTTGAAACCAGAAATATGTGCAAGAAGACCTACACACCACCCAACAATTTCAAGTTCATATCAGAGACTGGTGGGCAGTTTTGCAAAACACCTTTGTCTTGAGAGAGAATGGCATGTAGGTGAACTTTCTTTCTTTCTTTCTTTCTTTCTTTCTTTCTTTCTTTCTTTCTTTCTTTCTTTCTTTCTTTCTTTCTTTCTTTCTTTCTTTCTTTCTTTCTTTCTTTCTTTCTTTCTCAATAGACCATTATATTTATTGATATTTTTTGTTGAATAAATTATTTAAAAGTCAAAGATTCCTTGTGTTTTTGCTCAAGTATATCACCTTTATCTGTTGGCACTGTTTTCACGAAGATCTGCTGTTTCCCTGACCAAATACATTAAAAATGTGAACTATTCTCTTGGAGTGCCCTTACTTTTTTCCCATGACTATACATAGCATAGTTTCTGCACATATGCTGGACTGATTTAAAAGGAGTAACACTTAATGTTCAGTCAATGATGTGTATTAACATATTTAAACTTAAGCCTCCTGCCTCTCAAAACAACAAGGCTGCAAACAGAAGTTCTTAACTGTCAATATTAAAATTTACTCAAGGACTCCTTGTATAAATTGGTCATTCACAACATGACATCTTTGGCTTAATGTAATGTGGAAGCAATTGGTGCGTGCAGATATCTACAGTAAATTATGAAGTTAAATTGTGCATGAACATAAATAAATAATAAAATATATGCCAAAAAAAACCTTGTAATGTTTGTAGTTTAGCCCCAGTATCTTTTCCCACTAATTAGTATTTAAATTTCCCCCTTGGAACTAATAAAGTGCTATCTATATCTATCTATCTATCTATCTATCTATCTATCTATCTATCTATCTATCTATCTATCTATCTATCTATCTATCTATCTATCTATCTATCTATCTATCTATCTATCTATCTATCTATCTATCTATCTATCTATCTATCTATCTAGATTATTACCTGAAGAAACTCTGTCTATACCATTTGATTGCCTCAGCTCTTTGCTGAGGCATTGGCTATTCTAGTTCTTGTTGCTTGGCTCTTCTTTTGTACGTCTCTTGGCTTGTTGTTCTCTTCACCAATTTTGTTTTGGATTTTTGAGTTTTTGCTGTTGTTCCCAGCTTTGATTCTTCACTGAAGGCTATGTCACATTATATGACTTTTCCGGTGAATGTCAGTCTTAACCTTAATTCATTTAATCTTAGTGAGTCGGAGGACAGTGGGTGGTAGGCTTCTATGAAGGCCAATTGCGTAAATTGACATGCCTACTGTAGACAGGCAGAATACCTGAGGATAACTATGAGTGCAAAGTGGCCAGAAGATGACAAAGAAGTGAGAAATTGTGGTCAAAAAGTAAGCAAGGATTAAGATACCAGGCAATCCAAACAATAATGAGAAACCAGGAACCAACTGGGCAAAATGAAATTGAAAGTCAAATGTAGAATGTGGTGTATTCATTTAGGTGTAGTGTAGTGTGAAGTTTGTTTTCTTGTTGCTTTTGTTAATGTTGAATTACTTTCCATGATTTTCGTGATTACTGTTGGTTTTGCTTATTGTTCTGCATTTGTTTACTATCATTTGAAATGTGAGTTTCTTCCATGTGCTTTGTGTGTGGTGCCCAAGAAGCAGGGCCATCCTGACGTCACCGCTCCTCAACCACTATCAGGCTATTTAAGTCCCAAAACAAGAGGCACCTCAAGTTGTTGTGCATTGAAGTTGTTAAGAGTGTCCAAGTTTAGTGTTTTTGGTTGGATTTCCTGGTTTCTTAATTACTTTTTGCTCTGAACTTTGGATTATTCTTCTAGATTGGGACTTGGTTACCCAGGTGTTATGTTTCAACCAGGCTGGGATTCAAACTCCACTTTTATGTTTGTTTTGTTCATACTTGATTCTTTAGTTCATGTTAGTATTGGTGATCATTTAGTTTCTATGTGTCTGGATATTTGCTACTATGTTCTGTTTGTGTTGGGTGGTGCTGGGTGGCTCCACAAGAGGCAGGGCCACCTGTCTATCAGCGTCAAGGGACTGATCTCAATCCTATAAAACTGGGAAAACAAGCAGTCCTTTGTGGTTCATTGAACGCACTGGCATTGGTGAGTTTCTAATGGGATTATTCTGTGCCTTTGTCAATTTACTTGATTTTTGACCTTATAGCTCTGTTTTCAACTTTGTATTCTGGATTTGTATATTGGGACTTGGTTTGCCGTGGATTGCCTTTTCAGACATCTCCTGCTATGCCTTTGATACTCTTCAGAGCTTGACTGCTTTCAGAGCATTTTTGTGTTAATAAATCATTTATTTTTAAAGATTCCATGTTTGTACTTTTTGTGACTAGCTGGGGTTTGATGGTTTGCCCCCTCAAGTGGGTATTTTTGAGTCATTTTTGGAACTTATTGTGCTTAGGAACTCTGGGATTGCAGTTTATGAAAACTACTCATTGTGAATTCTTTTTTGTTATTATTGTTTTTTACATTGAATTTACATTTACATTTATTTGTTTAGCAGACACTTTTATCCAAAGCGACTTAGAAAAGAGGTCAGCATAATCGAGTACACATTAGTCTGGAAACAAGTGCTACAGGACAAGGTTACAAAATTGATCACCAAAAGTGAAGAGCTACTAACAATTACTTAGTTACCAAACATTAACAAAACCAGTATTAGTTAGAAAGAAATTCACCAAATGACAGTCTTCAAACACTTCTTAAACACATTAAGGGAGTCAGAATTTTGGATGAAGGTGAGCAACTCATTCCACCAGCTAAGAGCAAAACATGAAAAGTAGAGGTGGCATCACCAGACACCATTCATCAGGAGACCTGAGAAGGTGAGAACGAGTATAGGACCTCCAAAGTGTCTCCATAGAGATAGATAGATAGGTGCTGACCAATTGACAACTCTGTAGACAAGCAGCAATGAATTGTACTTAATATGTCCTACTACAAGGAGCCAATGTAGTAATCTGAAAAGAGGAGTGACATGTGCCTGCCTTGGCTGGTGTTTTGTCTTGGTAGAGTGATATATTACTATAATTTCCCCTTTTTGTGTTATTAATGTGTAGTCTTTGTCAGAATGCCTTAAATCTCACAGACTTACCACTGTTTATAAGCAATTGTATCATATAACTTCTCCCCTCCTTCCCTTCTACATCTATAACCTCAGGCAATTACGTGTAGTAAAAGACAAGCAGGAGTTAAGTTACACTTTAAATAATGTATTATTGATAATATTCAAAAATAATAACAATAAGCAGAGTACAAGTGAACTCTGGCGACCATACAACTTGATAAATGCTGATGTGTAGTTTCAGGCGGCACACAGACTTGTAGTTACTTTAAATGTCTCTAGTTAAGTCTTCATTTGTGGTCAGCTTTCTTCAGAACAGGCTGCATGCCTGTCTCAATATGGCTGCCGAGCTGTGCTCTTCATTGTGTTGTCCTTTTCAGTTCACGGTGTGTGAGATGCTCCATCATCAGTTGATAAGAGAGAGAGCTAGGGAGGGGTAAAGCAAGCAAATGTATAGATTCTCTGTCCACACCCTACATCCAATAGGGCGTCATGGTACTTAAAGGCTTCTGATACAAGCCAATTGCAAACAGCCATACTTCAGACCAATGGGGCCGAAAATACGTTCACACCTGCCCCCAAAACCATTTGTTGAGCTGATGTTTGTCAGCTAGGTAGTCTGGCTTTCCTGTGGGGGTTGACTGAGAGAGTCCTGCAGAGAATCACTTGCCAAACTAGTTTGAGGCACTTCCCCCAACCCTGTTGTAAAATTACAAAGAGATTCAGTCCTAAAAGAGGGAGGGGGTACTTAACCATACAAATAAAGACATACAAAATATTTATCAAATTATATGCAGACTTTCACACCACATCAGCTACTGATACATTGTGGTACTCCTGCCAGTAAAGAGCTACAATAGTCCAGAAAAAACAAAATCCTGGACCAGGAGTTGTGCTGCATAATCTGTCAGATACAGTCTGTTTTTGCAGATGTTGTTTAGAGTGGATCTGCAGCACTGGGACTCTCTTGTAACTTGGTCAATTAAGAACATCTGGACACAGATCACCACCCCATGGTTGTGAACAGACTTGGCAGGTGTTAGCAATTCTTCACTCAAGCTGAACAGTGATGGGGCACTGAATAAAAGGACAAGCTGGGTTAATAAGAAGGTCGTTCCTTGCTAAGCTGAGCTGGAGATGGTGTTCCTTCATCCAGTTTGCATTATCACCGAGACATGCAGAGATTTTAACTGTTACTATGTGGTCCTCTAAAGGTACATAGCTCTGATTGGAAAAGCCATGGGATGATAGGGCCTAGGCCTATTAAGGTAGTGTATTGAGAGAAGAAGAGAGGACCCAGCACCAATCCACAAGGAACCCCTGTGCTTGCCTGGTGAACTCTTGACATCTCTTGCTAGAACACATGGTAGGATCTGCACAAAATGTAGGATTCGAACAACCTGAGGGCAGGCCTGGTGATGCCAAGGTCAGAGAGCATGGCATAGAAGATCTGGTGGTCTGATTGTGTCAAAGACAGAGTAGAGAACTAGAAGGATGAGGATAGATTTGAGATATATGAGACAGATTTTGGTAGCTCTACCTAGCCATAACATGATAGTAAGAAGGGATACGCCAGAATAATGTCTCCTCTTGAAGCCTGATGGATTAGGATTAAGCATTCTGTTCTGTAGAAAAGGAAGAGATGTGATTAGAGAAAGCACAATTCACAGGTTAATTAATTAAATTAATTAAATTAATGTGTTGGCATTTATGTAAAAACGCAAAGAGAAAAAAAAATCTTGAAATAGGTTAGGTTGAGAGATTATAGCTGAGACAGAGGAACGATTTGCGCTTCTGATTAGACCGATACTGACTGATGTTTGCACCAAATGTCCTTTTGAAAACCACACTAAGAGGCTTGTTCCATTCCTATCAATTTGGAACTGATGGTGCTGAAAGGAATACTGTTGCTGGTGTGAGAAACCAAAAATTTGCCTGGGGGTCTAAAGGAGATGGCGATGAAGGTGCTTTTGACAGTAGAGCTGGGACACAGTTTCTGTAAATGAATAAGGAGTCCACCAGGTTGGTGATTCTCTGAAGCAGCGTGTTGTTTGATTTGGACAAATAAAAGCACACAATCACACATGCTGGGCATAGGCAAATATGAAAACGGGAACATACTGCCTGCATCTCATCTGCTTAAAATGTATTTCACCCTGTGTTCTTGCAGATCTTTTCTAAAATACTTGCCATGTTACCCGTCTAAGATGGTTTGAAATCTAAGCAATCCATGTAGACCTCAGCGTTAATGCAATGCATATGTCTCTGTTACAGTATATTCAATATGGTATGGGATTTGTTAAAATAGTGTTAATGTTTAGGATGTGCCATCTGTTGGAATGACAGATGTAATGCCTATGTCTCTGTTATATTCCATTTTGTATGGGATTCATTAAAGCAGTGTTAATGTTCATGACACACCATATGTGTCTCTGTTACACATCATTTGGTATGGGATTTGTAAAAGTAGTGTTTGGAATAACAAATTGTATGCATTTTATTACTAAAAATGTTTGGGATATGCCATCTTTTGGAATGAAAGAGACATAGCAACTGGATGAACACACAGACACATATTCTTCTATCAAGGTGGACAGTAAACCACTACATAAAGCCATAATTTAACAAATGATATGGCATACTGTAGCATTTTGGATGATAGAAAAGCTCATTCTGTAGGCTGACATAATGAACTGAGAAACGATTGTGAACAATGAGTTAAGTAATTTGCACAATTTTATTACTCTGACTCTCATCACTTAATGAGTTTAAAGAAGATTGGCCAAAGCAAAGACAAGTTAAAAAAAAAAGGAAATTACAGTCACTACAAAAACAATTAGCGGCTTACACTTTGTTCATGTCCCTCTAATAAATGTAATTTTATTGGAGTATGTGAAGTGAATTAACCTTATTCCCTTGATTCACTCTTTATCAATATCCATGTTTAAAATCTTTCAATTTTAGTTTTAAACTATGTAATTGACTAACCTAGAAGCATTATTATTGATTATACATATTATCACGTTAATGTTATTTTAAGGTCAGACAGTGAAAGAGTATGGGCTGGCTGTCTGTACAGGGCGGCTTCCTGCCTTTCCCCCAGTTCTGCTGAGGCAGGCTCCAGCCTCAGAATACTAAGTTACAGTATATTAAGCAGGTTTGTGGATGTCATGCCATATAATTACAAAGAAAAAGGTCCAAAATATTGTCAATGTTATTATTAGTATGTTTTATTTATTAATTACTTTTATCCAGTGCCATTCACAAAGACAACCATAAAACATACAATTTGAGTGACTACAAACAATAGAAGAAAATTCAATGATAAGCACATAGATAAGATGATAAACTTACACTAAAAAAAAAAATTAAAGTTATTTGACAATTAATGAGGCCAATACAACAGCAGATATCCAGAAAGCGAGTGCACTGTATGTAGCGAGACTTGAATAGACTGCGCCCACTGTGACGACACCCCTGTAGTCTTCAGCTGACGGAGTTCTTCGCCTTTAAGGTTTAAGACAGTTGCTCTCTGCACTCCATGCAGGGTGAGGTGTGATTCCCAGTGCCAGGAAAGGTTGCCACCAAGTATCCGTCCATCTCTTCTGTACACCTGCCACTAATGTCACCCTAGTGAGAGTTACCTAAAACCCACTGTGTAAGCTGGCTAGTCATTGATGCTGTCATCAGAAAATGTAATGAAGCAGATGAACAAGGAGCCTACTATTGTCATTTCGAAGCTGAATTATTTTCTTATTATTAATAGTTCCTTCAGGCATGCATTGGATTATGCGTCAGTTATGTTTTTAAGTGTTTTTTGAGGATTTTGTTGACTTGACATATTTCTCAAACTCTGTCCTGAAAGTTTAAATAAACAAAGCTCTGCAAAACATCAAAATTAAATGAAATATTACACATTTTGAGGGACATGATGGTGCAGTGGTTGAGCGGTTGCTTCACAGTAAAGAGAGCAGGGTTCACATCCCTGTTTTGTGCTTAACTTATTCAGAGCAGAGCGCTTTTCTTTGTTTCTCCTCCAGTTAGAATCAGCTCTTTGAAATCCAACTAAAACTGCAAATGGGACAGCAGCAGCAGAATTGACAGAAGATACTGACTGACATGAAATGAATCAGTCAGTCAGTCATTTCCTAATCTGCTTTGTCCTGAATAATGGGGGGGGGGGGGTCTTACCCAATAATGGACTACATCTACTTAAATATGAAATCTTATTTGAAAATGAAAAAAATGTAAAGGTGTTTTTTCTGTCTATATTTCCCTATAATTTTAAAATGAATTCCTATAATTTTGTTTACAAAAATCAAGCTGCACATCACTGTAGGTGAGGCCATTGGTACATCAAAGCAAATCATTCTGCAAGTGACTCATTTGGTGAATAATGTTTGAAAAGGTCGTGAATCATTTCTACTTAAACAATTTCCTGCAGTCCATGCTCTTCGTGGGCTTGATTCTGTCACTGCTAACCCATTCAATAAATCGTTGACTTAAATTTAAATAAATGCCTTAAGTGAGCCTCTGCTGTGATGATGCTTGAATGAACACAGAACTCCTGATATAAAGTCATGTTTATCATCTTGATTTATATTACTTGTGTGCGTAATAATTATACTTTTTTATGAATAAAATATTGACATAATTAAAAAAACCCTAACTGGTGTGGGGAGAAAAAAATGGTACTGTCTAGCATGATAATTATTTTTTAGATTGTCTTTATACTTTTATTTGCATTTTAAATCGAGTCCATTCATTAGATAAGATTTCAGCATACAGGTGTCCCAGTCATGCAAAAGGTGTGTCGAGAACCATTAGAATGAGGCCTGCAAAGACGTGCTCTCTCTCTCTCTCACTCTCGCTTGTTCTCTTACTCTCGGTCTCTCTCTCTCTCTCACTCTGTCTCATTTTCTCTCTGTCTATCTCGCTCACTCACTCTTGCGTTACTCTCTCTCACTCTGTCTCGCTCTCACTATCGCTCTCACTCTCTCTCTTAGTGTTCGCGCTCTCTGTCTCACACTCTTCCTCACTCTGTCTCTCACTCATGCTTGCTCTCTCTCTCTCTCTCTTACTTTCTGTCTTGCTCACTCTCTCTCTCAGTCTCTCTCTCACTCTCTCTTGCTCACTCTCTCTCTCTGCCATTTTCCACCCATGGATGTTATCACTGTCTGCATTCAAAGGTGATACAGTAAAAGTCCAAGCCAGACTACAGTGATCCCTCGCTATATCGCGCTTCGCCTTCCGCGGCTTCACTCCATCGCGGATTTTATATGTAAGCATATTTAAATATATATCGCAGATTTTTTGCTGGTTCGCGGATTTCTGCGGACAATGGGTCTTTTAATTTCTGGTACATGCTTCCTCAGTTGGTTTGCCCAGTTGATTTCATACAAGGGACGCTATTGGCAGATGGCTGAGAAGCTAGATTGCTTACTCTTCTCTCTCTCTTGCGCTGATCCTGACGTATGGGGATTGAGCAGGGGGCTGTTCGCACACCTAGACGATACGGACGCTCGTCTAAAAATGCTGAAAGATTATCTTCACGTTGCTATCTTTTGTGCAGCTGCTTCCTGAAACGACATGCTGCACGGTGCTTCGCATACTTAAAAGCACGAAGGGCACGTATTGATTTTTGACTGAAAAACAAACTCTCTCTCTCTATCTCTCTCTCTCTCTCTCCCTCCCTGCTCCTGACGGAGGGGGTGTGAGCTGCCGCCTTCAACAGCTTTGTGCCGCGGTGCTTCGCATACTTAAAAGCCAAACAGCCTTATTGATTTGTTTGCTAGAGATTGTTTTCTCTATCTATGTGACATTCTGTGCTCCTGAGATGCACTCCTTTGAAGAGGAAGATATGTTTGCATTCTTTTAATTGTGAGACAGAACTGTCATCTCTGTCTTGTCATGGAGCACAGTTTAAACTTTTGAAAAAGAGACAAATGTTTGTTTGCAGTGTTTGAATAACGTTCCTGTCTCTCTACAACCTCCTGTGTTTCTGCGCAAATCTGTGACCCAAGCATGACAATATAAAAATAACCATATAAACATATGGTTTCTACTTCGCGGATTTTCTTATTTCGCGGGTGGCTCTGGAACGCAACCCCCGCGATGGAGGAGGGATTACTGTACAGAACATTCAACAAGCCACCTGGTAGTCTAAGCAAAGCAAACTGGTTATTATCCAGGTTGTATTGGTATTATTGTCACACTCCTGTTTTTACTTTGCTTATATTTGAGCACAACTGGGAATCTTTATTTAATCTATGAATGAATAAATGTGTAACAGTTTCTCCTACCTGTTCTGGTACTCTATCTAACTGCCTGGGGATGATGTTGAACTCCTGTAGCATTCAGCTCTGATAGTGTGTTAAGAATATGGGATATGGGACATTCTGTTAAGATCTAATAAAACGTTTACACGTCTACTACGACAAAACACCCACCAGAAAAAGTACAAAGGATTCCAGAATTCTGTATGAACAATATGACACAGAAAGAGGCAGGAGTTGGTGATGAGGCACAAGAGCAAGGTGTCATAAGTGGGTACATAAATAGCAAAATTATTTCAAAGTATTGCATATAAAAATCACGTAATACGTAAACTGACTATCAGTTCAAGTTGACTGTCACATGTACAGGGTACCATGACATGCTGACTTGCATGTCTGACAAATGTGCAATATATTGACAGCTTCTTGTGTCATGATAAGTATATATCTTCTGTATCTGTATGATGTAGTGCCTATCTATCTATAGATAGATAGATAGATAGATAGATAGATAGATAGATAGATAGATAGATAGATAGATAGATAGATAGATAGATAGATAGATAGATAGATAGATAGATAGGGGGCGCTCTCGCTCCCTTGAAGCCTCGGACACCACACCAGACACCAGGTAAAAGTCCAATAATTGAATTTATTGTGACAATAATGTGCACAAAGCACCCTCCACTCCACTATACTCATAAACAATACAATCAATAATCAAACAATAATCAATCCTCCACTCCCAGACGCGTTGCCACCCTTCCACCCAGCTCAGCTCAACTCTGGGATCTCCCATAGTCCTTTATATAGTCCGTGACCCGGACGTGTTTCGCTTTCTCTGTCCATGTGACTAGGAACACTTCCGGGTCAGATAAAAACTCCTTTTCTTCAACCCTGAAGCCCGTCATTTCCTCTGTCCACGTGCTTAGGACGCACTTCCGGGTTGTATTGAAAATACTCCTTGTTCCTCCCTTCTGCGTCCTCTAGCGGCCCCCATGGTATCCAGCAGGGCTGTGGATAAAAACTCCATTGTCCAAGATTCCCTGTTAGTCTTCGGGGCACCTCCATGCTACAGGGAGGGCTCCATCTGGCGGCCTGGGGGTATTGACCGGGATGAAAGGCCAGCCATATCCCACAATAGATAGATAGATAGATAACAGACCCATTGTTGAGTTGCCAAACATGACACGTCTAGGATGAAGCTGAGCCTCCACAGTTTGTCTTTGCAGATTTATGGAGAAATCACAGACTTACATAGGGAGTGACTGGGCCAAGAATCCAATCCAAGGCTTCTGAAGCTGGCAAGCTATGCCAGCAGCTGTGTCATCATGCCACAAATGATATATCCATCCATCTATTGTCGGAATGCAAGTTTACCAATAAAAGATTGCAGAAAGCTTTTAAGTTTAATAAAATTTAATGTAATAAAATTTTAAAATGTGACTCTCTCAGGCTGTTTCCTGACTTTCATTCAATGCTTTCATGATAGGCTGTGCCCCCTGTCACACTGAACTGGATTAAGTGACTTGATAATGTAATGTTACAGTGTTTTAGAAAAAATAATGGTGGTTTTGTTTCCATTGAGGTTGCTAAATAGAACAGGTGAAAAGAGATTTTCAACAGATATAATCACTTTAAAGGTAAAGAAATATTAAAATATGCCAATCACAGACAATTTATACATTATAACATAATATTATTAAACCTACGTAATGAAAGTTAGGGTCATGGTGGAAGGCAGGAACATAGTATGATTTCCCATAGTGTACAAGAATATGAAAAAATTAGAAAAATGTATTTTAGGAGCAATAGACTCTAGCATGAACTGTATATTATAAGTATTATATACTATGCACATTCAACCATATACGAGTATTACACAGCAATTGTCTAACCCTAATCCTAACCCCACTAACAGGAGATTTGCTTTATACTGAACACAGTTTCAGGCTGTTTTGAAGTGCAAGATGGCTAAAAGGGATTCAGATCACAAAATATAAAAATCACCACACGGGATCACAGTAATCTGCCACAGTTTAGGCCTCACCCCAGGCAGCCTCACTACAAAACCAACAGGCAGGTTTCAAGGCATGCCTAGGCCCAAACCTGGGCACTGGCTTTACAAGTCTGTTAAATACTTGTAAAATTAAATACTGAAAGATCCCTGTTTTGAGAAGACAATGCCTCCAAAGAATCTTTATAAATAAAAAATATATTTGTATGAATAAAAGAAAAACAGGAATTGCAAAACAAGGGAAAGTAAAGCAAAAATAAAGCAAAAAGGGTTTGCAAATCCAAAGCTAACAAATCCAAACTATAATCCAGTGATTAGTATCCCCAAAACTCAGTGGTGCAGTGTCTCACATTAATCCAAGGAGTCTGGTATTGGATATGAATTTCTGATGGATACTCTAATTTTGTCCCACATATGAAATAAATACATATTTGGTTATTGTTGACTCCAAATTAACCATTTGTGAGTGAATGTGAGAGGATGTAATGGACTGGCGTCTTGAACTGGTTCTTGTCTTCTAACTCCTCGCTGCTCTTGTAGCCCCTCTGTTATCACAAGCATATCCTAAATAAAGGAGATTTAGAAAGTGAATGTTTGGAAGTTTAACTCTAACTGCTGCTTTTTTGCTGTCTAATATCTGCACAAGGATGCAAATATATATAAAAATCTGTATAATACAGTACGTCTTTTCTATGTGTTGGAGATTTGTAATGCACTGCATAAGTAATTAATAAACATGTCATAGTATTGTCACATATGCATTATAGGGAACATCCATGTGACACTACTGAATTAGCTCATCAAAAGCACCCATTGGGAAAATGTGGTCACCAACAGCCTCAGTCCTTTCACCCGCAGACTAGATGATAAGTCACATGATGACATTTGACATCACTTCTGGTTTAGACTGCCATGCAGGCAGTTTAATATAACAATGTTCACTCAGGGCCATCTTAACAGCATCCGTAGAACCCCTTGTGAAACAGTGCTCTGGGACCCTGTTCTGATAGCAAAACAGAAACATACATAAGCACCAGAAACACTGTGGACCCCAATATTCCAGGGACTAGTGCCCATTGTACCCATACATTAAGACAGCCCTGTGTTCACTATTACAACTTCTTCAGAGGAGAATGGAGCTCTGCTATGAAAAGCCCTTTCGATCTCGTCTGCCTGAGAGTGGGTCTGAGGAATAATAAGGCTCAAAATCAATTTTTCATTCAGACTTATTGCTTAAACCTCCTTTATTTGTCCAGCATTAAACGGGGTCCCAGTTAGGCACCAACCTTTTATCTGTCTGCCTGTTGTCTTTAATTTAAAACATAGAAATTTCAGTAATACTATCAGACATTCTTCGAATCCATAAGTCTTAATTTCAGTAAAACAACAACTTCTTCTTCTTCTTTTGGCTCCTCCTGTTAGGGGTCACCACAGCTGATCATCTTTTTCCATATCTTCCTGTCCTCTACATCTTGTTCTGTTACACCCATCACCTGCATGTCCTCTCTCACCACATCCATAAACATTCTCTTAGGCCTTCCTCTTTTCCTCTTGCCTGGCAGCTCTATCTTTAACATCCTTTTACCAATATACACAGCATCTCTCCACTGCACATGTCCAAACCAACTCAATCTCGCCTCTCTGACTTTGTCTCCCAACCGTCCAACTTGAGCTGACCCTCTAATGTCCTCATTTCTAATCCTGTCCATCCTCGTCACACTCAGTGCAGATCTTAGCATCTTTAACTGCCCCCTCCAGCTCTGTCTTCTGCTTTCTGGTCAGTGCCACTGTCTACCATCCTGTAGACCTTCCCTTTCGCTCTTGCTGATACCCGTATGTCACAAATCACTCCTGACACTCTTCTCCACCCATCCCACCCTGCCTGCACTCTCTTTTTCACCTCTCTTTCACAATCGCCATTACTCTGTACTGTTGATCCCCAGTATTTAAACTCATCCACCTTCACCAACTCTACTCCCCGCATCCTCACCATTCCACTGACCTCCCTCTCATTTACACACATGTATTCTGTCTTGTTCCTACTGACCTTCATTCCTCTTATCTCCAGAGCATATCTTCACCTCTCCAGGGTCTCCTCAACCTGCTCCCTACTCTCTCTACAGATTACTATGTTCGTTGTTAACCCGGGGTTCGACCAGTCCAGTATGGAAATCTGTCTTGTTGTCCGCATGTTGATCTGGCAAAATTTTCTACTGGATGTCCTTCCTGACGTAATCCTCCTCATTTATTCGGGCTTGGGACTGGCACGAAGAAACACACTGGTTTGTGCATCCCCTGTGACTGGGTTAGTAAAACAACAACAATAACATTTATTTATATAACACATTTTCATAAAAATGATGTTGCTCAAAGTGCTTTACAAGATGAAGGAAGAAAAAGGAAAAATATAAACATAAGATTAGGCAATACTATATAGTAACAAAGAATAAAGTAAGGTCCGATGGCCAGGAGGACAGAAAAAACAAACAAAATCTGCAGGGGCTCCTTGGCCACGAGACTGCCCAGCCACCCACTGTGCATTCTACCTAACATAAATATATTTCAATCAGTCCTCATGGTTTTCAGGCTTCACATGGAAGAATTGGGCAATAATGGTCATGTAGACCTCTGGCCTTCAATCCATCAATGTAGGGACTGCATGGTGCTTTGATCAGGTAATGGTGGTGCAAATCACCATCACAGAAAAATGGAAAAAGAACAGCAGAGAAAACAAACTCACGTTGTGTATATGAGCCCTCCTAGATGGAGGAATACCTCACTGTAATAGGTGCTGAATTCCATCTCTTTGCAGAAATTTGCGCTACATGCTTTTTTAAAAATACATTTTCGTCTGGTTTACATTACTCTTATTCTGAAGGTTTTACAACTGGTTGTTAACAGCAATGCATAATTAAGTGGCACAGAGAATAAGGCTTCCTTTGTTTTGGCAGCGCCTCACTGAAGTTAATATTACATTCAGATTTCCCGTACTAGTACTCTCAGCTTTCAAAGTCAAGTGTAGCACATCTGCAATCATGTGAACAGACTCTCTTGTGAGATGCGTTACAGATTTGAATGCTGTCAACCTCCTGTCACAGACACATTGCTTCAAGAAACGAGCAAGAAAAAAGACCTCTGCATGCTTCACAAACTTGCTTTCATTTATGTATTGATTTATTTGAAAACTATTTGAATTCATGCTCATGAAAGAATTCTTTTCCCATATATCATGTTAAAGCAAATTCCATCTTAAATCATTGTACAATGCACTATATATTTCACTGTATATATAATATATACAGGGCCAGCACATGGGGTGAGGCAACAAGGCGATCGCCTCAGGCGGCACTTTGGCATGGGTGTCATTTTCATGAAACTTTTTTTAACATTATAAAATAATATTCTGTAAAATAAAAAGTGTGAACCTTAAGAGTTACTTATAAATCAAGTGCCTTATTTTTATACAGCCTTTAAAAACAATCAGAAATATTCGCAATTTAAAAGTTTAAAATTTCACGTAACGCCGTTCACAATGCCCACACTGTGAACACATGTCAGTACATGGTATTAGGGTTCCTTCTCCAAATTTTTCATATCGCTGGGGTTTGGTTGGCCGTTGAGCAATACTGGAGAAAAGTCGTGATGTTAAAAATGATTTGAAAAATCTGTATCAGCTGCTTTGTCTTTAAAAGTTCATTCTGCATTCAGACTACAGCAAAAAATGACTGAATGATGTTAAGCCATTGATTCAGACTTGACAAAGCCGTGTACCAATATTTATTCTCAATCTAAGAAATGAATAAAAATCGATTCCTCAGACAGATGTTACGTAATAAACATGAATACGAACTACAGTACATGCTGATTTCAATTGCAGTAATACAAGTTGGAGATACAGGAGGTTGTTCAGTGGTGTGGGAATGATAAATAGATTTTAAATGTTAAAAAAACAAAAGAAATAGTCTTTGATCCAAAGTGCATTGGTGATCATCGTTCAGTTTTATTAATGGAGAGACAGTTGAGCAGGTAACAAAATACAAATATTTGAGTATTTACTTTGCTAGTCAGCTGCATTGAGTCCATCATGTGGCGTATGTTAGTTCTAGGGTTGGCCAATGCCTGCACGTCTTACAAAGGCTTAGTGTCCACAGAGTGGACAAAAATATTGTTGTTATATTACAGAGTACAACAACAACATTTATTTATATAGCACATTTTCATACAAATAATGTAGCGCAAAGTGCTTTAGATGATGAAGAAAGAGAAAAAAAAGACAAAATAAGAATTAAAATAAGAAAACACTAATTAACATAGAATAAAAGTAAGGTCCGATGGCCAGGGAGGACAGAAAAAACAAAAAAACTCCAGATGGCTGGAGAAAAAATAAAATCTGTAGGAGTTCTAGGCCATGAGACCGCCCAGCCCCCTCTAGGCATTCTACCCAACATAAATGACCTCAATCATCTCTCATTGTATTCAGGGTATTCATGTAAGAACTTGATGATGACGGTCATGTGGACTTCTGGTCTTTAATTCATCAATGTAGGGACATCACGGTGCTTTGATCGGTTGGTGTTGGTGCAGATCGCCACCACAGGAAACCGGAAAAGGAACAGAAGTGAGAGTAGGAGTTAGTACGGATTTTGGAGCCACCATGAATAATAATGATAATTAATTGAATATACAGTGCATCAGGATTAAACTAAAATGAAGCTATGAGAAAGCCATGTTAAAGTACTGTGTTTTCAGCAGTGTTTTAAAGCAGGGGTTCCCAAACTTTTCAGCTCACGACCCCCAAAATAACCGTGCTAGTGACTCGTGACCCCCACTATCCTCGGAAGTGGTTAAAATATACAAATGTTGCGCACAACGGTGCACATGCGCCAATAGGCCTATCCAAACATGAGCATGACAACACGAAAGAACACAATGGTCTAACAACCATATAATTTTTTTTTAATAGTAATTTACTCATTTGTTTAATTTCAACAAAATATCCTATCCAAACAAGAGCATGACAACAAAAAAGAACATAACGCTCTAACAACCATATAACTTTTTAAAAAATTGTTATTTACTCATTCGTTTAATTTCAACAAAACACCTCACCTAATGAGATGGGTGGATTAAATAATTTCTAAAAAGTTTAAAAAAAGTATTTGATTTCTTGGAAATCATCTTGCGACCCCCCCCCCCCCCCCCCCCCAATGTCTCACGACCCCCCAGAGGGTCGCGACTCCTACTTTGGGAACCACTGTTTTAAAGTGCTCCACTGTATTAGCCTGGCGAATTCCTATTGGCAAGATATTCCATATTTTAGGTACATAGCAGCAGAAGGCTGCCACACTGCTTCTTTTAAATTTAGTTCTTGGAATTCTAAGCAGACACTCATTTGAAGATCTAAGGTTACAATTTGGAGTGTAAGGTGTCAGACATAACGAAATATAAGATGGAGCGAGATTATTTAAGGCTTTGTAAACCATAAGCAGTATTTTAAAGTCAATTCTGAATGACACAGGTAACCAATGTAGTGACATCAAAACTGGAGAAATGTGCTCGGATTTTCTTTTCCTAGTTAAGATTCTAGCAGCTGCATTCTGCACTAGTTGCAATCGATTTATGTTCTTTTTGGGTAGTCCTGAGAGGAGTGCATTACAGTAATCTAGTCGACTGAAAACAAAATCATGAACTAATTTCTCAGCAACTTTCAATGATATAAGAGGTCTAACTTTTGCTATATTTCTTAAGTGAAAAAATGCTGTCCTAGTGATCTGATTAATATGTGATTTAAAATTCAGGTGACAGTCAACAGTTACCCTCAAATTCTTTACCTCCTTCTTGACTTTTAATACTAATGCATCAAGTTTATTTCTAATAACCTCATTATATCCATTATTGACAATCACTAAAATTTCAGTTTTCTCTTCATTTAGTTTGAGAAAATTACTACTCATCCATTCAGAAACACAAGTAAGACATTGTGTCAGTGAATTAACATAGTCGGGGTCATCAAGCACTATTGATAAGTACAGTTGCGTGTCATCACCATAGCTGTGGTAGCTCACGTTATGCCCCAAGATAATCTGACCTAATGGAAGCATGTAAATCGAAAAGAGCAGCGGACCCAGGATAGAGCCTTGAGGAACACCAAATAGAATATCGTGTCTTTGAAGTATAATTACCACAACTAACAAAGAACTTTCTACATGCCAGGTAGGATTCAAACCAATTTAAGACACTGCCAGAGAGGTCCACCCATTGACTAAGGTGATTTCTAAGAATATTATGATCAATGGTATCAAATGCGGCACTCAGATCTAAGAGGATGAAAACAGATACACGGCCTCTGTCTGCATTTACCCGCAAGTCATTTACTACTTTAATGAGTGCAGTTTCTGTACTGTGATTTGTTCTGAAACCCGACTGAAACTTATCAAGAATAGCATGTTTAATATTTAGATACTGAATCATTTATTTGTTATGGCATTATAATATTGTTTGGTAATTTGACTGTGAAACTTGGATCACAAATTTGATCAGAAGGGAACGTAAAATAATTGGCATACTGCCCCCATCCACTTTCCAAGAGATTTTTGAGAAGACAGTGAGGAGGCAGGGCCTTAAAATAATTGGTTGCCCAACTCATATTCTTTATAAGGAGAATGAGCTAATGTCTTCAGGCAAGAGATACAGGATATCAGCCTATAAGTTGAACTGATACAAATTTTCATTAGTTTCAACATCAATGAAATTATTAAATAATAAGAGATTAGTTACTTTTTTTAAGTCGTGTAATATTCTGTGTAATGTATTTAGTGTAAGTGATATGTATTTGGCTGAGACACATGTGTTCTATCGAATGTCTAAGACAAATTTCTCTTAAGAGAGACAAGAAAGGCTGACCTAACATAACATAGTCTAAATTCCCAGAATGGCCCGGTAGTGTCACCCCTGCTCCGAAGTGCTGCTGAAACATCAGAGCTGTTGAAAATGGCATACGGTGAGGATGCTATGAAAATGACCGGTGCGTTTGAGAGGCATTAGATGTTCAAAGAGAGCCAAGAAGATGTGAATGACGATGCCAGAAGTGAAACATCCATCATGACAATACGCCAATCAACTTTTGTTACCTGTACTACTACACTTGCTGAACAAACAGTCCCTAGCCTAACGTTACTCGATTATGTTTACTTCTGTTGTAAGTCGCTTTGGACCTATATAAATATAAATGATGTACTTAGTGTCTGCAGTTTCCTGGTTAAGAAATCAATTACCAAATTGGATCAAACACCCTACTCACCTGACGTAGTCCCTCGTGATTTCTGTTTCTTCCCAAAAATAGCAAATGGCTTGAAAGGACGAAGATTTTCATGCATTTCTGACATCCACCATAATATGACAAAGGAACTCAAGGGTATTCCAGAAACAGAGTTCCACCTATGTTTTCAGCAATGGGAATATCATCTAACAAACTGCATAGCTGCGGGATGAGATTATTTCAAAGGTGACAGTAGCTGCTATTGCAGTCATATGCACATATTTTTTCAGATAGGGAGTGCATGACCAGGACGCAGCCTGAGAACAGACTGCTAGGCTCTAGCTTGGTGAAACACTCCGTCCCGGCAATTGTTGTTGGAGTTTGATCACACACATTGATTTGACTTGACTTTTATTTATCATATTGGGTTCTAAGGGTCCTTCCCTTTCCTTAATAAGTGATGTATTCCTAAATTTTCATTGCTTCTATCTATATGAATCTGAAAGGGGCTTTATTAGATAGATAGATAGATAGATAGATAGATAGATAGATAGATAGATAGATAGATAGATAGATAGATAGATAGATAGATAGATAGATAGATAGATAGATAGATAGATAGATAGAAGTATTATAAGGAGAACACAGATAAAGAAGAGGGAAATAGATAAAGAAATGGAGTCCATAATGGAAAAAATGATAAGACAACTAAACAAAATTCTGTCTATACTATTCCAGACTTCATTTATTGTGAGAGCTTCCAAGGTAGGCTCTTGAGTTGGGAGAACTGTCTTCATCCAATGCTAAATAATATTTTGAACGCAGACTTTCTGTTTGGCACCTGCTTAAATAACAACCAGTAAATCAATGGTTTACAATTGGGAAGTGGTGCTTAGCTAATGATACCACAGAACAAATTCCCAACCTGAAACAGATGGTACAGTGACCTGGATTTGCCCTGTGGGAGGAGCACTGTTTAGTAGTGCTTTTGGGGGGACGGGGCTAGGAAAGAGCTAAGCCTGTGGCTTCATGTGATAAAAATGTGAATCTTAGGAACTCTCCCATTCACAGGGCAGTGGAAAGTTCTCTTATTGCTTTCTGCAGTGCAAGAACATCTAATGTAACGTAAAGGTGAAGAGTGTTTAGCCTAAAAGTTATGCATTTGTTATAAACTTTTGCTTTCAAAGCTCATTTTATATATATTTTGGCTGTTGTTTCAAAATTTGCTGTTCAGAACATCTGAATTACACTTGTTGCAAGTTCTTGGGCAGACATTTAGTATAATTAAAAAACACAGAAATAACAAGACATGTTAAATAACTTTAAAGTGCTTGCAGCTTTACAAATCATTGCAAATTTATAATTGGTAGTACAGGGCAAAAGATACATCCATCCATCCATTTTCCAACCCACTGAATCCGAACACAGGGTCACGGGGGTCTGCTGGAGCCAATCCAGGCCAACACAGGGCACAAGGCAGGAACCAATCCCGGGCAGGGTGCCAACCCACCGCAGAGGGCAAAAGATTTTCCTGTCATTTATATTGTAAAACTAGCTGTCCCCCACGGCTCCGCCCACGCAGTAGTGAAACAGGACAAACTTTAAAAATCAATTAAAAAAAAAAAAGAAAATGTAATTCTGGCCAAGTGGAAAGTAGATACACTCCAACATCAAACGCTGGCACTGTATCTGATCGTGTTCAGCTCTGATGGGAGAATGTCCCCCGCGTGGGAAGAAAAGCATACAATCAACAGCTACTCTGTCAAACACACGCAAGTCTGATCTCTCTCTCAAAAACGTCAAACGTTACTCCTTAACAATGTGCAGATGACAATGTCTCCCGAACAAACAGGTATCACTAGCTAAGCGGAGGCAAGATTTGCTGCAACACATGACGACAGGTAGACTGACTCGAAAAGAGGCTGGCATGCGAGTGAGGAGAGCCATGCCCACCACCCCACTCCAGAGGTCCCACTTCCCCCTTCCTTTGGGCCGCAGCCTCTCTCTCAGATTTACACAAATAAATCACTACCACAAACAAACTATGATACTTAGTGCGATGAGAGAAGTTGCAGAATCAGCTGGAATGTTCAAGCAAATTATAGAAAAAAACCTGATCAAAATCAGTTAAGTAGTTCTCTCGTGAAAAGTGGACAGACATACAGAGAGATGTTGGATTTTTATAGATAGATAGATAGATAGATAGATAGATAGATAGATAGATAGATAGATAGATAGATAGATAGATAGATAGATAGATAGATAGATAGATAAGGGCACAAACACTGTCAAAGGTTTGGGGGATCCCCCGTATACTGTAGCAAAGGAAATAACAAAGGAAATGACGTCTTCTCAGACAGAGTTCAAAAACGGAAATGACAAAAAGAGAAATGGAGACGGTATAAATAGTTGGCTGCAGGAAGTGATGTCATGAGTGAAAGGCATTAAGGGCTGGAATCAGAAGTGATGTCGTTATTGTGTGGATTCTTCAGTTGTTCTGCAAGGAGAGAGGAAAAAGAGTTAGAGGGCAGCGCTAACCCCTGGTTCGGCAGATAGCTACATCTATTTGAGCCCATAAACTGTCTCCCAAATGCACACATGTGACAATATATATCATTTATACAGTTTTCAAGTGAAAATAAATTTCTGTTTTGATATTTGTTTTTATTTCTATTGAGCAATACACTAATTTCTTACTTCCAGACTGTCATGAAGGCTACTAAGAAAGTGTAATAATTGACATCATCTGATGAAAGTAAAATTTCATTATTGAATAAATTACTGTGTTTGAGGTTTTCCTTCATTGAGTCTACATAGGTATGCTTGAAATTATAAAGGTAAAATCAGTGACCATCAAGAGACAGAGAGAATAAAGGTTTCCAAGCATGTAACTGATGAAATGAGTGCAGCTTGAAGATTAAATTGATTATAGTTGTCCCTCACCACTGCTTAAATTTCCTTTGTATTTTTCTTTTCCCCTTTTCCTGCTCCATTATTGGCTTCTTTTAATTTAGTTTTGTGTTTGTATCCCAAGTGTCTACAATTGCCATTGATCAGTTAGGACTCTGAAATGCTGCAGTCATTTGGGCCACAGTTGCCTGTCAGTCTTATAGAAGACTCCCGCCTGCCAGGAGCAAAGTGTGGTGGCATTAGTACGATTAGCTGCTGTGTTCTTTTTGTGCTCTGTCTTTTGCTGAAAGGTTTACAGTTTTCAATGTTGTATACTAAAGAAGTAGAACTACTTTGTTACTGTACTTGAGTGTGTTTTTAAAATATTTATACTTACAGTAAGTAAAAAATCTTCTGTTTACTTTCACTTTACTTCACATTTTCAAATACAAATTGCTGCTTTTACAGTACATTTTGCTGGACACATTGGTTAATATTTTATCAGGAAGCCACAAATACTCACAATGTTTTACTCAGTCAGTTATGTAAGACACAGGCTTCCTCCGCTTTAGAAAGAACCCCTTAAGGAAAATTTGCATTTACAAAGATCTCCTATGCAGTTTTTCCAAATACACTGTGCCGTAGCTGATGTAGATGTTGCTGTAGACCAGAGTAGATCAAGATGGCATGAGGCCGGACTGGATGTTGGGAACACGCAATCCCAGTGTCAGTTATTTCCACAGCTAATGTCACTTGTGATCAGACGCCATCCTCATGGTAGCCTGCCAAACAGAGTTGGACTGATCCACAGACTGCGCTGAGGTATGCTTGTGTGTTCACGTGCTTTGGTACATTCACTCAGTACTCCAAGTTAGGCCTCTTTAGCGCACTATGTAAGTTAAGGATCACCACCCTTGACTTGTACTTTACACCTTGTGATTTATAACGTAACATCCTATTAGCCTTCTTGATCACTTCCTTACAGTGTCTGGATGTAGATAGTGGTGATCAGAACATTAGAAGATGATCCCCAGGTCCTTCTCATAAGGGATACTTTCGAGCTTCAGACCTCCCATTGTGTATTCAAATCTAGAATTTCCATACCCTATTGTGTAACGCCTTATAGTAACTTACCTTAAATTTCATCTGCCAAAGCTGTTTCAGTAGCACAAGCTCTGATGCAAGCTTATGGAGTAATTCATTTATGAGACCCACAATTTCAGTATTTGATGAAAGGTCAAGCATTTCTTATATAAGTGCATTAGTCTCATGACATGGGACATTTAAAGGAATAGGTTTTGGGTGATGAGGCAAACAATTACTCAAGATAATGATATTCTATTAAATTTGTTTTATTGAATTTGCCATTTTCCCTTATATTACCCTTTTAAATAGTTATTTAATAAAAAAAACTGTTTTTTGTAATTAAAGTTTTAGCTTGCTAAAATGATTATAATTAATTTCTAATCATTCTATCTTGTATGGAGCAATTTTATGAATGTCTGAGGTGCTTTGGAAATTAATACTGATTTCGGTCATCGCAAGGAGCTTTTTCAATAGCACTTTCTATGACACAGGAATGGCAAAAATCAGTTTTGCTCCATTTTATCATCTTTCCTGAGTTGATTAGTCTCAGTTAACACATTCTAAAGTGCTTCCATTTACCTAATGGAAAAGAGACATTTTCTGCCTCTTACATGTTTGCAACAAAAAAGGTAAAAGGCATTTTTAAGCACGTTCTTATTCCCCAATGTCTATAAATGAACACCCACAAAGATGCATTATAAGATCGTCACCGCAAAGCAAATGGAGCACTTAAAGTGCCAGTTGTACAAAACATGCAGAAAATGCCAAATATTATGGGCTCTCATCTAGTGAAAAAGGACAACAGTTTTCAAATTGGTGTTTTATTCTGTCAAAATCTAAAAGTTTGCTCTTTCAGCAGGTTTTTTTTTGTTTTGTTTTGTTTTTGAAATATTTCTGTTATTTTATGCCACTTGCTTCTGCTATTTGAAATTGCAAATTATCTTTAAAATGTTATCTTATTCCTTCCAGCCACTTGAGTCTCGGGTGAAATCAAGAGCAATGTGTCCTCTAGTCACCCCATCAGCAAATGACCTTTTCCAAAATAAAATAAAAAGAAATAATGGAAAACCTCAAAAGCAATTATTGTCATGCTGTTGAGGTAGCGTTCTGAGTCTGGTCTCTCTAAAATGGAACTACAGATTACCCAGTAGGAACCTCTGTGGCAGACTTGGTAAATGTGAATATCTGGTGATTCCAACCCTAATCTAAAGTATTGAGTCAATTAATTATGGCTGTTTATATTTGTCAAAGAAAACAATGACTAGATAAAGATTTGGTGCCACCCCATATATTGTAAAGGCAAAAGAAATAATGCTTTTCAGCAAAAAAAGAATGTCTCTGAAAACACAAGTCTAAAATTAGAGTATCCAAGATGGTGACACTTCTGGTTAAATATAGGCAAGGCAAGAAGAGGCGGGTCAGAGTGGACAGACACCAGAAGTGACATCAGAGATGGTGAGGTTGTCAATCATCCGATCTGCAGAGGGAGGGAGAGAAGAGGTGTTAGAATACAGTGCCACCCTGTGGATAGGCAAGGAATTACCACCACCAGAGCCTTTAAGCTGTCCCCAAGGCACACGTGTGACAGTAAACTATGCTGAAAAGTGTTAACTTAGTTTCAGCCACTGCCCTTTCAGGGCTGGCATCCTGTCAAATGGTGGTTTGAAGCTTGTGGCCATTGCTGTCCTAAAATAAAGCAGTTTCAGAAAATGAATGTATGATACTGTAGGTAGATCTTCAGCTGTTACATCTGCTACACTTGTGTGTGCAGGTGTGTGTGTTGGTATTTACATATAGTAGGACAATTTCACAATAATATGGCTTTTAAAAGTCTTTATGATATTATTTAAAATGAACAATACTATATGGACAAGGACTGATTGATACAGTAAATGTTTGTATTATATACAGTCATATGAAAAAGTTTGGAGACCCCACTTAATTCTTTGGATTTTTGTTTGTCATTGGCTGAGCTTTCAAATTAGTAACTTCTTTTTAATATATGACATGCCTTATGGAAACAGTAGTATTTCAGCAGTGATATTAAGTTTATTGGATTAACAGAAAATATGCAATATGCTTCATAACAAAATTAGACAGGTGCATAAATTTGGGCACCCCAACAGAGATATTACATTAATACTTAGTTGAGCCTCCTTTTGCAAATATAACAGCCTCTAGATGGTCCTCCTATAGCCTTTGATGAGTGTCTGGACTCTGGATGGAGGTATTTGTGACCATTCTTCCATACAAAATCTCTCCAGTTCAGTTAAATTTGATGGCTGCTGAGCATGGGCAGCCTGCTTCAAATTATCCCATAGATTTTCAATTATATTCAACTCAGGGATTGTGACGGCCATTCCAGAACATTGTACTTCTCCCACTGCATGAATGCCTTTGTAGATTTCGAACTGTGTTTTGGGTCATTGTCTTGTTGGAATATCCTGAAGAATTTGTTGATATTTAGTTGAATTCATCCGACCCTCGACTTTAACAAGGGCCCCAGTCCCTGAACTAGCCACATAGCCCCACAGCATGATGGACCCTGCACCAAATTTGACAGTAGGTAGCAGGTGGTTTTTTTTGGAATGCGGTGATCATGCAAAGCGCTTTTTGTTATGACCAAATAACTCAATTTTTGTCTCGTCAGTCCAAAGCACTTTGTTCCAAAATGAATCTGGCTTGTCTAAATGAGCATTTGCATACAACAAGTGACTCTGTTTGTGGCGTGAGTGCAGAAAGGGCTCCTTTCTCATCACCCTGCCATACAGATGTTCTTTGTGCAAATTGCGCTGAATTGTAGAACGATGTACAGATACACCATCTGCAGCAAGATGTTCTTGCAGGTCTTTGGAGGTGATCTGTTGGTTGTCTGTAACCATTCTCACAATCCTGGGCATATGCCACTCCTGTATTGTTCTTGGCCTTCCAGACCTGCTTGGTTTAACAGCAACTGTGCCTGTGACCTTCCATTTCCTGATTCCATTCCTTACAGTTGAAACTGACAGTTTAAACTTCTGAGATAGCTTTTTGTAGCCTTCCCCTAAACCATGAGACTGAACAATCTTTGTTTTCAGATCTTTTGAGAGTTGCTTTGAGGATCCCATGTTGTCACTCTTCAGAGGAGAGTCAAAGAGAAGCACAACTTGCAGTTGACCACCTTAAATACCTTTTCTCATGATTGGACACACCTGTCTATGAAGTTCAAGGCTTAACAAGCTAATCCAATCAATTTGGTGTTGCAAGTAATCAATATTGAGCAGTTACATGCATTCAAATCAGCAAAATTACAAGGGGACCCACATTTTTGCACAGCCAGTTTTTCACATTTGATTTAATTTCATACAACTAAATGGTGCTTCAATAAAAATCTTTGTTCAGAAAACACCCCAATACTCAGATGTTCCTAGGAAATTAAAGACATTCCACTGTTATCTTTTTTGTTGAAAGTAGAGTCAATTATTATGCAGACTAAGAGGGGTTCCCAGACTTTTTCATATGACTGTATACACACTGTCTAAAAAAAGTTCTCACCCCTGGGAAGTTTTCACTTTTTATGTTATACTAGCTGTGCTACCTGTCTGAGATGGGTTGAAATTTACATTATCAATGTAGACATCAGTGTTAACGTTTGCAGTGCAATTTGCCTCTCCGTTTGCTTGGTCTCTGTTTCATACCACTAGTACAGGAATCGTAGAAGCAGAGCTAATGCAGTGCTAATATTTGAGACATGTGTTTGTTGGATAGCAGAGAGACAGCAACCGGACCGACACACAGACACTAGTCCTTTTATTAAGGTGGACAGCAATGACTCACAGTGGATTTAATTTAGCTTTTTGACATTGACCAACAGAACAAGACTGTTAAATTTTAACGAGATAACAGATCATTGCAAAGTTGCCTAAATTAATTACAAACATAAAACACAAAATAAGTTTTCTCCCCCATGAATGTGACACTGGTGCAGTCAGCTGGTTTCAGAAGTCACAGAATTATTTCAATGGAGATCCCCTGTCTGATGTTTCAGTTGATCATATTATAAATGCACCTTATCTAGTTGGTTTCAGCACATTGTGAAGGCAATGAAGGCAAAAAGAACACTCCAAGCAACTCTGTGAAAAGGTGATTGAAGAGCACAAGTCAGGGGATGGAGACAAGAAAATTTCCAAGTCACTGATTATCCTCTGGAGTCCAGTTAAACAATCATTAAGAAATTGAAAGACTATGGCAGAGCTGTATATCTGCCAAGAGCAGACTCTCCGTAAAAAAATGAATGATTGTGCAAGAAAGCCAACAAGTGATATATCTGGAGGAGTTACAAGCTACAGTGGATGAGACTGGAGAGATTGTGCAGGCAACAACTGCTTGCCTCCGTGCTTCACCATTCATAGCCTTATGGAAACTTGGCAAAGAGAAAGACACTGTTTAGAACAAACACACAAATTATATCTGAGCAGAAGGTACGTGGGTGATTTTGAAGTCAGCTTTAATAATTAAGGTTCTATGGCCTGACGAGACCAAAAGTGATCTTTATGGCAATCACACTAAACACCAACACTGCACAGTATCAAAAGCACACTAAACCCCACCATGAAGTGTGGTGCCAGCAGCATCATGCTGTGGAGATGTCTGGACAGCTTGTGGTGTTAGAGAGTAAAATGAATGCAGCAAAATGTAGGAAAATCCATTAGGAAAACCTGATGATGTGAGCAAGGAGCCTGTGCCCTGGTGGAGGATTTGTTTTCCAGCAAGACAACAAGCCCAAGGATAAAGTCAAAGCTACACCAGAATGGCTTAAAATTAACTATGTGAATGTCCTGGAGAGGCAATTGTGCAATCCAACTAAGAACTTGTGGATGGACTTATTCACTCACAATTCCCATGCGCCTGACAGAACTTGAGCAGTTTTGCAATGCAGAATGAAGGAAAAATGGCTGTTGTGCAAAGCTGATGGAGACCTGAGTACTGTACACCAACTCACGGCTGTTATGGCTGCCAAAGGCGCGGCTACTAAATACTGACTTGAAGGGAGTGAACACATGTGAACAAATATTTAGTGTTTTATATTTGTCATTAATATAGACTACTTTGTTTTCACTTGGACATTAAAGAGCTTTTTTTCTGTTGATTAATTTTCAAAACACCAAATTAAATCCCCTGTAAATTCACTGTTGTACAATCCGAAAATGTCAAAACCATCCAGGGGGGTGAATGGGTCATATAGGCATTGCACAGCTAATACTAACGTGTCTAGAGCTGCATTTCTTTTTTCTGTGCCTTAAGTGATGGGTGGCATGATGGCAGAGTGATTAGTGTTCCTGCCTTACAGCTTCAGGAGGCTGGATTTTAACTCTGGCGTCTCATACGTCAAGCAGGTTAGATTGACTGGAGGATCTCAATTTGCCCAGTAAATATAAATGTGCCCTGTGATGGACTGGCACACCCTCTTGTCCCTATTCAATTAAGTTTGCTTCATAGATTATTGAGTTTAACTGGTCACCCCTGCCTTGTTAATTGTAAAGATTATGACTTGATACACTTTGTCAATCCCCAAGCTTAAATTGACTTTTCGCAAGATCTTTTGGGGGTCAGACAGCACGATAGCACTTAATCAATAATACCAGGATAAGGCAACACAACATTTTCCTTAAAAAATCCACTCATTAAATTTGTTCCTAATCTTTTAGAGTATGCGGTTTTCTAATTACTGTTGCATAACGAAAGATACCCCAATGAAACAAGTCTGGGTCTAATGCAATATTTTAATAAGGTTGCAGCAAAAAAATTTATGATTAAGTGGATAGCAGAGTATAAACACATTTAGGTATCTAGATGCCTTCATGGCAAAATATGTTAATATTGCACTTTGGGAAAAGGATTTTACATGCATACAATAAATATTTATGGGCTAGAAAATGTGGATAGAATAATACTGTACTTGTATATTAAAATGGCTTTAAGGAAATGTAGAAATATAGAGACTGAGATAGAATACTAATTTGCAAAACAGACTTAGAGTTTCGCATAAAGGACACATTCAATTATTTTATAAGGCAGAAAACATTTCAGGAGATCTTTACTGTGACATGCACTGGGAGCAATATTATCTGAAACCTATAAAATAGGTAAGTTAGAATGGGCCAGAACAGAAATGCAAATACAAGGAAATGAAAACCACAAATGATAATAATGCTGAACAGCCACCGACATGTTTTTCTTGACTTCCGGCTATGAAAATGAACAAATAAAATTAGCCTGGTGCCTCTGACACTCTGTACTTACTTGTTCTCTTTACAGAGTGACTCCAGGCAACAGACAGGTGGACAAACTAAGCAAAGTAATTGCACTCTTTTATCTATTTATTTCACGGGAGCAGCATGATTAATTGGTGCTTTGAGGTTATTGGCCATGTGTAATAACACCCTAAGGTGCAGTGAAGCAAAGCAAAGACTCTGCAATGTGTTTCCAAAAATGGCTGTATTTGTAGGATGTTGCCCATTATTCACAGTCGGTACTGTAATCTCATGATATTGTGAGCTGGGGGGCTGATCGCACCCCTACAGGATACGGACGCTCCTCTAAAAAACGCTGAACGACTACCTTCACATTGCTCCCTTGCTTGCTGGGCTTACTTGCGGCTGATCTATCGCGCAACCCGTGTAGTGCGGTACTTCGCATACTTAAAAGCCCAAACAGCACCTATCAGATTGGGATTTGATTGATTGCTTTTCTCTCTCTCTCTCTCTCTCTCTCTCTGACATTCTCTGCTCCTGACGCGCACTCCTTTGAAGAGGAAGATATGTTTGCATTCTTTTAATTGTGAGATGGAACTGTCATCTCTGTCTTGTCATGGAGCACGTTTAAACTTTTGAAAAAGAGACAAATGTTCGTTTGCAGTGTTTGAATAAAGTTCCTGTCTCTACAACCTCCTGTGTTTCTGTGCAAATCTGTGACCCAAGCGTGACAATATGTACAATACATTCTACAAATTTCTATATAATATATTGTGGTCTGCAGGGGACGCACAAGTTACCCAAACCTGACACAGACGGACACCGGGCACCAGTTTTGCATGCAGCACATGTTTATTATAAGTGGGGAGGCGATTCTCCCTCATTCCCCACAGCAGCTCAATACACAAGCACCAACAAGTACAAGTAAACTGTGCTTTCTTTTGCCTTTTTTTCATTCGTTCGTTCTCTCTCTCTCTCTCTCTCTCTCTCTCTCTCTCTCTCTCTCTCTCTCTCTCTCTCTCTCTCTCTCTCTTCCTCTCCCTCCACTCCTCCTCCAGCAAGCTTCATCTCTCTTCCTCCTAACTCTGGCTCCTAGAGCAGTGGCAGCTGACTCCTTTAATAAAGCACCTGGGGGTGCTCCAGGTGTCCCATGATCTCCTTCTGGGTGTGGTGGCATTCCTGCCATAAGGGGCTCTGCTGTTTCTACAGCTCCCCCTGGTGGCATCCACAGAACCTGACAGGGCTGCAGCGATCTCCAACTCCCAGTGTACCCTGCAGGAATCCCTGGGGGGCTGCCCTCTAGATAATTCCCTAACTACACTATCTCCCCCAGTCCTTCCATCCAGCTGGTGTTCTGGCTAGGCAGGGCCAACATTGCGACAACATTCATGCACAATATCTTCCATCCATCCATTTTCCAACCCGCTGAATCCGAACACAGGGTCACGGGGGTCTGCTGGAGCCAATCCCAGCCAACACAGGGCACCATGCAGGAACCAATCCCGGGCAGGGTGCCAACCCACTGCAGGACACACACAAACACACCAAGCACACACTAGGGCCAATTTAGAATCACCAATCCACCTAACCTGCATGTCTTTGGACTGTGGGAGGAAACCGGAGCGCCCGGAGGAAACCCACGCAGACACGGGGAGAACATGCAAACTCCACGCAGGGGGGACCTGGGAAGCAAACCCAGGTCCCCAGGTCTCCCAACTGCGAGGCAGCAGCGCTACCCACTGCGCCACCGTGCTGCCCGCACAATATCTTAATTCATTAATTTTATTGCCACAGAATATTTTAGTATAGACCTTTGTAGTTCAGTTGCAGGTGCAATCACCATAAACACCTCACAATTCCACAGTCAAGGCCAGATTAAAATGTTCTCTGTGCAGATGAGTGTATGTTCTTCCCTTGAACCCATAAGTGCCCTGCAGTGATGCCCCATTGCCAAACCTGATGTAAAAATAAAGTACCAAATAAAATGAAGAAAGGTTGGGTTTTCACAAGAGGATGGACTCATAAACAGTTATGCGGTGAGATTTGCATTCATATTTTACATATTACATTGAGACATGTATTTAGAGAAATTTTCATTAGTCAGAAGAAGAACTATTCTTGTTCTACTCATAAAATAGAGAAGATCTTGACATGCCTATTCTATTCAAAGAATAGCAGGTCAGTACAAGTATAGACTGAAAACTAAGGGCCTCATATCGGTCAAAAACTGTGAGTCTGCAAGGACAAAATAACAAGTTTGCCCCAGCTAAAGTGAAACTCAGAGTCAGAAGAAGTGTCAAGGACATAGGTGATTCCTAACCAGAATATGTCAAAGAGCACAAGGCCCCAACATAAGAGGGGAGTCGGCCCAATGCAACAACGTCCCATTGATCTAAAAGATGTATCAGGAATGCAGAAAGCTGATGTTTTCTTCTCCATCCAGACACCACACTGGTTCAAGAGGCCATGAGCTTACTACTAAGAGCCATTTTGCCATTTAGGCACAATGGGTGCTTAGACTCCTAGCGAGAAAGCTGCTGTCCATTCAGGTTGTATTGCTAATTTGTCACACTCATTTGGCTTTGCTTCTGTTTTTGGAACCATAAGTTAGAGAATATTAATCCATCATGTATGAATAAAAGTGTACACCTTCTCTCCTGTTTGTTTTGATGTTTTATATTGTCACCTGGAGTTACATATATAAGAGAAAAGGGGAAGTGTTTAGCCATGGCAACATTCAAGCCTGATGGTGACCATAATTGGAGATGCAGATTGCAGCTAGATTAGCTAGATTTTTGTATAGTGGGGATTTGGAAAACTCTGTTCAGGTCTATGTAATAAAGATTCTTAAAATGAGAATGGTGTCACTCTAGGACCCTTCCACAATAAAACCAGGGTTCAAGTTGGAAAGCCCTATTTAATGTAGACAAAGTAAATAGTAGGTACACTGAATCACTACCAGTGTTGCCAAAGGCACAGAATTTTCTTTTACTTGTGGCCATTCAAGATGGTTCTTGAGCCCAGCAAAGGTCCTTTTGGAGGACAGATGAGTGGAAGTGCCAGAGAAGGGAGAGGTGGGCAGATTAAAACAGGGATCACAGATCTTCTTTCGGAACTGTTGTGGAATCAAGTAATTCCATGGGTTTCCAGCCATCTTCTATAACTATTTTCTGTTCTTTTCTTCACCTAATCCAGATTATGGTTCTTTAATTTTTTATGTATAATATCACTGTCACACACATTATATTATCACTATTACACATATGTTCTTTGAAACAAACAGCAGAGGACAACAAAGTGTTGGGGGTACCAGCCAGATCTTTTTTCATTTAATGCAGGAGGCCAAGGTCAATTACAATGATCAAGAGAAGCAAACTGCTGGCATCCACAACTGTTAATGCCATTGTCGTTACTGTCTCTTTCTTACTCAATCACATTTAAACAGTCCTTCTCTGGATGTGTCTGTTTTTGCTTTACCAAACTATGACAGCTGGGAAAAGCTGCTGGGTGCCCAGCCAAGTGACCTGTACGGCTCTTCTTCACCCCTCCATTTTTTCAAGTCTTGAGTCAGCGCTAATACTAGCCTACCCTAAAGAGAAGATAAGCACCACATATGAACAAGTATAAACAAAAATCATGGAGAAGCAAACAAGAAAACAGTAATCTTCTGGAAAAAAAACAGCAAAGAACATTGCAAAGTCAGCATCAAGCAGTTACAAAAAAAAGGTCAGGAAAAAACTCACAGCTTACTCATTGCAGATAAGCATCAACTGCTGCTACATCACACATGAACATCAGGATTCAGCTGGAAAGCCTTATGGAACATCTAACGTGCAAGCTGACAATTTGTCCACACAGATCTTGCAGCTCGCAAGCTCCAGCAGTGCACGTTGAAAGACAAAACTAAACAAATAATTAAATAAATAGAAGTTAATGAAACATTCATGTACAGTAACTGCACCAAGTGTGAAACCACACAGTCAGCATTCAAATTAACTTTTAAGATTAAACTGGTAGGTGGCAAAAAAGTTTAGGGCTCTTCTTGGTCAGCAGCATATGGGCTATAAAGAGACCAGTGACATTAATAAAATGATCTAATGTTGATTTCTGCTAATTATTTTTTATGATTTTGTTTTATATAGCTTTTAACTCAGTACGATTTTGTTTTTGTTTGTTGTTTGTGAACGCACACATCTCTTGGAGGCGTGGCTATTTATACATAGGGGCGTGGTTATGCATGCATTGGGCCCTGATGTCATGGCAACTATCTTTATTTGGTCAAGCCACATGCACTTCTTGAGGTGAGCTGGGGAAAAGGTGTCACTTGCAGAGAGGCAATGATTGTGGTGTCACAGTAAACGGAGTGAAGGAGAGAGTTGGGGCAGTGAGTGCTACAGTTTTGGTGTCTGTGGAGTAGGTCTTCTAGAAGGTGATGATCTCACTTATTGCATATTCATGCCTACATCTACCCTTTTTTCCTTTTGTATTACATCCCATCACATTACACATTTTTTTTTTAATTAGTGTCGTTTTAGTTTAGAGCTAAATGTGACCAAGTCAATGTCACCTGAATGAAATAAGATGACCTTTCAACATCTCAGCTCTCTGCTGCGGCACGGTCCTTTGGCCTTTGTTCATGAAGGATTTCATAAGTGCTTACTTTAAAGCTTAATTCTTTAGGATTTACTAGTTTTGGTTATATATATTTGTTTTATCCTTTGTCTTAGTGATTCTTCTTTCATAGTATTGAGATTATTTTTATTAAAGGCAGTGCATTGCTTTCCAAACAAGTTCTGGATTACTACGGAGCTAAAAGGTTTCCTGAATGAGAAAAAGAGAGCATTCAAATCCAGTGACAAAGAGGCTCTGAAGGACATACAGCAAATGCTAAAGAAAAAAGTGATTGAAGGAAAGGATGCTTACAAAGCTCAAATAGAAAACAAATTCACTCAGAATAATATGAAAGATGTCTGGAATGGACAGGGTATGATTATGGGACTCAAGTAATCTGGGCTTAGATGTCAGAGGGGGTTATGGACAAAACCAATGCCTCTGAATCAATTTTTAATAGATGTTCTTTCTTACTGCCACCTTCTTCCAATGACCAGTCTCCCCACACCATCCCTACTACATCAACATCTCTACACACCAATTCCTACCACATCAACTGGAATGGCCAGTGACAAGTCCACCTCTGACCGTCAGTGAGGGCTGTTCATAACTGAAGACCAAGTAAGGAGACAACTGAGGAAGCGACACACACCTTAAAAGCTGCAGGACCAGATGGAGTCAGTCCTCAAGGTCTTAAGGCCTGTGCTGACCAAGTTTGTGGTGTCCTCTGTCACCTGTTCAGTCTGTTGCTAAGGCTTCAGAAGGGTCATTGCTGTGGAAAACATCCTGCATTGTTCTTGTTCCAAAGAAAGCAGGCACCTCTTCACCTAATGACTACAGACCAGTGGCACTTACATCATGATGATCTTTGAGAGACTGGTCATGGACTATACGAGTCATGTTGTGGTAGACCATCTTGACCCACTGAACCTTGCCAATCAGACAAAGATTGGAGTGGAGGATGCAATTATCCAACTACTCCACAATACTTATTCTCACCTGGACAAAGTTGGCAGCACTGTCAGAACTACATTTGTTGATTTCTGCAGTGTCTTCAGTACCATCCAGTGATCCCTGGTAAGGGGTAAACTAAGAGATATGCAAATGGACAAGCCTATGGTGGCCTGGATAATGGACTATCTGTTGGCCAGACTGCAGTTTGTGAGACTGAAAAGACAGTGCTGCTGATACGGATGTGAGCAACACTGGAGCACCACAAGGAATAGTCCTGTCTGCTTTTCTCTTCACTCTGTGCACCTCTGTCTATTAATATAACACCGGGTACTGTCACTTGCAGAAATTTTCAGATGATTTTGCTACTTTTTGGGTGTATCAATAAAGGGGATGAGACAGAGTACAGAAACTTTGTTTCCTAGTGCAAAGAGAAATGTCTGAAACTAAATATCAGAAAAACCATGGAACTGGTTATGGACTTTACGCCTCACCAAAGGACCTCTATGTTTGGTCACTATCCAGGGAGTGGATGTAGAGGTGGGGCATTCCTACAAGTACATGGAGGTCCACATTAATGATAGGTTGGACTGGTCTCGGAACACAGAGGAACTAGAGAAGAAAGGGCAGAGCTGGCTCTTTTTCCTTAGGTGACTGCGTTCCTTTAATGTGGGAAGTGACATCCTTCACATCTTCTACAGCTCTGTGATGGCCCGTGTGATTTTCCTCTCTGTGTTGTGTTGGGCGAGTGACATCACTTCAAGAGAAGACCATTGAATCAACAAGCTAACTAAAAGGTCAGGCTCAATTATAGGACACACTTTGGACTGCCAGGAGGTAGCAGAGTAGAGAACTAAAACAAAACTGAGTGCCCTTATGAACAATGTTGCACCTCCTCTCTCTAACGCACTAACACTGAGGACTTTCAGCCAATGATTTATTCAGCAGAAGTGTGTCAAGAAATGGTACAGCAATACCAACAGCAATACGCCTGAATAATGCCTCACAGTGACTGTGACTGTCAAGTCAAAAGGTTCCTTTTTGTTAGTTTTCTTGCTTTTTAGTCATTCTGGTGTTTGTTCAGAACATATTGTGTGTATTTATTTCTTTATTTGTTTATCTATTTTTTGTGTTTATTTATGTAAAGTGTTTCTGTAATAAGCAAGTTTTCTCCCTTGGGACAAATTAAATTGTGTTACAAAACCTCCTATTGATGTGGACCACCAGATTGATGTGACCAAACCAGAAAAATGTGAAAGACTTGGCCTAAATGTATGTTTAAAATCTTCTTCTATCTATCTATCTATTTTGAACCACAGACACATGTAATATAATACCAAGCAGTGTGAAAGAGAGTAGAAATTTGGGGAACAACTCAATGTTCTTCTGGAGAGTCCAAGTTAATCGGATTGACGAGCTTGTCAGCTGGATGGCCTGTTCATGTCACAGTTGTTCTGACGTTATAATTAAGAATAATTAGATTCCTCTAGCTTTGACATCCATTCTGTTTTAATAGTTTCATTTTTGAATTTTGTCTTTTGGGCTTTGCTAATTAAGAGCTTAATGTAGTTAATTTAGTTCTTCTTATGAGCTCAGATGTTTTACTTGTACTGTTAGATCAGTTTCTTTGGAAATTTGATATTTTAGCCAGTTAAAGTTTAGTTTAATTTAATTTTTAGTTTAGTTTCATTTCTTGTCTTTTCTTGTTGTTTAATTATTATTATTATTATTATTATTATTATTATTATTATTATTATTATTATTATTATTATTATTATTATTATTATTATATATTAATTCCTCCAAAATAAACTCAAGTCTGGTTTTGAATGTCCTTAGAGCCCTATTGTCCATCACACTACATGGTGACTTACTCCATGAGTCTATGGTTCTCTGTGTAAAGAAAAAATTCCCAATATTTGTGCAACATTTACCCTTAACACATTTCCAGCCTGGGCCCCGTGTTCTTGTTGAACTCATTTTAAAGTAACTGTCTTGGTGCACTGTACTAATTCCTTTCATAATTTTAATCTCTTTTTGTTTAAAAGGCTCAACTCCTTTAATCCTTCCTCATAGCACATACTTTTCAGTCCTAGGATCAGCTTAGTTGATTTTCTCTGGACTTTTTCTAGAGCTACTATGTCATATTACAAATCATCATGTTATCATCACCCAATTCTGATGAAGTTCCTCACACCATAACACTTCTGCGGTCATTTACACACTACAAACTGAGCACCCACTTCGTTTAGTTTGATGTCTGACCCCTCATGTGGCACCTTACCCAATGCTTTCTGAAAATCAAGATAAATAATATATGCACCACTCTAATTATATCCTTTAGTTGCTTCCTCATGTTAGAAAACACAACCTCTCCCATCTGAATTCATGCTGATTGTTCACTAACACTCCTACTCTTGCCACACGCTGCTCAGTCTTTTTCTTAATAATTTGTTGCATAAGACAGGAATCATTGTCAGGACCAGCTGTGGTCAAAGCTAAAGCAATTGATAGAAAATCAGGCAGATGAAACATGACAGCAAAAACAGAGATCAAAGACAAAAAGAGTTAGAAACCATTATGGAACCTAGCCCTTGGACCACTTGAAAAAAGAAATCACCTACGCTATTTGTTTTCTTTATCCACAGAAAGATAATGAACTCCATTAATGTCACTCTATTTATATATCATTGCAGTCACAAGGCAAAATGTAAACTTTATCAAAATATAAAAAATTGTTCAAAACCCCATTAAATACATTCATATTAACCCACAAATCAATAAAAAAAACATTTATTATGGCAGATGATCAACTGGAGGACTTCCCTCTGGCTTTTTATTTCAGGTTAGGCCCGCCACATTGGCATTGAGTGCTATACTGCAAGCATTTTCATAGTGAGCCCTTTTGTAAATTTTTGTTTTTTCTTTTCTGAGTTTTTGTGTTTTTTGAATTCTGATCGTGGACTGGGCTTGTTTGCTCCCGGTTACTATTTACACAACCCCATATTTATCCAGTTTTTCTGGCTCTGCTTTGGTTTTTGTTGTTTCATGCTAAAATATATTTTTTGATCATAATCTTCATATTTTTATAGAGCCTGAGTTTTCATGGCTTCTCTGACTATTAATGTTTAGTTTTTAAAGGATATTAAGGATTGCTTTGATACTGTGTTTCCCTTTTGTTTGAGCCTGTGTAAGTCACAGCCTTCTTATACAGTAATCCCTCTCTATATTGCGCTTCGACTTTCGCGGCTTCACTCTATCGCGGATTTTATATGTAAGCATAACTAAAAATATAACGCAGATTTTTCGCTGGTTTGCGGATTTCTGCAGACAATGGGTCTATTTTATTTCTGGTACATGCTTCCTCAGTTGGTTTGCCCAGTTGATTTCATACTAGGGATACTATTGGCGGATGGCTGAGAAGCTACCCAATCAGAGCACGCGGTTAAGTTCCTGGGTGCTGATTGGCTCAGTGACGGAGCGCCAAATTCAATTCCACTTTGCATTAACCAAGAAATCTCGTCTCGCTCATTCAGCATCAACGTGTTTCACTGTGTAAAGAGTTAATTTTTGTGCATAGTCAAGCCATTCATTATGTCTCCAAAACGATCTGCTCCTGCTACTGCTTCAGGGGCCGTGCGGCCCTGCTACTGCTTCAGGGGCCCAAGCGCCAATGGAAGATGCTAATGATTGCTGAAAAGGTAAAAGTTTTGGATATGTTGAAGGCAGGGAACAGCTACACCGCTGTAGGACACCATTACGGCATCAATGAGTCCACGGTTCTTTTTATTTAAAAAGGAGGAAAAGAATATAAGATCTACGGCCGCAGTGTCCTTTAACCAGGGCGCGACACGAGTTGTAAGTGGACGTAATAAGGACGTAGTCCGGATGGAATCTGCTTTAGGGATTTGGATTGAAGACTGCCAGAAGAAGAACAACGGCGGTGCTACACAGTCGCCTGAAGAGGCTCCTTTAGAAGAGCTGTAACGCTCTCCTTTGTTGTGCAGTAAAATTAAACTCATCGTTACCGAACAAGTCGTAGTGTCATTGTTGGTGTGTAACCATAATTAATTTTCTACGTACAGTACTTAGTACATATATGTACGTTTAGTGTCATTGTACACACATTTTATTGTATACAATTTTTCTTGCATTGTACGTAGTTACAGTATTACTGGTGGCCTGTCTATCATAATGGCTGTAACATATGTAATATCGGAGACACTCGATATCTTTAAAATAACATTTAGGTTTTATTGTATATAAACAGTGTGTTTACATACATAATTTCAACGAATCTTACCTAATATCTAAGAGAATACAAAGGGTTTATGCTGTATAACTGTGCGGGAAATGTTTATAAGAGTGTGGGAGAGTTTATAAGGGCTTAAAATATATAAAAATAACCATATAAACATATGATTTTTACTTTGCGGATTTTCACCTTTCACGGGGGGTTCTGGAACGCAACCCCCGTGATCGAGGAGGGATCACTGTAGTATGGGGACAAGAGTTTGAGTTTAGCCTGGGGCAAGATTTTGAGGAAAGGTCTCAAATTTTGGTATATTCATCATAAGAATCACAACAGGATAATTGTTGTTTCATTATTTTATTATTTTTCCCTTTTTGATTCTTTTTTGAATCCTTAATGGTCATTTATTTAATTATTCATTCATTCATTCACATTCAGGACCACATCACAGGGACAATAGTCTTAGCAGTGAAGCCCATATGTCCCTTTCTCCAGCCACACTTCCCAACTCATGATGTGGGATCCCAAGGCGTTTCCAGGCCATCTGGGGAATATGATCCTCACGGTGAGCCCTGGGTCTCCGCCAGAGCCTATTCCCAACTGGTCGTGCCCATAAAACCTTTGCAGGGAGGCATCCAGGGGGCATCCGTATCAGATATCCAAACCACCTCAATTGGCTCCTCTCAATGCGGAGGGTGAGCAGGTCTACTCCTTGCCTCTTCTACATGTCTGCGCTTCTCACCCTGTCTCTAAGCACAAAAGCTCACTTTGTGGTATATTATTTTTAATTAAGTTGCTGTAGCAATAATTGCATATTATTATGTAACAAGTAGATAGCTACTACCCAAGTAAAATGCCAGTCACTGACTCTAAAAGAGACCATTGTTGAAGTCAATATTATAGAATAAAAATGAAGGTAGGAAGGAAAAAGTTAGAAGAAACTACAATTACAGTGTAATTTTGAAGGCATTTTACAAAATTACTAGTGCTTTCTGACAGCATTGTAAGAACCTTTTCTGCAGTGTCAGTAATGCTGTTTTGTCTCACTAAGTAACAAGAGAGCCCTCAAGCAAATATGCTTTGATTCAGCTTTTATTGATCTAAATATTGTGACAGCTGCTAACTCCATGCTAGAAAGCAAAGCAGAAAGATGAACAATGGACAATATTCAGAATGATCTTCATCAATAAATAACGAAGTATTTCAAGTGTTTATTTGCTCATCTTAGGAGAAAAGATGGATAACAGAACAGTTACTTTAAAAATGATAAACAGTAGATTAGTTTAGTGAATAGTTATATTTAATTGCAAAACAAAGCTGTATTAACAAAATATAATATAGTATTAACAAAATTAATTAATTCATATAATATTGTAACAACCAGCATAATAAGCAAATACAACTCAGAGGTACTAGAGTTATGTACCTCTTACTTAGAGTCTTTGTCCCGTAAAAAAATGGCGCCCTGTCTTATACACTGTTATCTGGGTTATGGAGCACACACCCAAAACAATAAAAGAAAGCTTGCCCTACCAATCAGTTCATCTCCTGCCACTTACATTCTTTTGTTCTCTGTACTGTAAACACTCCTGCTTATTGTCTCCTGACTCCCTACTCAAAACTTCCTTCTGCTGCACCTGCCTTTTTCTCCTAACTTCTCCTGTCACTCATCTCCTAACAGTCATGTCCACCCCTTACAGAACAGAAGCCCTTTACCCAGTCCCATCACTTACAGCATTCATTACACACTTTTTGCTCCCGCACAGTGCATCCCAAGCAGCCTGCACGTCACAATATATTAACAAAACTTAATATAATTTAAAAGGAAAATTACAATACAGTAGAACATTAACATTAATACATTAACATCACCACCAGTGGTTTCCATTTTTGACACATTTTTCAATTTTGTCAGCATCACGGTTTATATTGTTCATTGTGCCTATCTGCCTACTTCGTAAATTGAAGCAATACTTGAAGCATTTTCACCCTTTCGTAAATGTTTAATAATTTCATTTTTTTCTGACAGTTCCAACACCACATGCATATGTTTATCGGGCATAACAATGTATGATTATAGCAAAAGAGAAAAGCTACGAAACACTATTAAATACTGAAGGTATGTAACTGACACTGTGATTTCAAAATGCAGCATGATATGTGGTGGTAGTGAAGAACACTACGCACTATCACAAGGGAGAGTTGTTCCAATGTGCAGAGCTCGTCAGGTGCATCACTGGAGTGGGGTGGAGATTCACCGTCCCTGCCTGTCCTACTATAACTGCATGGCTCTGGCACTCACTCTTCACCCGCTTACCTACCTCATGGAGTGGTTCCTGGCCCTCCACCGCTCCCTGCTCCATCGGGCCACTCCCCATGGGATACGGCTCCTAGCACTCCTCAGCCGACTGCGGTTCCTCTCCGTACAGCAGGTCCTTGTCCTCCTCCGACTTTGTCCCCTCATCCTGTCCGGCACACTTCAGCCAGCAAAACGCCTCTGGACGGTCTCCCCCTGCGAGGTAGTTACATGGCACAACACTCCCACACTCCCAGGGCAAACAGTCCCAGGTCCATCACCTACCTTCTGGATTCCGTCTCCTGGAGGCAGCTTCCATTGCCTGGCCGCTTCTTCAGGTGTGCTGATCCTCTTCTTGACGATGGGCTTTTTCAAATTGCCCACTGCTTTCAGGTTGTGCCTTGCCGTCTTTCTTCCCATTGGGAAAGCAGTGCTTCAGCAGCTGATTGGATGAGTCGCGCTCGTGCTGCTTTGCTGGGCTGCTGTACAAATTATTTGTTTGCTGGCTCCCTGCCTTTTAACAGGCAGAGGGTCCCATCTGGGATGCCACGTAAAAGAAGCCCGGACACAGACAGACACTGAGACAGCCAGATGTCCAAAAAGCACACTTTTATTCTTCTTTTTATATTCAACCCACAGCCACAATAAACTCATAATTACTCTGTCCTTTACTTTCCTTCTGCCACCTCCACTCCTCTCTTGCAAGCTCCGTCCTCTTCCACCCGACTCCGGCTCCCTGAATGAAGTGAGTGCTCCAGGTGCTTCCAGATTAACCTCAAGCAGCACTTCTGGGTGTGGCGGAAGCGCTGATCTTGAATCCAGCTCCTCTTCAGGCAGCACTTCCTGTTGTGGCGGAAGTGCTGCAGATCTTGTTTCCAGAGCTGACCAGGCGCCCCCTGGCGGTGGCCACAGACCACAACAGGTTTGGAGTTTCTAAACTCCAAGCCCGTGGCCCCGATGCAATCCAGGGGGGCTGCCCTCTCATGTCCTGGGGTATAAATTGCCCGCCTCCTGGTCCCCTGCTCCTCCAGGTCTCCCATAGGGCATGATCCACGGCCATCCATCACAATATATACAGTACACATATATACAGTATATGCATATATTGTCTTGAAAAAGTATTTGCCTACTTCCTCCTATTTTGCAAAATGTTTGACACTGAATGTTTATAGATATTCAACCAATATATAATACTAGGTACATAACAGAAGAAATTTAAAAGTGTTTGATATTTGATATCTCTTTCCTTACCCATACCCTCACTGTTCCTGCTAAACCGTTCCTCGGCATCTCTTGCTCAGCGTACCCATTCTCAAGCGCATTCCCATAAAATGTGCTCCTCAGACATTGTCATTCTAAGACGCCTTGCTCCCATCTTGTCTACTTTTTGACTACCACCAATGGTAGACGGGCCATCATTACCCTCTCCAAGCACATCAGTCATACTCATTAGAACATTAGAACATTAGAACACTCTAGACGAGAACAGGCCATTCAGCCCAACAAAGCTCGCCAGTACTATGCACTTATTTCTTCCAAGAAAACATCAAGTCGAGTTTTGAAAGACCCTAACGTCTTACTGTCTTCCACACTACTTGGTAGCTTATTCCAAGTTTCTATCATTCTTTGTGCAAAGAAAAACTTCCTAATGTTTGTGCGAAATTTACCCTTAACCCTTTACTCATGTAAATTTACCCTTAACCCTTTACTCATGTCAATATGTCCCAGCTTTGAAGGGCGACTCTCAGTGTTTAATACCTTTTATGTGCCTCATTCTTTTCTTGCCCAGCCCTTCTTCCATTGATTGTGTCACCAAAGCCAAACTGACCAATCAGATTGTTTGAAGAGACCTGAGAGACACACAGACAGACAGTAGCATTTTATTATTGATGTAGACTTGTGTTCTGGAGTACTGCATGCAATTTTGATCTCTACAAATAAGACAACACAACCCTAGAAAACATTTAGGGAAGTTGCGACTAGGCTGATTCCCGGACTATGAGGTCTGAGCTTTGAGGAGAGATTGAAGGAGGTGAACCTTTTCAGTTTAAAGAAATGAAGATTAAGAAGTAACACAATTGAAGAGTTTAAAATTATAAAAGGGATTAGTACTGTGGATCCAGACTGTTACTTTAAAATTAGATCAACGAGGACATGGGGACACAATCAGAAACCTGTTAAGGTTAAATTTTGCACAGATATTAGGCACTTTTTCTAAACATAGAAAACCATAGATATATACAAGTAGTGCAGTGGACACTGAAACTCCAGGAACATTCAAAACTCGACTTGATGTTATTTTGGAGGAATTAAGTAGATGGGATTGGCAAGCTTTGTTGGGCTTTTTTCTAATGCTCTAATGTTCTAATGTTTGGGGTCTCATTACACCCAGTATAAAGCAAATACAGCATTCCACCGTTAGAACATCATACTAATAGTTAATTGTGGATGCGTTGATGCTTCATGACCTGCATGACATCTCATAACTGAAGGAAACATGGATTCTGGGCCATATCAGAAATTTCTGAAGGAGAATATCCAATCACCCATCCATGAGCTGTAGCTAAAGTGTATCTGATTCAACGATCCAAAACACAAAAGCAAGTCCACAGCAGAATGGCTAAAAAGAAACAAAATTAATTTCATGAAGGAGCACTTGCCATTGTCTCCAAGTAAAGCAGTTCTGGAAGGCAGTATGGGCTAAAATCCCATCATTGTGATAGGCTGATATTAAAGTGTAGGAGATGTTTGGGTGCAGTCATCACAGTGAAAGGCAGTGCCAGCAGTTATTAATCATTATGGGACAATTAGTTTTTCATGTGGTGCCAGTAGGTGTTGGATAATTTTGTACATTTGCCTTTGCCTTTGTTTTGTGTTGATTCCTGGCTTGTGTTTAACTTGGCCAGAATAGGCTCTGGCTTCACACAACACAAATTCAGAAAGAGCAGGTTAAAAATATGGATGGATAGATAATGTCGTGCTATGCTATGGACGCGATAAGGAATGGTGTTCTATGATTAGGAAAGCAAAGAGTCCAATTTTGAGAGGTTCAGAGCCTTTTAAACAAGGATGCTACCAATGCAATTAAAGATAATATTGATTCTCTGCTGTAGTTTCAGTCATGATGGTGGTGACTTGTTAATTTTATTCCTTTATTAAGCTGTGGGTGTGTAAACCTTTCTTAGTAGGTGTAAGTGTAAGAGTGTGAAAGAGTACATGAGCCATTAATGCAAAACTAAAGGAGCCTGACTTATTATCCTCTGTGTGGCCTTAGTTGTGTAGGTGTGCTATGACTATCAGGGGTCAAATTAAAGCAATCTAACACTGTGCAATGCAGTATCATACAGGCATCATGCACTTATAAATTTATAGCACAAGTACATGAAAGCTTTAGAGAACATTTACATCATCATTTAAAAGATGGCCCTGTCTATTATCCACTTTTAAAATTATGAATGTATAAGAATTTAATCAACAATCTGATTATGACTATATATTTTACATTTTAAAAGTGTATAACTTAAAAATGGCTACTGCTGTGTTAAAGCCAGGGTTTACTCCCTGACTTGTGTTTATTTTTATTTATATTTGTTTTATGTTGATATTAAGTTTTGCCTAATGTTAATATACTTTCTCTGTAAATATGAATGAGTTCCTTGTAATCTGTTGGTGGGGCCCCAGGAGGCGGGGCCCCCCTGATAACACTGCTGCTGGGTCCTGCCTCTGCTTTGTATTCATGTCAGAAAAAGCGTCCCACCAATGGATCATCGAGTGTTGTTCGGAGTTACTCTAAGCATTGCTTTTCATCTGTTCTTTTTAATTTTTTGGATATTTTGCTTGTTACTGGTTTCTGATCATCAGATTACAGACTTGGATTTATTAGCTTCAGATTGCCTTTTAGGTATAACCTTTTGCTTTCTCTGTTTGCCTTCTGGCATTCTTTGTCCTTTTATGAACTTTGAATACATTTCTGCAATTGTAAAGTTTCTTGTATAGAGTTGTCTAAACAAGCCAGAGGTGCATGGTTTACCTGTCTTTTTTAAGGAATTTTTATAATTTTAGGACATCAGCTCGCCATTTTGGTCCTGTGTTTTCATTTTTATGTTTACATTTTTTTTGTCTTTTTTTTGTACATTTGTGATTCATTAATTGCTGTCATTACTGTTAATGCTGTTATTTGTTTATACGAGAGAGGACCCACAAATTCCTGGAATTGCTCAATAGAATGGGAGTAGAATGTATCTATCGACAATGCCACTTGGTAGCCCATGCCTACAGTCTTGTTCCAACCACAGAGTGGCATTGTGCTGAGCCCATCAACTGCATATTTCTGACATTTATTCTACAATCGTATGCGTAACCTTGAAGATCTTTTTTTTTAACAAGCTGAAACAAGCATATTGAACATCAAGACAACAATGATCTTATTTTTCAGCATTAGCAGAGTTATCAATAAAGAGTTTCCCCATGAACAGATTCTTAATCAGAAACATTACACTGAACTGGCACATGCAAAACTGAATTTTGCATCAAGGCAGCGCACTTGCACAAACCCTATTGAGAGTTTTTAATCTAAAACAATGTGGTCACTACTTCACAGCCCCCATATTCGCCAGTTCTCACTTCAGTTGACATCTTTTTGTTTGCTAAATTAAAACTGAGACTGAAGGGAAGGCAATTTTCTACCACAGAAGAAATCCTGTAAAAATGCCAAGGTATCTAAACATGGTAACAAAAGATAAGAAATGGAAATGTTTATAAGAATTGAAGAAATGGCATAAGTGAATCGCATGTCAAGGGGAGTATTTTAAAAGTTATTAAAACTGAATAAGTTGTATAATAAAGTTTTGGTTTTCAACAATTCTGGAAACTTTTGGTTTCCCCACACATATTATTTGTCTAATTATACATTCTCAGTCAATTTTATTTTGTGTATTATTTACTTTCTATGTAGGTACTCTTGTTTTCTCATGGGGGGTATTTTTCGTACGTGGATTAGTCGTTTAGCCGGATGTAATTGTTGACGATTTGGCCTGATCCTGGATCTGTCGGTTTTTCGAACTCTTGCTGGAAGTGTTGTCATAGCAACACATCCTAATCCTCAAACCTGCTCGGAGCAGGTTTGTTTTACGTAAACAAGGATTAGTTTACACACGTGATCAGTGACGGTGCGTGGAAGTCATCCAGTCAGGGCTTCGCTGTTCATGAATGAGCGACCAATTGATATTGGTGCGCAAATTATACGAAGAGAATTTCATATAGAGAGGGTTTTGAGCGATCGGCAAGATCCTTTATTGCTCCTGGAGGAAATTCTTTTCGAAAGATATCGCTTTAGCCGAGGGGGAATATTGTACCTCAAAGATTTATTAGCACCTTAAATTCGAAGTCAAACTCGGTGAAGTTGGGCTCTCACATCCACACAGACAGTATACAGTGGTGTGAAAAACTATTTGCCCCCTTCCTTATTTCTTATTCTTTTCCATGTTTGTCACACAAAATGTTTCTGATCATCAAACACATTTAACCATTAGTCAAATATAACACAAGTAAACACAAAATGCAGTTTTTAAATGATGGTGTTTATTATTTAGGGAGAAAAAAATCCAAACCTACATGGCCGTGTGTGAAAAAGTAATTGCCCCCTTGTTAAAAAATAACCTAACTGTGGTGTATCACACCTGAGTTCAATTTCCGTAGCCACCCCCAGGCCTGATTACTGCCACACCTGTTTCAATCAAGAAATCACTTAAATAGGAGCTGCCTGACACAGAGAAGTAGACCAAAAGCACCTCAAAAGCTAGACATCATGCCAAGATCCAAAGAAATTCAGGAACAAATGAGAACAGAAGTTTGGGACTCCAGCGAACCACAGTGAGAGCCATTATCCACAAATGGCAAAAACATGGAACAGTGGTGAACCTTCCCAGGAGTGGCCGGCCGACCAAAATTACCCCAAGAGCGCAGAGACGACTCATCCGAGAGGTCACAAAAGACCCCAGGACAACGTCTAAAGAACTGCAGGCCTCACTTGCCTCAATTAAGGTCAGTGTTCACGACTCCACCATAAGAATGAGACTGGGCAAAAACGGCCTGCATGGCAGATTTCCAAGACGCAAACCACTGTTAAGCAAAAAGAACATTAGGGCTCGTCTCAATTTTGCTAAGAAACATCTCAATGATTGCCAAGACTTTTGGGAAAATACCTTGTGGACTGATGAGTCAAAAGTTGAACTTTTTGGAAGGCAAATGTCCCGTTACATTTGGCGTAAAAGGAACACAGCATTTCAGAAAAAGAACATCATACCAACAGTAAAATATGGTGGTGGTAGTGTGATGGTCTGGGGTTGTTTTGCTGCTTCAGGACCTGGAAGGCTTGCTGTGATAGATGGAACCATGAATTCTACTGTCTACCAAAAAATCCTGAAGGAGAATGTCCGGCCAACTGTTCGTCAACTCAAGCTGAAGCGATCTTGGGTGCTGCAACAGGACAATGACCCAAAACACACCAGCAAATCCACCTCTGAATGGCTGAAGAAAAACAAAATGAAGACTTTGGAGTGGCCTAGTCAAAGTCCTGACCTGAATCCAATTGAGATGCTATGGCATGACCTTAAAAAGGCGGTTCATGCTAGAAAACCCTCAAATAAAGCTGAATTACAACAATTTTGCAAAGATGAGTGGGCCAAAATTCCTCCAGAGCGCTGTAAAAGACTCATTGCAAGTTATCGCAAACGCTTGATTGCAGTTATTGCTGCTAAGGGTGGCCCAACCAGTTATTAGGTTCAGGGGGCAATTACTTTTTCACACAGGGCCATGTAGGTTTGGATTTTTTTTCTCCCTAAATAAAAAAAACCACCATTTACAAACTGCATTTTGTGTTTACTTGTGTTATATTTGACTAATGGTTAAATGTGTTTGATGATCAGAAACATTTTGTGTGACAAACATGGAAAAGAATAAGAAATCAGGAAGAGGGCAAATAGTTTTTCACACCACTGTACATTGCTTTGAGTTTTGCAAGTGGCACTTTTTTATATACTGTAGGCGATGCGGAAAATCTATCTAAAAGTGCAGTTTGCCAGGCAATTTGTAAAGTCTGTTTAGCTCTGAAATATTTCCTTCGGGTTTTCATAGTGTTTCCTGGACACCTGTGTGTACAGACAATAAAAGAGGCGTTTCATGCCATTGCAGGTAGGTAATGCACAGGCTAAAACTCCCACAGTTCTATAAAGAATCTCACAATCAGCCTAACATTCTCATTACCAGGATTTCCAAATGTGATTGGGGCACATGGGACTGATCAGAGTGGAGTTTGATCAAACATTATTTGGAAATGTACCTCTCCTCCTGATGAATAATCAGACACAGTGTCTTCATCAAATATTTGACCTTCGTCAATATCTCGTTGGTCAGACACAGGTTCAAGGGATATGACATTCCCTGCAACTGACCCAACAAAAAAGAGGGCTATATGGAACATACCTATGGCACACATGGAGGACAAATATATGCAATGACCATCCTTTACCTGAAATGAAGTGACCACTACATCCTGCCACTGGTTCTGAGGAGGAGCTTCCCCCTGGAATGCCCTCAGAAACAGGGCGATGGGCATTTTACTGGAGAGCCAACTCTTCTGCAGGGGTTAGGTCTGGACCGCGTGGACCTCCACCTGTTTTTTGCTTGTCTGCCTTCTTATTAGCTTTAAAATCAGTGTTCTTTACATTATATATGATTATTTATGTCAACAATTCTTTAAATAGTTATATACCAATATTTACCAGTTTGAAGTATATTCTTGTACTTCACTTTAACCTGTTTCCCTGTTCTCCTTGTGCTCACGTTTGATCTGGAATTATGACATATTAAATAATAATTAATCTGACACATAGGAAATGAAACGCTGCTTTCAGTAAGTACAATGCACACGTGTTTAATTTGTCGGCCACTTTTTGCCAGCTGTCTTTTCTGGTTTTTGCTGCTTTTGCAGTGTTACCCCTTGTGCATATTAAATCTTGAAATTCTTCATGTCCTTCTAATAAAAGGTCTTGCTCCGCGTTTGTGGAAAAAAAAATGCGTCCATTCTTTTGTCATTTTGTTGCAACCTATCAAAGACTTGCTGATCATGTTTTCTAGACTCAATATATATGGGCTTTTCACTCAGCGCAGGCACGCGCATTCATCTCATATGATTAGATCCAGCTCGACTAATCTAATACACGGCTGCGTTTGAAAAACCAACTTATCCAGGATGAGTTTCACTGGCATTAACTCATCCAAGATGAGGCACCTGATCTTGGATGATTTAAGCGACGTACGGAAAATACCCCCCTGTTCTTTGTGTTTTGTGGGTGTACCCCACAAAAGGCGGGGCCACCATTACCTCACCACAAGGAACTGCCCCCAGACTATAAAAGAATGCTAGGAAAGTGAGTTCCCTGTGGTTCATTTGAATGTGTTTTGGATTTTGATTACTGGGTTTTTATATTGAGACTTGGTCACTGTGGATTTCTTTTTGGACAAATTCCTTTGCCTTGTTTTATTTTTCAGTATTTTGTTTTTTTTTCATTTCTGTATCTTTTTTTAAAGATTCTTTTTGTTGCCCTTTCTTAAACAATCCAGGAATTGATGGTCATCTCTTATCTTGTTTGACACTTTGATTTTTTTTTTTTTTTTTTTTTTTTCTTTGCTCATTATTTATTGCTTTTGAAGCCTAAGCCTTGATTGTTTTGATGTAGGCCAAATCCAGCCATTGATTCAGGTTGCCTGTGAGTAAACCTTTTCTAGGCGGGCTGGTAGGCAATCTGCCCTGCTTTTTTGCTGTTTTTTGGAGGCCTCCCGTTTTTTTGATAATTGTGTGTGCTATGAATCATAATACTGTTTAGGCCGAAGCCTGCAGACAGCAGTCAGGTACTGGTTGACTTGGGGTGAGCCTTGTCTCAGTGGGCTTGTTAAGTTCCTGGCCTGCTTTGTGGAGCATTTTGGAGGCTTCAGATTTATCTTGCCACATTTGTGACTCTGCTATACAACAGCTGAAAAATCAAGAAGCATCTTGAAAAATTAATTTTAATGAGATATGTTTGATTGAAAGAATATAAGCCAATATGAAAGACATTATGAATGAGTCTTCTGCCTAATAGCCCCAGGAGACTGATTTAGTTAATTTTATATTTTTATTTAATTGTTTTATTCAACTGAGTTTATTATTTATAGCAGTGTTCATTAAGTACAGTGTCAGAGCTCTGTGACATGTTTATGGGTAAAATACAAAATACAAATTTTATAAAATACTGTACATAATATACTCACACAAAATATAACATTGGTTAAACACTGAGTAAAATAAACCTCAAACTGATTAACATAAATAGATCCATATCAAAACACTACTTGTCCTTTAATATTATCATTGATATATTGCAAAACCAGGAGAGGAAAACAAAAACTACAGGCAACAGTATCCCCAGAAATAATAAACCTCTGGGGTGTCCATAGTCTGTTATAGAGCAAATTCGTAGACAAAGTCAGAAACAGTCACAGTTCTGGAGATCCTGCCGACTACGCTTTTCCTGTGCATTCAACAGTATTGTATTTTTGTTAAGATTCTACTCGGTAGTCTAAGAAGAAGACACAATTCTTTCATCCTTTGACTCACCCTTGGATTCCAAGGTTCCTAAGTATTGGTAATGTCTTTCTCATGGGAAGGTTCAAATTCCAACTAGGTCATTCTGTCATTGTTTTTTTGATTTATTTTTCTTTTTCAGTTTCCATTGCTAATGTGTTTGTGTGTTCACCCTATAATGGACTGGCAGCCTGTCCAGGGATTGTTCCTGCCTTGCACTCCCCGTGACCATGCTCTGGATAAGCTGGTTTGGAAATTGGAGCGATGGATGGATAATTGCTTAATATTTCCAGGAAGTAATTCTCTTTGGAAGCTATTGACAGTTCTGCTATGCATAACAGTAATTTGTACAGCCTCAGAAATGATTGTATCTTAGATTAACAAGACCCTAACTCACCTCCAATCGAACCCTGCCCCACAGATGGAAAATTCAATTTTGAATAAAATACCGCATTTTCAATTTTGTTACATCTGCATAGAATATTGGAGAATTCATCAGGTTACAGCAAGTCTGAATTAAATTGCGTCTTTTGCCTCTTCAGACAATTTAATGCATGTTTATTTTCATTCCAGTCACATGTCCATGATGACATTTTCAAATATTGGTCATGGTAATGTTAAAAACTAATGCCTAATACAATACAAGGAGGGACTTTATCTCATTTTTGAAAACAGACAGCAACTATTCAACTTTCACATGCGGTACATTCTAGAAGACTTGCATTCCCCTGACATTTCCTGTTAAGTGCACAGACCTCATTATTACAGAACAGCAGGGCAAAGGCAGCTTTGTTTCTGTTTATTTTGTTATCTTTTTCATGTTCTGTTTTCTGTCCGATGGGAGTAGAATGCTTGCATTTTGGAAACTTCACATATATTGGAATTTTAATTAAATTTCTGTTTGTGCCTAAAATTAAACTGCTTAGGTAAAAACAACAACAACAAAAACTTGAGTGCCTTTTCTAGTTTACTTTATCAAATGAATCCACACATCCATCCATTTTCTTCTTTCACTACATTTATTTATATAGCATATTTTCATACAAGTGATGTAGCTCAAAGTGCTTTACAAGATGAAGAAAGAAAAGATTATAAAAAATCGAAATATAAAAATAAGATTAGGCAATACTAAATAACAAAGAATAAAGTAAGGTCTAACGGTTGGGAGAACAGAAACAAAAAAAAAAAAACTCCAGGGGATGGAGAAGAAAAAACAAAATCTGCAGGGGTTCCAAGGCCACAAGCCCACCCAGCCCCAAACCCCCGGGCACTACAGGGTCAAGAATGTTATGCCATCTTGAGTTTATGTGTGGTAATATTATTTTTGAATTATTATTTTTCAAATTTTTAGCTATTTTCTGTTATTTTTCTGTAATCATGTACTGTGTTTTAAAATTTACCTCCATTCCATGTTTTTTTGTGAGTGGAACCCCAGGAGTTGGAGCCACCCTGTCATCACCATTGCTGGGTCCTCCTCTGCTTTAACCAGATACTAATTGTAGAAACTTAAACTTCACATAATTAAGGACACAAGAGCTAATGTTTGGCCACTTACAAAATGAACACTCTAGAATGCACACACTGGGAAAATTATTAGGAACACTGTGATAGAACTGCTCTCAAAACTACTTCAGTGTTTTGTGGCATGTTTTACACAAAATGTTGAAAACACTCCCATGAGATTCTGGTCCATGTTGGCATGATTGCATCACACAGTTTGTCAGCTGCACATTTATGCTGTGAATTTCCAGTTCTTCCACATCCCAAAGGCGTCCTAGTGAATTCAGATCCAGTGACTCGGAAGGCCACTCAAGAACACTGAACTCATTGTCGTGTACATGAAACCAGTTTGAGATGACCTCTGCTTTGTGACATGGTGCATTATCATCCTGGAAGTAGCCATTAGAAGTTGTGTAAATTGTGGCCATGAAGAGATGCACATGGTAAGCAACAATACTCAGATAGTTTGTGGCATTCAAGCGATGATTGATTTGTATTGACAGAAGTGTTCCAAGAAACACAGCATTACACTTCCACCAGCCTAGACTGTTGATACCAGGCAGGTTGTGTGCATGGATTCATGCTGTTGGTGCCAATGTCTGACCCTATCAACTATGTGCCTCAGCAGAATTGGAGATTCCAATTCATGTTATTCCAATGTTCAACTATCCAGTTTTGGTGAGTTTGCACCCTCAGCAGCCTTAGCTTTCTGCTCTTGTCTGACAGGAGTGGAACCCAACATGGTCTTCTGCTGTTGTAAGCCATCCACCATAAGATTCAACATCTGCATTTTGAGATGCGTTTCTGCTCACCATACTTGTACAGAGTGGTTATCTGACTTACCGCACCCTTTCTGTCAGCTTGAACCAGTTTGGCCATTCTCCTCTGATCTCTCTCATCAACAAGGCATTTTTGGCCCCAGAACTGCCACTCATACCATTGTGAGTAAATTCTAGAGACTGTTGTTAGTGAAAATGTCAGGAAATCAGCAGTTAAAGAAATACATAAACCCATTTTTTACATTTTTTTTCCCCATTTTGGAGTTGGATGTGAAGATCCTGAACTGTATCTTTATGCTTTTATGCATTGCAATGCTGGCACATAATTTAATGATTAAATAATTGTATGGATGAGTAGATGTACAGCCGTTCCTTATCATTTGTTCAGTATTCTGTTCAAGATTGTGGCGATGATGTGGGTCTTCATTTCGAGTAACACTATAAGAACATATAAATACAAACTGGTACCGCATGGACTGTGGGCCTTCTTGATGTTTGACATGCACACTGTGGTATTTTACATCAGTCATCTTATCTAGTTTACTACCAAAATACCACTTAAGCATATTTGTTGCAACACAATGCCATATAGCACCATATAATGAAGAAATTGTATATCAGTACCAGTTCTATTGCCAGCTGTTTCAGTGAAGTTTTACTACTCAGTGATAGCATCTCCTCACGTGACAATGTCCTCTTATCAGAGGAGTAAACATCTTTAAACAAACAATATGGATAATGAGAGCCGTATAACACTTAAGACAAGTGAATGAATTTAAGGCTTATCCATTTACACACTAGCTTATCATTAATTCCTGCACACATACTGCAGACTGATGTTTTGCTTCAGATAAATACAACCTTAAGCTTGTTTCACTGTTTTATAAGCACTTATTGTGAAAAACAGAAATTTAAGCTATTTGCTCACAAAAACAGCTGAGGATTATAAACATTTTTCCCCTTTCTTGTGATGTGCTCAGCTTTCATAATCGGTCTGCTTGCTGATATGCCTTTATATTCCCTTTTGGGTCACTGTCTACCACTTTTAGTTTTAAATAATTTGATGGTGTTTTTGCCAGCAGGTTTCTATCCAAGATGTAATCTCCTTTACCTGCTGTAAGAGTTTAGTAGGGATCATCTGCAGACATGCTAACATTCTCTATAGTTGAAGTCAATCCTGATGTTTAATTTCTCACTGTATCTAAATACAAGTCAACATAGCTCAACTCCATAACATAAGGATGAAAGGCCCAATTGTTATATCACAAAATTTCTTAATGATCACTTTCAGAAATTCCAGATGTTTTGCTTTATGTTAAAACACAATCAGTGTGTTCACATGCATTTTAATAACCTGGGTATTCACAGAAGCCTGGTTTCTAAAATGCCATGTAAACCCTTATTCTGGTTATTGGTCTCTGAGAAACCAGCTAACACGCATCCATTTCTCCTCAAGTTATTTGGCCATGTAAACCCTTAACCGGGTTACAGTTAAGGATTTTGTAGTCTGTGCATATCTTTTGCACTCTTTGCACATGCTTTCAGCAGTCAAAAGTGGAAATGTTCACAAGAGAAGTTTTCTAAGGGAAATACTCGGGCAATTCTATTATTCCTTCTCCTTGTTGAAGTAATCCATCTCAAAATTTCATAAATCACTACACTTATGTTGAGCTAAATGTACAGTACTTAGCTCAGCAGCACACTCTCAGAAACAGTGTTGTGGTAATATGTTAAATGTAAGGTGTGTTATGTAGTGTGAAAATGTTCAGACTCTACACACTTAAAAAGTTTTGGGGCAGCCACCCGTATATTATCCCTGGCTGCAATGGGTTGAATTCTGGTAACAAGTTTCTTGGTTGGAGTCCCGAAATGAACTGATAATGGTTTATAAAGATGGTGGTTTTAAATAGTCAGATGTAGAGGAACCGGAAGTGACCTTCTTCTGATGTCAATCGCGGGACCGGAACCAGAAGTGATGTTAGTCGAGGTGGCAGAAACAGAAATAATGTCATCCTGGGCACCAGAAGTGACGTCATCCTAGGCGCCAGAGCCGGAAGTGGCATCTTCAAGGTTGAGTCAGACAGGTTGCCCTCTTACCTTCTGCCTTTCCCTTTGCAAGCTCTGGTTTCCATTCAAGTGTTTATTTCTTCCTTCACTTCTCAGAACTCTGTATTAATTTCTCTTCTGGTAAAGAGGAAGTTATGAAATGTAACCTTGGGTTACTTTTAGTCACCCTCCAAAATAACCTCTGGGGTCAGAAGTGAGCTACAATTTCCAAAGCGTCCCAATGTAAAACTGTTGCCCAAGAAAAACTAGGAAACAAATTGGTTGTGTGAAAATATCATTAAATAACAGAAAAATAATATAACAATAAAAATGACATTAATTCAAAAAAGTACAAACAAATTTCAAAAAGTGCTTAAAGAAAAAGTCACTGCCAGTGGTCACTGTCTGTTTGGATGTGGCACATTTTCACTTGTCTGCATAGACTTTGTACAGAACTCCTCCCACAATCCAAAGATGTGCATGATTGGCTACTTAGAATCTTTAAATGTGTGTCTAAAGCTGATGTCATGTTACATGACTTCTAGTTGTTAGCTATGTCAGACTTGCTGACTGGATCATATCAGTTTAGATGACTGATAATTGCTGGGCATGTCGCATTCAACAGCTGGTGCCGACCTTCCAGCCCAGTCATGCTTGCCCCGTTTTTGTGACAGCCAATAATGTGCTGCCTGACAGAGCCAATGGTTTATGAACGGTTTACAGCTTCAGCTACAATTTCAGTCCTGATATTTGAGGGAAAAAAATGTCATGATTTTATCACATGGCTGCAACATAGAATATTGTGAAAAAGGTGGGGTTTGAATACTTTCCAAATCCACTGAAGACTTTCACTGTATTATACAGTGACTTATTTCAGCCTGTACAGTCATTACTTCATAATTTTTCAGAGATATTTGCATTTAAGGGAAGCTGCCTGACAGAACAACCACTGTACTGTAATATAATTACCATATATAGTCGCATATAAGTCGGGGCTTGAAACCCAAAAAATCGATCAAAAAATCAGACCTCAACTTATACAGTGATCCCTCGCTATATCGCGCTTCGCCTTTTGCAGCTTCACTCTATCGCGGATTTTATATGTAAGCATATTTAAATATATATCGCAAATTTTTTGCTGGTTCGCGGATTTCTGAGGACAATGGGTCTTTTAATTTCTGGTACATGCTTCCTCAGTTGGTTTGCCCAGTTGATTTCATACAAGGGACGCTATTGGCAGATGGCTGAGAAGCTACCCAACTTACTTTTCTCTCTCTTTCTCTTGCGCTGACTTTCTCTGATCCTGACGTAGGGGGTGTGAGCAGGGGGGCTGTTCGCACACCTAGACAATACTGACGCTTGTCTAAAAATGCTGAAAGATTATCTTCACGTTGCTACCTTCTGTGCAGCTGCTTCATGAAGCGACATGCTGCACGGTGCTTTGCATACTTAAAAGCTCAAAGGGCACGTATTGATTTTTGATTGTTTGTTTTTCTCTGCTCCTGACGGAGGGGGTGTGAGCTGCCGCCTTCAACAGCTTTCTACTGGCGGTGCTTCGCATACTTAAAAGCCAAACAGCCCTATTGATTTGTTTGCTTTCCTCTCTGTTTCTGACAGTCTGTGCTCCTGACAAGCACTCCTTTGAAGAGGAAGATATGTTTGCATTCTTTTAATTGTGAGACAGAACTGTCATCTCTGTCTTGTCATGGAGCACAGTTTAAACTTTTGAAAAAGAGACAAATGTTTGTTTGCCGTGTTTGAATAACGTTCCTGTCTTTCTACAACCTCCTGTGTTTCTGCGCAAATCTGTGACCCAAGCATGACAATATAAAAATAACCATATAAACTTATGGTTTCTACTTCACGGATTTTCTTATTTCGCGGGTGGCTCTGGAACGCAACCCCCGCGATGGAGGAGGGATTGCTGTACACCCATTCAAAAATGCGACCCTTAATTTTTTTTACATCTTCTTGCTTCCACCAATCTCGCATCAGTTTCTCAGACACATTGAATTTTGTTGCAGCAGCGCAGATACCAGTTTCTTTCGACACTTCAATGACATTTAATTTAAAACCAGCTTCATATTTTATTTTGATCGAACACTCCATCATAAATAAGGGATGCTCTTACAATAAAGGTGTACAGTATGAGGGTATGAGATACAAAAAACACAAAACAGTGGAAATGTCGCTTTGGAATAGTTTGGGTATTACCGTGTGGTCATGTAGGCACAATACATAGAAAAAAAGGCCGTGTGCTCCGTGGTTGCTCTCTCATGTGGGCGTTAGCATATCATAATCATAAAGGATCAATAGCGTGAGTTTTCCGCATTCAACTTATACGACCGACATTATAAAATACCAGAAATTATACGGTATGATCAGTCCCCAACTTATCTGCGGGAGAACTTATCCGCAAGTATATACAGTAAATGTAGGGTTATTTTCAGGATTTACTTTGTATCGTTTCAGCCAGAGGCGTAGCTAGGGTTTTAAGCGCCCGGGGACAACTGAAGATTTCGCACCCCTTCCTGTTTGCCAAAATGCAATGGGGAAGGGAAATTTGGTGCCCCCCTGGATGCTGCGCCCGGGGACAGATGTCCCCCCTTGCCCGCCCCTAGCTACGCCACTGGTTTCAACTGCTTGTTGCTCAGCACTCTTTGATGCAATGTGAGAGACGATGTTACATTTGCACTGTCTTCTGCACATTAAGATGGAGAAACTGTCTTTTACTTGATACATAAAAATCATCTCTTATTCAGTATAATATAACACCTGCTTAGGTAGTTTTAGGCTGACTAGCTTATTGCTAGAGTTTTGTCAGTTTGAAAGTCCATCAGAGAGCAATGCAGACATTTCACTCCAAGAATACTGCTATTAATTTCTTTGTGATAACAGCTTCAGTGATCATTTTTGTGTGCCACTTCATTCCTGTTCTTCAGCAAAACTGTAGTCTGCATGGGTTTATTCTTTAGTTAGTCTGTTTCTTTCTCCCACATCTCAAAGATCTGTGTTTTAAGTTCATTGCAGGCTCTAAATGGCTCAGTGTGAGCATTGGCTTGATGGACTCCGATGGACTGGTATCCCACCTAAACTCCTGGGGCATGGTCCCACCTAGTTCCTGATACTGCCCGGGTAATATTCTGGCCTTTAATAATCCTGAACTAGATTAAGAAGGTTTTGGAATATTATGTCACTTTAGGATTATTCAGATGTATTTATAGGACTGGATGTTACAGGCCCTGCATGAGGATTTAGCACTGCCTTGACCCTCGAGTAAGGCTGATTTTTTCCTTTATGTGGTCCACGTCATTAAGTTACTCAGTATGGGACACATCCTCAGTTACGTACTTAGGCATCATTGGGCATTTCATCCTTTTAAATCCAAGATGCCCTCTGTAAAGGCAGGCCCACCACAAGCTGATCAGACATTGGTGTTTGCTCCACAACCATTTGTGTGATCTCTGTTAGTGACCATTTGGAGGCCTAGATAATATCCTTTCATTTTAACCATGGCTGTTTCTGAAAATGATTTAATTGCCTTTCTGAGGGCCTGCCCTGTGACTCCGACCTACTTCAGAAGTCTCATCATGGAGCCGGCAAAAAATCCATAACCGCTGATCTCAACCATGCACACCTTTACTTTCTCTTCTAACTCTGCTGCAAGACTGGCATGATGTATCATACGCCTCTTCCACAACATCTCCCAGGGGACTGTAGGTGCCATGATGAAAACACTCTGCTAACAGCTGGACCATAGGACAATGTCTGTTCTCTGGTTGGTACCGGCAATCTCTGCTGGAAAGATGAGTCTCTGGCTTAGGTCAACAAGCATATTCCAGTGCCTGGCTGAGGACAGTGAGCCTGTCTCGGGGATTGAGTAGTGAGTCTGCCATTTTTCTCCTTCCTGAAAGAAAAGTGTTGAACATTTGACAGGCATGGCATTCATTGTTCTTCTCTAATCTTCAACTTCAGCCGCTAGATTATTCTCTGTGACTCTTGACTAGATAAAGTGGGTTGTAAATTGTTTTAATGTTTGAATGCCAAATTATTTATTAGTCAACTAGTTTGTTAGATACTTTTATATTTACGTTTATTTACTTAATATACATGTTTATCTAACGCAACAAACAAAAGAGGTCAACGTGATTGTCTGAACACCAGTATGGAGTGCTATTTGAGAAAAAGTGCTACAGGAGAAGGTTACAAAATTGACCATCACAAATGTAGAACATTAAACCAAACACAACAAATGCAGTTTAAAAGAATCAAAGCCATTATTAGTTAGAAAGACATTCACGAAATAACAGAGTTTTCCAACTCTTCTTAAACACAGTAAGGGAGTCAGCAGTTTGAATGGAAGTTGGCAGCTTGTTCCACCAGCTAGGGACCACATGTGAAAAGAATCTGGATTGAGATCTGGAGCCACGTAGAAGTTCACTAGCAGATCTGAGTGAGTCAGAAGAAACATAGGAGTGCCTCCGTTTACATAGGTGCTGAACCATTGACTACTCTTTATGAAGCATCATTGATTTGAACATAATGTGTGCTGCAACAGGGAGCCAGGGGAGTGATCTGAAAACAGGAGTGACTTGAGCCCAAATGCAAGATGTGTCGCTGCTTTCTGAATCATCTGCCGTGGCTTGGCAGGTACTCCTACCAGCAGTGACAAGATCAATGCCTTGAGCATAAGTTGTGCAGCACAGTTAGTTATTATGTTTGCTAATAAAAGCTGTGAATAAAGGAAAATCTAAGCCCCCATTGTTTGTTAGCTATAACAAATCGAGCTACAAGCTGAAACCTAATTACTAAAACTAGAAGCTCACGTCAAGGTTTGACACGTTCTCTGTAGGTTTTCTCTAAAATCTTTGGCTTTCATTAGACACCCAAACATTCTTTAAAAATGTGGAATAGTCGCTTGACGTCAAAGGATCCCAAACAATGCCGTGTCAGGCTGACATCGGGGGAAATCCACACAGCAGAAAGCAAAGGGGCCTGTCTGTCAGACCTACAGCTAACTCAGAATCAGAGCCCATTAGTATGTTGAAATAGAAAAGCACTCGCAGTAGCTTTAAAGTCGAAATAAAATCTTTGCTTTAGGCTTCTTTTGTCCCTGTAATCTTATTGACATTTTCCTCAGTTAGCTCTGTTGGGCCAAAAATGTTATTTCTATAGTAACCCTGAATTGTCGGCTCTTTTTATGATTGATTATCCCAGTAGTGCTTCCTAGATAATTTTTTCCCCTGTCTTTTTTTTCGTGCTCAACGGTAAGAGGGTTTAGGTTAATAGTGACTATGCTCTTCCTAGAGCTGGTCTGCTTTAAGCAGATAAGCAGATAATAATGGAATCAGAAGCAGCTAATACTGATGCAGCGGAAAGCTGCTTATTCCTAGCCGCTTGAGTATCAAGTCAGGTGACTGCAAATCAAAGGTTCATATGGAAGAAAATTGGGCTATCAAAGTGCAGCACCTGCCTTTTTAGGATTAAACACTCTCCCAGTGGAAAACTGCGAGACTGTGCGTATGGCCGATGCAAATGTATATATTTTCATATGTTTTAAGCAATTTTTTGCAAATTGTAATGCAGTGGCACAGGTTTCGCATATGTGATTTTCCACCTGGAAAATGATTGAATTCATTATTTCCTTTTGTATCTAAGCTAGCTCCCAGAAGGATAAAAGATGAACTCATGAAAATAATATAGCAACTCATTATGAGTATAAACACAAATGAATGCAAAGTGTTAATACAGTTCTGTTATTTGTTGCGTAATATCACAATACTGCAATTCAAATTTCTGCAAACTGTTACATGAGTTTGGATTTCCTAATTATGTTACCAAACTGAACAAATTAATAAGTAACAAAGAAATACAAAAAGCAAAGACAGGTGGTTAAAAGACCAATTCATTTGAGTATGTTATTTATAAATATGCTAATTAAATCTCTGAGAATACCACAGAATATGTCTTTGTTTTAATTATCACTCATTATTAATAATTTTTTTTTTGGTCATACCCGAGTTTTTTCATATAGTCGGATAAACATTGCGGAGTCCGGAGCAAATAACTGTGATTAGACATGTTTAAAGAAACCATTAAAATATTATTGTCACATTTCAGAGCTTACAGTAATTTGTCAAAAGGTTTAGAGTTCTTATTTCAATGTGGCACAGTTGCATTTTTTTTCTTTAGACATAAGGCAGAAACTCCACAGTAAGAGACCTGATTAAATTAATAATTGATGGGATAGCTAGGTTTTCAAGGAACAAAAACAGCATGGTGCTATGTAAAGGTGGCTTTGGAAAAAAGTGTTGGCAGCAAGGAATCTTTGCAGGAAAAAAGAAAATTTATCAAAAGAGATTTGTCAGTATGAAGGAACATAATCAGGGGAACACAGTTCTTCGATGTAACAAACCGTCTCTGTCCTAGCTGCCAACACGTGTGCCTCAGTGGGTGTCACATGGTCAGGCATGCTCAGATGTGCACCTCAGACTTTACATGTAATACTGAATCACATCATCTGCAGAGGACACAGCCATAAATGGACGAATCAGCGGAAAGCAGAAGAATGAATACAGGAGACTAGTGAAGGACTTGGATGAATGGTGCAAACTGAATTTCCTGCAGCTCAGCCTCAGCAAGACATAGGAGATAATAATCAGAGACTTCAGGAGGGTCAAACCAACTCTGCCCTGGTTCTCCTTGATGGTAAAGATGTGGAGGTGGTGACGACATATAAGTACCTTGGGGTTCATCTGAATGACAGGCTTGAGTGGAGTACCAACAACGACGCTGTATACAAGAAAGGTCAGAGTCGCTTCTGTTTCTCGAGGAGGTGTTTGAAGGCTTCTCTTATAGGTTTTCTACCAGTCTGTAGAGGTCAACTTTTTAAAATGAAAATGTGGTAGCATGGACATAACCAAAGACTGTGTGATAAATATGCATTATGTGTGTTTTATTTTGAAAAGGCCTGCACAGAGGACATTCCCCAAACATTGGACAGAATCGATGTTGTTGCCTCTCTACATCACTCACATTTAAGGTATTGACCTGCATACATTTTAGATAGTCTGAGTCAATAAGAAATTGAACAATGGTTTGTACAAAATGGGACATTTTATATTTTTTGGGGGGCTGGTTTCTATTCATTATCTGAAAATGCAATTGAAAGATCCCATTCCCAATGCAGTCCAGAAATATCTAGTAGCACAGTCTTTTGAAAGCATCAATATACAGTGCCCTCCGTAATGTTTGATACAAAGACACATTTTTCTTTGATTTACCCCTCTGCTCCACAGTTCAAAGTTACAAATCAAACAATTCAGATGTGATTAAAGTGCACAGTGCACTTTGGTTTGTGTCCTGATGTGCAGTGTGAATTGTGGGACCTTACAGATACAGGACTAAGCCTTTTTAAATGATGACCAATCACTTCAGTTTACTAAAGCTGGACACATCTCGAGGAGAATTAAAGCAAACAGGATGCTCCTCAGTACCATTTGGAGTACTACCGCAAAGAGTCTGAATACTTATATGAACAAGAGAATACAAGTTTTGATGTTTAATAAATTTGCAAACCTTTCTGAAAATATATTTTCACATTGTCATTATGGGCTATTGCATGCATATTGATTGGCAAAATGGCAAGTGTATCCATGTAAAGTTAAATCTACACAATAAAGTGTGCAGAAAGCAAAGGGGTCTGAATACTTTCTGAATCCATTTTGAATCTAATTTTTAAGATTAAATATAAATCCAGCTATAAACTTTTGAATAAGGTGTGGTATTTTTGCAGTACAGAGAGCCTGTTTGAGTCTACTTAACTTTGGTAGACTTTTTCTTTTCCTTATATGACAGGGTGCCTCGAGAGGAGTTGTCGTATTGTATGAGGAAGTCGGGAGTGGCAGAGAAGTATGTAAGAGTTGTACAGGAGATTTACGAGGGAACTGTGACAGTAGTGAGGTCTGTGGTAGGAGTGGAGGTGGAATTACATCAGGGATCGGCTCTGAGCCCTTTCTTATTTGCAATGTTGAGTCCCCATGGACTATGATGTTTTCTGATGACATTGTGATCTGTAGTGAGTGCAGAGAGCAGGTTGATGAGACCCTGGAGAGGTGAACATGTGCTCTAGAGAGGAGAGGAATGAAGGTCAGTAGGAACAAGAAAAAATATGTGTGTGAATGAGAGGGAGGTCAGTGGAATGGTGAGGATGCAGGGAGTTGAGTTTGGCCGAAGGTGGATGAATTTAAATACTTGGGAACAATAGTACAAGGTAACGGAGACTGTATAAGAGAGGTGAAAAAGAGAGTGCAGGCAGGATGGAATGGCAGGAGAAGAGTGTCAGACAGGTATCTGCAAGAGTGAAAGGGAAGGTCTACAGGACGGTAGTGAGACCAGCTATGTTATATGGAATGGAGACAGTGGCACTGACCAAAAAACAGGAGACAGAGCTGGAGGTGGCAGAGTTAAAGATGGGTGTGACAAGGATGGACAGGATTAGAAATGAATACATCAGAGGGTCAGCTCAAGTTGGACAGTTGGGAGACAAAGTCAGAGAGGCGAGATTGCGTTGGTTTGGAGCAGAGGAGAGATGCTAGGTATATTGGGAGAAAAATGTTAAAGATAGAGCTGCCAGGCAAGAGAAAAAGAGGAAGGCCTAAGAAAAGGTTTATGGATATGGTGAGAGAGGACATGCAGGTGATGGGTGTAACAGAACAAGATGTAGAGGACATAAAGACATGGAACAAGATGATTCGCTGTAACAACCCCTAACCGGAGCAGCTGAAAGAAGAAGAAGAAGACTGTACTGTTTAACCTACATCAGCAGTAGATGGCAGATTAAAAAAGTGTAGATGAGAAGGATGTAGCTTTACTCCAGTTGGCTTTTTGACTTGTAAATGCTGGGTCAGTAAAAGAACTAATTATGAATTTCCTAAAATTTTCTTTTTCCTTGGATTAATAAGATAAAGTCCTAGTCAGTTTTGCTGAGTACTTTGAAGATGTTTATATTACCTGTTGTGTTGTTTTCCAATGACACCCTTTGATCTCATGATGAGTGAAGTAGAATGAGTGGGTCGGCAGCCTAAGAGGACCATATGAGTGTACACCTTTTAAATACAGAACAGTAGACTGCTCCCTGCTGTGAAATGGAAAACCAAACTGCAGCCGAAGTGTTGGCACTGAGTTCAAGCGTATCATCAAATTTAAATCATAGTGTAAAAAGTCTGAATTGATGCTTTCAAATTCTAGAAAAAATGCCAGGTCTGCTGCCAGCATGTCAAATATTATTATGCAGTGTATAAACATTGCATTTTAAAAAATAGACTAGATCATTACTGAATGAAAATATGTCTGTTCCTTACTGCAAAGGAAATCAATTTCCATTGTGATAGATAAGCACGGCCTCAGATCAAGCTGTGTACCCTCACAGCCTTTGCATTGTTCCACATGTTTCCTGTTTTCCACACAAAGTTGACTTAGAGTATCATTCTTTTTGTGAATTTCCCATTGGGATTAATAAAGTATCTATCAATCTATCTATCTATCTTTTTATCTGTGCTTGGTGATGAAGACACTCAATCTATTCTAGCAAGATTTCGCTGAGCTGATGTCTTCTACCAACTCACTCTGAATGCAGTGCCCAGCAGGTCATGCTCACTCCTTTCTGTGACAGTCAATAATGTGCTGCTTGATGGAGTCAGTGCTGTAGGAAGGGTTAACATATACTGTGAGTTCTACCACCATCTCTGCCCTTTTTTCTTTTCCATTCTATTGTGCTAAGTGAAACACGAGACATCAGACGTACGAGCTTCAGGTGATCTAAAACACCTGCGTTCCTTATTACTCATCACTGCATTGTATACATCAGTGGTTCTTAATCTGTGGGATGGGCCCCCCTAGGGGGGGTGCGAAGATGTGAAAAAAAGAAAACAAGAATCGAAAATATGAAAAATACATCTATTGAAACCAAAACAAATTAACTTAAACTACATTCTGATACTAGAAAAATAAATATAGAGTTAGATAAATGTCGATAAAAGTTAAGTAGGTATAATAAAATATGCATCTATGATATATCATTAATTAAAAAAGAATAAATTGGTATTAGTGGGCTCCTTTCAAAAAAACCTTAGGGGGGCGCAATTAAAACTGTTATGAAAACTCGGGTCGCAAATACTTAAAGGTTGAGAAATGCTGGTATACATTATATTTCCAGATGAGCATTCATTGGTTGTCAGCTCTCATGCACACGGAGCCCACCCCTACGACTAAAGAAGGAATCAAACCTGTTTGATTTCATCAGGATGAGTTGTGGATTAGTTGGAGTGAGTCTTTGGTTATATAAGAGTGCTTGACTGGCTACATGGGAGGATGCCACTGACTCCCTCTGACTTACGTAAATGATGGCAGTGACTGAAAATCGCTGGAAAAGTCACATAATGTGACAGGACATTAAGAATAAAACTACTGCTTCTCCAAATCAACAGGACCCAGTTGAGAAGGCTTGGGCATAAAGCTACAGTGCCATATGTACTTCCCTTTGGAAGTCTACCAGGCACAGCCCACTTGGAGAAGACCCAGACATGAAGGCCCCCCCCCCCCCCCCCAGGTCTGCAACAGAATCTCTTAAATGGCCTATGAGCTTCTGAGAACTCCCTAGGAACAGCTGGGAGAAGTCATCTGATTGGGTGGCCTGGTCTGTCCACTTTAATGTGCTACAGCCTCGACTCTCATTGAGATAAGTAAAGTAACATTGAAGCATGAAGCAAAGTAAATAAAATACTATATACTGTATAATAAAAGAAAAACACACACACACTGTTTGAGTGACTATAACTTAAATTATGGTGGAAAAAGCTTTTAATATATATTTAGTGCTTGGAGTACTCAAGGATTCATTAGCTTTTATGGCCATGATTCATAATTTAAAATTTATCATCTATATTTAAACTTTGGCAGCTTAAAGTAATGCATGAAATACGCTGTGCCAGTTTGCATAATGCTGCAAAAATATATTCAACATGAAGCGAAAAAGCAGTAAAGACTTATTAGATTAGTTCTTTCATTTTTAAAGGGGTATTACAGTGGTCTAGTGGTCCTTGCTGCTGCCTGTCTGACTCATACCACCCATTCAGTTTCCTACTAGGTCGCTGTCTGCATTGAGTAAATACTGCACCTTCTCCTCTTGTCTAAACGGGGTTTCTCCTAGCATTCAGTTTCCTTACCATTCCCTTCCTTTGACTTTCCCATTCTGAAAGCAGGTTTAACATCTGAGTGGACAGATGTTTTAGTTTTGAGAAATGATTCCTTCTTCTGTTCTTTTCATTATATTCTCAGACCTGAATAATCTAATTCAGGGTAATGTAAGCATATGATGAGTTATATGAGAGGTTGGACACTAAGGAGGGAGAAAAGGACCTGTGGGCTACAGAGGGGCCGAGCTGGGAAAGATGTGCATCAGGTTAGGGTGATAAAGGATAAAGATGGAAACGTACTCACAAGCGGAGAGAGTGTGTTGAACAGATGGAAAGAGTACTTTGAGAGGCTGATGAATGAAGAGAACGAGAGAGAGAAGAGGTTGGATGATGTGGAGATAGTGAATCAGCAAGGATGAATTAAGGACAGCTATGAAGAGGATGAAAAATGGAAAGGCCGTTGGTCCAGATGACATATCTATGGAAGCATGGAGGTGTTTAGGAGAGATGGCAGTGGAGTTTTTAACCAGATTGTTTAATGGAATCTTGGAAAGTGAGAGGATGCCTGAGGAGAGGAGAAGAAGTGTACTGGTGCTGATATTTAAGAATAAGGGGGGTGTGCAGGACTGTAGTAACTGCAGGGGGATAAAATTGATGAGCCACAGCATGAAGTTATGGGAAATAGTAGTGGAAGCTAGGTTAAGAAGTGAGGTGATGATTAGTGAACAGCAGTATGGTTTCATGCCAAGAAAGAGCACCACAGATGCTATGTTTGCTCTGAGGATGTTGATGTAGAAGTATAGAGAAGGCCAGAAGGAGCTGCATTGCATCTTTGTGGACCTGGAGAAAGCATATGACAGGGTGCCTCGAGAGGAGCTGTGGTATTATATGAGGAAGTCGGGAGTGGCAGAAAAGTACGTAAGATTTGTACAGGATATGTATGAGGGAAGTGTGACAGTGGCGAGGTCTGCGGTAGGAGTGATGGATGCATTCAAGGCACAGGTGGGATTACATCAGGGATCGGCTCTGAGCCCTTTCTTATTTGCAATGGTGATGGACAGGTTGACAGATGAGATTAGACAGGAGTCCCCATGGACTATGATATTTGCTGATGACATTGTGATCTGTAGCGATAGTAGAGAGCAGATTGAGGAGACCCTGGAGAGGATATGCTCTGGAGAGAAGAGGAATGAAGATCAGTAGAAACAAGACAGAATACATGTATGTAAATGAGAGGGAGGTCAGTGGAATGGTGAGGATGCAGGGTGTAGAGCTGGTGAAGGTGGATGAGTTTAAATACTTGGGATCAACAGTACAGAGTAATGGGGATTGTGGAAGAGAGGTGAAAAAGAGAGTGCAGGCATGTGGAATGGGTGGAGAAGAGTGTCAGGAGTAATTTGTGACAGACGGGTATCAGCAAGAGTGAAAGGGAAGATCTACAGGATGGTAGTGAGACCAGCTATGTTATATGGGTTGGAGACGGTGGCACTGACCAGAAAGCAGGAGACAGAGCTGGAGGTAGCAGAGTTAAAGATGTTAAGATTTGCACTGGGTGTGACACAGATGGATAGGATTAGAAATGAGTACATTAGAGGGTCAGCTTAAGTTGGACAGTAGTGAGGCAAAGTCAGAGAGGCGAGATTGCGTTGGTTTGGACATGTGCAGAGGAGAGTTGCTGAGTATATTGGGAGAAGGATGCTAAGGATAGAACTGCCAGGGAAGAGGAAAAGAGGAAGGCCTAAGCAAAGGTTTATGGATGTGGTGAGAGAGGACATGCAGGTGATGGGTGTAACAGAGCAAGATGCAGAGGACAGAAAGATATGGAAGAAGATGATCTGCTGTGGCAACCCCTAACGGGAGCAGCTGAAAAAAGTGGAGACATGGAGTCTACCCTGGCAGCACTGCAGATGGGGCAGCAGCCCATCACAGCAACCACTCACATAACCCCATACTTGCATGAGGCAAATTTAGTAATTGGGATGTGGGAAGAACATTTTCAGGTATAAGGAGAGAAAACTCAGCTGATAACATGCCTAATGGTGTCTTACTTTTTAAGTCCTTCCTACTAATAGTGACAAAACAAATCAGAGTCGATGGATTTGTTTCCTCTTTCTTGCTTTTGAACTTGAAACATTGAGAAATGACAAGAGTTACTGCATTTTTTGAAGGAGAAGAAATCAATTACCAGCCATTTTACTGCCCAGGAAAGAATTGATCAATAAAGCGATTTCAAGCTTGTTATTAACAGTAATGTGTCCAGAAAACCATCCACCTTATCCTACAAGGAAAGGCTAAGTTTAAAAACCAATTTGACTCCAAAATATACTGGCTGTGCTCAAGACCTAAAAAACAAAATTAATGTATACAATTGTGCAGGTTCAGTTAAAAGTTTAGAAATCAAAGGAGCCTTTGCTAAGCTGGATCATTGAAAAGTGTCTGGCAGTTGTCATGAGTGAAGAATGAAAAACCCACATGGATAAATTTCTGTTTTATGGCCAGCAGTTTACCAAGTCCATCACTTTCCTTGCTCTGTAATGTCACAACATCCATCCATCCATTGTCCAACCCGCTGAATCCGAACACAGGGTCACGGGGGTCTGCTGGAGCCAATCCCAGCCAACACAGGGCACAAGGCAGGAACCAATCCCGGGCAGGGTACCAACCCACCGCAGGGCACACACAAACACACCCACACACCAAGCACACACTAGGGCCAATTTAGAATCACCAATCCACCTAACCTGCATGTCTTTGGACTGTGGGAGGAAACTGGAGCGCCCGGAGGAAACCCACGCAGACACGGGGAGAACATGCAAACTCCACGCAGGGAGGACCCGGGAAGCGAACCCGGGTCCCCAGGTCTCCCAACTGCGAGGCAGCAGCGCTACCCACTGCGCCACCGTGCCGCAATGTCACAACATGTTCAAATGAACTGTTAGTAATATGAAAAATTGGCACACTTTTCAAAGTAATTAAAATGTAAGCTGGGAAAAGTTTGCTAATTGTGACCAAAAATAAGATAAGAAGCAAGAAAATGTAATTAGAAGTAGTCACATTGTAATTGGTATTCTTTGCATAACCTATTGTATTTTACATATAGATTATTAAATTAAGGATAAGAAAAGATAAGAAATGTAGATAAATTTTAGAAGAGATAGTGGCTTTAGGCATAATGGCCTTTTAAAGCTAAAGGTTATTAAAATCACATAAAACAATTAACACATTTATCCAGAGTTGGCTCATATAAGAACCAGAGAATTGCTGGATAGATTGAGTTCTCCTAAGAATACAAGAGAGATAGGCTGAATCTCTGGAACAGGACTGCAAGGCACATTGTCTTTATTTGCTATGCTTTAATTGTGCCATAGAAGCTAATATGTACATTACATAGGAAGGAAGCTAGCTAACTTTATTCTGTACTAGTGAAAACGTACAGACTCATGGTAATAAAATAAAATGCAAGCCTAGTATTAAAAAAGGAGCTGTTGATACTTCATGTATTTTCTGAATAGGTTCTTCTTTCATTTCCTCTAGAAGTTATAATGTATTTTATTACTTGTGGTGGCTCATATAGAACAAGCTAAACATGAGCTGGTGAGGACCATGCAAGTTAAAAATGAAATAATTATTTATTGGAAAATATAAAAATGCATGAAAAATGCAACATGATGTAATAAATGACATGTTACTCCTTTCTTGGCTTTGTGCTTAAGTGTCTTACCTTCTTATTGTTTCCCTTTCTTTGTCATTTAAGCATTCACTTTTTGTGATTTGCCTAGCACTCAGCAAATGTCGCTGCTTTTCGTCTTCTTCTTCCTGCCATTATGGTGGTTAAGCACTTTGCCATAAACACATGAAAACAGATTACTTTGCTACCTTTTATGCATATTTAATAAAGTTTGATGTTTGATCAATACATTCAAAAAGAGGATGTTGATTATAGAAGGTAAAATGATGAGCCTTTTGAGTTATGGAGGGTGTGGTGTGAGAACTCGCACTTGATTATAAATTGTGAACACGTATTTAAGGATCTTCTTGATTGTCAGCCTGCATTTATCTTTGTTGTTCTTGCACTTGTGCCTCAGCAGGTGGCGCGGTTCTTATTCTTGTTCCTATTATGGTATTTTTCGCCACATAATCTGTCTCTGCAATTTGCTGGCTGCTCAGCTGTTCATTTCCTTTCCTCCATGTCACTTGGCTTTGCTTATCACTTTGCTGTAGTAAACCCACAATCATATGTCTTTTTGCCAAGGTTGCCTCAATTGCTACCTCAATATCTTTAAATTTCCAGAATGTATCAGGTCCTTAAGCTTGATAGATGATGCCAACTTCATCTTGTGAGGACCTTGTAACACACCAGTTCACTTAATATACTATAATGGTAACCATGCTTGGAGTTGCATACCTTTACCATACCTTCATTTTATTCAGACCTCCGAAGTAGACAAAATATACATAAAGAAAGTCACATCAAGTCTAATCCATAACTTAACAGTTATCTTTGGCTTTAAAGCCCAAGTTAGTGCAGCTGGAAAGTAAAATGGTACACATGCACAATAAAATAAAGCCAAATGGTGGAAAATCCTGAAACAAGATTTTTGTAGCATTCCAAAACTTACAAATGCTCTTTGTTACAAAATCCTTGTGCTACTGCATGTGCTGAAACTTTTTCACTTCATTGACCATCATTTATATTTTTATAGTACGGTCCATTTGCAGAACCCCTTTCCTCTCCTATCAGTAGGCGACATGTCATGGAGGGCAGGAGATTTAAAACTGAAAGCTTCTTAAAGGCTTCACTCTCTTATATTGTGTGCGAAAGCCTCTTGTATTGTGTTTGAATTTTACTGTTTTTTTCTTTTTGAAATGGTTTTCTTTTTTTTTTGGTTTGATTTTTGCAGAGTATTTTTGGAAGCTTTGCTCGCTGTTATGTATTTTCCCCTCCTGCCTGTTTCTCAGATACTATTTTTGGCTTTCAGCTTTAAACTAAAGACGATTGATTTTTATCTGTTGATCATGGCTCTGAAGTGTTCAGCTCATCCTGGTCTGCACTACAGCCTTCATGTTAACAGCCACGCTTTACAGGGTGGCACGTCAGGAAGCAGTGATGTGGCTTGGCTTTCTCTGCAGTGTAACAGATACCAGGGGTCTGCACTTTGTGTGTGTGCGCCCACTTCTGTGGGCATATCTGGTCGCTGTGTCTCTTACCCTGGGAGATATTTTCTTTGGGTCTAGTCAGGTGTAGACATCTGCTCCTCTCATTATAGAGGAATCTTTTGTTATTTTATTCCTCTAGCTATTGTGATTATAATGGTTGAAAGTTGAAAAGTTTAGCTTATAAGTAATTACACTAGCAGATGAAAAATATTCTAAATGATGAATGCATTAAAGTAGTCAGAGGTAAGTGTTGGCAAAAATAGCTAGGATATTGATTGTCAGAAATTTAAATGTTAATCAAAACCCGTAATTAATATGAAAAGTAAGATTCCTAAAACTCTGTAAAAGTCTTTTAAACAAAGTTTTTAGAATTTAATCCAAAAGCTTGGATGTTAGTAAACCTGCGCTACTATCTTAAATAGTGTGAGCACACTGATGTTATGGGGTACAGTGACACCGATCACAGGTCAAACAACTGACATTATTACTAACTGCCACCATATACGAGTGGCACTAAAAATAAAAATGAAAAATGGTGGTGCCCACACTTTAAATTTCAAACAAAATGGCGAGATGAACTTACAAGAATAGAATTCATTTCTAATAACTATGTACTCTCTATATATAAAATCCTAAGCCTAAAAGTGCAACAATTTTGTGCAATGATTTTATATGACGTTTTTATGATCACTTTTTTGTCAATTTTTTTATCACGCTTTAAATCGGATTTATTTTAAAACCTGCATATATATGTTTGGTATCATTCTTTTCAGAATTTATCGAACTTTAATGTGATGTTGTTAGATTTTCAGATTCTTATTCCATTTTTAAATTCTAAACTAAAATATCAAAAAAGTCGTGTGGCAGGCTACTAGGCTGCAATTGGGGGTCGGGCGCTGAATTCACCATGGGGGCTCGTACCATATCTTTAAATACAATCGCTTTCTCTAACGGAGCGGCTCAGCTGCGGGATAGATGGGGGCCCAGCGCCCGCCCCTGGGTTTGGCAAGTGAAGCGAGCAGTGGCCGGAGACTCCTAGTTAAACATATAACAGTAATAACAAAGTAATCAAAAATGAAGCTGTAAAGTCCCAAATAGTTATAGTCTCTAAACTTTTAAGGCTCCTACGTCCAAAATCAGCACTTCATAAAGACAGTGGCATCTGTAATGTTTTGCCCATTCTCATGATTGCCAGCAGTTACCGTTACAGACTTTTAAGTACAAGTTAAGGACATGTACTTTCAACTGATGGAGGACTGCAGAGCTAACATCTAAGAAATGTGTAATGTACACTTTTATTGATCTGCAGGAACTGTAAATGAAGGAACACTGAACATTTCAGTGGCATCTGTAACCGTTACTCATTTCAGCATTTGCATTGCAGTCTGAAACATTTCCAATGGACTGCAGCAGACTGATGCCAGAAGGTATGGGTACTGAAGTCAGTTCTGAGTCAGAGTTTGGTATCAGTTCAGTTTAGGTCCTGCATCTATTCCTCACGTACTCTTGTGTAACAAGACAATAACAAAGGATCTTTTTAGAGATAATGACACTCAGAAAGCCTCAGTAGATCGGTTATTCATCTCTGTGCTTTGTGGCATATTGACATGATGGTAAAATGACTTGTTAATATGAAGGATTTACAGGTCTAGCACTAAATATGTAATGTCAAGAGATATGTGTCTCAGTAGTGTCACTCCGATTTGGACTTTTGTTAGTAGGTCATATTGCAGAGGTGAATAAACACTTTACTGACGCTTTATAAGTGTTACGAAGACCCAAAGAAGTGTTTGTTAAGGTCTCATTGCACAATAGTATGTGAGGAACAGATGTGTTTTTGCAGTACCTAAACTCAAGTGTTACCCACTTTTCACTATCAATCAGGTAAAAACAGTGATTACATTTTGAAGAACGTATGCTGTTCATATTTTAGTATTCCTTACAAAGACAAAATGCACAGAAGATTCTATGTGTTTGTTAAAAATATGAATCACAAGGGGAAGAAAATGCTTTTTTGGCATTTTTTTTTGTTTTAGCATTAGTAATTTGAATTCTAATTCTTATAGAGAGTGGGGACCTTCAAATCACGGCCTGATGTTATTTTAGATAACTGGAGTTTGTTGGGCTGAGTGGCTTGTCTCATCATACTTGTTCTAACGTTTTAATATTCTCTGATGCTTTTGCTGTAAATTGTCTCCCTGGAATTCCCCATAGTATGAAACAACAAAACATACGTGTACGTAGGGCCAAAGCAGGCGCATTATAAGAAGTTTTTCTTTGTAGCTTAAATGCACAAATTCTGATGTAGTCAGATACAAAGATGGCAATGCAGTTGTTCTCTGTAGCTTACCCTGAAATGCAGCACAACAACCAGAATGCCATTTTTGTTGAACTGCCTTGGCTTTTAGACCATCTCTTGATGAATTTTATTTTTGCCTTTTGAAATTTTATTGGAAGTGATTTTACAGTCTTTCTTATTTTTCTTTTTAGATGGAAGATATCATAGCACGCATGCAAGATGAAAAAAATGGAATTCCAATCCGTACTGTGAAAAGTTTTTTGTCGAAGATTCCAAGTGTATTTTCTGGTAAGATCAAAACATTCAATTGTATGTACTGATGTAATTTACAGAATTAATTCTGGCGCAGGTTTTTAAAGATCTGCTGAAGACTTCAGTAAGATGTTTTTACTTGTTATGTTAATCTGGATGTTTGATGGTAACTAACACTGGAAGGCATAACAACCAAGCTTATGTAGTGGAAATATGCAGTGAAAATGGATCTGAATTCATTATTAATGTTTGTTGTAACTGTGCTTGTCCAGGGTTTCCAGAATTCTGTAGCTTCAGCTTGTACCAGAGAAAGATTCAGGCAGTGAGTATGACATGTATACAAATAATTTCACAGAATTATTTACATTTAAAAACAGAAGTTTTTAAAACTTCATTTTAAAAGTTGTTATTAAAATTTAAAGGAATAACAGCTCACACAAAAATAAAGAGAAAAGTTTTTGTCTGTTTCTGTTTAAGGCTTCTGTTCGTTAACACGTACATACATACCTGACATACGTCGTGTGTCATTGTACCCTTTTATTTGCTGTCAAATCTAACAGTTCATGTTTATAGCAAACTAACAGGCTGGCCAAACTTCTATTATTACATTACAAATATGGCTAAGCAATAAGGAGATCCTATTACTGGTTAGCTTTAGGGCATAAAACAGAATCTTCGATGATTTATGTAGCTATGAGAAACTTACATTCTGTTCAAATTAAGAAAACACTTGTGCATATTTACCACTAGCTCTACCCCGTGGCTGCGCCCACACAGTAATGAAACTTTAAAAATCAATAGAGGTTGGCAGTATATCTGATCGTGTTCAGTTCTGACGGGAGAGCGTTCCCCGCATGGGGTGAAAAGCACATGGCCGTGATATCTCTGGCAATCAGCATCTACCTTCTAAAACACATGGAGCTCTGATCTCTCTCTCAAAAACGTCAAACGTTACTCCTTAACAATCTGTAGATGATAATGTCTGTTGAACAAAGAGGTATTGCTAGCTAAGCGGAGGCAAGGTGCACTCCAACACGTGGTGAGACATAGACCAATTCAAACAGAGGCTGGTGAGTGAATGAGTATTTCCTTTCCCCCTACTCTCACCCCACAGCCACTGTTTTGGATTTGCATAAATAAATCGGTACCGCAAGCGAACTATGGTACGCAATTAGAGAAGTTACAAAATCAACCAGAAGTCCAAGAAAATTATAGAAAACAACCAGATTTAAATCTGTTAAGTAATTCTCTCATGAAAAGCGGACAGACATACAGACAGAACTCTCAGAGCTCTTGGACCACGAAATTTTTAAAACCATTTCTTAGCGAGCACCTATGGGCTAAGGGTAACCTACATTCCAAATTTCAAGTCCCATGTCCTCATGGTTCTGGAGATTTCGTGATGATTGAGTCAGTGGTGTTTGGCTTTTATATATATTGAATACTGAATGTGTTGCTATATATTGCCTTTGATTCTTGTAAGTCTAAGCATTATCCTCTGATGAAGACCCCTGATAGGGGTTGAAAGCTCAGGAATAAAACTATTTTATGATACGTGATTCGTTTTGTTCTCCCTTTGTGGATCTCCAACTGCAAATATATATATATATATATATATATATATATATATACAGATTAACATTGACTTTTTAAGATTGGCTCTTACATTTGTTTTCATCATAAAGAATGATAAACACTACTATAGTCACATTAGTTTTCAGGTGAAAACTGTGTCAAAATTAAGCATTTAAAAAAAACGTTAGATTGTAGCTGCAGTATATGGAAGTAATGGTATTAAACCATTATACTTGTACTCATTACTTTTATTATTGCTGTTTTTAAGTGTAAAGTAATATATAAATCAGCATGTTTCCCTATATTTAGGGTTAGAATTTACTAATGAAGCAGTAATGCTGTTATTTTCAGTTAATGTTATAATTTGAAGTTAACAAAGTGTAAAATAAAAAGTACTTTTTAATAGAAAACTATTTAAAAATTACAAGTCAAATGCAAAAAGTTTAACACGAATAGGGCCAAAGAGATTAATAGTGACTAGCCACTTAATTTTTTTGCTGAAGGTGAATCACTCAAACCATAGCTACTGTATCAACATTCTGAAGTACTTTCGAAAAAACTGTTATTCAGGATGTTTATGAATCAGAAACAATTCATATGCCACCTTGTCCGGGCTCTTGTCAGATCATTGCTATGCTTGCATTTTTCATGTAGAGTTTCTGATAATATTGTCATGTCATTGTTCTAATCAATTTAATCCACACCAGGGCTGCGGGGGAGCTGGAGCCTGTCCAAGCTAGCACAGGGTGCAAGGCAATGATCACACCCTGGACAGGGTGCCAGTCCATTGCAGGGAGAACACACATACACACACTCCTAACCCTGCATGGCCTTGGCCAGTGGGACAGAACCCATGCAGATACAGATATATATCAAACATCTGTCTATCTGTCTGCTTTTCAGAAGAGAACTACTTAATAGATTTAGATTGGGTTTTTTTTCTATAATTTGCTTGCACATTCCGGTTGATTTTGCGAATTCTCTCACCGCGCAAAGTATCATAGTTCGCGTGCGGTACCAATTTATTCTCACTAATCCGAGACAGACGCAGTGGGCCAAGGGGAGGGATATATATTGACAATCTTGGGTCACAAAGTTGCACAGGAAAGTACAGGAGGATTTCCAAGGAGTAGAAACTTTATTGTTGTCCAGGCAGATACAAACACAAATGTCTTTCAGAAGCGATATGGCCACACAAAGAACAGTTGTTGAACTGGATGCCTCGGCCCAGACTCCTGGTCAAAACAACACAAAGTCTTCTTCGTCAAGGGGGAACAGCAACTCGGAAGCCGTGACCAGAGTAGAGGGAATCTGGGGGAAGGGAAACCGGAGAGTGAGACCTCAGGATAGCCACGGCTCAGTCTTTTAAATGTTCGAAGCCCCGCATGAGGAGCATGCCGCATGGCAAGCCTACAGCTGATCCCGCAAAGAGGAGGTGTAAGAATGAGATAGATTGATAGGTAAAAACAGACAATAAATTTGTATAATGTTAAATGTTAACGTTTACCCCCCCGGGTGGAATGGAACAGTCGCAGGGTTTGGGGGAGGAACGATCTCCTCAGTCTGTCAGTGGAGCAGGACAGTGACAGCAGTCTGTCACTGAAGCTGCTCCTCTGTCTAGAGGTGTTTGTTTCCCATTCAAAAACTGCTTAAGAGGGGGTTTCTGAAGGGTGGCCGTGTCCCCATGCGGAAGCGGTCACAATATATACAGTATTTATATATGGATAGACAGATATAGTATGTGAGTTTGTGCATGTACTACAATGGTGTTAGCTAGTAATAGCAGCAGCAATAAGGTAGGTGAGGACAGGCCCAAAAGAGGCCGAGTATGGTGTGATACTCGATATAACTGTAAAGGAAAAAAAATGAATTCTCAGAAGGTTCCAGGACTAAAAGAACTAAAAAAAAAAAAACTAAAAATTAGAACGTTCAGTAGAATTTTAATGGAATCGTGTTTTGTCGTTCTATTCATAGGTGAATTTCTACTACTACACACACTCTTCAGGTCTTCTGCTCCAGTTACTAATATGTATTGTACTTTAAAGGGGCACCTCAGCAAAGGTTCAGACACATAAGGCACAACGTGGCAGGAGAGTTTGCACCACTTTTTATGTATATAAACTGCCTGGCTTCACGGCACGTATAAATGGAAGCTACAAGAGCTTCTTCTCTTGTTACAAAACAAACAAGCACATTTAAGTTTTGCTCTTAGGTGTTATAAGTTTGATATCTTTAAACATTAATTTCATAAACTAGCAAAGCTTTTTATGAGATTTCTAAGCGGAAATACTATTTATGTCTTACCAAGCATTTCTAACCATTGTCACAAAACTCACAATGATACATAGCAAGGTTTGGGGCATCCACCCGTATAATATGGTATCCTGGCTGCAAATCGTTTTTTAGGTTGACAGCACTGCTGTGCACAAAACTGAGTCCAATACAGAACTGAGGGAATAGGGAAAAGGTGGAGGCTTTTAAAGGGGAAGACAGGAAGTGAGATCATAGGGGTCAGGCTCATGAAGGTCTTCAGCCATTGGTGCGAGCCCGGACGTGATGTCACAGGGTCCGGAGCCGGCAAGGTCTCCTTCCATTGGCTCGGTCCCGGAAGTGACGTCAAGAGGACCAGGTGGAATCTCCCGTGAATGGTATGCAGGCAAGGGAGAAAAAGAGTCAGTGCACTCTGCCACATCCCGGTATGTCTCGGAACTGTCCTTACTCAAGCCCTTTAGCTGCCTGCCATGCGCACATGTGTGACACCATGTTTATCTATTGTTCCTATTGTTGGAAAGAAGCACCATTTTTTAAATTTTATTGTTGTTACTGTTCCTCAACATCATTTTGTTTATTTATGGGTGCTGCCATTTCCTTGGGTTCTATTGTTAAGATGCTGCTCCTTGTTTCCAGGGTTTGAAGTCTTGTGAAGTCACTTACACGACGATATAAATACCGACACGACACTTCAGTCATCATCCATGATTTGGATAAACAAACAGCTTTGTGGGTGTCTCTGTCTTAGTTATTCTGGGTACACACTCAATCTATGCCTTTTGAGTTCAGTATCTGGTTAACATTATGATTTTTAGTATTTTTTGCTTCTACGTCTCACCCTTTATCTGACTTTGACTTTGATTCATTTCCTTGTCCCACGTGTTCAGTTATTTCACACTACTCAGTTCACTGGCAGCACATTAAGACTTCTGCATGTATCTATCTTATCCCATATGTAATAAGAAAGTATTTATGTGTGTGTTTGTGTGTCAAAATGGGTATCAAACTAAGGGTGTGCCAGAAGACAATTTAACTTTTTCAAATAATTAAAAAATATCAGCAGAAGACGGTTATTTCATTATTGCCCGGTGTTGTGGTGGGAAAGATTTGTAAGGTACTGCCGTGGTCAGTCTTTTAATTTAAATTCTTTTGTATTCAAAAATAGTGTGATTTTTTTAGTTAAACAACCAATGCAAATCTCTATTTAAACTGTGCAAATCATTTCACTACCAACAGTAGCCCATTTGTTTGTTCACACATTGCTTTTATTCAAGAATTTAACAACTATTTTTTGAAGCAATGCCTTCCAATTGGCCTCTTTTAAGTTTTTTTACCTTGTTTATCATTTGAGTTGAAACCAAATTAGTCCAAACTGCAAAAGATATAATAATAATATCCATCTTCAATGTCACTTTTTTATTATTCTTACCTAAAGACACTAATGGAGCTATGTCTTTTTTCCAAGGCAGCTGTGCCAAAAACACTGTAACTATCTCAAGGGAAGAAGCTGTCCAATCATTGCCTAGAAGAAACTTATAAAATGAAATTGATTTTTTGAGATTTGGAAAGATTATAGAGCATAAGTACAACTACATTGGTCCTTAATGATCCATCTAAATAGTGCCAGTGATGCCTATGGATGTTGATTTATTTGTTATATAATTTTTATTTGTTATTTAATGTAGAAGTATTCACGAAAGGTACTTTAACCCGTAAGATTCTTTTTATATTGGTGGACAAGTGAATCCTGGAAATTCCTAATTTATTAGCTGATTTACATGAACACACCTATAATGTGAGAGGTGACATCCTTCACATCTTCTAAAACTCTGTGATGACCAGTGCAATTTTCTACACAGTGGTGTGCTGGGCTGCCAACATGACTTCAAGACAGGCCCACTGAATCGACAAGCTAATTAAAAGGGCAAGCTCAGTTATAGGACACACTCTGGACCCCCTAGAGGTAGTAGTGAATAAGACAATGAAAACAAAACTGAGTGCCATTATGAACAAAACTGCACATCATCACTGACACACTAACACTGAATATTTCAGCTGACGGATTATTCAGCAGAAGTGTGTCAAGAAATGCGACTGGGGCCTCCTTTATACCAACAGTAAAATCGGACATTTTCTTTCTTTTTAATTTTCTTGTCGTGGTGAAAAAGGAGCTGAGCCGCAAGGCGAAGCTCTCAATTTACCAGTCGATCTATGTTCCTACCCTCACCTATGGTCATGAGCTATGAGTAGTGACCGAAAGAACGAGATTGCGAATACAAGCGCCTGAAATGAGTTTCCTCCGCAGGGTGTCTGGGCTTTCCCTTAAAGATAGGGTGAGAAGCTCAGTCATCCGGGAGGGGCTCAGAGTAGAGCCGCTGCTCCTCCGCATCGAGAGGAGTCAGATGAGGTGACTTGGGCATTTGATCAGGATACCTCCTGGACGCCTCCCTGGTGAGGTGTTCCAGGCACGTCCAACCGGGAGGAGGCCCCGGGGAAGACCCAGGACACGCTGGAGGGACTATGTCTCCCGGCTGGACTGGGAACGCCTTGGGATTCTCCCGGAAGAGCTAGAAGAAGTGGCCGAAGAGAGGGAAGTCTGGGCATCTCTGCTCAAGCTGATGCCCCCGCGACCCGACCTCTGATAAGTGGAAGAGGATGGATGGATGGAAGGATGGATTCATTTTCTTGCTTTATAGTCATTTTAGTGTGTGTTCAGACCAAAGTTTCTGTGTGTGTATTTATTTATTTACTTACTTATCTAACTATTTATGTATTTATTTATTAAATTTCCCCCTGTGAACAAATAAAAATCTATCTATCTATCTATCTATCTATCTATCTATCTATCTATCTATCTATCTATCTATCTATCTATCTATCTATCTATCTATCTATCTATCTATCTATCTATCTATCTATCTATCTATCTATCTATCTATCTATCACTCTGCAGTACGTACCTCTTTGACATTCATTCATTCTCATAACAATCTCAAAGCTGGCCACCTCAGCTTCAATATCTCAGTGATCCCTCATCGTCAATACCTTAGAGAGGGCGCCCAAATAGCTACCCCTGAAAGGGCTACATTGTTAAACTACCTAACCAAGGACCGCTTCAGGAGTTGTGTTTCTGCTGTGATTTCCCAGATCATTACCTTTATAAGAGTGAGGACATTAGAAATATGGTTAAGTCTGGATACCACAGCTTCGATAACTTAGCAGGGGCCAGAGGGTTTATATCCTTTGACTGTCCTTCATCGTTACACCTGAAAGGGGTAAACAAAAAAATGAATCACTTAAACAAGCACACTTGGGCAAGACGATATCAATCAACAATGCAAGTTTCAGGGAGATAATGTTCAAACTTTATTTTAATCATTGCTTATGTTTATTGACAGAGAAACTAGGCAGCAAATATTGTAAGTCAAAAGTAGAAGGATTCACTTAGAAAGGATTTTAATTAAAGCCTCTTGATCTGCAACCCAGTGCCTGCTGCTATTTTAGTACAAGGACAAGTATAAATAAGAAAACCTGTGCAATCTAGTGTAGCAGAATCCTGACTCCTAGGGTGCTGTTTATCAGTAACTAGCAAGGAAATGAGATGTTTATATCACAGACCTCGGTAATTGACAAGTGTATTTAAGTAGTGTTACCAGCATCTGTAAGTCAGTCTTATTTTTCCATGTACTGAGTGGCTCCATGTACGCATCAATAAAGGTACATGTTCTCATCCTGGACTGGCTTCATGACTTAGCTTTGACAAAGCCAATAGAGGTGATTTCCTTTCTACCGCAGTTTGATGGCTATTTTTAGTAAGAGATATCAGTAAAACTGGACTACTGAAAATTTACCCATGATCTCCTTGCCTGGCCAAGTGAATTTATTTTAAGCTAAATATGAGATACAAGTCCCCAAAATCCCCTATGCCACATTTTCTTAAAAGCATAAACACACTGGTCAGTTTACATGAGCATGAATATACTGTACTGTACATTCTAATAGATAACATTACCTCATAATGTTTGCTTCACATTTGCGTATTTTGCAAAGTTCCATATCTTATTTGCATTCCTTAATTCAGCATTGTGTTCAAACACACTGCTTTCCCTGTTTAACGTGTTTAGCTGATGGCTCAAAGGAAGTACAGCTCTAACAGACCCCTTTTCTATAGTGATCTCAAGGTTAGCCCACAATGTCTTTATAAACTTTCTCCTCTATACCAGGGTACTCGACTCCAATCTTGGAGGATCAAAGTGGTCACAGGTTTTCACTCCAGCCAATGTTGTAATTAGAAGCCAGGCCTAGCAGATAATAAAACTCTGCATTCAAATGTATTGCTTGTTAGTGCTTTTATTCCTCCAAAACAAATATTTGTCTCATCAAAGATATTTCATTCTCTGAGAATTCTATCCATATGTTTTGTGGTCTGGAACAGATTTGTGTGTTCTCTCTTAGGTATTTCAAAACATTGAATTAACACAGATACTTCATGATATTTATACACAGGTTAAAATGGAAGCATGTTAGCTGGAGAGCTGATAGTTCTTTTGTCATTTGCACCACTGGTGGCTAGTTAAGAAAGCAAGCAACAATTAAAACCTTAAAGTAGTTGTTTAAGACTAAAATAGGCAACTCAGGGTTCTAAATTGTAACAAACGAGTTAACTAAAACTAAGCCCCCTCAAAAATATTGGTTTACCAGAAACAAAATGGGTTCTAATTAAAATTTTGGTTAAGCCCTAAATCTGTAGCCTCCTCCAAGATTGGAGATGAGTACCCCTACTGTAAAGTCTTCATTCACAATTCAGCCTCTGTAAATTCTTTCTCCATCCCCTTGTTGTCAGCATAATGATATTGTCTGCCCGTCTGCTCCTTTTTGCTAAACTCCTGTTTAAATATACACAATTAACAGTAATGCTAGTTTTTTCCCTTATGATCTCTATAATACAGTTATAGACTTGGTCATAGTTTATTCACTTAATAAATCCTAATAATCCTAAAATAAATCATGCCAATTAAATATTATTTCTTATTTAGTAAACTGAAAAAAGCATACAGTTTTATCTCTCATAAGAGTGTTGTAACATTTGTTAAACATTTATTCTTTATACCTCTACTGAATGTTTAAATTAACATTTTAATTGTTACTGTTTGATTATATTTTACCAATACAGGGTGACCTGATTCGTTGTTCTGCAAATTTTACTAGTCACCATGGCGAGTTGGGTAACAGCCTGTCAGCACAGGCCTATGTCTAATGTAAAAAAACTTCATTTTATAAAGTAGGCCATTTATTTACAGTATTTTTAATTTATACAATGATGGAGCTTTGGTACAGTGTTTAGTGCTGCTTCTTTATCCTCCAGCATAATGGATTTGAACTAAAGACCAGTGAAGTTTGCATGTAGTCCCTGTGTGTACATGGGTTTTTATCCATTATGTTGGATTTATGACCACGTCTCAAAATCAGTTGGGTTATTGGAGGAATATGAATGAGTGTGCCCTGTGATGGAGGCTGCCACGTTCAAGTTTGAGTCTCTCTTTGAGCATGATAGGCTCCCATCAGTACTCAGATGGATTAAGTAGGTTTAAGAATGAACGGAGAGATAGATAAATCAATGCATATATTAAATATACATAGTCGCTTTTTGAAAATAAGTGGTTGAAATGATTTGCAAGGGAATTTGTAAGCTGCACTTGCAACCAATAAAACCAAAAAAATGACCTCAGACTTGAGAAGCTTCGACAGCAGCAACATTCCAGGCACGTTCCTATCATCTGAGAGCCTCCTTCAGATGTCTTAAAGTAATGCATTTCAATAATCCAATATAGATAGAAGACAAGCTGGAACTGCTGTTGATGCTTGCTATTAAATATCTGAAGACAAGAATAAGAAGAGTCGGCATTTCATGTTGAAACCTGCAGTCCTTGTTTACCTGAACCACAAAGTATAATAAAGTATTTTAAATAAAACCTCTAATTTTTATATTCCACTAAAGCATTTTGTTTATGGAGACAGCAAACAGACTACTAGGAACAATTTGGGACACACTGCTGGGCAGATATTGTGCATTATTATACATCTGACACCAGACATTTATTAATATAAAGCACATTAGAAAGTCTACTATACTGTTGAAAGTTAAGTACATTTTCAGTATTCAATAATAATTTCCTGAAATTATATCAGTTAAATATAATGAATGGAATTTAAGTATAGTACAGGGTGCTTCTCGAGGAAAGGACCGGAATAGTAAGTGCAGTAATAAGATCATTTTTAGTGCTCCCCAGTGGCCCATAATCCTTTCTAGTTTCTTCCTTTTCTTATTTGCTTCAGGCGTTTACGGAGCAACATATCAAGAATAGTTTCCTTTCCCATTTCTGTAAAGCTGCTAAATTCCCTTTGCTAAACCCTTGTTTTCTTTCGTGCACTTAAAGGTGTACATTCTACCTGCACAATTCTTGTGATGACACATTTTACATCGATGAGAGTAATGTTGTGTGTAGTGACCTACCAGGATGAAGGTCACACTTATCCAGCACCTCAGCAGTTTCCAGAAGTTCTTCTTTATGTATAAAGCGACACCATCAAAACAGTAAATCTATCAGAAATGCAGAAGATCTCCTCTTGTAATAGATTTGGTTTGCACCACAGAGTCTGTGGGTGTTAGTTAGTTATGTTGGAGACGGTGGCACTGACCAGAAAGCAGGAGACAGAGCTGGAGGTAGCAGAGTTAAAGATGCTAAGATTTGCATTGGGTGCGATGAGGATAGATAGGATTAGAAATGAGGACATTAGAGGGTCAGCTCAAGTTGGACGGTTGGGAAACAAAGTCAGAGAGGCGAGATTGCATTGGTTTGGACATGTGCAGAGGAGAGATGCTGGGTGTATTGGGAGAAGGATGCTAAGGATAGAGTTACCAGGAAAGAGGAAAAGAGGAAGGCCTAAGCGAAGGTTTATGGATGTGGTGAGAGAGGACATGCAGGTGATGGGTGTTACAGAATAAGATGCAGAGGACAGAAAGATATGGAAGAAGATGATCCGCTGTGGCAACCCCTAGAAGAAGAAGAAGAATGATAGTGATATTCAGAGCCTGAGAGACACAGAGAAAGAGATAAAGAACTCAGAGTATAATTTTATTTTAGGGAGGCATGGTGGCCCAGTGTTTTAGCGCTGCTGCCTCACAGGTCAGGTAACTTTTTTGGCCACCATAATCATTCCAGCATAGCCCTAGTCCTAACAGACACTTCATAGACCATTGCACCATTATAATCCACTCAAAACGACAAAGCAAATTCAGCTGGACCATTGCAAATAATACAAAAACGACCATGAAAAGTCTCATGTTACTTGTCATGTAATTTGCCATGCCATATCGTCGTATGTATGTAAACACATACATTTTTTGTTAAAATATTGCTAAAAAAAAATTTCGTAAAAATTAGAGCAGTGCACACACATGAAACACATTCACACAGATTTGAGAGTTTGAACTGAAGACCGGTCTCTTCCCACATTCACTGGTCAAGTGTCCCATCTGTAATTCAAAAGGCTAGAACATTACTGATCTACAGGGTCACAGAAATAACGTAAAGACCATTTCACATACTACAATAAGCAATATTTTTCTACATTAAATAATAAATTATACTGAGCATTTGATGGTAAAGTGTAAAAAATTGGTGTCAAGCTCCAGTCATGGAGAGCCGCAGTGGCTACAGGTTTTCATTCTAACCATCTTCTTCATTAGTGACCATTGCTGCTAATTAACTTATTTTGCCTTTGTTTTAATCATTGTGACTCAGGCCCCTTAGTTGTCTCTTGTTCCTTTATTTGCAGACAAACAATAATGAGACACAAAATGAGCTGCCATATAGCGAGCTGACCTGTGCCCATCACACAATATCTGAAAATAAAGAAAGGTGATGGTCTCAGTAAGGTTGATCTTTCAGGTCACCAAAACATTTTGACAATGTTCTTACAAAAAAACAGATAAATCAACAGTTTTGGAAATGTATGCTGTGGCAGAATGAGAGCAGCAACAAGCCATGGAATTAAATCTTCTTCTTCTTCTTCTTTTGGCTGCTCCCGTTAGGGGTCACCACAGCGGATCATCTTCTTCTATAAGCCATGGAATTAGATAACAGGTAGAATTAACAGCAAGAAATGGCTTCTCATTAAGAAATTGGTTGATGTGAAATTAGTGGGAGTTTGAAATTCCAGTTTAGCTGGTCATCTGTTGGCTCGTTTCACATCTCCTTTCTGTTTGGCTGTCATTTAATGAAGACACAAATCAATTCAGAGGACTGAATCCTTAAAAACAGGGCTATTAAAATGAAGGGAAAAGGAGTTATTTAGTGATGAAAACTGTCAATGATTAGGAAAAAGGTTAGAATGAATACCTGTAGCCCCTGTGGCCCTCTGGGCCTGGAGTTCAATACCCCTGGTGTAAAAGAATAAGACAAAGCTGAGAGGAGTTATAAATATTTTAAAAATAAGTTACAAATTACTGTGGAATGCGTATTACTAATTTTCTACAACAGTGGCATCTGGTGACTATCTGGTGGGATCGTAATGCAAAAACACCACAGTACTTCGGCTAAACTTCATTTTTCACCACTTGTCCGCTGTGAATTATAAACTGCTTTTTTTTTCCTCTATCCTTTCCTTCCTCCAATAGTGAAATTTACACATCTGAGGTATTCTGATTTACTGTGTGGTAGCTAACTGAAATATAAAATGTTTTGGCAATGCTTGTAAGTTTGCTTCTGTGACCATAACATTCAGTATATCATGAGTCTCAAACACCATAAAAATGTCTGCAAGGTGGTAGGACCCAATAAATATTGAATCAGGGATAGGAATAATCTGTATGGCCTGCCATTCCTCTGAACAAAGAGCACCATCACCTCAGGAGTAAGAGACCAAAGTATCTCAACCTGACAAACTGCCACCAGTTTTTTCATTTTAAGAAGGACGTCAAACCCCACAGTGCACTGCTCAGTTGCCTTCCCACAGATTCTTGTGTCAAGATTGTCATCAATAAAATTGTAAGTACTGTTACTCTGTCTCTTTCTGCATCCTACTCCTCATAATGATAGACACAACCTATAAGTTACACAACTGCTTCAGCAGAAGAAAACTATTGCTGCTTGCAAGTTTCCGCACATACACTACATGTGTAGTGGATTCAGGAGGTATTCAGACTTTTTTCAAATTTCACTGCTGTATGCTAAAATTATATAAATTAGTTTTTGCCACATTAAGCAACACTTAATATCCCAGAATGACAAAGCAAAAACAGATTTTTTTACAAATTTATTAAAAGTATAAATCTGAAATATTTGGATTGGATTGGATTTTCTTTATTGTCATTCAAGCCATACAACAAGGAGTGCACAGCTGAATGAAATTGCGTTTCTCCAGACTCAATGTACAAACACAGAGACAAGTGCACTTTATACAACAACATAGACATAATAGACAGCATAAACATACAGAATATATGTATAATCCAATAGACAAATTGGTGAATAGTTGTAAAGTGTTCAAGTGACAAAAACCATTAATATAATGCATAGACATAACAGCATTTTAGGAGAAGTGAGATTTTGAATATATGTGTTCAAACAGACTGTGTGTGTGTTCATGAGTTTAACAGCCCCAATAGGTCAGCATGTTGTTTGTTGGTGGTGGGAGTTGAGTAGTCTGTGGGAAGAAACTCCTACTGAGTCTGGCAGTCTTGCCTTGCACCACATACTGCGGCGGCATTTGCCAGAGGGCAAACGTTTGAGGAGTCCATGGGCTGGGGTCTCTGATTATCTTAGCTCTCCTAAGGCAGCATGACAAGTACAGATCATGTATAGATGTGAGGGTGGTCCCCAGGACCGGATTAAGACGAAATTGGGCCTGATGCTGCAGCGCAAAAAAGGCCTATTTTTTCTCGGCATTGGTGCATGTCCATTCGACACTCACCATACATGCACACTCAGACCGACCAAGGAGCCTTAATTGCTTGCGACGCAACCAGCCAGCCTTTATTGAACATGAATAATAATAACGATGTACAGTAATCCCTCGCTATATCGCGCTTCGCCTTTCGCGGCTTCACTCTATCGCGGATTTTATATGTAAGCATATTTAAATATATATCGCAGATTTTTTGCTGGTTCGCGGATTTCTGCGGACAATGGGTCTTTTAATTTCTGGTACATGCTTCCTCAGTTGGTTTGCCCAGTTGATTTCATACAAGGGACGCTATTGGCAGATGGCTGAGAAGCTACCCAACGTACTTTTCGCTCTCTCTCTCTTGCGCTGACATTCTCTGATCCAGACGTAGGGGGATTGAGCAGGGGGGCTGTTCGCACACCTAGACGATACGGACACTCGTCTAAAAATGCTGAAAGATTATCTTCATGTTGCTCCCTTCTGTGCAGCTGCTTCGTGAAGCGACATGCTGCACGGTGCTTCGCATACTTAAAAGCTCGAAGGGCACGTATTGATTTTTGATTGTTTGTTTTTCTCTGGGGTGTGAGCTGCCGCCTTCAACAGCTTTGTGCTGCGCGGTGCTTCGCATACTTAAAAGCCAAACAGCCCTATTGATTTGTTTGCTTTTCTCTCTCTTTCTGACATTCTGTGCTCCTGACGTGCACTCCTTTGAAGAGGAAGATATGTTTGCATTCTTTTAATTGTGAGACGGAACTGTCATCTCTGTCTTGTCATGGAGCACAGTTTAAACTTTTGAAAAAGAGACAAATGTTTGTTTGCAGTGTTTGAATAACGTTCCTGTCTCTCTACAACCTCCTGTGTTTCTGTGCAAATCTGTGACCCAAGCATGACAATATAAAAATAACCATATAAACATATGGTTTCTACTTCGCGGATTTTCACCTTTCGCGGGGGGTTCTGGAATGCAACCCCCGCGATGGAGGAGGGATTACTGTAGTATCGTAACAATTCGAGATTAACATCAAACTATTTAACATCAACATTCAACAGCAATTGTCTGAAAAGTGCACTTAATGCAGAAAACCTAACAATGAAATACACAAAATTTCGCAATTCTCTTATGAAACAGAGTAAGAAAAAATGAATTTGCAGAGACATTGGGTCAAAGTGACTCAGTAAACACTTGAGGGTAAACATTTGTCCACTATTTAAATTTCATAATAGACCAGAATCCTGTTGAGGATTTAAAAAATTCTAAACATCCATGCCGGGCCCGCGGGCCGGCTTTTAGTTTTACCTTTACAGATAACCATTTAAATAGCCATCGATTTTTACTGTACAACTAACTTTCAAGGTGAAAAATTTACTACGTGGCACTTACCGAACAATAATAAAGTAGCAAGAATCCCCAAGATATTGCAAAAAAACAGCTAAATTACTAAGTAAACTGTTTAACGTAAAATTGATAGCATTAACTTGAAATCTTCGGTTAACAATAAACACAACGACATTATAGTTACGTCACAGCGCAAAGAACAATAGTAACTGTATAATAAGTAATGCTGTGTCTGGGCATCCGAAAGTCGGACTCCAAATTTCATTCTAAGAATTATTTTGAGGTTAATATAGCAAAGGAAAACTGTTCAGCTTCCGGAAAATTCATGTCTGTTTTCATCTGGGCCTATTTCAAGAATGGACCTAATCCTGCAGCATCAATAGCACCCACCTTAATATGGCCATGGTGGTCCCAATGATTTCTTCTGCTGTCTTCATCACTCTTTGGAGTGACTTCTGATCTGAAACAGTCCAGTTGCCATAAAAGACTGTGAGGCATCTGGTCAAGATGCTGTCTATATTGCCTTTGTAGAATATTGTGAGGATGGGGGGTTTACTCTCCTCATCGTCAGACCCTTTCCTATGACACGTTTGGCTCAGGTACATCCCATTCTATTCATCATTGTTGAGATATTTCTGTACCTTGATTGGAGTCCATCAATTGTCAATTCATTTGACTGGACATGATTAGGAAAGACACACACCTGTCTATGGAAGGTCCCACAACTGACAATGTCTATCAAAACAAAAACCAAGCACTGAATTTGAAGGAATTGCCTGCATGATTGTGTCAAGGCACTAATCTGGAGAAAGGCTACCAATACCAGAGCTGCCTTCAAAGTCTTAAATGGAAGAAGTTGAGAACAACCACTACTCTTTCTAGAGCTGGCCACTATGGAAAACTGAGCAGTTGGTGTTGAAGGTCCATGGAAAGAGAAGTGATCAAGAACCTGATGTTCTGCTAATGAGATCCTGTGTGGGGATCAGAGAAATACCTAGAAGGAAAACCATCACTGCCACATTATTATCTGGACTTTATGACACAGTGGCCTGATGGAAGCCTGTCTTCCGTTTGCAAAAAAGTACCTAATGCATTTTCAGACTGTGAGAAATAAGACTCTCCAGTCTGATGAAAGCAAGATTAGCATGATGTCTGAAGAAAACCAAGCATCATTCATTACATGTGCAATACCATTCCAACAGTGAAGTATGGTGGTGGTAGCATCATGCTGTGGGGTTGTTTTTCAGCAACAGAGACTGGGAGACTACTCAGGGTTGAAGGGGAAGTTGGACAGAGAATCTGCTCCAGAGTGCTGGGTTACTATTCATTTTAACAGCAATCATGTCATTATATGTACCAGGTAATAAAGATTACCCGCTTAGACGCTGGCACCTTACGCCTTTCCTGGACCCCCAGAGCTAAGAAGAAAGGCACTTTAATGCTGCGCATAATCTTGCAGACTCAGTTGCAGAGCACAGCTAGATGCTCTTTAATGTAAGTGGCAGGGTCTCGACATGTCAGGTGGGAGGCTACCCTACCAACCAGTGTAGTTCTTCAGCTTCATGACTGCGTGAGTATTAGACTGATCAACATGCTACATATTGAGATGTTTCAGTGTGGTGTTTGAGGTGCATTGTTGTGCACATATTTACAATAGTAAATTGTGTAGAAAGTGTACGTACAGTCAGTTTTATAAATCTGATTTTTTTTTTGGAATATTCATTTAGCATACCCATTTGGCATACGCAGCTTTTATTTTCCATGCGCATATTTTCATGCAAAAAAGTAAAGCAAACGTCAGTAAGCAAAGAGTCTTTAGAACGTATTTATGAAAGCAATAATGCCAAGTATTTAGCCTGTCAAACTCTGATAATTATGGTTCCTTTGTACCAATCTTTATACCATTGTGCCAATGGCATAATTCTCATAAATCCCAGTACCATTCTCGAGACTCTCTAGGCTCTGAGGCTAGGTTTAGAAGGTTACCGGTCCAAATCCTGTAAACGCCAGAAGTGACTCTACTCCATTGGACCCTTGAACAAGGCCATTTACCTGCAATTGCTTCGTCCTGGGTATGACGTTAATCTGCATCCAGTGCTGTAAGCAGGTTCTCCAACTTGCAGGGAAAACTTGGGGTTGGTGGCAGGATTGGCACTCCAGCCACTGTAATAAAAACCTCTCACTGTTCCAGTGTAGTGCTGAGGTGTCACCTACCACACTCAGTTCCCAATCCAGTTGGCTCGATGAGTGGTGGGTGCGGCAACGTGTTATCAGCATACGCTCCCAACCTCTCTCTAGGGCAACTACAGATGGGAAACAGCCACTGCAACACAACATTTTGGAAACTGAAAGTAAAAGATAACATGTATATAACATGTATATAAAATATATGCATGTAAATTAATAAAAAAATAAACATAAAGTAAAAACCATGAATCACAGAAAGAATCAAAATATGACCTATGAAGAGAGCTGAGAGGAACTGAATATTTTTAGATTAAGCAGAAAGGAATTTAAAGATGAGATTATTATTTTTTTAAATCATCAAGGGATGCCATCTGTTGCTTTAATATGAACTCTTCAGCAAGGGCACAGATAGAAGGTGGTTGAGGGGAAATTTCTCACACATATTAGAAAGTTCTGTGAAGAACTGTAGACCATCCAGCGCTGTCTTTTGCCTTGTGCCCTGTGCTGCTGATAGGGGCTTGGACCACTTACAAAACCACATTGGATAATGTATGCACAGTTAGAATGTTAGAAAGAATTTCTGAAGACATGGGGAATATGTGACCTAAGTAGCGTAGATGATAGTAAGGTGTACTTTGGATAATTTCAAATCTGCACTCAGTAATGTTCATCAAATGAATGGAATTGACAAACTATGTTGGGTAAAAGAACTGTTCTCATGAAAACGTTTCTTATATTCATATGTAAAATCAGCAACAAAGAGTAAATGGCTCCTTAAGTAAGATAAAGAGATGCAAAGAAGTTCAAGTAATGCAGGAGAATGTTCATTGGCAGAATGACAAACAAGACATAAAACAATAGGAGCAGCAACTATTGACTGGAGAGAGTATAGGCTCAGTGTTTTGAATTAACAGCAGACAACAAAGAATTGTAGGCCGTAGCTAAGGAACTAGCCTGTAAACCACAAGGTTGCCAGTTCAAACTTCACATTTGATCAATTTTATGGCCCTGAGCAAGTTGCTTAAGCTGCCTGTGCTCTGTTACATGGCTGGGAGAGCAGACCAGCGTACACAGACAAAATGTTTTGGTACCAGCCAGGCCATCCCTTTTAATTAGAATAAAAATAACAGGCTTAGGGACCTTTATGAAAGAAAACAAAGTGGCTTCAGTCAGCCTTCAGGAGAGATTTGCATTGGCAATTGGAAAGTTGCCCGTTCAAATCCTGTAAATGCCAGAAGTGACACCACTCCATTGGGCCCTTGACAAAGGCCCTTAACCTGCAATTGCTCCATCCTGGGTGTGACGTTAACCTGCATGCAGCCCTGTAAGTAGGTCCTCCAACTTGCAGGGAAAACTAAGGGGTTGATGATAGGATTTGCACTCTAGCCAAACCTCACACTGTTCCACTCCATTCAACTAGCGTGGTGCTGAGGTGTCTCCCGTTGCATGACTGCACTCAAACTCAAAGTCAAAGTGAACTTTATCGTCATCTCAACCATATACAAGTATACAGATAGACGAAATTGCAAAGCTCAGGGTCCACATTGTAACAACATGACGTGCAAATAATAAATTAAAAATAGAATTAAAATTTAAATTTAAAATTAAAACACAAACAAGACAAGACATTGTGCAAAGACAAGACAAAGAAGTAGCAGCAATATTGATGTGTAAGATATCTAATATAATAAATAAATAATAAATAATAGATATAGATAATACAGAAATTATTAGTGTATGATAATAGTTGTTTAAAACATATGTAAACAATGACAGGTCAGAATGTTTCACAGCAGAAGGATATCAAGAGTGTCAAAATACTTAAAGGTCAGTATGAGATGTTCAGTTCTTTTCTACATGCACACTCGTCTTTGCAGGAAAGTGGCTCGCATGTATAAAAGTTCTGTTTTTAGAGGTGGTTGAGGCAGTGTGGAAGATCCCAGGCGGCAGCATGGTGTTAAGGAGTCTAACAGCTTGGGGGTAAAAACTCTCCTGCAGCCTGGCAGATCTGGCTTTGATGCTGCAGTATCTTCTCTTGGATGGCAGAAGTGTAAAAAGTCCATGTGAGGGGTGTAAGGGGTCCTGCAAAATGCTGCAGACCTTGTAGACACTGCGTTTGTGAAATATGTCTTGTAGTGAAAGGAGAGGCACCCCAATAATGTTCTCTGCTGTCTTCACTATCCTTTGCAGGCGCTTAAGGTCAGATATGTTGCAGTTGCCATACGAGATACGAGATGCAGTTGGTCAGAACACTCTCAATGGTGCCTCTGTAGAACATGGTGAGGGTGGAAGGGGGAAGGCTTGCTCGCTTTAGCCGCCTCAGGAAGTGTAGTCTCTGCTGGGATTTCTTGATTAGTGATGAGGTGTTATGTGTCCACGTAAGTTCCTCAGTTATGTGCACACCGAGGAACTTGGTACTCCTAACAATCTCCACATCTAAACCGTTGATGCTGAGTGGGATGTGGGCAGGATGTGATTTTCTGAAGTCCACGATTATCTCTTTTGTCTTGTCAACATTGAGAGATAGATTGTTATCTTCACACCATGCAGACAGCCGTTCCACCTCATCTTTGTATGCTGTTTCATCATCCCTGCTTATCAGTCCCAGCACCGTCAAATCATCCGCAAACTTGATGATGTGGTTGGTGTTATGTGTGGCTGTGCAGTTGTGAGTCAGCAGGGTGAACAGCAGTGGACTAAGCACGCAGCCCTGCGGCGCTCCAGTCCTCAGTGTAATGATGCTGGAAGTGTTACAGCCCATCCGAACTGACTGGGGCCTCTCTGTCCTAATTTGGGATATTGAGATGGTGTGTTGTTTTAGCAATGTACTATATTAATGCATACTCCCATCCTCAGGCCATCCCTTTTAATTAGAATAAAAATAACAGGCTTAGGGTCTCTTAAGCAAGAAAACAAAATAGCTTCTGCCAGCCTTCAAACAGTTATAAATTAACAAAAGAATTGATGCTCTGTCCTTCTTGAATGCCAAGTCAATATCTGACGCTGCCTTCTGGGAGCACCTCTGTTTTATACTGTCTGTGTTGGAAGGGGCGAACCCTTCTTGGGGGGCTGTGGGTTGGATAGGTATCCCCCTTAAGTGATTTCTCAATGACATGGAGGGAAAGAGAAGGTACTGTTGGCATCAGTGCCCCCTCTTAACCCAGGGTGGGACTATTTACATTTCAGAAGGTGGTCCTCAGGTGCACATACTGTAAGTGACAGCCCCAACTGTAAAAAAGCTGAACTATGCATCCATACTTGTAAAGTCCCTTGGGATGCTGCACACTTTAGTAAATCACTTTATAAAAAAATATGCAGTATGTCAAATGGCCCAGTTACAAACTGCGATTTACAAACGTATCTTTCACATTCCAGCCTCCTCATCTCCTTCCGTGAAAGCGGATTGTTTTCAAAGAATACTCATTTAGCTTGTTCATTTTATTCGTTTTTCATTTGAAGTAGGTTAATTGATTTTCCTTTTCAATTTTGTGTTGACACAGCACACTGAACTATTTAAACTGTAGATGTTTAAATTTGCACTGTCTCATTTAAAAAATGTCACCTTATGTAATTATTGTTTTTGTTTGCTTAGCCGAGATAGTAAGTGTGCATTCTTGTACAAAGTGACAGAGATTACAGGGAACATTATTCTGAACGGTATGGAACATTAAATATTCTGGATAAGGTTGCCATGCAGACTTTGAGAAGATAGTGTGACACAGGGCTTTACCGAAAACCCACTCTCAGTCTCCTATCGTTCATCACTTCATGGTTTGTGTTTGCTGTCGAGCCTTCATGAGATGTACTGACAGGAAAGCCAAATTGCATAGAATACGCCTCTCAGCGTCACCTCTGTTGGCTTTTCTGGTGCTGAAAATGGCAGTGAGAGCTGGGCATTACATATAAGGAGCTGATTATATCATTGTTTCTTTTTGTTTGGTTTAAAATTTGCATAAGACGTGATCTGGGATAAATCAAATTATACAAGGACAAGGGTCATGCTATTAATTCCTACACAATTGGAGGTGTTATTCCTAACCATGGAAATATATTATGTCAGTTTGCATTGAGACATCATGATTATAGTGCTACTCCGGAATGGCCTGAAAATATCTTCAGACACAGAAATAATGTCTGTCTTATTTATGGAAAGGTTAAATAGGGGTTTAGAGCAAGAGACAGGCTGCCAGGTTGACTTTGCCACATTCTTTTCTTTGCTCACGATATTAAAAGTAAATAATCCGCCTTTGCTGATTACAAAACATTGCTTGTTGAGGATGTGATGGCCAGAAAGGTGGTGAGGTACTGCTATGCAGCTGCCTGACATTACTGCTCTCGGCCCGTGTGGAGTGGGTATGTTTTTTTCTGTATCTGTTTGAGTTTTTCTCCCTGTGCGCCACTGTTCCTCCCATATCCCAAACAAGTGAAGATTAGGCTTCTAGCCATGTCTAGTCATGGTGGGGTGTGTGAGTTTGTCCTCTTTTGGGCTAGTGTAGCTTTCTGCGTCCCCCCCGAGTGGATTAAATAGTTTCAAAAACTGGACAGATGGCTAGAGGATATTGTGACAGGTTGTGTTGCTGGCACACTGTCTTAAGATAGATCAGGCAGTATGAAAGAAAAAAAAAAGTTCTGCTTGTGTTATTGAATAGTATCCCGTGAAGGACACCTTTGGCTCGCACCTCTGGGATTTAAAAAAACTAAACAAATAAGAAGAGATGAAAGGAGCAGGAGCCTATTCAAAACCCACGGTAGCAGGACCAAGGGGGGGAATCACAACTCCAGACAAAGGAATCCAACGTGGCGCAGGAGTCGGGCCGTAAGATGCCGTAACAGTAAATGCACACCGACAGGGGGTATTGCCAGATATGGATGCAGCCTTAGAGCTATTTACTTTACTGGGGTGTAGCTATGGATGGATAGATATGGATGAAGAACAATGGCAGATGATTGGAGATAGAGAAAGAGATCCCATAAACTTTAGGTAGTAACATGGAGTCTGGTTAGCTTATACATTTCACCTAACCCCAACCCCCTCCCGGTTTCATCCTGACTCTTTAAGAGACAACTGGTGTCAAGGAATGTAGGGATACCTGTTGCTGCAAGATGGACTTCTAAAAGCTTGATCCTAACAGCTTTCTAGGGAATTCTTTATCCCAGGAGTGATACCTGAGCTTCTGAGTGTGGATTTGAGAAAATACAAAAACAATTTATCTCTTTTATAGCCCTAAATCACACCAGTAATGCCTCAAGGGGCTTTAATAGGCCCTGTTTTTTGACAGCACCCCCAGCCCTAACTCTCTAAGAAGATAATGAAAAAAATAAAACAAAAAATAATCTTGTAGGGAGAAAACAAATTTGGACGTGAGCGTCAGTAGGCTTTGCACCCTAGGAACCAAGTTACCCAAACTATTCTATACCATTTCAGCAATTATTTACCGCTCTGATGTTGATCTTTCTAATCATAAAATAGGTCATTACGGTGGCAAATGATGAGAAGAATTCCTAATTAATTGCAGAATTACGGTATTTGAGTGTTCCTCTAGAGTGCCTCTTTCTCTTGCATGATTTGGCTCAAAAACTAATCAGCACATCATCATCTTATAACAGGCTTAAGTTCTGAGTATTTTTCAGTTCAGTCATTTTTGCTCTGGACTATCCATCAAGAAACTGTGACACACAGACACACACATGCCCATCATCAAGATATCACTGTTGTTGGCATCAAAGGTCCCTAAAACCTCAAGATCGGCTGAAAATCGGAGATTGAAATTTTTGATGATTTTAAAGCTTTTGCTTCTCCCCCATAGAGGACAGGTTATGGTGGGAAAGGGTGCAAAGCAAAATACTGGAAGAAATCCTTGGATAGGCAATTCAGAGAGAGACCCCCTTCCAGGTAGGTTAGGTGTGCAATGGGTGTCAACAAATGAGGTAAATTTACCCCATGTTACCCCTTTCTTGTTTTTGAGAAATTAGAGATAAGCAAGGGCTCAAATGCAGGGAGGAAGATGGAAGAAGTGAGCAGGAGGACATCATAAGAGGTATGGATACAAGAAAAAGCTTAGAGTACCCTGAGAAAACCCCACAATGAAAGAACACATTAACTGCACACAAATGACGACCAGGCATTGAAGTGAGAATAGTGGATCTGCATAACCACTGGACCACTCTGCTGTCCATCACTATTAAGGCAGAACAAGCAAGATGCAGAGGAAAGGAAGATATGGAAACAGATGATCTGCTGTGACAACCCCTAATGGGAGCAACCGAAAGAAGAAGAAGATGCAACACGCAGTGCCACAGGTGAAAAAGTAAAAAAATCAATAATTAGTTTACAATGCAGTTAGAACCAATGACTTGAACCAGGCAGGTCGTGTAGTCAGTGATCCATCTCATCCAGCTAGTTGACGTTTGTTGATGTTCAGATGTGAACTGTTTGTCACAGCATCTCATTGGGCTTTTACAATTTGACCACTGCCATTTTAAAACTAAATTTCATTTTCTTTAACCGTTTTGGATCTGTGAAGTAGCAGCACTAACCACTGCACCACCATACTGCTTAGTATCTAACTATGTCCGTTACTCTGTACAAAATAGGCAAAGCTTTCATTCATTCATTCATTTTGTGAACGTACTGCCTCTAGTCCCAGGTTACATAATAAGAGGTGTTTCTGAAAGTCTCAGTTTGATTTAATTCAGACAAGGTTTTCTATGATTATAACTACAACTGCAGTTTACCAACATATTTTCACTGGTAAATGATTTTTTAAGTTAAATGAAAAAAACAAAAATGATCATTATAGTGTCAATATCTGGATACTGCATGAGGCGGTGTGTGTGACATGAAAGTGTCCCATAACAAATACAGCCATCCACACAGTGCTGAGTGTATGGCAGGGAGGGATGATTACACACATGTAGGCAGCTCTCTGCATGTCTGAGCCCCAACTCCTACCTGAGGGACTGGCACTCCTCATGACCCCTAGGCAGCTGGCCCTCTTCAGTAGGCAGAAGTTTCTCCCCAGAGCACATGACTGCCCCTTACTGAGATGGAGGGCTTCTTTTATTCGACTACGTGTCCCACCTTGCCCCTCTACTAATAAATGTGACATATTGCTCTTAATGACTTCCTTCTTCACAGCTTGTGTGAATGCCAGTTTGTGAGTGTTGCTTTCTCTTTTCCAGATGGAACTGTGGGCTCTGTCTCCATCTCTTGCTACTGCTCATCTCTTTTTTAGTTGACCATCCACTGCCACATTATTTCTTTTTTTGTAAAAGAAAAATTTAACAACTGTGAGAGGATCAGCGCGGACACAGACAGACAGACACCGTTGTCCCCAACACACAGTTTATTTACAGTTATATTTACATATAAAAGTCCCGCACAGCACACAGTGCTCCAGCACCAAATGCCCTTTTTGTTCCTGGGCCTCTCAATGGTCCTCTTCAGGCCGCCTTCTCTTCCCACTCTGAAGCCTTGTCCTCTTCCTCCTGACTCTCACTCCCCGACTGCAGGAAGGTGGCCCCTTTTATAGTCACCGGGATGTGCTCCAGGTGCTCGTTGATGTCCTTTCTGTGGCACTTCCTGGTGTGGCGGAAGTGCCACATGAGCACCTGGAAACACTCCAGGTGTCCCTGGAAGGTCCTTGCTCCACCCTCCCCAGGTGTGGCAGAAGCGCGGATCTCCCAGGCTCCACGATGCTCAGGGTGCCCCCTGGTGGTGACTACGGGCCCAAATGGGTTTGAGCCTCCTCGCTTTGTCCCCGTGGTCCCCTCATTATCCAGGGCAGTTGCCCCCTCGTGGCCTGGTGGATATATAGACCACCTCCCGGTCCTCCCAGGCGTCCTGGCTGGGTCTGGCCCCCAGCCTCCTGCCACACAGCATATAAAGTTTTCAGCCTCATTCTTAATAGGTTTTTTTACTTACTCTTTCTCAATATAACTGAAATACTAATTTGTAAAATGGGTTAAGGTTAGAAAGCAAATATTTCTGTGCTTTTTAAATGTTGACCCATTTGTCATTGTTGACTGAATTACAACTGTCTCATCTGTCCCACTACTTCTCTATCAACATCTTTGCTCTCATAAATTGAGATCTTGTTTCTATTTGCATATGATTGGATTCCATGATTTCCAGAACTCCTTGCTGGGTTGGAATCATGAACGCTGCTTCTTTATATTTCCTGGTTTGCTGTGGTTTTGTGAATAGATGTTTAATCCTACATTATTAAATTGGATGGCTTGCTGAGTAACTGATTCCATGGGCTACAGAAGGCATCTAGAATAGGGGAGCTGGAGTGGAGGACTTGAGTTCACAGACGTCGCAGCAGGTCTCCATATTATTACAGGAGACATCACCAGCAGCAGTATTTGATGTTATAAAGATGATTCAAAATGGTTTTATTTAACGTTGATTTAGAATTGCTACAAATCATGATGCTGTATTGACTTCATAAAAGTCAAGTGTTTAATCTTAAAATTGACTTCAATGAATATCTACTAACAAGAAACAGTAAAAGTAACTAACACCAACCTCAGTCATTCTCGTTGCATGATATTTTTAAACAGTGACTCAGCATGCACTAAGAAATAGTGTTACACTCTGTTTCATCATAGTTTACCCTCATTGCATTTATGAATGATATACAGGTGTAAGATAACTTTGGGTTTTTCAAACATGTAACATTTTGCTTTCAAATAAAATGTAGTGTCATCAGTACATGTCCAAGTTATCGTTACGTGTACACAGTGCAATGAAATTCCTCCCTGCATTCTTGACCAACACACAGCCGGCTGCCACCTTGTTGGTTTCGTATAAGTGATAGAAAATTAAAAAATAATAGGTAGTGCTGAGTGAAACCGACACATTTCTTTTTGTATACAGTTCTGCTAAATGTTGTGTGATGGGACCGGGCCGTCAGCATGCCTGGGTTCAAATAAAGAATGGTTTACTAACCAAAAATACCTCTTCCAAGTAACAAGCACAGAATCTCTTTTCTGCAATCACCTCTCCACAATTCCTCTTACCACCGCACTACCCTCCTCTAGTTGAGTGTTGCTCAATGTCCTCCCAGCTCCGACTCACCTGGACAAGGGAGTGTGGTCCCTTTTATTGAGGACCTGGGTGTACTTCCGGTGCCAGGGCTATTGCCTGATGGAAGTACTTCCAAGTCATATGGAAGTCCCATTATTTGGGGAGAATATCTCCCTGCAGTGCCTGCTTGCGGCACCCTTGGACCTCGGCAGGTCTGTGCTGCCAGACTACAACTCCCAGCATTCCCTACTGGTTCCCAAATATGGAGGGCTGCTGCCATCTAACGCCTGGGGAAATTAAATACCCCTCTGCAACAGTTCTTCCCTGTCATTTTCTTTTTTCCCTTCCAGGGAAGGTATTAGGTACACATCCGGTCAGTACGCCTCTCCACTTGTTTGGGGCTTCCCGTCCGGGTAGGAAATCTTCAGCTGTGATGTCCATCCAATCCTTAGGATAGTCTTGTCTGGGTGCGTCATCATTCCCTTTCTTTGCTGGGACACTTTTCTGTTTACTCGGGGCCTCCCATCCAGGCAAATGAACCTTCCCAGCTTTCTGCCAAGATGCCTGTCCATCCCGTGTGCTTCCTATAGTGGTTTTGCATGCCATTTTGAAACCATGATACGCACTAAAAGGGTGTTTTGGAGTTTTAAAATGCTGAGCAAAACAGCCAAGTTTCCTTTCATATACAGTTTTGCGATATTGATGCTAAACTTCATTTCACATGTGAGTTACAACTGTGAAGATCACTAAAAATAGTGTTTTGGATTTTTAGATAGATAGATAGATAGATAGATAGATAGATAGATAGATAGATAGATAGATAGATAGATAGATAGATAGATAGATAGATAGATAGATACTTTATTAATCCCAAGAGGAAATTCACATACTCCAGCAGCAGCATACTGATACAAAAACAATATTAAATTAAAGAGTAATAAAAATGCAGGTATACAGACAATAACTTTGTATAATGTTAATGTTTACCCCCCCGGGTGGAATTGAAGAGTTGCATAGTTTGGGGGAGGAACGATCTCCTCAGTCTGTCAGTGGAGCAGGACAGTGACAGCAGTCTGTTGCTGAAGTTGCTCCTCTGTCTGGAGATGATACTGTTTAGTGGATGCAGTGGATTCTCCATAATTGATAGGAACTGTTTGAGCGCCCATCGCTCTGCGACAGATATCAAACTGTCCATCTCCGTGCCTACAATAGAGCCTGCATTCCTCACCAGTTTGTCCAGGCGTGAGGCGTCCTTCTTCTTAATGCTGCCTCCCCAGCACACCACAGCGTAGAAGAGGGCACTCGCCACAACCGTCTGATAGAACATCTGTAGCATCTTATTGCAGATGTTGAAGGACGCCAGTCTTCTAAAGAAGTATAGCCAGCTCTGTCCTCTTTTGCACAGAGAATCAGTATTGGCAGTCCAGTCCAATTTATCATCCAGCTGCACTCCCAGGTATTTATAGGTCTGTACCCTCTGCACACAGTCACATCTGATGATCACGGGGTCCAGGAGGGGTCTAGGCCTCCTAAAATCCACCAACAGCTCCTTGGTTTTGCTGGTGTTCAGGTGTAGGTGGTTTGAGTCGTACCATTTAACAAAGTCCTTGATGAGGTTCCTATACTCCTCCTCCTGCCCACTCCTGATGCAGCCCACGATAGCAGTGTCAAAAGGCTGTGTTTTAAAGGCTTTCTTGGGTACTGGGGGGTGCTAGAAAGGAACATTGGTCCATAAGGTTTTGGAAACGCTGTACACCATTTTTGGACCTATATATTTCTCGGAAAAGGCTCTATTTGAAAATAAACAGGGAACAGCTATCCTTTGGTAATTCAATATAACTAAACACAATGAAACAAAATAATGTACTCTTAGACAAAATCTTTAAGACAATAAAATTGTTGTCCAAATTAGGAGAAGAAAACACTGTACCTGAGGTCTAAGATGACATCCCACTTTGGCTGGTACAAAATTTTGTGAACATGGATAACTGTGTGCTCCCATCAGCCCCAGCACACTTTCTCTGCCTGATGGGAGTTGCTGTCCCTGCATCAGCGCAGTTTTTGGGTTGTTGTTTTTCTCCATGATATACCATATAGCCTGTATTTTAAGTTGGACAAGTGGAAATGCACATGTAAAATTGTGTGAAAATGAATTCAGCTTTTTTTGTATGTTTAGCCAACAACCAAACAGACAGATTATGATTTTACTTATCTAGATTAGAGTGGGGCAGCTTCTGTGTGTATAAGCAAAATTAAAAAAAAAACAATGTTACACATTAATTCTGTACTGCAAAATGAAAAGGAGTTTAGCAAGTGTGTTTTCATTCAATTAAGTCAGATCATCTGGTCTGCAAGGCCTCAAATGAAATCAGGCAGTGCCGTTTTGACAGGGTAATATGGAGGTGAAGTACAGTTTCAGCTCCATCTCAATCACTAACTGTCACCCTCTGTTGATCTTTTTTTTAACTAAATGAGCTTTCAGTATTTTTAGAAGTTTTTATCGTTTGCCTTTCATATTAAACCTGCAACATAGCAATTTTCATCTGAATGACATTTAAATGAAATCTGTTTCACAGAATCAAAAACCTCTGTGTTTTGTAGTAATTGCCTATTGCTGCCTTTGAGTTTTCTACATTGTATTTTATTTGCAATCACATTTAAGGAAATCTTTTGTCATCTTTCATATTTTCAAAGCAATGCTACTTTAATGCAGACAAATTAAATAAAGAATTTAATGCACACACAAATTCTGCAGAAATAACCACCTTATGTGTAATGTTTACTCGTGACTACTCTAATTTAGTATGCTTTTATCAGGAACTGAAAGAGACATCCCGAGTGAATTTCTTATCAATGGAATTTGCTGCAAAGAGTCAAAAACCTGACCTCATCTAGGAAAGGGGGAATAGCACCAGTTCTTTCTAGAAACGTTTTAAGACGCTTTCGATAAACTTCAATTACTAGGACCCAGATTCACATTTTATCCAATAAACAGAATCTCCTGGGTAGTGCTACGATAAAGAGCGCCTCTGGATACTGCAGAACCTGGCTTCAGTCAAGGTTATCTGGCTGTGTTTCAACCAGGCCCATTAAATTCACTGCCATTTTTTCATCTATCTAACCATCAATTATTTCATTTACTCAAAATGCTTAAGAGAGTGTTACAAAATAATCACATAATTTAGCTTTACATATATGGTAAAAACAAACATTTCAAAAATATACACACTACATCAAAATTTGTCAAAACCATTACCTGTCCGTCCTATAAATGGGGATGATGAGATTGAATATTGTTTTATAATTTTTTACAGTGTCAAAGAATGACAAAAGAGCCACAAAAAGTTTTGGAGAAGCCTAACATATACTTGAACCCGGCTACAAAAAGTTGATAAATAGATTTTACAGTTGTGTATAGATTGGAGTCCAAAACAGAACTGCTTGGGTGAGGTTAAGATGGCGGCTTTAAAGCAAGGCAGAGGAAGTGATGTCATCGGGGCTGAGACCGGAAGTGATGTCATCAGGGCTGCGTGGAATTTCTCATAACTGGTCTGCAGTGGAAAGAGAGTAAGGATTAGTGCACTCTGCCACCCCCTGGTCTGGCGTGGAATTACCCTCATTTGAGCCCTTTAGCTGCCTCCCATGCGCACGTGTGTGACAACAGCCAGGCACAAGTGTAGAAAAACTCCTACCCACAAATGACAATTTCTCAATTAACAAAAAACAGAATAATAATTAAATTAACTATTAAAATGAAAAATGATATTTTTTATATGTTAGTTACCCCATGTAGTATGAAGTGTTGTTGTGTTTTCATGTAGAATGCGTTTGTAAATGACACCCAACGATAACCAACCTTGGACAGCAGCAAATAGTACAAAAAACACCTGCAAAAACATCCCACATTAATGATTTCATCAAACTCATGGCAAAGTGAACTCCTTTCATCTATTGTTGACCAATGAATGAGGGGAAGTAGCGGATCTTCAGTTCACCTCCACCACTATAAATTACATGGGGTGAGTAACATATAAAAAAGTCGGTGGAGTACTCCTTTAATGGCTAAGTGATGGCTCTGAGGCTAGGGATCTACGCTGGCAATTGGAAGGTTGCCAGTTTGAATCCCATAAACGCTAGAAGTGACTCTACTCCATTGGGCTCCGTTAATTGCCATCCAGTCCTACGAGCAGATCTTCCAACTTACAGGTAAAATTTGGGAGTTAGTGGCAGGACTGGCACTCCAGTCACAGTAAAAATTCTCACACTGTTCCAGCGTGGTGCTGAGGTGTCACCCACTGCACTCGGGTCCCAGTCAAGATGATTCGGTATATGGGAGGTCCGGTAACACGCTTTCAGTACATGCTTCCAACCTCCTCTCTATTCCTTCAATACTAAGCAAATCCTAAGTGTAAAAAAAACATTAACAAATAATTAATCATTATACAAGATCTACAAAGATTTAAGAAATAAGCAGTTATTAATACAATAACTAAACTGAACCTAATTAGCCTGTAATTCAAAATGGTAAACTAAAATGAGACAAACCCTTGAGCTGACATCATGTTATCCGACTTCTACTCGTGTGTATGTCGGTCTTGCTGACTGCAGTTGCCGATCTCATCACTGGTCATGTCAATTTACACGACTGAAAATCACTGGGCAAGTCAAATTAGGGACTGTGTGGCAACTTTCTGGGACAGTTGTGCTTGCCCCCTTTCTGACAACTAATAAAGTACTGCCTGACAGACTTAGTGCTGTACAAAGAGTTAACAGTTATGGCAAGTTCTGTCACAGTCTTGGCCCCCTTTTTTTTCTCTTTTTTCATTTTGTCGTGATACATAAAACACAACACATCAGACAGACAACCTTCTCTGTTTGTGAGATCCAAAACACCTGTGTTCCGTGTTTCTCGTAACTACATTAAATATATTCATTTTGCTTCTGGATGAGCATTCATTGGTTCCCAGCTCTCATGCACACAGGGATGCCCCAGCGACTAAAGACAAAATCTAACCTGTTTGATTTTGTTGGGGCAAGCAGCAGAATAGTTGCTGGGATTGCCAAACAAGATGACTGGCTTCAAGGGAGTGTTCTGATGACTGTCTCAGACTGGTTAAGATAATGTAAGTGAAGGCTATGACTGAAAACCGTGGGAAAAGCCGTCTAATGTGACATGACCTTAAATCAAAGTGCCAAAAAACTCAGAAAAGAAAAGAATCAAACCCAAAAAGCTACAACAATTACAAAATGCTAGCCATAAAATGAGACCAAGAGGCAAAACTTTGGAATTAAACAGCCATAGAAGCAACCCAGAAAGGTAGGAATACTATCTTTAAGAAAGTTAAGAATTAATTAAGAATCCAGAGTTGGGATTGGAAATGGCCATGACTCAATTCTGAATTAAACCTGAGAAAAACAACTAAGAATTAAGCTGTACTTAAGCAGAGGACAAAAAAAAATAAATCCATAGACACAAGCCCAGCTCAACAATGACATTCAATTCTATGGCAAGATGTGTTATAATATCCATGTTCTGGGTTTATTTTAAGTTTTGAACCAGTCCCTGCTCTTTATTATTAAGTGAAATAAGCATTAAGAAACTTATTTTTAATTAACATCTTGTTTTCTTTAATTAAGATGTATAAATAGGTCACTCATTTTCCTTCATTCCCCAATGGATTAAACAAATTTCTAATTTCTCTTAGTGGTAGTTTGTTTTTCTCTCACTTAGGCCCTAGTGGTAAGTTTGTTATTCTGGTTTTGAGTTTATTCTGACTGCGATTCTCGAGTAATATCTTACTGCTTGTCTGTCTCAGATTAAGTCTTGTTTTTGTTTATCATTACCTGGTATTTCAGTGCTAACCGTAAATCTCAAGCACATTGAATTTAATTAAGTTTATTTTTGTACAGCACTATTCACTAGGTGCAGGCACATAGTATTGTGACAAGATCTTAATTAAAATGCAAATAAAAACTTTACAAATTAATAACTCCATAATGGGTACACATAACACAGGTGCCAAGCTGGACATACTGGTATCACGACCAGGAGGGAGGGTGAACATTAGAACAATCTAGACGAGAACAGGCCATTCAGCCCAACAAAGCTTACCAGTCCTATCCACTTATTTTTTTCCAAAAAACCTCAAGTCGAGTTTTGAAAGTCCCTAAAGTCTTACTGTCTACCACACTACTTGGTATCTTATTCCAAGTGTCTATCGTTCTTTGCGTAAAGAAAAACTTCCTAATGTTTGTGCGAAAAGTTACCCTTAACAAGTTTCCAACTGTCTCCCTGTGTTCTTGATGAACTCATTTTAAAATAACAGTCTCGATCCACTGTACGAATTCCCTTCATAATTTAAAATACTTCAATCATGTCACCTCTTACTCTTCTTGTGCTTAAACTATAAAGGCTCAGCTCTTTTAATCTTTCCTCATAATTCATCCCTTGTAGCCCTGAAATCAGCCTAGTTGCTCTTCTCTGGACCTTTTCTAGCGCTGTTATGTCCTTTTTGTAGCCTGGAGACCAAAACTGCACACAGTACTCCAGATGAGGCCTCATCAGTGCATTATAAAGTTTGAGCAGAACCTCCTGTGACTTGTACTGCACACATCGTGCTATATAACTTCACATTCTGTTAGCCTTCTTAATAGCTTCTGAACACTGTCGGGAGGTCGATAGCATAGAGTCCACTATGACTCTTAAATCCTTCTCATAAGGTGTACTCTCGATTTTCTGAGCAGCTTCAGCGAGAGACTGCTGTCACTGTCCTGCTCCACTGACAGACTGACTCTTCAATTCCACTCGGGGGGGTAAACGTTAACATTATACAAAGTTATTTTTTGTTATACCTGCATTTTTATAACTCTTTAATACTGTTTTTTTATCAATATGCTGCAGCTGGAGTATCTATCTTATCTATTTATCTATCTAATAAAATGTACTTTACTTTGAACCCTTGGCTTTGTACATGCACTTTGTCTAGAGTCTGAGGCTCAGTGGTACCCCCTGTCTGTCATAATAAGGACACAGATTTGTCTGAACAGACAGAAATGGAAACCGACAATATATGTTTATTAATTAACAGTTGAACTATGCATAGCCAGGACTGATCTGTGTGTCCTTAATAAGATGGCAGTAGAGAAAAGGAAAACAAGAACTCTAGAAAGTCAAATTCTGGTGAAAAGAAAATTAAATCTTCCAGGATCTTTAGGAAAGATTTGTTGAATTAATTCAAATGATCACCCACCTCCACCTAAGTGTTCTGTGTTGCATTACATCCGAGTCACTATCTGTCTTAAAGTCATGAAGATCTCATGATATCGGAGTCATATAAAGGTGGTACCCATCAAATTGATGACATATTCCACAGGCCTGTTGGGAAAATTCTACAAAAGTGATAATGCCACCCGACACATATTTCAATACACCTACTACTGGCTTTCAAATCAATTTTGGTTAAAGATTTCCATGCATTTCATCTCATGATTATTATTCTCAGGTTTGGCTGTTCTTAATTCACTTAATTTAGAGCTTAATGGGGAAGCAGGGGTTGCTTACTCTATTCTTTCCCATTTTCAGATTTATTAATATCAACAACTTTCATTTCTATAGTACATTTTCATTCAAAGTGATGTAGCTCAAAGATTCATAAAAATAAAAACAAATTAAAATTAGGAAAGAAAAATAATGCATAAATAGTATACCAAAATAATGCACACTTACATAAGATAGATACTGTACATAACAAAGAGAAATAGAGTCATTAAATACAGAATTGCTAAATGACTGTCCAATATTAGGTTAGTTGGAAAGAGTTTTTTTAAAAAAATTCCAATTAAGGTGGAGAAAAAAAATCTGCTGGGGTTCCGGCCAGAAGACCTGCCATCCCCCATTCTGGTTAACCTAAATGTTCTTAAGTAGTTCTTTACAAAGGGTCTTGTGGCAGGTTGGGGTGTCTGCTGTAAGAGATGGCCGGCAGCTCAACCCGGTTGGGACACCATAGCAATGGAAGGATGGGGGAAGTAAATCTCATCCATAGCCCGGAAGTACTCCCAAGTCATGAGGACGGAAGCTCCGAAGTACTTCCAGGGTGAAGAAAAATTCAAGTCCTCTATCTGACCCGGAAGTGCTGGCAAGTTACGTGGGAGGAAGAACAGAAGCACTTCCGGGTCAAGGACTATTTAAAGGACTGCTGTGAACCCAGCAGGTGAGCCAGAATCAGGAGGAGTAGACAACACTTGCTGGGAGGTGTGGAGGAGATAGAGATAGAGATAGAGAAATTTGTGATTATTTACTTGCCTGTTTACTGTGGCTGTGGTGCTTGGGGAGCACTATTGGAGAGGAAAAGAATTAAAAATACTTCTTCATGCTTTTACCCTCTGTCCTGAGCATCTGTCTGTTGAGTTTAAAGGGGCAACAGTGCCACCTAGCATTCACACTGCTTCATTCAAACGTTCAGACATCACAGGTGGCTGCACAGAACGCCATCACAGAACAACCAGAAAAGAAAACAGAGTAAAGTAATGATTAATAAATATTGCAGATTCGTGCAATTTATTTTATTAAGGGTAGAACTAAAATGTGCTTACAAAAAGACCAAATTAAAAGAGTGGGTTTTTTTGAGTTATTTAAAATGATCTCCAGTGTTAGCCTGGTGTATCTCTATTGGTAAATTATTTCAGATTTTTGGTGGAACATCAATTAACACAGTGAAACAAAACGAGAAGAAATACCTTGGTCCTTTGCTCCAGTGTTATGTTCTCTAGCCATATTTGTGTTCATTTTTATTATTAGGATTTCAAATTGAGTACACTTGGTTAATTTATAGGTTTTAGTTTAGTGCTTTAATTCACCCTACTAATTTCGGCTTGAAACAGAGTTAGCTTTGAGGGTTCAGTATTCATTCATCATATGATAGAAACATTGGTAAAACCAACTTGGCTTTCTTCATTTAGATAATTATTCTTGTGTTCTTCTTATCTCAGAATTATTGGAGTGGAATTCAATGTTAATGCTGTAGAGGGATAGTATTTAATGTTTGGGATTAGCATTATTGGAGAATGAATTGCCTAATTCTGTATTTAAAGATAGTGTTTTCCAGGTTTGTTGTAATTATTATAGCTTATCATTAGAAACCACCATTTAATAGTTGCTAATTGTTTAATTAACTTTAATTGTTTTTTAAGGATAAAATTTTTTACTGAGGCGATGTGTTGTCAGTTTTAATATTTAATATTGCTGCCTTCAAAATAATTTGATTATTCAAGGTTAGGTGGTCACATAGTCATATTTATTGCTGCTCGTCCAGATAAAATTAAATATCAACAGTCTGTTTAGTTTTGCTGGCTTGTATTTATGGTGTGTTTTATTGTTGTTTTTGCTAATTTTGAATGATTAATTTTCATATTTTTATGTTAGTTCTCTTAGTTTTGATTATTATGTGTTACTTGGGCTCTTCCATTTGAAATGTGCTGCCATTCTGTGCACTTTGAGGAGTCCCCTTGACAATGTGCTAGAGGAGTGAACGTTGGATTTTAAAAGTAAAAAAGGACAATACTTGTGGTCAAAAACTGAAACAATTCAAATTCCCGGAGATCAAAAGCACAGCCACCAATATAAAATCATGAGATAAAAATCAAAATTGAAAAACTGAGAGCAAAAGTTCTAACTCAGTTGGATCATTAGGCAAAGGGATTTAACAAAGGCAAAGGTTTTCATTTGAATCTATGGACTCGGATGAGGAAATGGCCGTGAAGGTGGACATTCATCCCAATGCATCATAACTGATGCTTCACAACCTCTGAGGACAATCCCCCATTGGGTACCTGACAACAGGAACTCAAAATGACACTACCATTAAATGATCAAAATTACCTATGCAAAACTAAGCCATAAGGTGAGACTTGAATGTCACCACCAGAATTGTTAAGGTGAAAAATACCCAATTTGAGTCCTAAACTACACAAAAAGAGCAGGGTATATAAAGGTACTAGCAAAATACCCGCGCTTCGCAGCGGAGAAGTAGTGTGTTAAAGAGTTTATGTAAACATATATATACATAAACATATATACTTATATACATATCTACATATACACATATCTACATATATATATATATATATATATATATATATATATATATATATATATATATATATATATATATATATATATACATATAGACATCCACATATATACAGTAATCCCTCCTCCATCGCGGGGGTTGCGTTCCAGAGCCACCCGCGAAATAGGAAAATCCGCGAAGTAGAAACCATATGTTTATATGGTTATTTTTAGAATGTCATGCTTGGGTCACAGATTTGCGCAGAAACACAGGAGGTTGTAGAGAGACAGGAACGTTATTCAAACACTGCAAACAAACATTTGTCTCTTTTTCAAAAGTTTAAACTGTGCTCCATGACAAGACAGAGATGACAGTTCTGTCTCACAATTAAAAGAATGCAAACATATCTTCCTTTTCAAAGGAGTGCAAAGCAAGCAGTCAAAAAAAAAAATCAATAGGGCTTTTTGGCTTTTAAGTATGCGAAGCACCGCCGGTACAAAGCTGTTGAAGGCGGCAGCTCACACCCCCTCTGTCAGGAGCAGAGAGAGAGTTAGAGAGAGAGAGACAGATAAAAAAAATCAATACGTGCCCTTTGAGCTTTTAAGTATGCGAAGCTCCGTGCAGCATGTCCTTCAGGAAGCAGCTGCACACAGCCCCCCTGCTCACACCCTCCTACGTCAGCGCAAGAGAGAGAGAGAGAGAGAGAAAGTAAGTTGGGTAGCTTCTCAGCCATCTGCCAGTAGCGTCCCTTGTATGAAATCAACTGGGCAAACCAACTGAGGAAGCATGTACCAGAAATTAAAAGACCTATTGTCCGCAGAAACCCGCGAAGCAGCGAAAAATCCGCGATATATATTTAAATATGCTTACATATAAAATCCGCGATGGAGTGAAGCCGCGAAAGGCGAAGCGCGATATAGCGAGGGATCACTGTATACATATATCAACATATATATACACATACATATATACATACATACACACACACATATATATATATATATATATATATATATATATATATATAAGATAGAGAGAGAGAGAGAGAGAGAGAGAGAGCAAAATACCGTTGAATTTCTAAATGAAACCTGCCTAACTTTTGTAAGTAAGCTGTAAGGAATCAGCCTGCCAAATTTTAGCCTTCCACCTACACGGGAAGTTGGACAATTAGTGATGAGTGAGTGAGTCAGTCAGTCAGTGAGTCAGTGAGGGCTTTGCCTTTTATTAATTAGTATAGATGAAGACACTGCCACAAGAAGTAATGAAAAGCGTCGTAAGTTCTGTTAATTTTGTAAAAGTGAGTGCTTTAAATGGTCGACTGTTTTCAAAACTTTGTAATGAGTTGGATGCATCCAACAATGCTCTGCTATTTCACACTGAAGTGAGGTGGTTGCCGAGAGGAAACATTTTAAAACATGTTTTTGATCTTCGTGATGAACTAAAAATGTTTTTTAATCAGAAAGCAAGACCGCAGTTCAAAGCACTTTTCAGCGATGAATGTGAACTGCAGAAAATAGCTTACTTGGTTGACATCTTTGCCATCTTGAATGAGTTAAATTTATCACTGCAAGGACCAAATGCAACATGCCTCGATTTGTCTGAAAAGATCCGATCATTCCAAATGAAATTTCAGCTTTGGCAAAAAAAATTGGATGAAAATAAAATTTACATGTTGCCCATCTTATCTGCTTTCTTTGAGGAAAATGACATTTAACCTGACGAAAGGATTACAATGATAATTTCTGTGAAAGAAGACTTGCACATGCTTGCGGACGAAATTTCATCGTACTTTCCAAATCTACATGACACCCCGTTTGCACTTGCCAGAAGTCCATTCACAGTCAAAGTTGAAGATGTTCCTGAGATAGCACAAGAAGAGTTCATTGAACTCATTAACAGCGATGCAGCGAGAAATGATTTATCTTCAATGTCAGTTACAAAATTCTGGATCAAGTGTTTGCAGTCATATCCTGTTCTGTCTGAGACTGTGTCGCGCCATCTTCTTCCATTTCCAACAACATATCTTTGCGAAATAGGGTTTTCCAGCTTATTCGTTATCAAGTCTAAATACAGAAGTAGACTTGTTACAGATGATCTTCGTTGTGCTCTTGCAAAGACTGCCCCGAGAATTTCTGATCTGGTGAGAAAGAAGCAGCCTCAACCTTCGCACTGACGTTGGCTTTTTACATGTACTGTCGCAACAATTTTGTAGCAATGTAGTTTACTGTTGTTATATTAAGATTGTTACCCATGCTACACCATGCTTTTCACATTTTCACATACTCATAAGTATACAACATGAATACGGTGAATACAGTTCAATACACAATGAAGAAAAACAAATAAACGTAAGTCATAAAGACAAAATTTCATTTATTTGTAATTAGAAATAAATATTTCACAATATATAATTACATATTGTTTTTGTTATTAATCACTATGCTTTAATTATGTTCAATTTGTAACAATGAAAATACATCCTGCATATCAGATATTTACATTACAATTCATAACAGTAGCAAAATTACAGTTATGAAGTAGCAACGAAAATAATTTTATGGTTGGGGTCACCAACAGCATGGGAAATTGTATTAAAGGATCGCGGCACTAGAAAGGTTGAGAACCACTGCTATAGACATTGCTGCTGTTGTTTCTCTCTCTCTGGCTTTATATTGTGGTCAGAAAGCATTGGTGCATTGATTTTGCAAGGACTCTTGTGAGTATTGTAGTTTATTTGGGTTATCTGTGTTATGTTTCAGCCAGGATTGATGTTCAGATTTCTGTTTTACGTCTTTTTTGCTCATTTCTGATTCTTTTGTTTATGTTAATGTTGTTAGTTTTGTGTAACTATTTGGATCACTGTGTGTTTTTTTAGTTGTGTATCTAATGTTCTTTCTAACATGTATCCATGCCTGTGTTACCCTGTTCCTTGTGTTTTGTGGAGAGGAATGAGCCAACATGTTAAGGAGGTGAAAGTGAGAGAGTTTCTTAATGTGATTTAAATGAGTAGAATAAGAAAAGGGGAATCAAAAATGACACCAAGTTTCCATGCAATAGAAGACCGTCTGGTGATATCATCACCAATAATAAATGAAAAAGTGCTCATTTACTTAAGCTGAGCTTTAGTGCCAATTAGCATGACTTTGTTTTTTTTTTGCAATTTAATTGTAAAGAGTTATGTTACCATCCAAGTCTGTATTTCACTGAGGCTCTGGGAAACTTTCACTTTTAACACTGGAATAGATCTAAATATCATTCATATAAAAATGACAACCCAGTCCAAAGCTACGAACAATACGGCCAAAGGGAGGCATGAAGGCACAGAACAGCAGAGGGCCAAAACAGGGCCTTGAGGGACTCCTTGTTTGACCAGTGCTGAGCTGGACCTGCTGTAGCCAAAACTAACAAACTCTTGCCATTCAGTCAGATAGAACTTAAACCACTGGAGGGTAGTGCCTGAGATACCCAGAATGTCCTGCATTCTGGACAGTAGAATGTCATGCTTGACAGTATCAAAACACTGCACTAAGGGCTAACAGAATTATTATGCTGGTTTGCCCAGAATCTGCTTCCATAAGCAAACCACTAGTTACCTCGAAGCAGAGCCGTTTCACAGCTGTGTTGTACTCTGAAGGCAGACTGAAAGGGTTCCATTAGCTAAGTGACTAGTGAGTGGGAGGCCACAACATGCTCAAGAACTTATAATTAAACCATTTCTCAGAGTATTTGTTTTTAAAGTTAATGTTGATCATTAACACATGTACTTGATTGCATGGCTTCATTGGCACACCTAGACTTAATGTGGCCTACTGAATGAGTTGTTATTGGCAATCTGGCCTGCCACCAAAAAGGTTTGCCCACCTCTGCTCTAGATATTGCAAGCAGAGATGTCATGACTTGTTCTGTCTTGTGTTACGATGTACTGCACAGTATTTATAAAACACTTTAAAATAGTGAACGCCATTTGTGGCTCAATGTAATGTGAAGGCTCACTACCATTTCTATCAACATGGGTACCCATAAGAAGTGTGCACTGAAGGTCATTTTAGAAAGAATTCATTCTTATTTTTGATAACTGTTTTGTAACTTTCGAGGCTGAAAAAATTTAAAATCAATTTTCTATTTTTTAATATTTTCTGGTAAACAAGTGACCCAGTTTCAGTCTTTAATATTGGGTATGATAGATGAATGAATAAATAAGCATTCTAGACAGCTCCTGTTTCCAGGCTTAATTTATGCAATTAGGTTCGACTCACAGCTATAAACATAGCAGCTCCTTTCTGTTTGTTGGAAAATGAACCTGTTGTCCAAAATCCTAATCTCATAGCTGTGCTGCCTCATAACTTTTGGACCTTTGAGGTTCTGTAGGCATGCATGGAGAATTTTCAATAAATTTTAAATGAATCAACACAATCAAAAAGACCCACGTGATTTGGATACATTAAATATTAATCTCGACTTGACAGGACTGTATTACTCTTAGTCCCCAGAGAAGATGTTGGGCAATACATTAGCAGAATGAAACGGAATGTAATACCTACACTGACATGAGACGCCAAGGGAAAAGAGTGAATCAACAATGTGCAACAGTCTGAAGGAAAAACTGCTGGTGGGCCAACACTGAAAACAGTGTGCTAACTATTCAAAAATTTCAAATTGGTGGTCACTTTACAGCAAAGAGTTAAACATTGCATTACCTGACAAGTGAGCGACTTTTGACATAAAAAAGACTAAAATCAAAAAATGCTTAGAATGAAGAAGGCAAGCAGCTACCCATAAGAGAGAGATAAAGAGAGTGTGGTGGGTGGCAGATTTATTAACATTCCTAACCTTTTAAAGAAAAGAAGCTTTATTTCAATCTAAATCAAGGGGCGCTATGCTCAGACTATATAATGCACTAGTGAGACTGCACCTGGAGCATTGTGTGCAGTTCTACAAGAAAGACACAGCAACACTTATAGCTGTGCACAGGAGAGCAACCAAGTGTATCCCAAGACTTAAGGACATGTCCTACTCTGGCAGACTCAGAGAATTCAACCTGTTTACTCTCGAGCAGAGCAGACTGTGTGGGGAACTGATCCAGGTCTTCAAAATCCACAAAGGCATTGACTAAGTAGATCCAGCAGAATTCCTTCAACTTAATGGTCAGTCATGTACTTGAGGACATCAGTGGAAATTAAGACGAGGAGTATATAGGACTGAAGCCAGGACAGAATCTGGAACAAACTACTGAGCCATGTAGTTCAAACAGAAACCTTGACAACATTGAAGAATTATCTGGATAAAATATTAGGACAGTTTAGCTATGAGTTAAACAAATGAGCCCAAGGGACTGAATGTCTCTTCTTGTTTGACAAATGTTCTCCAGTCAATTTGTTCCCAGTCCCTAACAATCATTCATCCATCCATTTTCTAAACTTGCTTATGCACAGCAGGGTCAGAGGAAAGCAGACGCCTATCTCAGGAAGTATCTGGCATAAGGCAGGAACAATCTCCGGACAGGGAACCACACACACACAAATGCTAGAGCCAGTTTAGCAACACCAGTTCACCTAACCTGCATGTGTTTGGACTAAGGGAGGAAAGAGAAAAATCCTGGAGGAAACACACGGGGCACAGAAGGGAGCGCCCAAGGACTTGAACCCCAGCACTAACACTGCACCACTGTGCCCCTCTGACATCATCAGACATTTTTAATCAGGGTTAAGCAGCAAGAGAGATGCTGTTTTTTATCCTGGTCCAAATGCCTGTCTGTGGAATATTCATGCCAACCCCTATCTTGGCATGGGTATTTCTCTTAGGATTCTGGTCCCTTCTTGTTTTCCAAAGGCAGGTATCAGTAAGGGGCGGCACGGTGGCGCAGTGGGTAGCGCTGCTGCCTCGCAGTTGGGAGATCTGGGGACCTGGGTTCGATTCCCGGGTCCTCCCTGCGTGGAGTTTGCATGTTCTCCCCGTGTTTGTGTGGGTTTCCTCCGGGCGCTCCGGTTTCCTCCCACAGTCCAAAGACATGCAGGTTAGGTGGATTGGTGATTCTAAATTGGCCCTAGTGTGTGCTTGGTGTGTGGGTGTGTTTGTGTGTGTCCTGCGGTGGGTTGGCACCCTGCCCAGGATTGTTTCCTGCCTTGTGCCCTGTGTTGGCTGGGATTGGCTCCAGCAGACCCCCGTGACCCTGTTCGGATTCAGCGGGTTGGAAAATGGATGGATGGATGGAGGTATCAGTAAGTGCTGATTTTTCTTTGAGTGACTGCTTATTTCCCAGTATTCAAAAAACTGGCTCAGGAAAACAATTGATATAGGATAAAAAAAAATGACAATATAGTACTGAAATCAAAACTGACAAGGATGATGTGTTACAGAAGCAAATGGATCTTTAGAGGTCAGTTACCTCATCTAACAAGAAATCAATGAAATATTTCTAACAACAAACTATGAAGATAACAGAAGTGTTCCCCATTTGTAGTAAGAACAAATGCACACAGCTGATTATAATGAAGTAGAGTGCACTTAACCGATCCACAAACCAATGGGAATCACTTGTAAAAAGCAGTAACTCAGCACACTAACAATAACGCCTAATGTTTCTTATTGTTAAACAATAATCCAGGCTATATTGAATAAAACATAATGTTACATTATTTCTCAATCAAAAATTAAGGAAGTTGGTTTAAAGTAACAACAGACAAACAATAATGCCCATAGCACATTAAAAACAGGCTTTGGTCAGGTCATTGCATTAGATAATGTGAGACTGGTAAGAGAACCACTAGGTTAGCTAAGGGTAACCTTAAATCCTTCAGAAGGCCTTCGCAGGACAAAGGGAACTACAATGGCAGCAGAACACCAATAAAAACTAACGATGTTCCAGTGAGACTTGTGTGGAAGTAACCCCCGAGGAAGACAGGAATAGCTCAATTAATCAGTCTTTATTCAATCACAGATGAGTACATGGATCCATGCTTTGCAAAGCAGAAGAGCAAAGTTTCCCGGTTTCAATCGGCTTTTAATATTCATTTCCCTCCCTCCCCCTTACTTATGAAACAGCATCTAAGCATTTCATCAAACCGTTTCTTTTTTGTGTACGTGTCAAGAGGGCCCCCAAAGAGGGAAAGGTCGTCTTTCCTGTGTCTAACAGACACGTTCCTACAGGAAGTTACCCAAGTTCAGCTTACTTCACCTTGTCTTATGACAGATGCCTGTATGAATAACCTGCCATTATAATACAACAGCTTTTAGTCCTTAGTAGCTTGCAAGCAGTTAAATTTTCTTTCACACTTGCCAGTTCTCAAAAGATTCACTCTCAGTTTTAAAAGGGAGCCAAAAGAATATTACATATTGTGTTTCAACCTAGACTGCAAATTTACTCTATGATGTACTGTAATTTAAATCTCCAGTTTTCATGCTGAGTGGAGATAAACTTTCTGATATAATAGGGGTAGTTTAGTGACCAATGCTGAACAACAGCAAACAATATCAAAATGACCATGAAAAAAACATTTCAGATTAGTTGTGTTACTTATATCAGATCATCTAGTCATATGCTCACAACATCTGAAACGCATGTACAGTAATCCCTCGCTATATCGCGCTTCGCCTTTCGCGGCTTCACTCCATCGCGGATTTTATATGTAAGCATATTTAAATGTATATCGTAGATTTTTTGCTGGTTCGAGGATTTCTGCGGACAGTGGGTCTTTTAATTTCTGGTACATGCTTCCTCAGTTGGTTTGCCCCGTTGATTTCATACAAGGGACGCTATTGGCAGATGGCTGAGAAGCTACCCAACTTACTTTTCTCTCTCTCTTGCGCTGACTTTCTCTGATCCTGACGTAGGGGGATTGAGCAGGGGGGCTGTTCGCCCACCTAGACGATACGGACACTCGTCTAAAAATGCTGAAAGATTATCTTCACGTTGCTACCTTCTGTGCAGCTGCTTCGTGAAGCGACATGCTGCACGGTGCTTCGCATACTTAAAAGCCAAACAGCCCTATTGATTTGTTTGCTTTCCTCTCTCTTTCTGACAGTCTCTGCTCCTGATGCGCACTCCTTTGAAGAGGAAGATATGTTTGCATTCTTTTAATTGTGAGACGGAACTGTCATCTCTGTCTTGTCATGTTTAAACTTTTGAAAAAGAGACAAATGTTTGTTTGCAGTGTTTGAATAACGTTCCTGTCTCTCTACAACCTCCTGTGTTTCTGCGCTAATCTGTGACCCAAGCATGACAATATAAAAATAGCCATATAAACATATGGTTTCTACTTCGCGGATTTTCACCTTTCGCGGGGGGGTCTGGAAAGCAACCCCCGCGATGGAGGAGGGATTACTGTATTGCAATTAAACTACTTCTGGAAAACAATCTCGGGAACAAAAATGGAACATGCCCAGAACGCAGCCAAGAATTTGAATTGAAGACCCGCCTCCCCATCTCATTTATTGGTCAGGAGTCCAGTGTAGAAACAGCATATCCATTGGCTAACACTGTGCTTCACATGATATCAACAAAAAAGATGCATTAAGAAATGTGTAAAACTAAAGCTTAAAAGTCAAAAAAAAAAAAAGCGAGTGAAACTTTGATCAGGAACAGAATATGGCATTGACTTGTGCATATTCAAGATGCTTCTACAACCATTAGGTCAATTCACCTGTGCTGTTTCACAGACTGCTAATAAATAATCCCAAGGTACTCCAGGTTGTGGCTCACTGCTATGAATATAAATGTACCAATGAAGGAACGTTTAAAATTCTAGTTCAACATCTGCGCATGCTCCATTTTTAACCATGAGTATTTTTTCAAGAGGTGGTTCATTTTAAAATATCGTATTAAAAATACATGTGTTTGGGACATTGTGAGCATCCAATTTAACATATGGATTATGGGACGCGAGTAACGTGAGATTTTTTCATGGACTTTATATATTGTTTGCTGATATCCAGCGATTATCACAATAGAAGCGTATTATATCTCTGTTTAGTATGAAGACCTAAAATTAAAAATTTTCCTTATCCATCACTATAAACTAAATGGGGATAAGTAACATAAAAATATAATTTTAGGATGGAGTATTCTTTTGAGCAAAAAAAAAAGAAAGTGAGTGACAAGTAATACATTTCACACTTAACAAGATGACACTTTTCAAGACAGAGCTCGCTTCTTTATTAATTTAGCAGGTTGTTAACTTTATAGAAAATCACTATGGTTTCCAGTCTTGCAGCCCACCTGCATTAAATGACTTTATAAACAGATAAAAGTGGATGGACTTTTGGCCAGCAACCATACTGCCTGCACGTCACAACAGGTAATCCATCTAAACCTAAACATGTTTGGTCCTAACCACTACTTAAAAGAAAAAACAACAATGAAACCATGGATTGCTGCTGGAAGAGTGTTGGTGAGGCCACCAGGGGGTACTTACCCTGTGGTCTGTTTGTGAACTCCAATGCTCCAGTGTAGTGAAAATGTCCGCTGTCCTTTGGATGAGATGTAAAACCGAGATCCTGTCTCTCCCTCTCCCTCTTATCATGAAAGATCCCTGAGCATCTTTTGAAAAATTAGGGTATACCCAGATGATGCCCAGGCTAAGTTGTTTATCACTGCCTCAATCATTCTGGCCCCCTTATGATCCTCTGTCTCTTATTGGCTATCTCTCACAGCCCTTCTCTACCTAACAAGTCAACGTGTAGTAAGCGTACTAGTGCAAAAAAATGGCCGCTCTCACATCATCCAAGTGCATGCTGCACATTGGTGGTGTTATGAACTAGCGAGTTTCCAGGCATAAAAGTCTAAAAAAAATACAGTGTTCAGAATGTCCACTAGAGGGGGAATTATCAAAAAATACATGCTAGAAGTGAAAAGGGCCATGGAGAATGTTTATAAATAAATTTATTTTGACAATAATTCTCTAGAACAAAAATACTCTTCAAGAAGCAAAAGAGTCACATAAGGCAATGCCATCAAAACAGGCAATCCCAAAAGCAAACACAGTCCCAATGAAAAATTCAGGAATGGTCGTAAAACAAAGCAAAAGAACTGTGGGTTATACACAGCCTTTCTAAGGCTGAGGAGAGTCCATTGATAGTGATGGGCAGGTGGCCCTGCCTCTTGGGGGGCCATCCACAAACCCCATGGCACATAATAAAAAATGCTTAAACATAAAGAAATGAAATAAACAACAATGTAAACATAAACAATGAACAAAATAGACATAAAAGAGTCATTTGTACAGAAAGCCTTTTGATAATACTGTACAAGTATATTGAAGAAGCCATTAAGGCCAAAGATGAGCCAGAACACAGTATTTACATCCTATGATATTTTATCACTTATTCCCTTTCCCCTCTAATATTATAGAAATAAAATTGGTGAATGCATAACTGAAACCTCTCCTTTCATGTGGAACCAACACAAACTGATGAAAACACAGAGTGTGTCTGATTGTTTTTTTGGCCAGGAAATGTGTTGTGACAAGGTCAAAATTTCAGCTCCCAGTATCCAATATATGTACACATCCCTGAACATGACCTGAACATTTTCAGAGGGATGTTTACATATGTCAGGATGTGAATCTGAGTCACAATAACTTAATCTGAATGAAACTTGATGAAGCTATTAGCACTGTAACATGTTGGAAGCTTATGGATTTAAAATAAAATCGATCCAGTAAATTTGGCTCTACATGAATAACGACATTTATCTTAGATATAGATTTATATAGCGAAAGTGTTGTGACAGGGTCATAATGTCAACTTCAGGTTTTTATCAGATTTACACATTTTAGTCATCGCAGAACATGATTTGACACTTTTGGTATTGAAGTCCCTGGGTGAGCATGTGGATACAGTAACTCAAAAAAATTAATCAGTCAATCTGAATGAAATATGAATGAAATTTTAAGAAAATTTACATTCATTGCAAATATCTGTAACACTTTAATTTGCGTACTGTAAAAATGCATCTATTACTCACTTACTCTTCTATAATAAAACCTTAACAAAAAGCTTCTTTTGGTTTTAATGACACAAAGCATAAGTAAAGTGGTTATTCATCTATGGAATGTGGCCTAATAAAATAACTTCACTTCAGAACGGTCCAAAGTGTCTTAAGTGTCTCTTGATATTGCATACTTCTGCATATGCCCTGTAAATCCTCCAAATTCATAAGTAATTTTACCAGCATATCAAATGCTACACCTCACATAGATGAAAAACCTACCTACTGATGCTGTGTACGTGTCATTAAGTCTAAAATAAGCCTTTGTTAACGTCTTGTTACATAAGAGTAAATGAGGAATAGATGCATTTTTGCAGTACCTAAACTACAGTGTTACCAAAGTATGTCTATTGTGCCAGAAAAACAGCACAACTTGGTAAAAAGAAAATACATTTTTATAAAAGGATATGATGTTACCATTTCACTCTTGTTTATGAAGTTTTTGATTGCAATATTTTACTGCTAAAATTATGGCTTTGTGTCAAAGTCACATGTTTGATTTTTTTAAAATGTTATTTTACTCACATTTGCAGGTCTCGGTTATTCCAGCCATGCAGCAGGTGCTATATTGCCTTTGAAATGTTCATTTACTGATAATTAGATTACAGTAACATCACACTACGATTTTGGCTGTTTCTTCAATGAAATCATAATAATTATACAGGGTGAGCCAAAAAGAAGTACCTCATTTCAAACGTTTATTCTACAAAAACACTACAAAATAAAATAAATTTCATTATGACACAAGAAAAAGTATACAAAATAGATTGTGTTTTAAAGGTGGTGGCCATCATTAGTGATACACTCCCAGAGACAATTTCTGAACGCTTGTATGACTCGTTCGGCTATTTCAAGGGGAATAGCGGCGATTTTGTGGCAAATAGCGTCCTTGAGGACTTCAAGATTTTGAGGTGGGTGTGTGTATACCATTGACTTGAGATAGCCCCACAAGTAGAAATCGCACGGAGTGAAATGATGTGAATGTCAAGACCACCCGATTTCACCGCGCTTTTCCAAAAACATCTCCCGCAAAACTTGCATAGATCTCCACACCGTATGAGCTGCTGCTCCATCCTGATGAAACCAGGTATCTACCACATCCAATTCTACCAGTTGGGGCCGCAAAAATGTCTCTAGCATTTCAATGTATCGTTCTGAAGTGATGGTGACTGTTGCCCCCCCCCCCTTAAAAAAGTATGCAAACAGCGCACCAAACTGTAACACACTCACCATGCAGGGGTCTCTGATGACGTTCACGAGGGTTGGTTTCAGCCCATTAGCAAAAGCTTTGCTTATTTAAACAACCATTCAAATGGAAATGTGCCTTGTCGCTGCACAAGATGATGGAATCTCGACGAACAGTTTGCAGAATGTTCTTGCACAACTCTCTATGGCTCTTCCAGTCTCTCTCAGTGAGGTTCTGCACTACCATCATATTGTATGGATGGAAATTAAGGTCCTCATGCAAAATCATCCTCAAAGACGAGTTGGAAAAGTCTAAGGCAGAAGCAGGTTTGCGCGCTGAACGTCTGGAAGACTACAAAATTGATGCCCTTACAGCTTGGATGTTTTCAGGCGTTCGTACAGTCCGAGGATAGCTTGGAGATTTTCTGTTCAATGTTGTACCTGTCTGTCTAAATTTAACCACCCACTGAAGGACTGTTTTCCAATTTGGGACGTCACTGTTAGGAGGAATGCTGAAGTGCGTTTGGAAGGTGCATAGTGATCATGGATTCGTTGTTTTTGAAGAACGCTTCGACAGCGCAAGCATGGTGTGCATTGGACCAAGGCATGTTGCAGACTGCAAACTATCAAAGGACCCCCACCCCAACCCACTCAGGTGCCACTACCTTGTGCAATGACCTTGAGAAATGTGGTACTTCATTTTGGCTCACCCTGTATTTTTAATAAATATAAATATAATTTGAGGGGGAACCCAAACATTTGCAGTGGCTCTTTCTGAAGCCTTAGGGACAGACTGGACAGGTGACAGAGTTCACCACAAAGTTGGTCAGCAGAGGCCTTAAGACCTCAAGGAGTGACTCCGTCTGGTCCTTTAACTTTCCCTATGAGTAGCTTCCTTAGTTGTCTTACTTGGTCTTCAGTTATGGACAGTCCACACTGATGGTCAGAGATGGACTTGTCACTGGCCATTCCAGCTGGCATTGTAGGAGTTGATGATGTTGTAGGGATGGTGTAGAGAGATTGGTCATTGGAAGAAGGTGGCAGTGAGAAGGAAATCTATTAAAAAATTGGTTCAGGATGTTAGCTTTCCCCATACCCCCTTGCTTCTAACACCCAAGCCCTGGATTACTTGAATCCAGTAATTATGCTCAGTCCATTCCAGACATCCTGCTTGTGATTCTGAGTGAGTTTGTTTTATATTTTAACTTTGTAAGCTGCCTTTCCTTCATTCAGCTTTTTCTTTAGCACACACTGTCTCTTTGTCACCAGATTTGAATTCTTGTTTTTTCTCATTCAGGAGAGTTTTTTTATTTTCTTAGTAATCCAGGGCTTACTGTTTGTGAAGCAATGTACAGTCTTTGAGGAAACCACAGCTTTGACGCAAATGTTAATATAGTGTGCCATGCAGTGAGTGAGTGCCTCAATATTGTCTGCATGTGTCTCGCACATCATTTCCCAGGCTCTCATTTGGAAGCAGTCATTCAGAGCCATTTCAGCCTCCAGTCTCTCCTTCCTCACTATAAGAATAAGATGAATCAGGTTGTTGTCAGATTTGCCTAATGGTGCCAATAGTTTACATTTAATGGCATCTTTGACATTTTCATACAGCGGGTCCAGCTTTTTATTTCCTCAAGTAGAACAAGTCACAAACTGATAGAAATGGGTTTTTGTACCTTCCAAAGTCACAGGGTTGAAGTCACCACATACATTATTATAACTGCAGGGACAGAGTCAGTCATCATTAAAGTTTTGCTGACAGAATGAATCATTTCTGTTGCTAGGTCCCCATTTGCGGAGAGAGGAGCCTTAAACATTAATAAGGATAATGTAATTTATCTCCTTGGGCAAATAATACGGATGAATTCTGAGAGCCAGAATTTAAATGGCTGAATTAGTTTTAACTGTAATTTGCTCCCATTTACACCATTCCTTATTCACAAAGATGACCAGTCCCCCTCCTGGCTTTTTTCCACAATGCACTGGGTCTTTGTCTGCTCAGATAAGATGAAATCTGTCCAGCATTAAAGTAGTGTCACATGTTTTAGGTTTAAGCCACCTCTCCGTAAAGCACAAAATGTACAGTATGTGTATGCTCCATGACCTGCTATAAGCACAGACAGTTCATCCATCTTTTTTGACAGAGATCAAACATTTTTCATTACAATAGATGGTGTAATAAGTGTATAAGTTTAATATATCACTGTGCTGTGTGCAAATATATATTATAAATCTGCTTTTTCTACTCACATGCACAGTTGACACAGAGATTTAGCACAGGGGCTCATCATATAGAACTGCTAGGCAAGCAGACAAAACAGACAGAGACAACTGGCAAATGGGCAGTCAGACCAAGGACTGTTGTGTACTATTTTTTTTTTGTCTGTCAAAGTCAGCTTGAAACTGTATCCTCTTTTGCCTTGTTTGGAATGGCATGATTCACCTAAGTGGGGTCCTGAACATGAAGAAAGAGTATAAAGTCTTGGAACATTGTCAGGCACACCTTTGTAGCCGACGGGCAGATGGAAGATAACGTCATCCGATCCTGAAAATCCTTCCAACGCAGTGGCGAAAATGGCAGACTCTACACGTTGGGCCCCACTCCCAAAAAACTGGGTTCTTGCCATTGGCTTCCTTCGTCTGTTATGCAGTATAAGCCATCATTAAACAAAGCTATTTCTCCTATGTGATTTCTTACCACCGTATCACTAAGGGAGCTAATGCTCTCTGCTAGATACAGATGGTAGACCAGTTCTAGAAACTTTTCGCTTCGCTTTTACTCTCACACCGCCATGTCTCTGTCTCCATCTGTGGACAAACAGCACCTTGCAGTGCAAGAAGTGGATTGTGGGAGTATGTAATGCACCTCACTTTTATTTTCTCAGTGTCTCTTATGGTTCCAGGTAGTTGCAGACATATGGCAGCCTTGGGGTCCGCTTCTCAGCCTGTCTGAAGTGCAGTTAAGACAAGCCGGCACCTGGGTTTGCGTGCAGTGCAGTTTGTTGGTAAATTTAAAATCCATTTATGTGATTTTTTGCGGCTACTATCTGTGACAAGCCAGATGCTACATCAATTCTAATTTTAAATAAACTAGTAAATAGTAAATAAGTTCAGAAAAAAAAGAAAAACAGTGAAAAAATACAGTGTTTTTGTAAAAAGGCTGCTGCTTGCACAGTGCCTGGAAGAAACAGGTAAATGCAGATGGTGATCTACAGGAGGGTCATACTGAATATCTTCGTCCCTCACAGTGCCTTGCTCCTCTGCTACCATTCTGGTAGAACAGGGCATGCTTCTGTTCAGATTTCATCTATCCCTGATTAATGCCCTTCTGGATCGGTCATCACACATGCAGGCCATACCATCCTTGGTAGTCCCTGCGCTTCCATATTGAAATGTGCAGGGGACCATGCTGTGGCTAGTGTGGCTTTCTTTCTGCTATCTGCTATGAGACTTACACCACCAGTCTGGTGGTGTGACTTCCCTGTTCACCTTTTTGCAGCTGAACATCCCTTCCCATAAGTCAGAGATTGTGCTTCTTAATTGTGATTTTGTTATGTTGGTCTTGTGTCTTAATCAAAGTGTGGAGTTACCTACAATGATACAGAATGTCGAGAATGGATGTTTCCAACATTAAACCCTGCAGGAAGGGAGATTGTTTGTCCAACAAGCCCACTGCAGATACTCCATAAACAGTCCCCTCGTTACAATTGCCTCGCTATCCCCAAAAGGGTAGACCTCCTAAGGCTCCACCGTAATGTCTGTCTTAGCCCGGGGTCATGACTATACATATTAAGAGTTATGATTCTCTAACAGTCCCATATTTCACAAAGCCCCATAAGAAAACTCCTAATGATGCAGAGAGAGCAGTCTCTGTATCTTAATGCTTGACCACTGTAGTGCACACGTTGTTTCACACACCTAGAAAGTCAGTAAAGGACAGAAAAGTCCCAAAGGATCTGCAGAATTGATCGACTTGGAGAGCGAAAAAAGAAATGAATAACAGACAGAGGGAGGCATTCTGAAACCTTAAAAGCATCAACACTAGGAGTAGAGAAAATTTACAGCCAACACTCTGTGACTTAAAATGTTTTCCTTTTCCTAGTCCTCTGTGCAATTGCCCCTTTTCCTGATGCATAATTTCTTTCCTCTGCTGCAGAGGGGCCTCGAGGAGTTAAGAGTAGCTTGTCAAATACTAATTTGTTCATGCTTTTGCCCACTGACTTGTGCTTGCAAGGGCCTGATGTCTACTAAAACAAAATGCATTTTTAAAATAATTTCATTCCGCTTATTATACAGATGTCCATATTGCATGCACTTCTGGGGGAAAAACAAAGATTACTCAGCTCAGATGGAAAGCCTGTTTTCATTTAAGAAAGAGAGTGTGGACTGCTGCCTGCTTCCTGGCAGATTGTTGACTTTAGAAGTGCAGCACAATTTCGTACTTTCTCGTCTTTTCAGTGTAGTGTCATGAGCATACATGACAAAAAAAGAAAAAAAGAAAATGGTCTCGTTTGAACAAAAACTAATAAGTGCAATAAAATGACTCTTGAAATTGAAAGAACAGAAGAACTTTCACAAAGGAAACTGGTTGGAAACTGAAAAACTCCAGGACTGACCTTGAAAACAATTGATTCAGCTTGTCAAACATGTTATGTTAAAGTACAGTGGAACCTTGGTTTGCGAGTATAATTCATTCCGGAAACGTGCTCGTAGTCCAAAGCACTCTTATATCAAAGTGAATTTCCCCATAAGAAATAATGGAAACTCAGATGATTTGTTCCACAACCCAAAACTATTCATATAAAAATGATTAATACAAAATATAAAGTAAAAATACATAAAACAAATTAACTTGCACTTTACCTTTGAAAAGAATCATGGCTGGTGTGAGTGAGTTTCTAAACTCTTGTGGGATTGCACCCAATGGGATGACACGCTGAAGAGCGTCCCAAAGCAATCGCAGTCTCCCAGTGCTGTAGCAGTTCTCTGTAAAAGCAAATCCGAAAAGATCGCGGACATGCTATAAGCGCCTGCCGTCAATGGGTGATACAAGGAACAAGGAACATTATAAATGTGTAGGGTCCTGCCTGACTGCTGTGTCTGTGTATAAATAACCGTGCTGTTGCTGTTTTAAGCTGAATAAAGCTTGTGTTGCTAAAGTACTGAGACTCAGCTTCTTGTTTTAGGGTGCAAGACGGGGACTCGCACGTCACAGCACACACACACACACACACACACACACACACACGAGCACACATATACACATACACGCGCGCGCGTGCGCACACAGTCACAATGCTAATGCTGTAGTAAACACTATACGCTCGTACGGATGTTGACTATATGAGTGAGGCACGCCGACTCAGACAGAGAATAGATAGATAGATAGATAGATAGATAGATAGATAGATAGATAGATAGATAGATAGATAGATAGATAGATAGATAGATAGATAGATAGATACTTTATTAATCCCAATGGGAAATTCACATTCTTCAGCAGCAGCATACTGATACAATAAATAATATTAAATTAAAGAATGATAATAATACAGGTGAAAAAAAAAAAAAAAAAAAAAAACAGACAATAACTATGTATAATGTTAAATATTAACGTTTACCCCCCCTGGTGGAATTAAAGAGTCGCATAGTTTGGGGGAGGAACGATCTCCTCAATCTGTCTGTGGAGCAGGACAGTGACAGCAGTCTGTCGCTGAAGCTGCTCTTCTGTCTGGAGATGACATTATTTAGTGGATGCAGTGGATTCTCCATAATTGATAGGAGCCTGCTGAGCGCCCTTCGCTCTGCCACAGATGTTAAACTGTCCAGCTCCATGCCAACAATAGAGCCTGCCTTCCTCACCAGTTTGTCCAGGCGTGAGGCGTCTTTCCTCTTAATGCTGCCTCCCCAGCACACCACTGCGTAGAAGAGGGCGCTCGCCACAACTGTTTGATAGAACATCTGCAGCATCTTATTGCAGATGTTGAAGGAAGCCAGCCTTCTAAGGAAGTATAACCGGCTTTGTCCTTCCTTGCACAGCGCATCAGTATTGGCAGTCCAGTCTAATTTATCATCCAGCTGCACTCCCAGATATTTATAGGTCTGCACCATCTGCACACAGTCACCTTTGATGATCACTGGGTCTATGAGGGGTCTGGGCCTCCTAAAATCCACCACCAGCTCCTTGGTTTTGCTGGTGTTCAGGTGTAGGTGGTTTGAGTCGGACCATTTAACAAAGTCATTGATTAGGTCCCTATACTCCTCCTCCAGCCCATTCCTGATACAGCCCACGATAGCAGTGTCATCAGCGAACTTTTGCACATGGCAGGACTCCGAGTTGTATTGGAAGTCCGATGTATATAGGCTGAACAGGACCGGAGAAAGTACAGTCCCTTGTGGCGCTCCTGTGTTGCTGACCACAATGTCAGACGTGCAGTTCCCAAGACGCACATACTGAGGTCTGTCTTTAAGATAGTCCACGATCCATGCCACTAGGTATGAATCTAATCCCATCTCTGTCAGCTTGTCCCTAAGGAGCAGAGGTTGAATTGTGTTGAAGGCGCTAGAGAAGTCTAGAAACATAATTCTTACAGCACCACTGCCTCTGTCCAAGTGAGAGAGGGATCGGTGTAGCATATAGATGATGGCATCTTCCGCTCCCACCTTCTCCTGATATGCAAACTGCAGAGGGTCAAGGGCGTGTTGAACCTGTGGCCTAAGGTGGTGAAGCAGCAGCCTCTCCATGGTCTTCATCACATGTGATGTCAGAGCAACAGGCCGAAAGTCATTCAGCTCACTAGGACGTGATACCTTTGGGACTGGGGTGATACAAGATGTTTTCCAAAGCCTCGGGACTCTCCCCTGTTCCAGGCTCAGGTTGAAGATGCGCTGTAGAGGACCCCCCAGCTCCGATGCACAGACCTTCAGCAGTCGTGGCGATACTCCATCTGGACCCGCTGCTTTGCTGGCACGAAGTCTCCTCAGCTCTCTGCTCACTTGCGCTGTTGTTATTATGGGTGGGGATGTTTTTCCTATGCTGGTATCAGCAGAAGGATGTGTAGAGGGTGCAGTACTCCGAGGTGAGAGTGAGAGTGGGTTAGGGTGGTCAAACCTGTTAAAAAAGTTGTTCATTTGGTTTGCTCTCTTCACGTCTCTCTCAATGGTGGTACCCCGCTTCGAGCTGCAGCCAGTGATGATCTTCATCCCATCCCACACTTCCTTCATGCTGTTATTCTGCAACTTCTGCTCCAGCTTTCTCCTGTACTGCTCCTTCGCCGCCCTGAGTTGGACTCGGAGTTCCTTCTGCACGCGCTTGAGCTCATGCTGATCACCGTCTTTAAAAGCCCTTTTCTTCTGATTCAAAAGGCCCTTGATGTCACTTGTAATCCATGGCTTGTTGTTAGCATAGCAGCGTACAGTTCTTACTGGAACTACAATGTCCATACAGAAGTTGATGTAGTCAGTAGTGCAGTCAACAACTTCCTCAATGTTCTCATTATGAGATCCCTGCAGGATATCCCAGTCTATAGTTCCAAAAAGTTCTCTCAGAGTATTCTCAGCCTCCGGGGTCCACTTCCTGAATGAGCATGTAGTTGTAGGTAGGACCCTCACTTTTGGTTTATAGTGAGGCTGAAGCTGAACCAGGTTATGATCTCCTTTCCCAAGCGCAGGCAGCGGGGTGGCGCTGTATGCGTCTTTAACGTTTGCATACAGTAAATCAATAGTCTTATTTCCCCGGGTGTTACAGTCCACATACTGGGAGAATGCAGGCAATGTTTTGTCCAGCGTCACATGGTTAAAGTCTCCAGCGATTAGCACAAGCGCCTCAGGGTGCTGCGTTTGTAACTTAGCAACAGCGGAATGGATGATGTCACTCGCTGACTCCACGTCTGCCCGAGGAGGAATGTATACAATAACAACAATGACATGTCCAAACTCTCTGGGCAAATAGTAGGGACGTAAACTTTCGGCCAACAGTTCGATATCCCTGCAGCAAGTGGAGATTTTGACGTTAACATGTCCAGAGTGACACCACCGTGTATTAACATAGAGAGCGAGTCCTCCTCCTTTGTGCTTACCACAGGTACTTGCATCTCTGTCCGCTCTAACTGTGCTAAACCCGGGTAGCTCCACGTTGGCATCTGGGATGGTGTTATTTAGCCACGTTTCGCAAAAACACAACAAACTGCATTCTCTGTAGGTCCTTACATTTTTCACCAGCGCAGCCAGTTCGTCGATATTATTTGAGATTGTGTTTACATTCCCCAGAATCACAGAAGGCACCGAAGGCTTGAAACGCCACTTTCTCGCAAGCCGCTTCTTTTTTAGCTTAGTGCCGGCTCTGCTGCCACGATACCGCCTTCTTACCTCGTCGGGTAAATATGGAACCACACCGGCACTGGCATTTGTTCTCAGCGCCCGAAGTTGAGTACTTGAATAGGCGAGTCTCGGCGTGTTAAAATCCATGCCCACGTTGTAAAAGTAAGTGTGTCCAGGGAAGGAATCCACATAAAATAAAGTGGTAGGAGTGATCAATAAATAAAAAAAGAAAAATAAAAGTAGAAAAGTACACATACATATACAGTCATACACGGAGCTGCTGAAAAGGCTGCCACTCACGGCGGCGCCGGATGCATGAGACGATGCCCACAATCCCGCAGTGAGAGAGAGAGAAGAACCATCAGCTCAGTTGTGATCACATGACGCTCAGCAGACAAACTACTCGTACTGCAAGACCTCACTCGTTTATCAAGTGAAAATTTATTAAAAATTTTTGCTCGTCTTGCAAAACACTCGTAAACCATGTTACTCGCAAACTGAGGTTCCACTGTATAGTGTTTTGTTGTGAAAAAAATAGTAATGGTGCTAAGAAGCATAAATGCAGCCTCATCAAATTGCTTAATCCAGTTCAGAGTTGTGTCATGTCCTGAGCATCTAAAAAGAGAATGAGACTATTAACGTGCAGGCAGGGTGGTGCAGTGGTTATGGCCTTAAACTTCAAATCTGGAGGTTGTGGGTTCAAATCCTACTACTGACACCGTGTGACTATGAGCAAGTCACTTGACCTGCCTGTGCTCCAATTGGAAAGCCAAAAAGAAATGGAATCAGTTGTATCATAAATGTTGTAAACCACCTCGGATAAAGGCGTCAGCCAAATAAGTAAATGTGTGTGTCTATGTTCAATAATGCAGCTGACAAAAGGGATTATCAGATTACCTCACAGTATGGACTATTAAATTAAACAGCACAGCATCTTTATACAACAGCCTAACAGGACACATTATGTCTCACACACACACACACACACACACACACACACAGCATTTCAAAATAATAATTGCATTCACAGAGTGTATGATCTTGGGAGTAAAACATAGGCAAAAAGCCCCACAAGTCAAAGGACATTGGCTTGTAAAAACATAAAGGGCAGACTAAGAAGAATCTTTATAAATAAAATAAATAAATAACAAGCAATGTCAGTAGAATTCACCAATGCCAGCACATACAGTGTACCTATCCTGCCCCAGGGTACAAGAGACAATGACAATGACTGGAAAAAAAGACATAGAGAAAAAATATAAACAAAGCAAGGATCTGAACAAGGAGAACAAGAACAAGGACAAGATAGATAGATAGATAGATAGATAGATAGATAGATAGATAGATAGATAGATAGATAGATAGATAGATAGATAGATAGATAGATAGATAGATAGATAGATTTTTATTTGATCACAGGGGGAAATTTAATAAATAAATACATAAATAGTTAGATAAGTAAGTAAATAAATAAATATACACACACACACACTTTGGTCTGAACACACACTAAAATGACTATAAAGCAAGAAAATTAAAAAGAAAGAAAATGTTTGATTTTGCTGTTGTATAAAGGAGGCCCCAGTTGTGTTTCTTGACACACTTCTGCTGAATAATCCATCAGCTCAAGTATTCAGTGTTAGTGTGTCAGAGATGATGTGCAGTTTGTTCATAATGGCATTCAGTTTTGAAAATGAATGTAATGAAAAAGAGCCTGCTCTGCCCTTTCTTATATGTTTCTGTGTGTTCCAATACCAGTCCAACCTGTCATTAATGTGGACCCCCAAGTATTTGCAGGAGTGGACCACCTTGATATTTACTCCATGAATAGTGAATGGACACAGATGCTGTTTACTGTGGCAAATATTAATAAGCAGTTATTTGGTTTTGCTGATGGTACAATGCAGACAATGTTCTTTTCACCAAGAAACAAATGTTTTCACTGGACTCCTATAGTCTATCTCATCTCCCTTATTGATACACCCCATAAGTGCAGAATCATCTGAGAATTTCTGTAAGTGACATATAGTGGTATTATATTTGTAGTCTGAGGTGTACAGAGTGAAGAGAAAAGGAGACAGGACTGTTGCTTATGGTACTCCAGTGTTGCTCACATCCACATCAGAAACATATTTCCTGGAGTCTCACACACTGCGGTCTGCCCAACAGATAGTCCATTATCCAGGACCCCATTGGCCTATCCACCTGCATATCTCTGAACTTTACCCCTTAACAAATGATGCCTGGATGGTATTAAAGGCACTGGAGAAATCAAAAAAACATAAGCCTCACAGTGCTGCCAGATTTGTCCAGGTGAGAATAAGCCTTGTGGAGTAGACAGATAGTTGCATCCTCCTCTCCAATTTTTGTCCGATAGGCAAACTGGAGTTGTTCCAGGTGGTCTACCACAAGAGAACTCATATAATTCAGGACCAGTCTCCCTAAGGTCTTTATGATGTGGGACATACACAGAGGTGCCTGCCTTCTTTGGAACGGGAACAATGCAGGATGTTTTTCACAGCAAGTGTCATTGGCAGAGTTCAAAATCAGTAAGAAATCAAGCATAAATTAATGAAATTTAATCACAAGAAGTGTCTGATAAAGTCTGAACCTAGAATAACGCTTTTATTCTGATGAGTAAGGACTGAGAGGATCATGACCTCTGAAGGCACACCCCTTACTGGGCAAAACTCAGCAATTTAATACAGGTGAACTAAAAACAAAATGGTGGCGGTAAAACAGCTCAAATTAAAAATGAAGCATTGAATCAAAAAAACTAATTATTTCATCAAATTTCTCAAAAACCCTATAATAATATGCAGCTCAATACTAAAGCCAAAAAATAAGCTGCCAATAATTTACAAAACGTTCCAGGATTCTGATAGTACCACAAGGGACTGTGGGTTTCCTCAGACTTTGTATGACTGAGATGAGCAGGTGGCCCCGCCTCCTAGGGACCCACCCACAAAACACATGAAATAAATACAAGATGCATAGACACATAGAAACTAAATGATCAAAAATACTGACAAAGTCTACACAATTATACAAATAATAAACATGAACAACAGCATAGTAATATAAACAAAAGAAATAAAAATTAACTAAAAAGGCATAAAAGAGGAATTGGAGTCTCATAGACAATTTTAAAAGTAGTTGCCTCATTTAATACATGCCAGGGTTCAAAATCAATTGTGGCAATATTAGATACTATTAAAGAACCAACCAGAGGGCTCAATCATGCACTACGTACACCCAATCATATTTGGCCAATTCTAAGCCACCACCTGACCTAACACACACATCTTTTGCGATATAGAAGGAAATCCTAAAAATCGGAAAAAAAACTATGCCATATATAGTAGGTGTGCTGACTGCACAAGATGACAGGAGCTTTTGAGTAGAACTGGAATCAGGAGAAGTTGCTAAGTTCAAAATTTCAAGCAAAGTTGAAAGGTGAAGCAAACGATGCTCAGGACATGTTTCAAGAATCAAAGTCAAGAAACTGTGTGGGTAAGTTAAAAAGAAACATGTAACCAGAGCCAAATTGTAAATTGTAGTCAATAAGCAGAGCAAAATTATTCATAACCAGGAATTCAGTAACAACAAAGACAGAATGCAAAGGTCTTTTGGGAGAATTAAATCTCGGACAACCAGAAAGTGCACAGCTTGACATTTACACCTTTGATCCATTGATGTCAGGTACTGCACACTTTTGGGTGAGTTTACAAGACAGCAGGATAGTGACCATCAAAAATTAACTCTGATAATGGTGGCGCCCCTAAGAAAACAGAATGGCATAGTTGAAGAAAGTTATTTATTTTTGCCATTGAAAAAAAAGTATCATGTTCAAAAACAAATGTGATCATGATATTTCTTGACCTCTAAAACTCCTAATGCAAAGTCTGAAAAATTTTTAGAGGCCAAGGAGAAATTATAATAATCAAAACTAAAAGCCTTACCATGACAGTCGAAACGTGCAAACTTCACACATCATGCACATTTTAATAAATTCATGTCTGCCTAGTCAACAGCTGTTTGCAGTTCTTATAGAATTGTTTAGTCAGTATTATAGGCTGAATTACTTGGCAATTTGGAACAATAACTGAGCACTTAAACTCATTAAGAAACACAAAGATGATGAAACGTAGGCTGTTTATAAATTACTGGTTTTGTTGGTATTAAACCTTGAAAAGGAGAGCTGGTTCTCAGCTGTTTTATTTAAGATTAAATAAATAAATAAATATATTTTACATATGAAGTGTGCATTTTATGGTATTGGAATGCATTTGTGAACAAGTAATGATGCTCATTGTAGTGTCACTGATCACTTACAGGGTATTAGGAATGATATATCATACTAAATAGAGTGAAAATCTAATCAAGCTTACTCATTGTATATCCCACTTTAACTTAACAGTTGATAGCACTTTGTGTGATGTGCAAATAATACAATACCAGTATGTAATCAAGGATATGAAAATAGGACTTTATGTTACATTAACTGTGGTCAATGTTGATGTAAGTTGATTTTTTATGTGTTATGTGGGGCATTTATGAAGTTGGCAGTGTTTTAACATTGATATTATTTTGGCAAAGTGTTTTTGCAATTACTCCAATATGACATAAAGTCAGCATAAATGTCATCCATCAGCCTCTTTTATGAACTTTCATTGCCGATAGTCAAAACCTATCCCAGTGTTGTGGTGTGCAAAATCTGCAAATGTTTGCCTATATTTTCATTAATTTTCATTATATTTTGCTCAAGACAACACTAGATGAGCTTAAATACAAGACACATCAAAGTATAGTGACAGCAAAACTTCCTGAATTGTACCTCACTTTTAAAATAGCTGTTTAAACAAAAAGAGGAAGACATGACAATGCCTCAGGCTATCATTTTCTTTTTTTCCTAAATGAGTTTACAGCCTGGGAAAGGAAGACATGCTAGTAGGTACTGTGGAAGATTAGCCTTGACACAGACAGACATGCAGACTCAGAAGTCCCAAAAACACACACATTTATTATTTTTCCCAGTCCTCAGCACAAAACAATGCACAAACCCCACAATGCTCAATCCTTTTTAATTCTTTTTCTTTTACTGCCGCCTCCACTCCTGTCTCGCAAGCTCTGTCCTCTGCATCCCAACTCCAGCTCCCCGAACAGAGTGAGGCGGACTCTTTTATACTGCTCGCGGAAGTGCTTCAGGTGTTCCCCGATCATCTTCCGGCAGCACTTTTGGGTGTGGTGGAAGTGTTGCATGGGATCCCAGATACTCTTCAGGCAGCACTTCTGGGTGTGGCAGAAGTGCTGCAGACCAAGGCTCCGGAGCTGGCCAGACACCCCAAGTCGGTGGCCACAGGCCCCAGCAGGTTTGAGCTTCTAAGCTCCAAGCCCATGGCCCCGATGCAAACCAGGGGGGCTGCCCTATCGTGTCCCGTGGGAGGTACTGCTGTTGAAATGTCCTCTGCCTCGGTCCTCTCCTCAGAATGGTGTCCAGACTAGGTAAGACCCCCGGCCATCTGCCACAGTACTAAGCAACATCAAAAACTTTATTGTTTGGGAAAAAGGATGTGCTCAAACTGCTGAAAGGGTTTGAGCAAATTCATTCATCATATGCACAGCCAGCCAAACAGGTGCATGTAGCAATCACATCTTGCAAAAAACCCGGTAGAATTTTATAATAAATATGCCTTGTCTGAAAAGTGACACAAGAAGAGAATAGAATGACCTCAGAGGAGGGCGAGAATGACGTTAGAAGAGGGTGCAAACAACGTGCGGCCATTTCCATCTGATCATCAGCAAAGCATTTCATGAACAGCTTCGAGTGCTAGATCAATGCTGCCCATTTTTAACTTTCTGTAACCTTTATCTAAAGGCAATATATATATATACACAGACTTTTCTATCAGTCTTATTTTCCATAATTCTTTGTTCTATTTGGTATTATTATTAATGTAATAAATACCACACTGCTTTTAACTTTTTATGCTTTGTCTTCATGTCTAGAGTGACTGAAGTAATAAGGTAAATTTATTTGAGCACCTGGCGCAGCCGGAAGTTTGCCATACACTCTGTGCTGTGAGGTTTATTAAGACTGAGGGTGTGAGCTCTACCCAATAGTAGGGAACAGTACGTAAAGTAAGGCATTCTTGGTTGATAAATGGCCTATACCCAAGGATGTTGAGCCTTTGTATGTTTAATTGTATTTCTAGAGACCAAAGTAATATTTAGGTCTGAGATATATTTTAAACATCGTATGTTGTTCCTGCTGACAATAAATAAGTTTCTTGAAGTGCCAGAAGAGTGACAGGTTGTGTTATTCCTAAGACACTTGTGTTGTTTAAAGTGCTAGAGGTTAACCAGCTGTGTGTGTGTCATTCATAGGGCACTGTTGCGATTAGGGTCTGTGTGTATGTAAGTCTCTTGAAGTGCTAAGAGAGTGACAAGCTGTGTTATTCATAAGGCACATGTGTGTTTTAAAGTGCTAAAGATAAACCAGCTGTGTGTGTCATTCATAGGGCACTGTTGAGGTTGTATGTGTGTGTTAATCTTAAGGTGCGACAGTAGACCAACCCAGTAACAAACCTGATGAGTACACTTACCCCTAGGTAAAGGGTAAGTACAGGGAAATATCATGATAACACACCCAGGATCACAGTACTATACAAAAATAAACCAAACTGAATTGAATTAAAGTCTGTGAGGAACCGGAATACTGAGGTGAGAGGTCACATTTTGACACCCAAAATGTTTGGGTGGATAGTCAAAGATGCTACTCTGTACAACTGACAGGACCACATACTTTCCATTTTTAGCCTTTGAAATAGTGGAATTAATTGTTTATGCATTTTTAATGTCTCTGCAGGAAGGAATGACTAAATAACTGATTAGAATTCATGTTATACTGTAGCTGGCAGTGTCTTTATCAATGACACAGAACAGCCTGGAATAATCAGTCAGTGTCGAGCACACAGCAATCCCCACTGCCACCCCGTGCTCACTGTACATCATAAAACACGAATGGCCCCTTTTCCTAATAAATTAGCCAAGCAAAGACTAATGCTAGGTGTTATGAAGACAGATTTTTTTTAAAGTGTGGTGTCCTAGATAGTTTATGATCCAGAAAATGAAAATAAATAACATTTATTGCCTATAAGCTTATAAAACATTTCACTGCTGGAATTAACAATGCAGTACTAATAGGAAACTCATATTACACTTTAAAAGTGCAACAAACTTTAGAATTCAAAATTGATCAAAAGAATATTGTATCATTATTGATGATTATCCCATTCAATTATTAACTAATACTTAAACTTCCATTAAGTTGACATGGTGGCATAGTTGTTAACACTTTTGCTGCCCAGATCCACAATCATGGGTTTGAATCCTGTATGAGGTTGGTCTCAGTGGGGGGTCTGTACAGTATTCTCATATCTGCTTTCATTTTTCTGTGGGATATCCTCCACCATGTGTCAAAGGCACAAGAAGCTTATTTTTCAGTTAGAAGTTCTTTTTGAGTGGAATACTCCTGAATTCCTTGTTTAGCTTTTATTTCAAAAGGACTGCCTTGTACAATGTGAAGACAAGAAATTATTTTATTGTGAAGCAACATTTTATAGGAAGGATACCATCTTGTGGAGAGTAGAGGAAAAAAATTCAGACGTTAGCGTCAGTAGGCTTTGCGCCCTAGGAACCAAGTTACCCGAACAATTCTAGAACATTTCAGTAATGCTGTGATGCTGATCTTTCTGATTATAAATAGGTAATTACAATAGAAATTGATGAGAAGAATTCATAATGAATTGCAGAATTATGGTATTTGAGGGTTCCTTTAGAGTGCCTCTTTCTCTTGCATGATTCGTCTCAAAAACTAATCAGCACATCATCATCTCACAACAGGCTTATGTTTTGAGTTTGGTATTTTTCTGTCAAGCCATTTTAGCTCTAGACCATCCTCAAGAAACTATGAAAAAACAGACAGACACACACACACATAGACACACACCCATCATTGAGATATTGATGTTTCTGGTATCAGGGGACCCAAAAATGTCTAGATCTGTCGAAAACCAGAGATGTAAATTTTGATGAATCTAAAGCTTTCGCTCCTTCCCCATAGATGATAGCTTAAGATGAGGAAGGGTGCAAAGCAAAAAGGAGAAAAAAAACTTTTACTCTTTACAATATCTGCAAGATCAGACCATTCCTGACAGAATATGAAGCACAACTCCTGGTTGAGGCTTTGATCTCATGGTGTATAGACTATTGCAACTCTTTGCTGCCAGGAGTGCCAGCATGTGTCACCATGCTGTTGCAGGTGATTCAAAATGCAGCGGCACATCTAGTGTTCAACCAACAAAGGTGGGCACATGTCATTCCTCTTTCAGATCACTACATTGTCTTCTTGTAGTGGCACATATTAAATTCAAATACTTGATGCTTGCCTACAGAGTAATCAAAGGGTCATCAACCATATATATGGAGACTCTTCTGAGGTCCTGTGCTCTTTCTTGAACACTCCAGTCTGTTGATGGATGGCATCTGGTGATGCCACCCCTTTGTGATACAAAGTCTCAGTCCAAACTTCCCATGTGTAGCTTCTAGCTAGTGAAACAACCTGCCCACCTTTTTTTGAAAGTACGACTTCCTCAATGTGTTTAAGAAGCATTTATAAGATTTTCAAATTTCTCAGAAATCTGTCAAATTTCTGTATAACTGATATTTGTAACTCACTTGTTTTTTGTTCTGAGCTTTTCTTTTGTGGTGATCAATTTTGTAACATTTGATCTCAAATAGTCCCCCACACTGTTTGCTCGATTATGTTGACCTCTTTTGTAAGTCACTTTGGATTACAGTGTCTGCTAAGCAAATAAATGTAATGGACAATGAACAATGTGATGCTTTTTGCACATCTCTATTACACATTTGTAGATGACTCCTTTATGTGATGAGGTAAAGAGTTCCACAGACGAGGAGCAGCAGCTGCATATGCCCTGTCCCCCTTAGTTTTACACTTGGTACGAGGGACAACAAGAGACAACTGACCAGGGGCCTCATGTATAACGCCGTGCGTAGAACTCACACTATAACATGGCGTAAGCACAAAAGCGGGATTGTGCGTACGCACAGAAAAATCCAGATGCAGGAATCTGTGTGCACGCATACTTTCACGTTCTTCCACTACATAAATCCCGATTTGCGTGAAAAGTAACGCACGTGCACGTGCCTTCTGTCCCGCCCCAACTCCTCCCAGAATTACGCCTCTTTGAATATGCAAATCAATATAAATAGCCTTCTGTGAAAAGACAATGGGAAAAGCACAGGGGAAAATATAAGAATTTCAGCGAATACCAAGTGGAGGCAAAGGAAAAACGTACTATTTGTTGGTTTAAACAGTGGTATAATCAACAAAAGAAAGTTGATCGAGTGACAGAGTGTCGGAAAAACTCGAAAGATCAAATTCACAAAGTCGCACAGTGCCCGAAATAAAAAAGAAATCACATATCAAAGTCGCTGTGAAAAGGCGAGTCGTAGCCCACCGTCTGAGTGTCATATGAAAGCATATTAGGGTACAAACAAAAAACATAGGCACACAGTGGGAAAAAAGCACGAAATGTCAACTTTAATCTCGAAATTTCCACTTTAATCACGTAGTTTATTTTGCCATTAAAGTAGAACATCATAAACTTCATCTTAAAATCGTTTATTTTAGTAGTTTCTCAAGTAGCATGTTAAATGCTTTGTTCTGTGTTTGATCTTCTATGTGCTCTATGTGTGTGAATCACTACGTGCTTCCGTTCTTTCTCTTTCTCCGACAGGACACAGAATGCATTACATTCAAGATATTACAGCTCTCTGAATAATTAAAATACTGAGATGTATACGTGATATCATTTTCATGATGATAGGAATGAAAGCATGTTATTAAACATGGGAACACGGCGGCGCAGTGATTGTTCATATCTCACGCAAGAGGCTTGCTGCACCATGTGCGACCTTCGATGAAATAATTTATTACAGAAGTACTGTCTCTTTCAAACGTACTAACCTCCAATTCCTGTCCATACTTTTCTTTCTCCAATCGCCACACAATCAGCTCTGTAATAGACGTGAAACCATTTGTAAGCTTAGAACGCCGATTCTTCAAAACTTTTAAGGAACATTGAAATATTTGTGTAGTACATGTTTAATTATTCTATTCGTCTATCCTTCCAGTGTCGCGTCAGCACCAGCAAGAATACAGCGCAAGGCAGCAGCTATCCGTGAACCAGCTATACGCTGCGGCACCATGTCCTCACATGTTTAATTATTAACAATACAGATTATTTAAATGAAGTTAAAGTTTTATCTGTATACTATAAGCAACATATTTTGCTGCATTTCATCTTAAAAATGATATTGTCATCATACGCGCTTTATAAAGTAGCGCAGGTTGTGCAATATTATAACTGTAGTGTAAGTTTACAGTGAGGTGATTGTACTTATAAGTACAAACAGTTCTACAAGGAGCACTTGATGGACTGATTGAGTGCGTTTAGAGTTCTTGGGATGAAACTGTTTCTGAAATGCGAGGTCCGTACAGGAAAGGCTTTGACGCTTTTTGCCGTGGTTGAGGTAGTGTGTACTTGAAACTGTATACCGATAATTCTCTTTCCGATCATCTGCTGCTGGGATTCACACTCAGATACAGTGATATAAATACTCCGAGTGGTGCAGTGAGAGTAATATGGAAAAAGATGATCTGCAGTGGCAACCCTTAACGGGAACAGCAAAAAGAAGAACAAGATGCAGTGAGCGTAACAACGCTAAAGCAGTTATGGTATTTGGAATACTATGGCTATTCCCTGTCCCATTATATTGCTGCAGTTTAATTACAATCAGATGCATTACACTAATAAACAATATGCAGTTAATTTCAGTGTATTTATAAAGCCGCGTCAGGAATGTGGAGCTAAGAAAGAAAGGATGAGCACACAGGAACAGTAGTTTGACCATTCTGTGGACCATTATATTGTTACAGGTTAATTACAATCAGATGCATTAAATTTATGAACGATATGCGGTAAATTTCAGTGTATTTGATAAAGCCGCCGCCGTGGATGTAGATCTAAGAAAGAGTAACCACACAGGAACAGTAGCACTGCTTTGACGCTGGGTGCCGCCAGTCTGCAAAACCAAGTGGAGAAATTGCGTACGCCAAGGTATGAGTTACCGTGGAAATGTGCGTGGCTTTACGCCAAGTTTAGGTTTTATACATCGCGATTTGAGCGTGGAAAGGTTCGTACGCAACATTTCTGTGCGTACGCACCGTTTATACATGAGGCCCCAGAAGATTTAAACACTCTAGATGGCTTTTGTAAAACACACAATTCAGATAAATAGACTGGAGCAAGCCCATGAAAAGATTTAAAAACTAGCAACAGTGCAGATATAACAATGTTTGAATTTTTATTTTAAGTATTATTTAATCAGTATTTTTCAATTGCTGGAGAAAATCTATCAGACAATAAATTTAAAATGCGCACATGGTCAGATAAATCTGAAAGTCCATGATGATCTCATTCTTTCAAAACCCTGTGCTGAAAGTAAATGTGTGCTACTTGGTCCTTTTTTGGTAAAATCTTATAGCAGCATAACTAAGGCATGTTGAAGGCCAGAAAACTGTAATGACAGACCAGAACTTCCATTATCTGACCATACTCTTTTGGAGTAAATCCTTTCTACACTTACTCTTCATTTTATGTTCAATAATCACTACATGTGGTTTGACTCATTAGTGTACATCTTATTATAATAGTTTAGAGGTACAGTATATTCTGGGCATATTCATATGTGCAATAAGATATCCATCTGATTTTGACAGTTTCACTAATTTACTTTTACTTTTAGTCAACTAAAACCAATTACTTTTTCTCAACTAAAATGAATTTATTTTTTGTTGACTAAAACTAGACTACAACTAACAATAATTAAACGACTAAAATGTGGCTAAAACTAAAATGCAATTTATTCAGAAGACTAAGACTAAAACTAAATCAAACTGTATTGTCAGAGTTAGCACTGGATGTCTGTTTCAGATTTTCACTGGAAATCTTATGTTTCTAACCCATTTGAATTTTGGTAAGCTTCATTTTTCAATCTTACTCTTCTGGAACTCTCAGTGGTGGTGATCAGTGAGTCATCTGCTTCATATATCACACAGTGGTGTGCTCGGTGCAAATTCTGCAAAGCCAGATAGCCTGCGGTTGCTGTCACTCACTGCTACTTTCCACCTAAATTTTATGTCAATATGGCCTGATATCCAGGTGTCATTTCCTTGCTTTGTTTTTCTCTTTATAGTTGTCTTCTTTTGACTGTTAATTTTATGCGATACCTGTTGAATATTGTTGTATGATTAATGTTAATCAAATAGCAATAAATATTTGATGGCAAAAAGGGTGTAACAATTTGTCATTTCAAATGTTTAAAAATCAACACAAAAAGTCACAACTTCCCTAACTACTGGTGGCCATCCCCAACCACTGTTTGACTGAAGTACCAACTCTTGTATCCCAAAGAAAGGAGTCTGCAGCAAAATATGTAAAGGCAAAAGACGTAAAAAAACCCCCACTGATTTTGGAGAAACATCATCATGGACCAACCTCTAGTCAGCAGCTGAAAAACTGCACATTGTGAGGCTACTAGCAGAACTGGAACAGAAATTCTCCATCAGTGATTGGTCCTCTGCCTGGAATGCTTTACAAGTGATTTCTGGTTACAAATGGAAATTCTCTCCACCTGATTGGCTGAACAGTTTTTACTACATCCCTCCATCATTCAGGACATGAACCTTCTAATTTATCTCTTTTACAGTCCAACTCTTTCACCAATCACATTTCTGAGCAGAGGTGGCCTTGGGGGTGTGCGGGGCCTAGGGCTAACCAACCCCACGCATGGCCGGTTACGGCAAAAAGCTGTTACCGGTATGTATGGACTGTATAAACTTGTGTACGAATTTAATAAAAATAATGTTAACATACACCAGAGTTTCTCATTATAGTATTCAGCTAAATTTTTGCAAGACAACACGCAGACTTTATCAAAATATAATGATATAATCTATTAAAAAAATGCAATGCATAATTCATGACAATAGTACGACAGTGTGAAATGAGATTGGGTGTCATGCGGAAATTAGCAGGACCTCTTCTAGAAAAATACCCAAGTTGCAAGTATACTCTGAGTCTCGATATGCAGGTTGTCATAGTCATAACTCACTTTGATGTCATGTCAGCTGGTTATCATTAGCGATACATGTTTATGTGCATTAATATTCGGACATGTTTATGGCCTACAAATTAAATGTTAGTTTCAGTGTTTCGACAGGAAGTGTGAAATTAACGTAGAGAGTATCATCATGAAATCTCTTAACGGTTTCCAGGTTCAAAGATGAAAATCCACTTTTCTTGCTTTCGGATTGGAAAAGTCGTTAATGACATCTTCGTAGTCTAACCTGGATGCAATGTCTTTTTCCATAGATAGGATCACCAGACCGCAAAGCCTGTCTTGAGACATGGTTGATCTATACTGGAGAAAATAACTTGACAAATCCACTCAAATGGGACATGCAGACCTCAAAAGCGGGGTCCCCTTAGGTGCGGGGCCTGGGGTGGCCGTCCCACTTGCCACCTCCAAATGCTGCTCCTATTTCTGAGCATAAAATCCATTTGCTCTTCTAGACACATAAATATCATAAAGCTCCTGGTCCTGACATTATGCTGATCAGGTCAACACCTACATTTACAGACATTTTCACTTACCCTTTGGCACGATGCATAGTCCCTGCATGTGTCAGAGAACCAACAAACATCCCTGTGCCCAAGAAGCAAAATATTTCCCGTCTAAATGATTACAGGCTTATGGCACTGACCGGGGTAATAATGAAGGCATTTACATGCCTGCCGGCTGCTATTAAACAAGGTTGTTGCTCTTTGGTTTTCAACAATTCCACTGACCAGTGTGAGGAAATATGCTGTAAAGTGTATAATAATTCAAGTAGCCAAGGTTGTGCTGTAGTATCTTTCTACTCAGCTGTCCAGTGTTGTAAGTAAATACAAATCCAGATCTGCTGGGGAAGCAAAATGTCAACCTCTTATTGACATGCCCGCTGTCTATCATATGACGCTCTTTATTGTCTAAATCATAGGTGTCGAACTCCGGTCCTGGAAGGCCGCAGTGGCTGCAGGTTTTCATTCTAACCATTAGTGACCAGTTTTTTGCTGCTAATTAACTTCTTTTGCCTTAATTTTAATTAACTTGACTCAGCCTCTTTGTTGTTTCTTTTTCCTTAATTAGCAGCAAAACAATAATGACACACAAAACGAACTGCCCACACGACCAGCTATCCACAATATCTGAAAATAAAGAAAGGTGAAGGTCTCAGTAAGACAGATCTCTCAGATCACCAAAACATTTTCACGGTGTTTTTAGAAAAAACAGAAAATCAACAATTTTGGAAATGTCTGCTGTGGCAGAATGAGAGCAGCAACAAGCCATGGAATTAAAGAACGAGTTTAATTAACAGCAAGAATTAGCTTCTCATTAAGAAACTGGCTGGAGTGAAATTGGTTGGAGTTTGCAGACCCAATTTAGCTGGTCATCTGTTGGCTCGTTTCACATCTCATTTCTGTTTGGCTGTCATATAATGAATTAAATTCAGAGCACTGAATCCTTAAAAACAGGGCTATTAAAACAAAGGGCAAATGAGTTAATTAGCAGTGAAAACTGGTCACTGATTAGGAAAAGGGTTAGAATGAAAACCTGCAGCCACTGCGGCCCTCCAGGTCTGGAGTTCGACACCCCTGGTCTAAATACATGAAAGCCAAATAATAAAAACTGCAAATGCCCCAAATGATGAGACTGTGAAGTGCAAATGGGCTATTCAAACTCAAATGGAAATAAAAGATAGTCATGTTTTATTGTCATCATCTATTTAATGAAAAAGTAAATACACTATAGTATATACAGTACCATTTTGTGTTGTGTGAAAACATCCATTTATCAATCATTTTTGCAGTTATTTCTTTGAAATCCAGCCAAATGGAATCCCTTGCGTTTTATAAAGGAATGCATCGTGATGTGTTACGTAAATGATCTGTATAATAAAACAATAAAGCACTGCTTTATTATTTTCTCAGTAACTCTTCATGCTGAAAAAAACACACAGTGAGATTCAAATGAATGACAATGATGCACTCAAGTTGTTATATTTAGCTAAATTTTATCATGAATGTGATGATGGTAATGACGTTCATTTTTATTGTATATATTGTCATAACTAAGAGCAACAGTCATCTTTAAAAAACAAATGTCTCTTTCTAAGATCAATCTAATTGTGGCAGAATTCAGAAAAATGAGTAAGACAGACTGTAAAACTATATATATATTATATAATATACCTGTATATATTAAGGCGAATTTTGCGAAAAGTGTTGTTAATCAGCTGTATAGCGCCCAGACTCTGGAATGACCTACCAAAATTAATTAGATCAACTGACTCCATCAATTCATTTAAAAAACAACTCAAAACTCATCTGTTCAGGAAGGCTTTTAGCTCTACTTGACTTTATTACCCTTCTCTCACTTTACTTCTCTGTCAGGATGCTCATGTAACCTGTATGTCTGTGTGCGAGACCATCAATTATGTTATCTGTTAGGCTTTTTTTTCTCTGAATTCACTGTTGTAATCTTCTTTATTTATTTATCTGGTTTGTACAATGCTATACACTGTATACCCTGCCGTTCTTTCTTATATTCTGTAAGTGCCTTGAGCATGGGAAAGGCGCTATATAAATAACATGTAAAACTTTTGACTGATATATATTATATATATATATATATATATATATATATATATATATATATATATATATATATATATATATATATATATATAAAATAATACAACACCTCAGATTTTCCAAGTTTTTCTTTAAATTTAATCAGCTGAAATGCAATGAATGACACAACTTAAATTTAAAATTACCAAAAACTGAAAAAAAGGAAATTTCAGAATATTACAAGTGGGCCTTCTTCAGGCAACAACTAATAGGTTACAACCTGTAGATGCTCCGCAGCAATTAAAGTAAATCAAGCTTTGCAAGTTGAAGCACACAATTTGCACAGGTGTCCCAACTTCTGTTGATTACTTAAAAAAACATCCATTTGCTTCATCCAAACTTTTTTAGATCATAACTGCTGCTTTTCTAGATTAAGAGGAGTCAGGTAAGTTGGCTTGTACATGTAGTGAAGATTCCCCAGACAGCTTCCACAGGAGGTATACCAGTCAAAAGAGAAGATCCAAGAGCAGATCAAGGACAAGGATCATATTTGTCTGCTGAATTGGGAGCATCTGGATCCTGTTTACATAGCACAGAGTGGCTTGGTACAGTAAGTCCAACCTGGAGTGCTGCTGCTGTGGCCAACACCAAACAATGACGATAGCATCATAATTAGCATTACTCCTCTAAAAGATATTTATGGACTGGATATTAAGGCACAGCCAAGACTTGGAGAACAGGCAGGTTTTGATTTCCATCAAACAAGTGTGAAGTGGTCAAAATTCCAAACAGCAATTCCAAATCTAAGATGATAATTTTGTTATGAATTGATCTGCGTTAAATATTTTTCTGTATATTCTTTTGCGAGAATTTTGTATGTTTTTGTGGCTTTTCTCAGTCGTGAATAGTATATATTTTGTTCTGTTTTGCAGGGGATAAAATGATTTTATGTTTTTACCGATACACCATTAGTTGTTTACATTTACTTCCAATTGAGAATTAATTTTGTTTGTTTGTTTGCTTTTGCTGAAAAAAACTTGACGGTTATTATAGTTTTGTGGGTCGCTGAATCTATGTTTGATATTACTTTTTTAATTTTATTGAAATTTTCACATAGAAATATTTAACGTCCTTTTCTCACCACAGATTGTTTTTTTAAGGTCACCACCGTGTTGTGACATTTCTAGGGGAAATCAGCCAGAAATGTGCATCATGTGATGTCATGGCTCAATGGTATAAAGGTCAACGCCATGCACTTTCCACTTATCCATGATTATGGATTCCCTAAACAGTTACATGCATTTGGTTTTGCCAGATCATATTTAGTTCATTATTATTTTGCTAAGTGCATTTAGACTTTTATCAATTTAGTAAAGAGTTTTTTTTTTAGAAAACTAAGGTATGTAATAATGTATATGAAAAGCCTTTTATAATTAGAAGCCATAAAACAATGGTCCTCGTTTCTTTCATAGTGTTCAGGCAATTTATTTTTCATTCTTCTCATATATTTAAATCATAACCCATGAAAAGAAAAATACATTTATCTTTCTCATATATTGTTGGGGAACTTTCCTTTCAGTATGGCATCATGGTGAAATTGCCCTGCCCTGTCCAAGTTATTCAAGCAGTCCTGCAGTTTAATATACTTTTATCTTCCTAGGCCTTCACCAAAGATAGTAGTGTACGGTGGTAGATTTTTTGTGACCTGTGCTCTGCCAAGAGAGTTCCTGCTTCTGCATCTTCACAGAAGTAAACTAAATCATCTTTGAACTGTCAGAAGGGATCTTACTTCTCTGGGCCCATGAACAAGGCCCTTAAAGTGAGAATTGCTCCAGTGGTGCTATACAATGTCTGATCCTGCACTCTGACCTCCAAAGTTTACACGGAATGACAAGTCATAAATACCATTACATATCACATAATTTTCACAAAAAACAATATTCATTATTTTTTTGTTTTTATGTGCATCTATTATTGATGTGATGGAAGACTATGTACCCTTCAAGAAATGGTTGAGTAAAAAATGGACCAGAAGAGAGCAACCACAGTTAGAACCAAAAGATCAGTCAGGGCTCAGCAAAAATTAAGATACCAAAATATCAGTTGAAAACCGCTTGTCAGAATTTCAGACTGGAGAAGCGGCCCAAGTTGCCTCGAAAGCTTGCATATTGTAATCTTTTAGTTAGCCAATAAAAGATGTCATTTGCTTGACTTTTCAGACAAAAAAATTGAAGTAGAAAAGCAAAGCACAGGATACAAGTCTGTCTGTTATACTAGCCTGCATGATCTGGATATCGGGTAGTGTGTATGCCATCATAAATAGTTAAAGTGTAATGACATCACACATAGTGCTGATGATGAACCTTGAGACCAGAAATGGAAGCCGTTAATAAAAGTTGCAAAATGCTGAGGACTATGAAAAAGGAATCAAGCAAAATGGTGACACAAACTTGGACATAAAGTCATAATAAAATTATGTAAAATACAATTTATATAATAACACAACAAGATGTAGAAAGAGAAGAAAAATACTGCATTCACAACCGTCTCCAGTTGAACCTTTTATGTTTAATTTTTGTAACTTTCACTTCTGCACATTAAATTAAAAAATAAAAAAAAAACCTTTGAAGTCCTTTACTAGATGAGGTGGATGAATGTTTCTGATGGGGGATTTCTTGTTTGATTCTTATAAAATATTTAGATAAGAGGTAGTCATGGTAGCCGCCTTTGTTGTTTTTTAGCCCCTATTGACTAGTGCTTTTGTTAGTTATGGTAGTGGTAGAGCCTCATCTCATATTCTCTAAATGTATACTGTAAAGACATTGACTCTAAACAACTGCATTTTTTACAGCATCATATTGCTATTTTTGTATTTTGTAAACCAGTTTAAGTTGGGATGCTTTGTAAAAGAGATAACACAAAATTATGTTTATTTACTTTGTTCCGTCAGTATATTTTGAAATATGCAAATGCCAACCTGGATTAACAGGAATTTGTCAGCTTTACACTTATTATATAAATATGGACGTAAGAGGGCTTGGTTGTCATATTGAGTGAGCACTGAGATACAGAAGAATAAAGAAAATGATTAAGTATTATACTGTTTTATGATTATAAAACTAGTCATTCGAAAGCACAAAAAGTTAAGGTTGACCTAATTAGATGAAAAATGATATGCAAATGAAAAAAACATGAAAACATAATTCTTCCTGTTTTATCACTGAATATACAAGATAGAGAAACTAGGTGATTTGTTATTATGTAAATTATTTGTAATGATTTTAATTATGCAAATTACTACAACAACCATTTTTCTAGTATAAACTCAGTATTAGCTGCACAGGCCTGTTCAAACTTATTTGTAACTTTGTAATGAAACCGAGAAACACTGAGCTCATGTAACACCATTTACCATAGACTGTACAATTATTATTAACACATAAAATAGAGCAAAGAGAAGAGTGTTTAGAGATTAACAAATCAACTATAACAGCAAAAGTCAAATATTTAAGACAAAATGCTATGTGAGAGGGAGGTCGTTAACCCTGAAGATTCCTCACTAAACATCGATAATCGCGATTCTTGACTATTTGCTGACTTCAGCTGCAACATGTCTCTTAAAAGTAAAAGTCCAATTCAGTTACCCTGGAAGCCAACATTTCAGGCTTACAAACCTTCCCTGTGTGCTGAAAGTTTTTTCTGGTGATTTCAAATAGACGATCACCATCGTAAATGGTAAATCAAAAGCGTTTGAGAAGTAAATCTGTATTAACACTTACTCCATTGTTGGCATTTAGCTTAACACTCATTCATCTCAGTCTGTCTAACCTAACATAATCAGTTTCATAAATTAAAATTCTCATTTGTTGCTATTGTAATTTTGGAATATAGTTCTTGAGACTAGTGCTTCCTTCTGTTTTTGTCGGCTTTTTCTACTTCCTCAAGGTTTTCCCATAGATTGTTGTAGAAAGGAGTGCTTTGTTCCTCAGTATCTCTGCAATGTCAGCTGTATCTTGAGTGAGTGCCAAGTCCCTAGTCAATGTCCTCCATATTAAGGAGAGGATCCACTATATTACAGTATACTATTAATTCACAGAGGACTTGTGAGATTTTGGAAGATCTATGAGGAGAGTCTAGTTTAAGTGGAGAGATTTATTAGAAAGGTGTATTGGGCATGAATTTATTCTGAAATACTCAATCATCAAGTATATATGGAACACATAATGATTTTGGATGAAAGATTCAGGTCAGCTGCCAGATTTTCACAACAAACTCAACGTGGGATAAAGAATAAACCCTTCCTCTAGGCAAAGGTGCACCTTGGAACACATCTATAGCACAATCAGATGAATGGTGGGTAGAAGGTGGAGGGACTTTTGTTTTGAAAGGACATCTTGGAATTCAGTGTAGAGGTTTGGAAGGGTGACTCCCTGACCAATAAAAACTGTCTGATGAATAGGAACACGCATGTCATTTTTAAAATATTACAAAGTCCAAGCCTTCATGTTGTCTATTCTCCCAATAAATAACTGGAGATTTTTTCTTGAGCCGGGGGAAACCCCAAATAATGTATGGATTAGAGATAGGTAGGACAATAAATAAAATACATCAGCTATTTAAAACTGCCTATATGTAACAGTAGGAGAAGTTACAGACATAATTAGCCCCTTTCTAATCAGACCACAGCCAACACTTGCAAAATGAAGAGATGCCTTTAAGTGCTTAATTTCTAAGCCTTCAGGAGAAATCCAAACTAATAAAATTCTCCCTGGCCTCTGAATCAATAAAAGGTCTGTTATCTTTATTTCTCCTAAAAGCAGGAAAAACATATTACTTTTTGATTGGGTTTGGTTATAAGCACCTGTCCCATCAACACCATTATGAGATTGCTTCATCATTTTCCCTGAAGCACTGGACAGTTTTCAACTATGTGCTCTGCTCCCCCACAATAGAAGTATAAGCCAGACAATGGTCTACAACATTGTTTCTCTGAGCTAATACTCGTCTTTCAAATTTCCATGGGTTCTTATTGCCCAGTTAAGGTTGGACTGGACTTCATTACCAACTTAAGCATAAAGGGTGTAAAGCCATGTTTTTCATGTTTTATGTTCCATATCTAGTAACACTGCGGTGGGCTGGCACCCTGCCCGGGGTTTGTTTCCTGCCTTGTGCCCTGTGTTGGCTGGGATTGGCTCCAGCAAACCCCCGTGACTCTGTAGTTAGGATATAGCGGGTTGGATAATGGATGAATGGATGGAAAGATATCTAGTAACAACCATTTTAGCATCCAAAGCATCTTCCTAATCATATTTTGCGATTTCATCTACAGAAAAAAAATTTTGAACACAGTAACTTGTGTGGAGTCATCCCATCCCAAATCTGCAGCCAGTGTTTCAAAAGATATAATAAATTCTCCCACTGGTTTATTTGCTTGTTTTAATTTTACCATAGTGTTACATGTAGTACGGGTACGATCAGGAATATAAAAGGCTCTGGCACAATCCTTGAGAAGTGTGTCTAAATTGACTGTACAGGGATGTTTGTTTTCATACAGTATAAGGTAGATGCCCATTCAAGAGGCTTAACTGTAAGGAATGACACGATAAATGTTACAAGCTTAGCCCTGTCATCAGTTTATGTGCAGGGCTGCTAGTCAGAAGTTAATTCACATTGGTTGACAAAGCCACAAAACTTTTTAGGGTCATCTGAAAAGGAATATGGAGCTGAACAGCACCAACCCTCCGAGGAAGCATTTTACTAGCTTTCTTTAAAATTATTAAAGTGTCTGAGTTAGCATAAGCCATCCTAATTACTAATTACTGTTACTCTCCTCCATGGTTACTAAGGCCCTCTGACCAGACGTTTATTGGTCGTGTCGAGTTCTAGACTTAAGCTTAGAGGGGACTATGAGTTTGCTGTAGTTGCCTCTAAGCTTTGGAATGGTCTTCCATTTTATATTAGGTCAGCACCGACTTTGGTCACTTCTAAAACTGGCCTTTTTAAATTTTAAATTCTAATTTTAATTATTTTTTGTATATTTATTTACTGTTGTCTATATATGTATTGGTGTATTTATGGAAGTTACAGCACTTTGGTCAACCTCTGTTGTTTTAAATGTTCTTTATAAATAAAATTGACTTAATTCATGTGTTCATATGAAATGCAATGATTTACTTCATGAAGTAGAAAGTACATAATAAACAGGAATAATTGCATTGAATATCTGAAATATTAAAATGTGTACTTTAATTTAAACATTTAAAGTGCAAATGTTCTCAATTGTAATAGAAATTTGTCATTTTCACCCTCTGATTTAGGTCCATATTGGGTCAGATTCCTAGTAAAGGATCAAAAATAAAAATAACATCGTTTTCATAATCATGGACCTTGAAATAGATTACAACAATACTCTTCATGCTTATGTTTGAAACTTATCATTTTTAATCTTCTGACAGTGGCTCTTAGTAAAAAAGTTAAAGTGTAATAACATCACGAATATTATATTCGTGATCAGCAACCTCAAAATTACATAAAACGACACTTGACGTATTATCGATTGGCCATTTCTTCAAAGTTTTGGGAAAAGGAGTAACTTTGACCCCTCATATCCCCTGAGGGGGGTGAACTCCTTGAATCATTGATGTGGCATGCACAGCTTCAAGCTCTTCTGATTATTTGTTTTATTCTCTATCATAAGTGTATTTTCCTGCACACACTATGGTTCAACAACTGCCTTGTCTTGAAATTGTTTTACATAACTAGACATCGAGATGAGTTGAATGGTTTATGATATATGTGGGGTTTTTTTTGTACTGGTGATTCGAAAGGTGCCAGACAAAAAAAAAAAGGAAGTGATTTCAAAGTGCTTATAACTAATTTTTTATGAACAGAGTTTGTTCGGCACAGTAGCTGCAAGATTACTTATTTGCTCCTTCATCACTGCCTGTTCCTAACACAGGCAGTTAATTTCAGTAATCACGTTGGTCATCTTGGGGTCATTCATGATCCCTCAATATATTATAAGGCACAAGGTGTCTGTGGATTATTTTTAGAGGAGAAGAAAGTAACCAGGAGATGACAAACGTGAGATAGAAATTGGAGTTAGGGAATGCAAGGCCAGAACCTAGAGAATGGATGGACCAGGCAAACAAAACACAAAGGCAAAAATGAGAATCAAAAGTCAAAGACAAAAAGGAGTTAAAAAAAAACTGACACTAGGGCCTGTTTGGATTACAAGTCAATTATCACTAATAGAGTTTTAGTTTGCAAGATTTTAATCCATTGAGGGATAATGCACAAAGGAAACAACTTCGTATTTATACCTCCTGTGACGTCAATATACTGTTGGATGGGAAAGAAATTAAATCAAAATCCTTAATAAGTCAGAAAAACAGAATCTATATAATAAAAGACATGAAACACAACAAGATGCCTGTATAAAACATGTCAATTGTTAAAGGCAGAAGCACATGGAAAGTAGAAACACAAGTGATTTATTAAGCTGTTGTTGGCAATGGAATTCTCAGAACGTTGCGTATGCATTGGTTCCTAGATAGTACTCCAGATTGGGTAGGTTGCATATACCTTGAAACAGTTAAACTGTATTAGATTTTGTTAAGGATCTTAAATCTTGAGGAACATCAAACATTTTGTCTCAATCACTGTAACAATGAGGAGCAGTCATGACTGTTTTTCAGAAACCCCATCCTAAAGTTAAGAGAATGATGAGGTGCAGCGGCAAACATCAGAGAACTGCAGCAGACTGTAAGCTGCGTGGCATGCTAGCTTTAATTAGGAGAAAATTACAAAAGAAAATAATCAATTCCAGGAGGGACAAGGCCAGTCACTTTTCATTTTCCTTTTCTGAACCAGGTCCACAGAAGGCAGATTTTATTACAGCCTACACACCCGCTCTGTATGATCTATAGATCTTACCTGAATAATCAGAAGAACTGGTTGGTTGTAAAGGTCTATGGGGTACTACAATCAAAACTTCCTGCTTTCCTTCTTTCTACAGTTTTAACCTCCTTGTATTAAAGTTCCTGTTTATATCATTTCATTCTTAATGTATATTCAATTAAGTGTATAATCTAAAATGCATTTACTGAATACCTGTGGAAGTTGATTAAAAAAAATAAACAGTGATTGCACAGAAACTATAAAGCCGGTCGAGAGAAAATGATACACTTCAGGAAGTATAGTAATATCTCTAATTGTTCCTCAACAGACTACTAAAGAGTCATCTAGAGTCTAGACAGCCACTGATTAATTCCATATCTTGCATGGGAGGATTGATGCACTAGGCCAATAATGGTACAATTGTAGGAAAAATGCTCCTTTTCTTGATACCTCTAACTTTACATTAAAGTCATTAAACAGGCGTTACATCTTGACCACTTCTCACAGTATATTCTGTCTTTGTTTCTTTTCTGCAGGTTCTGATATTGTGCAGTGGATGATCAAAAATCTAAATATTGAAGATCAAGGTAATGTCAAGTTTGGGAAATTGTTGTTACTTATTACAAAGTTTTGAGCCATGTCATTTAGCTTGTTGTTATGTTGCATGTCATCAGTTCTGAGGGATGCTTGCTGTATGGAACACATAAAACAGAATGTGCTATACCACTAGAAACTAGCATTCAGCTCCTTGGAAGTTTTTTTGCCATTTATTAGTACACAACTTTAGCCATTTCATCATTGCCCCTTTGAAAAAAAAAACTTAGTAATTCTACTCTCCTATTGCAAAGGATGATCAATGGTGAGATCCCCCAATATATATTCCAAAAAATAACACCCACTCTCCCAAGCAAATAAAATAATGAAATGTACCCCAAATTTAGCACATCAGCAATTCTTGTGTAACATATGACTTCATCAACAAATAAAAAATACAAGTTTGTTATTCATTATTCATTCGGCAATCTATTCTTAAACCCAAATCCATACTACAATGTACTGAACTTTAACCTAACTCTTTAATTATGCTAGTAGAGACAGAAAAGTATTTTATCCTCATATCTATTGTAAGTATGTGGACGCTGGGTGGCAATGTTGCCCACCTTTTTACCAACAGACAGACACAGGACACAGGTTAAAAGCACTAAGAAGACTTTTAATTATTTTCTTCCTGCAGAATAGTGCCTTCAAATCATCACAGCCACAATAAACACAACAATAAATCAGTATTAATTCCAAATTCTCTCCTCCACACCTCCCAGCAAGCTCTGTCCTACTCCTCCCGACTCTGGCTTGTTTTGCTGGGTTCCCAAGATTCCTTTATATAGTCCTTGACCTGGACGTGCTTCTGTCCTTCCACCCTTGTGACTTTCTAGCACTTCTGGGTCAGATTGAGAATTGGCTTTATCTTTAGTCCAGAAGGGCTCCCGTCCTTGTGAGTTAGGAGTACTAACACCCGGCTATGGATGAGGCATGGCTCCTCCACAGCTCTCACAGCTCATCCTGGTGACACGCACGGTACCCAACAGGGGTGAGAAACTGCACTCAAAGTCCCAGGATACCCTGCAGGAATCTGGGGCACCATTATACTCCAGGGGAGCTGCCATCTAGTTCTCTGGGGGAGGCAGTGTCCTGGAAAAGCTGCCTTCCCCCCATCCTTCCATCTCAGCGGCGTCCCGGCTGGGATGAGCTGCCGGCCATCCGCCACACTATGTATATGTCTATCCGGACCAAGAATTGCTTTCTAGGACCATGCAAACAAGATGGACTATTTTGACCCCAAAATTTTGACTCTGGGGATCCCAGTGCTTTCTTTTTTTTTTTTGTATTCTACAGTTTGCACCTGCTGGCTCAGAGCAAGTGAAACATCTAAACAGACTGAAACCAGACTAACAGACAAAATGACCAGAGCTTAGCATTACTTTCAATAGTGCATGCTGTTTCTATATACTGTAACCACCTCGACAGCAGGTTTAACAGACTTAGTATGATGGGTAATGCTACAAAATAAATTATGCCAGCATTAGGTAGGCTGTTAATAACATGAAAAAGCACAAATATGCCATGAGTAAAATATGGAAGCCATATTTTATTCTCATATTTGGAATTAAATAAACTGTGATACTGAATAAAATATATTTAACTCAATGGCACAGTAAAAGACAAGCGATGCATAGAAATATTTTTATTGCTTAATAATGGAAATGGAAAAACAAGGATCAACATACATTTAACCATTAATCTTTAATAGCAGAGTCACTGCTCAGCTGCCAGTTTGAAAAGTGTGCATTGACAAATTCTGTCAGTCTCTTCTAATGCTGTACTCCTTTGGAGTGTCATGGTGGTGTCCCTCAGATCTGATATGAACTATCTCACAATATCAATTTAAGTAGGGCTTGTTCTATGCCCTGAAATGAGACGTTCTTTACAAATATTGTGCCATCTCTGACTAAGTATTTTATAGGCTTCGGTGACTGTTGGATTAATTTGGTTATTAGGAAAAGCTATGCACATACCGAATGACAAGTGTCAGTTCTCCTGTATTATCTACATAATTGGTAAGTGAGTTACAGAGAGATCAGGTTAAGACCCTCACAGGCCCCAGGGTGTCACACATATATAGTTGCACTCTAGAAACATCATATATACAAATAAATTGAGGTTTGGAGATTACGGCCAGTTGTCACTCGTACATTAAATCAAGGGGCAGCAATATAATGTAGAAGTAGCCACGTATGTGTGTTGCGTTTGAAAGCACAAGGCACCACTGAAACTGAAAAATGCCAGCATTACTTTTTTTCTTGCATGTACCAAGGCTCCAGGGTATGGACCAACATCACCCTGATGGTAGATCTGCCCATGAGTTACAGTGAGACCATTATGCTTTGGATATGATTCTATAAACATGTACCTTTTGTCATTATTAAATTTTTGCCTAGGGATTAATTTCTGTAGGCTTTTAAATATACTTGAAGTGAATAACATTTACAACATCTACAGCAACACCCATTTTGATTTAATATAGTTTAATGATTGCAGTTATTTTTAATAAGTTTACAAAAGGACATACTTTTTCAGTGTGCTCTTTCTCTTTAAAGCGAGAGGAATGTGCAGCGGCATGTCGTTAATTGAGAGGAGACAAAATGGTACTTACCCATACAGTGCCATTAACTAGCAATCAGTCAGCTAGCTGAGTAACCCGGGGAAAAACACAAAACCAAAACATGACTAGCTGTGAGTTTGTTAAACTTGGTATTGATCTTGTTCTGCTGTTCACTACAGTAGCAGTTAGACCCTGAGGATCGTCTCCTCTTAGCACTATACTGTGCAGCCTGTTCTTGATCTGCAGCTATGTCAGTACTATCTCAGGTACACTGCAACTGACCCACCACATCCAAGTTAGATTTTTTCTTCTTCTTTTGGCTGCTCCCATTAGGGGTTGCCACAGCGGATCATCTTCTTCCATATCTTTCTGTCATCTGCATCTTGTTCTGTTACACCCATCACCTGCATGTCCTCTCTCACCACATCCATAAATCTTCCCTTAGGCCTTCCTCTTTTCCTCTTACCTGGCAGCTCTATCCTTAATGTCCTCCTCCCAATATACCCAGCATCTCTCCTCTGCACATGTGCAAACCAATAATCTCACCTCTCTGACTTTGTCTCCTAATCGTCCCACCTGAGCTGACCCTCTAATGTCCTCATTTCTAATCCTATCCATCCTCATCACACCCAATGCAAATCTTAGCAACTTTAACTCTGCCATCTCCAGCCCTGTCTTCTGCTTTCTGGTCAGTGCCACCATCTCCATTACATATAACATAGCTGGTCTCACTTCCGTCCTGTAGACCTTCCCTTTCAGTCTTGCTGATACCCGTCTGTCACAAATTACTCCTGACACTCTTCTCCACCCAATCTTCTGAAAATAATGAAAATGTCCAAGAATATAAAACATATCACTGAAATACATTTGCAACACATAACCCTTCTGTAAACTCTATATATACTGTATACCACAGTAAATAGGAGGCTTGTAAATAAGTTGCAGTGGCAACATTGCAGAACATCAGCGACTGCACCAAATATCCACATGTGACATCATGAGTGTGGGCATACAGAACTGTTTTGAAAATGGAGTTTATCTATCGTGGTTCACTTTTACCAGTTATGATGAATAAAGCAACAATCTGATTTTGTTATATTACTGTAAGTAAATGAATAAACATACAGTAAATGTTTAACTATCAGTTTCTATTATAGTAAAACCTTTTTTGTAGCTCATTATTTTTGTCTCAGTTGCTACAACCGGAGCTAATTATGTCAATTGAGGCATTTTAAGATACAATCATGTGAATGTTGTAAGGGTTGTGCAGTAACTCTGTTATAAGAGCAATGCATTGCTGTTGCTTTTCACTACTAAAAAAGAAAAGCAGTCCTTTGGGCCTATGAAAACTCACTTCTAGTCCATGCAAGGGCTGGTTGGGGCTGAAAACTTGAGGTCCAGATGGGACTTCAACGATTGTAGGCACAGGGTGCACCTGTTAGAGTTTTAATTTCTCTATATTCAGTATAAAGTGTTGCGTAACACAACAGGGACTTTTACCTTGAGTAAAATCTTATGAGAAGAACCTAGGAGTCATCGGGAACTCATTACTGTCCATGTTCAAATAGTGCAGAGAATGTCATTAAAGGAGAAGTCTGGTATTTTTAAGTCAAAGCAATTTCCTCAAAATCATGGTATATATTAATTTGCCACATAAAACTGTGTTCTAAAGTGAAGTGTTTTTTTATCAATTTTAAAAATACCTTGTCTGTTCTTACAGCGTACAATGGGTCTAAAGGATATGCAGGTGCATAAGTGATAGAAAAAGCCTTGAAACTTTTCAAATACCTTCAGCAATGTTTTTCATTTAAGAAAATGTGCCTTCTGCATTTATAAGACATTAATGTGATAATGAAAGGAAATTAGAAATAATTGTTTTATTATAGATTCTTTGTCCTACTTTTCTTGAGGGAGGAACACATTTCCTGTCGTGAGTATAGTTATGATAGCCTCCCCATCGCCACACCCTTCACCATGCTGTATTCTGCTTATAATCCTAGTTTTGCTTCTCCGGTTCTGTTTCATCGGTCAGGTTCTGCCATGGCTTGTAACAACAGACACCAAAATTATATAATTTTTTTCCTAAATGATACTGACTTTTCACCCATTGAATTCTGTGCTGCTAGTTTACATAGCTCATAGAATGACATTCATGGCAAGAAGCAAATACAAGTTTTGTAGTACTGATACTGAAGTGAAGTGATTATACTTTATTCTATTTTTAATGGAAGCCATAGATATTTAAAGAGTCAAGCCACCCTTTCTCTGAAAAGGGTAGAGTGTGGGATAGAGCAGAGCACTACGGTCTAACTACTGACTTTTATAATTATTAGTAACTGATGCATTTTAATGTCAAAGGGTTTTTAATCTCTGAATCTGGGAGGCAGCATCCCAAACCACCGTAACACTACGTTGTCTTTAAAAAATTGTTCCTTTTTAAATAAATGGAAACCTTAGATAGATAGATAGATAGATAGATAGATAGATAGATAGATAGATAGATAGATAGATAGATAGATAGATAGATAGATAGATAGATAGATAGATAGATACTTTATTTGTCCCCTTATTTAGCTTTTTACGAGCTCTTTAAATAAAAATATACTCACTGACGCCCATTGATATCAATCAATCTGTAGATACATGGGGAGAGCATGAAAAACGTTTGCAGACCCCGACACTGTGAGTCTGGAATGACAGCTCTGTGCTACAGCTGAGCTTATTTTGAAATTAATGGTCAAAAATGACAAATTTACTCATTTAAAATTAAATCTACAGCACAATAAAGGGTGCAGAAAGTGAAGGGGTCTGAATACTTTCTGAATCCAGTGTATGTGATGCTCTTAGCTGCAATCTAGCATATAAAACCCAACAATCCACTACTGGCAACTCATGTCGACATTTATTATTACTATCAGCCTTCTCCACCTTGATGTCAGCTTTTCTCAAAATCTGTCTTCTACTCTGTATGTCAACTTGTGTCAACAGTCACCTCAAAAGAGTTAAGAGGTGTGTTGGTTAGATTAATTATATTTTCAGTTGACCCTGCATTGGACTGACATCCTTTCCAGGGATGTTTCCTGTCTTGCACCAAGTGCTGCCAAGATAGGCTACAGGACTCCATGCCCTCAGAAATTTAATAAAATGGGTTGAGGAAGCTTTTTTGTATGTTTTGGTAGTAGTGTTTCATATCAGCAGGGAAATAAAAGTGTAGATGAGATTTGTTTCTTAACATGAATTCTTCAACAAATACATGGCAACACAGATAGAAGCAGGCTGAGAGTAAAAGTTGTGTGTATGTTATTTTTTTCTTCAAACAGAGAACAGTAGATATTTGGCATTAGATACTGCTAATTAGTAGTGGCAAATTGCAGCATTCAAACCCCAACCTCATAATATTTTACAAAATTTAGGTGAGCGGTCATTTGATGAGGCTATGCTAGGCTAAATGGCCTGCTCTTGTCAAATTTATTCTTATATTCTTATTATATATTATTGTTGAGGTTACTTTGTGAATTTATCAATTAATTAAGTTTTTGTAAATACTAAATAAAAACAAGTAAGATGACATTCCTCACGAGAACATAAGAAATTTGACAAATGAGTGGAGACAATTCAGTCCATCATTGTTTAGCTGAAAGCTAAGCTGTCCCAGCACCTCACCCGGTTACATCTTAAAGATTGTCAAGATTTTGGCATCAACTACACGACTCAGTAGTTTGTTTCAGATCAACTGTTTGAGCAAAGAATTGCTTTCTGGTTTCAGTACTAAATGCACTTTGAGTTTTGGAAGTAAAAATGTTAGGTTTGAATACACAATGGGAGGTCTGAAAATTGAAATTACATCTTATGAGAAGGAGTGAGGAGTTGTAGTGGACTCAACACTATTAACTGACAGACAGTGTTGAGAAGCCATTAAGAAGGCTAACACAATGTCAGGATATATAGCGCCCTAACGTGTAGAGTACAAGTCCAAGGAGGTTATGCTCAAGCTTTATAATGCACTGGTGAGACTTCACCTGGAGTACTGAGTGCAGTTTTGGTCTACAGGCTACAAAAATGACATAGAAGTGCAGGAAAAGGTACGGAGAAGAGCATCTAGGCTATTTCCAGGGCTACAGAGGATGTATTATGAGGAAAGATTAAAAGAGCTGAGTCTGTGCAGGCAGGGTGGAATGGGTGGAGAAAAGTGTCAGGAGTAATTTGTGACAGATGCGTATCAGCAAGAGTGAAAAGAAATGTCTACAAGAAGGTGGTGAGACCAGCTAATGTTATAGATAGATAGATAGATAGATAGATAGATAGATAGATAGATAGATAGATAGATAGATAGATAGATAGATAGATAGATAGATAGATAGATAGATAGATAGATAGATAGATAGATAGATACTTTATTAATCCCAATATGTGTTGGATACGGTGGCAGTGACCAGAAAACAGGAAACAGAACTGGAGGTGGCAGAGTTAAAGATGCTAAGATTTCCATTGGGTGTGACAAGGATGGACAGGATTAGAAATGAGTTCATTAGAGGGTCAGCTCAAGTTGGATGGTTGGGAGACAAAGTCAGAGAGGCGAGATTGCGTTGGTTTGGACATGTGCAGAGGAGAGATGCTGGATATATTGGGAGAAGGATGCTAAGGATAGAGCTGCCAGGCAAAGAGGAAGGCCTAAGAGAAGGATGATGGATGTGGTGAGAGAGGACATGCAGGTGACGGTTGTGACAGAGCAAGATGTAGAGGACATAAAGATATGGAACAACATGATCCGCTGTGGCAACCCCTAACAGGAGCAGCTGAAAGAAGAAGAAGAAGTCTTCTCAGTTTAAGCAAAAGGAAATTAACAGGAGACATGATTGAAGTGTTTAAATTATGAAAGGAATTAGTACAGTGGATCGAAACTGTGACTTTAAAATGAGTTTAACAAGAACACTGGGACACAGTTGGAAACTTGTTAAGGGTAAATTTTGCACAAACATTAGGAAGTTTTTCTTTACATAGAGAACTATAGACACACGGAATAAGCTACCAAGTAGTGTCGTAGACAGTAGGACTTTAAGGATTTTTAAAATTTGACTTGGTGTTTTTTAGAACAGTTAAGTACATAGGACTGGTGAGCTTTGTTGGACTGAATGGCCTGTTCTAATGTCTAATGTTCTAATATTGAAATGAACACCATTTCACTTACCTGCTTTGATTTCAAGGAGCAGGTGAAGTGAGCTGACATGGCTGAGGTTCACATAAGATGCCGCAAATCTTTAGAGACAGGCGCAGGACAGAATGGAGGTAGAAGCCAGACTGTTAACATCAAACATATACAAACATATAGATGGTACCTACTGTACCTTATACGGTGATGAATAAATAAACAATACCATATTGAATAAAACTACCATATTGAAAAAATAAATTATATCATTATTAGTGAACTGAGTAAATAAGTCCAACATACGCATGTAATATCGTACCTTCCTTTTATGATAGTAATTGGTCATCCACAATTGCCTACATCTGATGTTTTGCAGGTGTTTCACTATCAGGAATGGCTGTCAAAAAATATACTAGTTGAAGTAACCAGTCTCAAGGTAAAACTAAAGCAGTAAACTAATTTGTAGATGAAGTCACACAGAATGCTTCTCTGATTTAAGATGGAGGTGTTTGCAAATTTGCCAATACTTCTCAATAGTACATTTTGAAATTTCAAAAATGTCTACAGCATGCTGTATTCAAGATATCTCAACAACAGTATTGGGGGCACCATGTTAAAAGTAATTTGCATTATGTAGTTAGATTAACATGTAATCTATTGCAATACATACAGTGGTGTGAAAAACTATTTGCCCCCTTCCTGATTTCTTATTCTTTTGCATGTTTGTCACACAAAATGTTTCTGATCATCAAACACATTTAACCATTAGTCAAATATAACACAAGTAAACACAAAATGCAGTTTGTAAATGGTGGTTTTTATTATTTAGGGAGAAAAAAAAATCCAAACCTACATGGCCCTGTGTGAAAAAGTAATTGCCCCCTGAACCTAATAACTGGTTGGGCCACCCTTAGCAGCAATAACTGCAATCAAGCCTTTGCGATAACTTGCAATGAGTCTTTTACAGCGCTCTGAAGGAATTTTGGCCCACTCATCTTTGCAAAATTGTTGTAATTCAGCTTTATTTGAGGGTTTTCTAGCATGAACCGCCTTTTTAAGGTCATGCCATAGCATCTCAATTGGATTCAGGTCAGGACTTTGACTAGGCCACTCCAAAGTCTTCATTTTGTTTTTCTTCAGCCATTCAGAGGTGGATTTGCTGGTGTGTTTTGGGTCATTGTCCTGTTGCAGCACCCAAGATCGCTTCAGCTTGAGTTGACGAACAGATGGCCGGACATTCTCCTTCAGGATTTTTTGGTAGAAAGTAGAATTCATGGTTCCATCTATCACAGCAAGCCTTCCAGGTCCTGAAGCAGCAAAACAACCCCAGACCATCACACTACCACCACCATATTTTACTGTTGGTATGATGTTCTTTTTCTGAAATGCTATGTTCCTTTTACGCCAGATGTAACGGGACATTTGCCTTCCAAAAAGTTCAACTTTTGACTCATCAGTCCACAAGGTATTTTCCCAAAAGTCTTGGCAATCATTGAGATGTTTCTTAGCAAAATTGAGACGAGCCCTAATGTTCTTTTTGCTTAACAGTGGTTTGCGTCTTGGAAATCTGCCATGCAGGCCGTTTTTGCCCAGTCTCTTTCTTATGGTGGAGTCGTGAACACTGACCTTAATTGAGGCAAGTGAGGCCTGCAGTTCTTTAGACGTTGTCCTGGGGTCTTTTGTGACCTCTCGGATGAGTCGTCTCTGCGCTCTTGGGGTAATTTTGGTCGGCCGGCCACTCCTGGGAAGGTTCACCACTGTTCCATGTTTTTGCCATTTGTGGATAATGGCTCTCACTGTGGTTCGCTGGAGTCCCAAAGCTTTAGAAATGGCTTTATAACCTTTACCAGACTGATAGATCTCAATTACTTCTGTTCTCATTTGTTCCTGAATTTCTTTGGATCTTGGCATGATGTCTAGCTTTTGAGGTGCTTTTGGTCTACTTCTCTGTGTCAGGCAGCTCCTATTTAAGTGATTTCTTGATTGAAACAGGTGTGGCAGTAATCAGGCCTGGGGGTGGCTACGGAAATTGAACTCAGGTGTGATACACCACAGTTAGGTTATTTTTTAACAAGGGGGCAATTACTTTTTCACACAGGGCCATGTAGGTTTGGATTTTTTTTCTCCCTAAATAATAAACACCATCATTTAAAAACTGCATTTTGTGTTTACTTGTGTTATATTTGACTAATGGTTAAATGTGTTTGATGATCAGAAACATTTTGTGTGACAAACATGCAAAAGAATAAGAAATCAGGAAGGGGGCAAATAGTTTTTCACACCACTGTATTTTGTAAAAATGCCTACATTTCTTAAAAGAAAACATATTTATTACTTTATTACTATGAAGGCTTATTTCTGAAACTGCAAAAAAAAAAAAAGCTGCCATATTTCACAGAAGAATTACATTTTGTTCACAAAGACATTGTCTGCTAGGGTTGCCTGCTCCGGATGTCTGATGACAGGTAGTAAGGAAGTGGTTAAGCATGTGTGTAGTGTGCAATCAAGTGAAAAGAACTGAACAGACATTATATTTATATACTGTAATCACAAGCGAGGGCTACTGAGCCCCAAACCTCTGACACAACGTCACCAAACACAGTCCCAGGTTCAAATAAAAGATCTCTGTTGCACCAGAATGCCAAATGCACAACCATCAAGACCACAATTACAAAGAAAATGAAAATTAATGCTCTTTCTCTCCTTCCACTTCTCCTGTTGAATGTCACCTTGGGCAGTCAAAGATGGAAGGCAGCTGGCTTCTTTAAAGCAGGACCCGGACTTTTTCCAGTGTCATGCGGTCGTTCAAAAAAGGAACCAGTACCATGGCACAGCCTGTTCGGAGCACTTCCAGGTCATGTGGAAACCAGCGGCATCCAAGGGCCTCAACAAGACTGGGATTTTTCTACTCCAATTCCCATGTAGTCCTGGAATGGCTTGAGAGAGACACTGCCACCAATTACAGTGGGGGACAAACTGCTCCTGGCCTCCAGCGTCCACTAGTCCATCCAGAGTTTTACCATCCCAACTGGGATAAGGGTTGAGATGAGATAAGATAAGATACCACCCTCCATCCCTGTCAAGATGCCCATCCATCCTTCTTGGCTCTTACAGTACATTTAATCCTGCAATGTGCTGAGGTGAAAATGTAATCTGCTCAGGTTAGGATTACAGGGAGCCATTGATCATTGCAGCAGCACTGGGTGTAAGGCAAGAAGCAGACACATGGTGGATGGTGTGCCAGTACTTTGCAGAGCACAACTGCAGAGCCAAGCAGAAAAGAGTGTGTACAATCTAGTAATAGAAATTGATTAATAATGTGTCAGTTTAGTTTTCATCCAGCTGTTTGCTATAGATATGATGAAACAGTGTCACTGGATGGCATAGAGGCCACTGATCATAATACAGACCTTTGGGGATGGAAAAAGGAGATCAATGTTATTTACTTCACTGCCCAGGAGGAAATGAAAGACTAAATGTATTTATAAAACACAAGAAAAGTATCCAATTTTACAGTGTTTCCAGTCAGTTTCATTAAAGTTCACATATGGGTTTAGGATTTAATAACAAATGCTGAGATTGAAACAAGGCTATCCCAGTAGGAGCATTTCACATTATATGCAAACAGAACTGAAAAATAATTGCAAAAATTCACTTAAGACTTCAGAAATATTCAAATTTAGAACATTATGCTTTTTCTGGATTTTAAAAAGAAGTACATTTCTAGGACGCCATGATTTTTAATATACTAGATGTCAAGCTTCAGTGAATTTCTAACACATTTCTCATCTTGACAGAGCAACGTGACAGTCCACATGATTTGCAACAGAAAAGATGTTCATGTTCAGGCCACTGTGAACCAGAAGTCCTCCTGCCAGGGCACAATTCCTCTGTCATGGGATGGGCATTTGGTTAAGGGCAGTAGGTAAATCCTTCTGCCGATGCTAGCAAGTGAACTCATTTAATTTTACAAAGCTGCGATTCCATTAAAGATGAAGAAATCAAAGAAAAAATCCACTTGAAACATTTAAAAAAACCTCATACACTTAAAACGAAATATAAGTACAGTTCACATAATGGATAGCTTTATTAAATTGTTAGTTGATGTGCATACCAAAGTGTATTAAATTTTAAATACAGTATAAGTTCAAGTTAATGTGTGGACTGAATTAAACATAAAAAGCTGCTTAGTATCTGTGATGCACTATTTATTTACTAGGCTTACAACATGACCTTTAATTATTTATTGTAATGCTCATTGTGCTGGAATTAATGAACCCATTAAGGAAAGGAAAAGCATAGCTAACATGCATTAAATGCTATAAGCTGGAAAACATGTCAGATTGTGGTTTTTTTAATGATCACCCTATATGACAACTTTTATTTTAACTGGAAATTCATGCATTAAATGACAACTGTAAAAACAACACAAGCAAGAAGGTAATTGTTATTGTATACTTTACTGACAACATCAGGATACGGCTGTTTACAGCATTTTAAAATCTTTTTATGGTTTGAGCACAAGCAGGTTAAGTGGATTGTTTAGGGTCACACAGCACATAAGAGGCAGGAACTGAACCGGCACCTTTGTGGTTTAAAGTCAAATGCATTAACTACTTTGCCACGTGGCCTGTCTAAAAGGAACTATAACACGTCACCCTAGTATACAAAATGTATTTATAAAAATGGGTTAGACACGTTAATGGCTATACAGCAAAAGTATTCAGTGTTCTCATGAAAAAAACAAGAAATAATTAGGTGTTCTGTAGTGGTAGTACAGTGGGTTCTGAACGTTTTAGACCTCTTCACTTTCTGTACACTTTATTGTGCTCTACATTTTATTTTCAATGGATAAAACTGCATTTTTGCCTGTCAGCCTACACTCAGTAAACCCATAATGACAAAGTGAAAACATGTTTGAAGGAAGGATGGTAATTTTTTTTTAATCAAAAACTGAAATCTCACATTTATATAAGACATTTGGACCCTTAATTCAATATTTTGTAGAGGCCCCTTTGGCAGATACTGCAGCTTTGAGTCTTCTTGTTTAAGTCTCTACAAGCTTTATACATCTGGAATCGAGCAGTTTATCTTATTCTTCCTGGCAGATCTCTTCATGCTCAAACTCAGTTAGATTGCATGGGAAGCATCTGTAATCTGCCATCTTCAGGTCTCTCCACAGATGTGTGGATTTTGAATGGGCCACTCATGGACAATCAGAGACTTGTCTGAAAGCCACTCCAGCGTTGTCCTGGTTGCAAGCTTTAGGTTACTGTTGTGCTGAGAAGGGGAGATGTCGCCACAGTCTGAGGTGGTGTGCACTCTGGAGCAGGTTTTCTTTAAACACCTCTCTGTATTTGGCTGCATCCTCAATTCTGACCAGTCTTCCTGCCCCTGCTGCTGAGAAGCACGTCCATACCATAATGCTGCCTGTACCAGGATTTACTATAAGGAGGTGAAAAGCAGTGCCTGACCTTCACCAGATATAGTCCTAAGAGTTCTGCCCAAAGAGTTCGTTTTTTTTTTTATCAGACCAGACATTTTTTTCCTCATGCTCTCAGAGTCTAAGCAGGCTGCCATATGCCTTTATTAATTGAAGATTGGCTTCCGTCTCGCTATTCTATCATAAATGCCTGACTAATGGAGTGCTGCAGAGATGGTTGTTCTTCCGACAGGTTCTCCCATCTTAGTAGAGGACTTCTGAAGCTCTGTTAGAGTGTCCATAGGGTTCTTGCTCACCCCTCGGACCGGAGTAGCCAACTCTATGAAGAGTCCTAGTGGACTTAAACTTCTTCCATTTCATAATTCTTGAGGGCGCTGGGCTCCAGAGAACACAGAAAGCTTTAGAAATGATTGTATTTCCTTGATCTGTGATTTACGACAACTCTGATTGTGGAGGTCTACAGAGAGTTATTTGAACTGTTGTTTCTTTTTCCTGCCATTTCGTATCAATTGTAGGACCTTACTGTACTGTATATACACAGGTGTGTGTCTTTCTAAACAATGTCCAATCAATTCATTTTGCCATTGGTGGTCAATCAAGTTCTATACACATTCAAGGATAATTAAAGAAATATGATGGCCTGACTACAATTTGGAGTGCCATTGCGAAGAGTCTAAATACTCATATGAATGAGAGTTTTTCAGGATTTGATTTTTAATAAATTTCCGAACCATTCTAAAAACCTGTTTTCACGTTGTCATTATGTGTTATTGAGTGTAGATTGATGGGGGAAAAATGGCACATTTTTCCTTTGGAAATGAAATCCACAACACAATAAAATGTGCAGAAAGTGAAGGGGTCTAAATGCTGTGTGAATCACTGTAGGCAGATTTCCTGCCCAGCTACCTTTGGCCTGTAAATAGTCCCCATATTTTTTGTGGGTTTCTTTGTATAATTCATTGTTATGACTGATCATTTGACAACTGTAAACTGTGTGTGTGAATCTCTGTCAGTGTGTTCTGATTTGGTACGTACATTTTTCATGATGGTATCAGCATAGACTTGAGTCACTGCATGACTTTGACCAGAAAATGAATGAGTGGATCTGTTTTTTCCAGGACTTTGTCCATATGTAATATTAACAGTGGTTAAAGCTGATGCTTAAAGATTTTGCATCATGAGAATTATGGTGGTTATGGAGTCTGCATGTTTCTCCCAATGGACTTTTTGCCCGTTTGCCTCCCATATCCCCAAAGATGTGTTTGTTAGGTTGGGTCACTTTTGTCACATGCACAGAGTAGAGTGAAATTCACACTTGCATGTGCTAATCAACATACTGTATAGCATGTTACCACTTGGTTAACTAGTGATTCTGAATCGACCCCATGTCGATGGCATAAGCAGACCTGCTTGGATTGGTGCTCCATATTAGCCCCTGCAATGCAGAACTGGATTCAACAGGTTTAACCACATTATGTTATGTTGCAATATTGAGTATATTTATTTTACTTTTTTAAATGCATGCTCTAACTATCACATTTTTATGATTTAGTTTCTTTGATTCTTGCATTATATTTAAAATAACAGCACCTTGAAAGTCACCACCCCTGAAAATAAACTGCACTATGCCGCGCACTTGAATGCAATATGCAGGAATGTCTGGACCAGAACTAAAGGCTTGCACTTTAACAATAACACCAATAATAATAAAGGATTTAAAACACTGAAAAGTGACTCCTGGTCAAAGTGTTAATGAACTTTTTTTAGCAGAAGGACAAAGATCTGAAGTCTTTCCCCTGAAGCGTAATGAGCAATTATGCTCCAGATAGGTGCAGCATTAATCTTTTTGTGCCATCTGCCATGTCATTATTTAGCTACTGGGCTGATGAATTAGTCATCAGGTGCTGCTCCTTTCCATAAAAAAATGGCTTGCAAACTGTTATGTGTTCATAGAATTTTATGATTGACCTTGGGAACTAATAGAAGTACAGTAGTAAGCTGTAGCTAGAAGATGAGCAGACGTAATTCAAACCTACAGATCAGAGAATTTTATTGGACAAGTGTGGACAGATTCGTTTTACCTCCTTACCCTTGTTATTAATTTGATTAAGTAACTGCAGTTTTCCTCCCACTTTCCACAGATATGTTACTTGTGTGATTTGGCCCACTGTATCTGACATTTGGTGTGTAAGTGAGCATGTCATGTGATGGCCCGGCATCATGACTTGAGATTTTGCCCTACTATACCCATGCATTGCATTAGTGGGAAAGAAAATGGAATAACTGATCACATTGGACAATGAACATTTTCCCACTTTAGGACATAAATCACGGTTAAATTTTCCTATCATGTACTATTTTATTTCAATCATCTATTTTTGTGATTTCTTGATTGTCATATTGTAAGTATGCATATACAGTTCCATACCACCTACAACTAGAACACCTTTGGGGATCTAATAGAAGTGGCACTGCTGGTATATAGATATTTACCAGCCAATTCTGATAAGGCTTCTCACACCGTCATCTTCTGCTTGCCGTGTCTGAGCCAATTCTGCACCCATCTATACACCAAACCCTTGAACTCCCACTTCTTTTAATTTGATGCCCAACCTCTCATGTGGCACCTTTCAACTTCATTGTCGATTTCGTGTTCAAGTTTTGTGATGGAACGTCTTTTAGTAACCAACTTGTGGCTGTTCACCTTTTGGCTACATCCATGGGTTAGTACTTCGATTTTTGACAACAGTTTCTATGATTTTCGACATCACCCTTCACTGCAATGTCCCAAATAAGTGCATTTCTACCAGTCCAGCTTCCCTGCCAATGTTGGCTACGACTTTCCCTTTTGCCAGCTGGCAATTTAGGGACTCAGCTGTAGCTAAAAAAAATAAAGAAGGTAGGTGTGTCCTATATTGTGGTCCAGCAGAAAAACCCTAGATAAAGCGACTGACATAAAAAGAAATGTGATGCTTGAGACATGATGTTTTTGTATAGTACTGAACCTATTTTGACAGGTACAGTGGAGAAGATAGGGGTTGATTTAAATCCATTTGTTAGCAATTTTCAGTTTTCCCTTTAATCATCCTTCCCCTGTCTATTTTTATATACTAAGTTAACTGTTTTTGACATATATAACATTTGAGCTTGGCACCTTGGTTAGCACGGATGCCCCCGTTCACAGCTTTTTGTCAAGTAATTGCTGACCACAGATTGAACGTATATATACTTTGAGGGGAAGTGCCAAAATGCAGGCTGAAAATATGACCTCCAGATAAGATGAAGAAAACAACAAGAAAGTCTAGTTGACTTCAGGGTATTTCTTGGCGCCCTGCCCCATTAGTAATGAGGAGTCATGGTTTCAGGTAATGGAAGCTAGGGGTGTCTATGTTTTGTTTGAACACGAGATAAATTAAACCAATAAAATAGTGGTGATAATCAGAAGTTGAAATCTGAATATGTTCAGACTGAGCCGGGGAGCCAGAAATTAGATTTAAAACTGCATGTAACTTTTTTTTCTCTTGCACAATTAACTAACCTTCATTATTTTTTTTCCCCATTTTCTTTTGAGCAGTATGCTCAATTAGGAGTAGTGCATGCCGGCTGCATATTTATGACAAATACTTAGCCCCTGGGGTTGAATGCTTGCCAGTTTTCAGAGGGGTGTCCCGAGGAGCCAGCAGGCTTCTGAAAGGCTGCCAGTTTTTATTTGGCAGTTAAGGCATAGGAGATTATCTTGAATGCTAACAATAGAAAATGCTATCTAGTGTTTGCAAGGAAAAATTATAATCAGAGTTTTTGAACTGTGAAAAGCTTTAATAAAACATTCATTTTTAATGATTGTAAGTAAGATAAGAAACACAATTTTCAACAAGTGTTTCTTTAATGGAATATGTATTAGCCTCGGTCATCTTGTAAGGTATTTCACAGTCAAGCAAGCAATCATCCTTTCATTTCTGTGATTCTGCTTCATCTGCCAATTTGTAGCGTTCACCTCAGCAACACTGGCTGCAAACTGGAACAGCCAGACCACCTTTGAAGACCCAAATGCTCAGTCATACTGAGCCAAGTTACAGTTGTCAATTAACCTAACGTGAACATCTTGGAGCAAAAATGAGTATATAAGAAAAAATTCAAACACAGGCACAGTGAGTAAAAAAACAAACTCCATATGGATAATAAATTTTGAGATGGGGGGCCTACACAATAAAATTCATACACACATACATTTTCTAAATCTGATGCAATTATTAAGTCACAGGATGCCAGAACTTACTCAAGCGACATGGCACATAAGGCAAAAAAAAAAACCTGATGAGATGCCAGTCTATCAATAAGTCTAACCTTGAATCCTTTCTGGGATGTGGGAAGAAACGTAAGAAAATCCATATAGGCCTGGGGCCTCAATATAAACAGTGCATACGCACAAAAATATTGTGTACGCCTGTTTCCATTTTTGTCCGTACGAGTTCTACATACAGTGTTATGTATGAGGCCCCTGGAGAGGACTTTCTGTCTCCAAACATACTCAGGTTCAAGCAAACAGAAATAAGGAGGTGTCATGAATGAAGTTTTTAAAATTCTGAAAGGAAAGCTGTACAGTGGATCCAGGCAGTTACTTTAAAATGAGTTTAACAAGAACACGAGACATAGTTAAGGATAGATTTCATGAAAATGTTTTTTTATTTCACACAAAGAACGATACACACATAGAAGAAATTACCAAGTGTTATGGTAGAACTTTAAGTAGGACTTTAGTGACCTTGATGTTATTTTTGGAAAATTACGTGGATAGGATTGGTGAGCTTTGTTGGAGTGAATGGCCTTTTCTCATCGAAATGCTTGTAACGTTCTAATAACAGCACCAGAGTAAGAGAAGAGTTGTTAGACTGATTCTGGGAATATGGTAGATGATCTGAGAGGTGTTTTGAGCCCACAGGGTGAGGTACAGAGGAATGGCTTATGGAATGAACCGGGAAATGAAATGTACTTCAAAACACAAAGTGTGGGTTCAAACCAGTAAAGTAAACGTATCTTTTGTCAGAGCCAAATTGTAAATGAAAAATCAACATCTGGAAAACAGGTACTTAATTTGGATACCAGAAATTACTACCAAAGAAACATTCACGGCTTTAAGTATGTTGTACAAACTTGGGCAATGAATACCATGCAATACTGTTTTAAATAATGTTCCATCTCTGATGTGACTGCTGATATGACTAAGGATGCTATTATAAAAATACTAACTTCAAAGCTAATACAAAATTCACAAAAACAAAATTTTGGAGGATGACAACAGAACTGAAATATAATAACAAATCTATCAAAAAATTATGGATTAATTCAAAGATAAAAAGCATAACTTTAGTCATAACAAGTAATTAGTCAGACAGATCTGAGCAACCAAAGCCAAAAGGAAACTTTCAAAACTAAAGCCTAGTAACCAAGTCTATGAAATGCAGAAAACAGGAATACTCATTTTCAATACTATATTTCACAAAACAAAACAAAACTAACAACAATAAAAAAGGAATCGTAAAACGTTTGTATTAAAAGTTTGAAGAGAAAGACTTGAAATACAAGCAAGTCATACCAGTGCTGCTGTGAAAAAATTAATAAGCAGCCTGAACAAAAGTTATTTTAAGAAGGTTTGGATCTGGAAAGAAAAAAAACTGTCAAAGGGAGAAAGAAAACCTGTGGCCTAAGGACTCTAAAATTCTGTAAGGAGAAAGAAAGAGGACAAAGGACACAGTTCACAGAGCTATCACCTCTTGCCAGTCGCTGCTGCTCCCCGCTTTTTGAAGGCCATTTTGAATTGAAGAATGTCCTGTCCCTCTAATTCGTTAGTCAAGAGTCCTGTCTTAAATTCAGAATGTCTGGTGAAAATTCCAGAAGTGACTGTTTAACAATATTTTAGCAAAAAAGCATGCGTTTTACATGTTTTGAGCATTCAACTGTGATACAGGACGTGTGGATTATGTGATATGAGTAATGTGAGATTTTTTTTTCATTTTCCATGGATGTTTTTCACATCCTTAGCCATTGTACAGCACTGGTCACCATTGAATTTTATTATGTCACTACCCATGGTACCTGCCAAAGTCAGGTGATGGAATAATTACAAAATATTTCCTATCTCTTCTTCCATGTGTACCTTCAGCACCTTTCCTCTGTATTTGCACATGTGTGAACATCTCTTCATCGGCAATCCCTCTCTCAAGTGCATTCCTGTAAAGCCTGCTTCTCAGACTCTGACATTATTTTTAGGCACCTTTCTAACCTCCTGTCCGGTTTTATGCTTGCTGTTTTTGAAGGTGACATTCTCAGCGTGCCTCATAAACCTTTACTCCTCCTTGTGTGTCTCACGCTCGCACTTGCTGTTTCGACCACATCATCAAAGTCAAACTGACCAATCAGATTGCTCAATCCACACTCAGATCTTGGCATTTTATTATATAGTGGATAAGCTTTTTTCTTCTCATTCTACATGAAGATACGCGATTAAACTTTTTTAGCCACCACTACAATGTACTTGGTATCAGTAACTTAAAAATACAATTACTTTAAAAGTCATGTTTTACTAATTGTGAATTGTACATTCTGGACTGCATCCATCAAAAAAAAAAAAAACAGTTTAACAGCTTTGTCTTTAAGGAATCAACGGCATTTTCTACATTAGAAAACATTATTACACTGTTTATTTAATTATTTATTAAATTGTTTTATTGATTTTATTTGAAAAGAATAACATTCCATACAATGAACACTAAGTTTTACAACAAAAAAATAGCACTACATACAGTCAAGTTTAACTTAACAAACCAGAATTCAATTCCTGCCCGAAAGAGAAGAGAGCCAACAGCAACAGCAAATCATTAAAAATACAGAAGAAGGAAGAATATCCTTTTCCCTGATATAAATGCTTACTCCAAAAATTTTAGATCTTACCATATTAAAAAAAAATAATTAACATATCCTCTAAGTGTAAATTGTATTTTTTCCAATTTCAAAAAGTATAGAACATCAGTTACCCTCTAACTTATAAAAAAGTGGGCTGGGTTTCTTCCAGTTGAGCAAAATAAGTACATGTGCTAGAAGTGTGGTAAAGGCAATTACAATTTCTCATCCACTTTAAGCCCATCCGGGAGTCCACCAAACACAATTATTAATGGGTTAGGAGTGATTATGACAGCTAGGCTGTGTGATAAGCATTCAAAGATTTTTGTCCAGAATGTTATTAATTTGGTGCACTCCCAAAACATGTGGCCCAATGAGGGTGGAGCTCGATTGCAATGTTCACAGGTTAAATCTTGACCTGAATACATTGTGGGCAATTTTAAAGAAGATAAGTTGAATGACTGAATGGTTTGTGCATATGGAGCTAAAGTGAATTCTATGCATGGCTGCCTTTCACTCCTTTTCTGAGATGATAAGTGAGAGATACTTTCCCTACCATACCCTTGGATATTTGGAAGCAAGGAAATATAAAATAGTTTTGTATATTATTGAGATGCTGTCTTTGTCTTCAAGACTGATCAATATTTATTGTGGAATACAAATGGATGGGAGGTGAGGAAAATTGGGCAAGTTACTTTTAGCAAAGTTTCTGATTTGAAAGTAGTGGAAAAATTTTGTTCATGAGAAGTTAAATTTGAAGCACAATTGTTCATAAGATGCAAAGATATTACCTATATACAATTTTCTAAGTATTTTAATCCTGGACAGTTTTCAAGCATTAAATACTACGTACGTTTGAGAGGGTAGAAAAAGGTGATTATCATGTAGAGGTGCAACAGATATAAAGCTTCTCTTCCTTGAAGTGCTTATTGCTTTGGCTCCATATTTTAAGTGACTGATGGACAATTAGATTATTAGCTTATTGACAATAATTTTTTATTTACTGGAGCACAAAGCAGGGCATATGAAGAAATCCAGAAAAGTTTTATTTCTATTGCAGATCAGGCTTGTGTATATTCATCAATTTATGTCAATTTCCAGGTCTTTATAGCTTCAATATTTGCCACCCTATAATAAAACTGAAAGTTAGTTAGTGTCATGCCACCCTCTGTTTTAAGGCTTTGTAGAGTTGCCCTTTGAATGCATCGATATTTCAAATTCCAAATAAATGAGGTTATAACTGAGTCTAATTTCTTAAAAAAATATTTGTTAACGTATATGGGGATACATTGAAATAAAAATAGAAACCGAAATAGAAAAAGATGCTTGAGAAGGATGTTCATCTTGACAGTATTCATTCTCCCTTATAATGTGAGGTGGACGGTATACCATCTGTTCACATCTTGTTTAATTTCCATACTAATAGCAACATTTTGTTGAAAAGATCTTTATATTTACTTGTGATATTTACCCTAGGTATTTAGACTGATCTGCTAAAATAAATGGGAAAGTGTCCAGTCTAATACTGTTCACTGAAAAAAGCACACTTTTATTCAAATTAATTTTAAGTCCGATGTCTTTTGAAATTCTGCTAATACATTTAGCACTACTGGTATGGGAGTTTGTAGGTCTGATAATTTCAGTAGCATGTCCTCGGCAGATAATGATATTTTCTGTTCAAGGCCTTCTCTGGTAATCCCGTTTATCTCTGATGCATTTCGAAAGTGAATGGCCAATGACTCAATGGCGATTGCAAAAAGAAATAGTGACAGGGGACATCCTTGTTGAGTACCATGTTCTAATTTAAAGTAGTTTCAGATAATGTTGTTATTACAAAGACTGGTATAAAGTACTTTTATCCATGCACATATATTTGTGCCAAACACAAATTTGTGGTATGTGGTAAACAGGTAGTCCCATTCAACCTCATCAGATGCTTTTTCTGTGTCCAAAGTATAATAAGATCTCTGATGTGTTAGATTTTATGGGGGAGTATAATATATTAAACAAATGTCGAAGATTAGGAGCTAAGTGACTGCTTTTAATAAATATGGTTTGGTCTTGTGATACGGTATCTCAGAAGGAAGCACTTTCACAATTCTTCTAGCTAGTACTTTTAGAGAAGTGAAATTGATCTATATGATGGACATTGTAATATGTCCTTATTTTTGGTGGAAAGATGGTAGTTAATGCATGGTGAAATGCTTGAGGTAGAATTTTGTTTTCTGTAGCTTTTATAAATGTTGCTAATAGTAGAGGAGCTTATGTTTTTGGGAAATTTTTATAAAATTCCAAAGGATGTCTGCCAGGGCCTGCAGGTCTCCCACTATGGAGTCAGTTTGTAGCGTCTAGTAATTCTGAGAGTGTCAGAGGTTTGTCCAATTCCTCTACACTGAGAATATCTATCTCTGGTATTTGCAATGCTTGAAAAAAACCTCATTATATTGTGTCTTATCTTCTTCAAACTTGGTAGAATATGAGGACTGATAGAACTCTTTACATATGTGGATTATATTTTTATGGTCAATGATTTTATCTCTGACTGTGTTAGTAACTTATATTACTTCATTGTGAACTTCCTGCTTGTGAGATGAGTTGTTCCATTAAATTTTTTAGTCAAGAGGTTAAATTCTGATTGCAAAGCATGTCTTTTCCTATATAGTGCCTCATTTGGAGACCTGGCGTATTCTTAAACTATTCTGGTAATTTTTATGATTAACTCTGAGGCCTGTTTAGTTTCCAATTTATTTTTGTGGTAAAGATATGAAATAATCTGTTCTCTTAAAAACACCTTCATATTTTCCCAGAGTATTCCTGCAGAGACATCTGAGGATGCATTTGCCTCTAAAAAATAACCAGTTTTCTTGAAGGTGAATTCTGTCCAGTTGTCATCAACTAATGACATGGGGTTAAGATGACAGCTACGAGATGAGTGTTTAGGGCACATTGATTTAAGCACCATGATCAGATGGGCATAGTCAGAGATAACAATAGTGTCATACTTGCAAGATTTGATAAATCTATCTAAAAATAAATAGTCAATTGAATAACTATAATGTACTGATGAGAAGAAGAAATATGCTCTTGAGTTTGGATTTAAAAATCTCCATGGGTTTGACACATTATAATCCTTTATAAACTGTCTGATTGTTTTTGCAGTATTAGATATTATCACCACTGAAGTTGAAGACCTATCCTGGTCTGGATTTAAAACATAATTAAAGTCTCTGGCCACTATAATTTTATGAGTGTTCATATTTGAAATTATTTGCAAATGCATTTTGGATGAAATCCCTATTATCTACATTAGCATTGCATGTGTAGATATTTCTCAAAATTAAATCAAAAGTATGTATTTAAATGCTCTGTATTGTTAAAATCTTTTAAGGCCCATGTTAATACGGTATATTATACAAAGTGTTTAAAATGCTGGTGCTTTGCTTTGTTTAAAATACATAGCAGTGTAGCACTGTGGAAAAGAGAGTCACTGAAGTGGCAGTTGGTCTGTTAAGCAGTTAACCTCTCTGATTTATTGAGCTAAAAGGCTGCATCTTATGGGTGTCTACTGTCAGCTGCAATATTTTCTGGAGTCTTTGGCACCATCATTAGGTCACTCTCATCATCATGAAAAGGTTTTGTTTGTTCAGGTTAATTATCCAGGCAATAAGGATGAGGGAGATAACAGACAAGACTGCATTGTGGCAGAAAGACAACATGATATACCTGTCCCCTCTAAAGAGCATGGCTGTATGGAAGAACAATAGAGACAAATTGGTACTGTTTTGTGCTTTTTATCACTTACCTTGTTTTTCAATTTGCATTATTTGCCTGGTGATTTAATCATGATCTAGAGCTGGCATGGCCATAAGTAGGTGTGTCACTTCACAATAGCTATATTTTCTTTTTATAAAGAAACCCCTAAAAGTATCCAGCAAATTGCACAGTTTTTTAAACAGTTTTTACTGATAATAACTTCACTTTAGTTCTGACAAACATTTTTCATGTGTCTGTGCAGAGCTCTTTTCATATTTATATTTTTTCTTGTTTGCTTAGCTTTGCCTTTAATCCTGTTTTAATCAGGCAAGCACTACTCATGCATAAACACGAAGCTTCTTTAAATTGCCCTAAGTATTATATCTTAACACTTAATACTGCAAAATGTTTAAAAGTGATTATTTATTTTTAAGTCTACAGAATGTGGCACTTGTAGCAGGGCTGTTAGCATGTAGCTGTACTGAGTGAATAAAAGGTGTGAAGGTCACTCCCAAGTGCACAATGCAGTTCTTATAAGAAAATGCATTTAAAGATGAAACATCTGATTGTAATGTGTTTGAAAAGTTGCATGTGAGTGACTTTTTCTCATTAACATGTGAGTTCAGGAGTCTGTTATCATTACATTTCTGAACATCAATATTGTTGTAAATATGTTTAAAATGTGGCTACAAAAAGAGCTTAGATGTGGGAGTTGAACATCACTGATTGCACTTTCAAAATACTCAGAAATGTGTCACTTGTATTGTAGGACAGTTAGTCATTATGAAAGACTTGCTCTTCTGGAGTTGAAGAATTAAAAAGAAACTCTTAAGGTACATAGAATAAAGTGGGCTAAAGGTAGCACTGTAGATTTAAAAATGAAATAAATATAACATGGTTATTTTTCAATGAGACATAATAATTTAAGTACAAATATTTATTTTTAGTGGAAGCCCTGCATCTTGGAACGCTAATGGCAGCTCATGGCTACTTCTTTCCAATCTCAGACCACGTCCTAACACTAAAAGATGATGGCACATTCTATAGATTTCAGGTAAGTGTTGTGTTACACTTTGAATCTAAGGATACAGTATAGAATATATTGTACATATACAGTATAAATATATACATAACAAGTTTTAACACTAAGTGAAATGTGCTAGTATAAGTTTGTTACTGTTTTTTTTTTTTACTTATGAAAAAGCAGCAGTAGTATAATAACAGTGGCATCAGGCCTGGCAAACTGCACTACACTGAGGAGGTTCTTGTTCCTGAAAATTAATTTACAATTGCATACAGAAAGTAAGTTGGAGAATATTTTGTAATTCCAAGACATGCAGTGCTGCCTGGCTTGACACTCAATAAAATATCACTGAGGTGCATTGAGTTTATGGTGACTTCATATACTGTATATATAAAATAAATGGCTTGTTGGGAATGTTATTACAGTCTCTCAAGAAGCTCATGCTAATGTCTTGTGGCAATGTGGTTAAGAAAAGAAAAAAATCCCAAGAATGAATGACTTTTGAGGCAAAGTTTGGTAGCAGAGAGTAGGATTGCCTTATGTACACCATCTTGATTTAAATGATTGGTGACTGCAGATTTCCAAACCCTTAAATTCTGGTTGGGGAATTAGGACTGCAGGAACATGTGGTCTGATCAAGAAGAGGTCACAGACAACCCCAGGAGTTGCACAGAGCATTCCTTAATCTTGGGTTATGTGGATGTAGTTACAACAGGAAATTTAAAACCCCTTTAACATTCTTAGTGTTGTGTATTTGTCTGCATTTGTATGTATATTTATGTTTTATGATTGCGCCACCACCATCTACCCAAAGCACCATGATGTTCCAACAATGATGGATGGATTAAAAGCCAGACGTTTGTATGACTATCAGCATCAAGTGACTCCGTGAGAACCCTAACTACAAAGAGGACTATTTCATTTATGTTAGGTAGAATGCCCAGAGGGGACTGGGTGGTCTCGTGGCCTGGAACCCCCACAGATTTTATTTTTTTCTCCAGCTTTCTGGAGTTTTTTTTTGTTTTTTCTGTCCACCCTGGCCATCGGACCTTACTCCTTTTCTATGTTAACTAATGTTGTCTTATTTTAATTTCTTATTTTGTCTTTTATTTTTCTTTTCTTCATTATGTAAAGCACTTTGAGCTACTTTTTGTATGAAAATGTGCTATATAAATAAATGTTGTTGTTGTCGATGATGAATATTGAACTGTTATTTCATGTATTTCCTGTTATGTTTTTGTTTATGTACTGCCTCTTCAAAAGTTCTGATATGCCATGTGCTTTGTGGGTGGAGCCACAGGAGACAAGGCCACTCTGACATCACTTCCAGATCCTCCCACTCACTATAAAGGGCTGATAACAGGAGGTATCTAGTGGAGGAATACTGAGTTGTATTTGGAGCAATGACAGTATTATTTTTCTTGTTGATTTACTGTTTTTTCTGGATTTACTGCTTTTCTTGTTCTTGAATTTTGCTTACATGTTGTGCTTTTGGATGTGGTCATTATTGAGCTCGTTTGAGCATTCTGTTGTATTTTTCTATTTTTGCTAAATATATCCTAATTTATAAAGGTTCTTTGCCATTTTGTGCACAAGGCAGTGGTTTATGGTCATACTCTTCCTTGTGGGAGTTTTTGGTTAATTTTGAGATTTTTATAGTTAATGTGCTGTTTTTTCTTGACTGGGGCCCACTATACCAGAAGCCAGCAGTTAGAGGCAAAGAGTAGCTGGATTTGGTGTGATTTAGTCAAAGTGTATGCCAATGTTATATGCCATTTGATGTGGGATCTGTCAAAGTAGAGTTAATGTTTGTAATGTGCTATCTATTAGAATTAAAGAGACATAGCAATTGGACAGACAGACACACAGACTATTATCCTTTTATAAATGTGGTATTTTCAAATTTAAGTTGCACGTCACTCAAAATCCTTACCTGATACAGAGATTGTAAAAACATCTTTGGGTTCAGCACTCAAAATGCTAAGTATTTTCACCCTTGGGAGAAAATGTTTTGGTTTTTTGTTGACCAGTGAGTACACATTGGAAAACAGTGCATTGTCTGTGTTATTTTTATATTTTTGTATGATTTAGTTTTTTTGCTTTTGTCTTTGTGTAAGTAGTATGTCATGTACTTTTGGGTTGTCTGGATTGTTTGGTATGCCTCATCATTACGCAATAGTTTCTGTGTATTTGACATCATCTTATATAAAGACAGAGTAGGTAATGTAGTTCCTGAGCAAGTTAACGTGTTATTATTGAGTTAACACATTAATTAATTAACACCGACAATTAATGCAGTTTTTGTTATTTTTATTATTTTGAAAGCCTCAGTCTTCCTAGCGATCGATAGAGATCAGTGATCTTCTTGTTACAGCGCTTTTCGATACGCTTTTGCTAGAAGGAAAGTTAGCTTTGTTGATTTGAAACAGGAACAAGGTTATTTATTGTAGCGAGATCTACTGTAGCATTCTACTATACACAGGTACAGAAAACAAGCAGGGTCAGGGCCAGGTCAGTAGCCAAGTTCTAATGTTCCCTGCGTCAGCCATCGGGCGACCGGCGCTTTGTGCATGGTAGCGGTCAGCTTGTAGTTGTTTCTGTGATGCCAAAAATCTGCGTTTGCCTCAACGACAGACAAGCAACCCTCAACCAACGCGGGAGTCACACTTCTGCGTATCGCCCTGTTGGGGAGGGTCTCAAAAGGTCTCACAATATATTCATTTCAAAGTATCATTAATGTAGTAAAACAATAGATGAACAAACACCCCAGTCTTACTTGAAAACAGAATAGTAGTTAAAGGCTTTGTAGAAGTGTATATTAATGTAAGGTTAACATCAATAATATAACATTCTGAAACACACTTAATCCAATGTAAATGTTGTAATAAGAAAAATCTAATAAGATGTAATTTCATCATTGCCTGTATTTTCATTGAATCATTTTACATGTCACTTTTTATGTAAATGTAATTAAATATGCCTGTTCAGGCGGCACACATTAATATTTATGTTTGGAGACTTTTACCCATAATTTCATAGCACTTTACCATTCTCTTGTGAAGCAGAACTGTGCGTCACTTAAAGTCTTAGCCTCAAAAAATGTATCATTTGAAAGATATCATAAGATGCTTACTGGTAGTATCCTGCATTAATAAACCTGCCTTTACTGATTTTTTTACCACTAGATTTTACAATGTTCTTCTGTAATCTGTAGGAGCAAATGAACAATTTTAGGGACAGTATTAGAATTATTAAATTATTGTGAATACTGATTTCATCTTCATTCTATATTCAGAAGAATGACAAAAATTCAACAAAGGACAACCCTGATATTTTTACAGTGGTGAATTATTGCTGGATGGGCGGCACGGTGGCGCAGTGGTAGCGCTGCTGCCTCGCAGTTAGGAGACCCGGGTTCACTTCCCGGGTCCACCCTGCGTGGAGTTTGCATGTTCTCCCCGTGTCTGCGTGGGTTTCCTCCGGGCGCTCCGGTTTCCTCCCACAGTCCAAAGACATGCAGGTTAGGTGGATTGGTGATTCTAAATTGGCCCTAGTGTGTGCTTGGTGTGTGGGTGTGTTTGTGTGTGTCCTGCGGTGGGTTGGCACCCTGCCCGGGATTGGTTCCCTGCCTTGTGCCCTGTGTTGGCTGGGATTGGCTCCAGCAGACCCCCGTGACCCTGTGTTCGGATTCAGCGGGTTGGAAAATGGATGGATGGATGGATGGAATTATTGCTGGTAATTGTTAGCATTACATTTGTGAACTGGCAGTAGAAGTAGCCTGGAAGCAGAACCACAGCACAGAATCCTTAACCGTCAGCTTTACGGGATCAAGCAAAACCCACAGCGAAAAGTGGGTGAGAAGAAGGCTGATACAATTAGGAAGGAAAATTATAGACATGCTTTATTTTTATTTTGGAAGGAATTACATGACCAAGCCAAGTTCTTGTTTGTTAGCGGTTGTTCCATGAAATGTGCACTCATTTTCGTTGGCAGCTTTAAGGGTTTATTTGATTCAGTAGGTATTGCAGTGCTCCAAAATGTTGTATTAATATGACATATATTATTTTCATTTTGTATATTATATTTGTGACTTATTCCACATCACCATTTTGAACATTGACTGGTTCATGGACCTGGCTTTTTCGTGGTCACGGCCATGTCTATTGTAACAATGTTCATTGCCTTCTCAGAGTTCAATGGCATTTAATGTCATGCTTATGTTGCATATGATGTCATCATGATGTGGCTATTTTATATGGTGGTATCCTTTCTTTGGGATAAACATAAAACAAAACATACTTGTCAGGTATCACTTTAGATTAGGTGTCCCTAATACGCTGTATTTACCTGTATAATTATAGAGTAACTAGGTGTTATTATTTTGTTTTTACTGTGTAACACAATGTAATGCCGTGGTTAAGCTCTCAAATGTAACTGTTATTCCACAATTTATATACGTACATACAAATAGAACTGAGTACTTAATTACAGCATTACACAGTAAGTACAAGGTAATGAGACCTAGTTACTCTGTAATTATACAAGTAAGTACAGCGTATTAGGGACACCTAATCTAAAGTGATAGCACTTTTCAGAGGAAAATTAGGGAAGAGATCTTTGAAGGAAAATTCTACACAAAAGTGATTTTTGTTATAACTTACTTACTCAACATAGTTTGTAATGAAGGAGGAGGAGGTTGGGAGCATGCGTTTATTACAGCACATTGCAGCACGCCCCACACAACGAACCTCCTGGATTGGGACCCGAGTGCAGCAGGTGACACCTCAGCAGCACAGTGGAACAGTAGCTGGAGTGCCAATCCTGCCACCAACCTCCAAGTTTTCCCTGCAAGTTGGAGGACCTGCTTGCAGGGCTGCATGCCGGTTAACTTCATACCCAGGACGAAACAATTGCAGGTTAAGGGCCCAGGCTAAAAAAAATTTAATCTCACAAATGGAAAGAAAAAAACTTTATAATAGAAGGCAATAGTGACCAGTCCTGTACAATAGCAAAAAAATTCCATGGAAAAAAGAAAAAAAAAAATCTCACATTACTCGTGTCACATAATCCACATGTCAGTTATTCAGTCGTATACTCAAAATGTGCAAAATACAGGCTTTTTTTTTGTCAAAATAACATTGAATAGATATTTCTGTAATAGTTAGCTCACATCATAAACTGGAAACTAAACCTCACGAGCATAACATTTTAAATGGAAGACAGGATTCTTGACCAATAAATTAAAGTACAGAAGTTATTACTGCAATTAGAATAAAAAAAGAAAACTTTCTTCACAAAAATTTTTAAAAGAATAATTTTTTCAGGAATTTCATGGTATTTATGCAACACTCTTGCTGATGATTACTGCAAATATGACTAAGGTGAGAAATTGTCTGCTACCTTAAACTTATTCAATGTGCAAAATGTATGAAATGTAGATACAGGATATGACAGGTGTTACGCCTTTCGGGCAGGTTTTGTTGACTGACAGTCCAACAATAACATGTAATTGTTATATTGATCATTCTTTGTGATATTCACTACTGTGGACTGTGTTGTATAAAAAATAAGTCACACAATTTTGCAGCAGTGTCGATTTTAAGTAAGGAATCATGCTGTGTCATGTAAAAAAAACTGTGTTATTGATAGCGGGGGCACATTAATTATAATCTTATGGCACAGTGCATACACAGTATATTATCGTATGAAATGAACAGCTCCTTACCTATTTGACGTTCACTCATCACTCCGGTGTTTGACATTGTCACTGCTGTTGCCAGTTACTCATCAAATACAAAGCAAGAATACCTCAACAGTGGCCTGTCGTTGCCCCTGGGTCACTTCTCTTGCATGGGCTACACGTCAAACTGCCTCAGCCAAGGCTAAGAGCTGCTTCAGGAGCTGCCCTTCTCCTGGAACTTCCCATGCACAACTCAAACAGAGCAAGCACATTAGCAATATAGCCAAGGCTGACTACCTCAACTTCAGTATCTTAACAGGAGTCAGACACTGGCTACCTCATCATTACCCCTGAAAATGCTGCACAATTCTGACAGGATGAGCACAGCTCACACCTGAATAAACTTACCAGTGTAACAGTAGGAGGCGCTATCGCTCCCTTGAACCCTCAGATACCACACCAAACACCAGGTAAAAGTCCAATAATTATTATTTTTATTTATAATAATAATGTGCACCAAGCACCCTCCACTCTACTATACTCATAAACACTATACAATATAATCACTAATCAATAAACCAACAATCCTCCACTCCCAGACGCATTGCCACCCTTCCTTCCAGCTCAGCTCACTCGTCTGGGGTTTCCCATAGTCTTTTATAGTCCATGACCTGGAAGTGCTCCTGAACCCCTGTCCATGTGACTTCTTAGCACTTCCAGGTCGGATAAAAACTCTCCTCTCTCATCCCGGAAGCACGTCATTTCCTCTGTCGCTGTGACTAAGACGTACTTCCGGGTTATAGGGCACACGCAAGTCCTTGAGCCTCCCTGCAGCATCCTCTGGTGGGCCCCACGGTATCCAGCAAGGTTGGGAGTAAAAACTCCATTCTCCAGGATTCCCTGCTGGTCTTCGGGGCACTTCCATGCTACAGGGAGGGCTCCATCTGGCAGCCAGGGGGTATTGGCCAGGATGAATGGCCGGCCATTTCCCACACCAGGCATAATCCAACAAAAGCCTCCTGTCAGTTTGTCCTGATTGCTGCCTTTGAGAGAGCCAAACAAATAGTGAATCACTCGAACAAGCACAGTTGGGCAGTTGGGATATCAATAAACAAGGCAAGTGTCAGTGAGATAATATTCAGACTTTTAATGTAGTCATTACTTATTTTTATTTGTAGAGAAGCCAGGCATTAAATACAAGAAATCAAAAGCAGAAGAAAACATACAACTTGAATGATTCAAATCGTTGTCCATAAAAGCAAGCTCTGCTTCAGTACAACCAGGAGAGGGAGACGTCCATGTAATTTAAAGAGTCAATTCTTGTTAATCCAACGAAGATGTTTCTTAAAAGCATATCCCTTCATGGCAAAGCCTTTCTCCTCATCCTCTTCATTGGGCCGAATTTCAGGTGACATTGCATTTTCGTCCTCGGACAGCTTGTTGTTTTGGTGTAGCCCCAAAACTGCCTACACCCTGTCTGTCTCTCTCTCATACCAATGCTGCATTCTCATTTCTTATATTAGAAGATGCATGTCACCATTGGCCTTGCTCTTCTGTCAATCTAAAGTTATTTTAAGATAGTTATGAGATGCAAGTTCTAAAAAGAAAGTTTGTTTATTTATTTATTTATTTATTTATACTTTATTAATCCCAAGGGGAAATTCACATATTCCAGCAGCAGCATATTGATAAAAAACAATATTAAATTAAAGAGTGATAAAAATGCAGGTACAGCAGACAGTAACTTTTTATAATGTTAACGTTTACCACCCCCGAGTGGAATTGAAGAGTCGCATAGTGTGGGGGAGGAACGATCTCCACAGTCTGTCAGTGGAGCAGGACATTGACAGCAGTCTGTCGCTGAAGCTGCTCCTCTGTCTGGAGATGATACTGTTTAGTGGATGCAGTAGATTCTCCATGATTGACAGGAGCCGGCTCAGCGCCCGTTGCTCTGCCACGGATGTCAAACTGTCCAGCTCCGTGCCTACAAAAGTTCACAAAAGACCCAATTCCACATCTAGTTAGTTAATTTGATCTTAAACTTAAACATTCTAATAGTAATAAAACATATTCCTAATGTCATAGAAGGAGTTACAATGAGTGACAGCTTGGCAAATATGTAGTTGGGTGGGGCGGAGTAGAAAGTACTTAGGCAGGGGCGTTTCTGGGGTGAGGGGCACTTTTCTGAGGTGTTCAGGACAAGACCAATGAAAAGGGGTTGTACGTTGTTGTAATTCTTTGGTGAATAAATGAAAGAAATGTTTGACAACCTGGTGGCAAGATAATAACACCTAATGTTTGCTTTATATTTGCATATCCTTCCCATAATTCTTCCCTCATTTGCATATCCCAACATTCAAAACTCTGTTACAGCACATTGTTTCTCCCCATCGATTTGTTCAGCTGGTTCGAAACGACTTTTCTTATTAGCCCTTCACATACTTCATTCACAGCTCAATCTCTGCATCTGCTCCCACCTCCCCAGCTGACCCTGACATTAAGATGTCATTGAGCTAATCACCTGCTTCTCAGGAGTTCCTCTTCTTCTGTTTAAATACACACAAATGTAATGCTAGTTTGCCCTCATAAGCTCTATAGTATCGTTATGGTCTTGGCCACACACGTAAAAGCTACTTCTTAGTAATCCTAAAGGAAGGCATATGCATTAAAAATTATGAGTCTTATTTAATAAACTGAAAAATATTTTGAATTACAAGTAACACTTTAATAGCGAATGCAGTCTTGTCCTCAATCCCACAGATTACATTTTACACATTATCTTAGGTTGCTTGTATGTCTGTTCTGCCACAGAGCTGTGAGTTACAAGCTAACAGGAACCCAGTCTCAATTTCAATATTTTTCAGTGATTTAAGTGCACAAGAAGCTTTTTATTTCATACAATAGGATACTGTATATTCACAGTATCATAAGATTATGATTAATGTACCTCTTGCTATCAATAAAATAGCCTTTTATATGAAACAGAATTAATCCTTTACTTATAAACAGACACTGCTGCCCAATTGTTTTTTTTAATACAACACAGTCTACAGCAGTCAATATCTTAAAGAATAGCCAATATGACAATTATGTTATTTTTGGCCTGTCAGTGTGTAAAAGGCACCACAAAGCTACAAAACCTGCCATGCCCTGGCATATCTAAATGTCATGCTGTATAACATCTTGCACACTGACTTTAGTACAGTTTAGCTAACCACTTATAACTTTAGTCAAATCTGCCAGTTTTCTGAAACTGACTGGACTGATTCCATCATTAAGGTTTTTGGCTAAAGTTCCTCACACTAACCGTCTCTATTGAGGGATAAAGTTGATGTCACACGCAGGAAAAATTTGGGAAAGGGTTACAGAGTGAATGCTGAGGGAAGAGGCCGCGATAGTGAAAGAGCAGTCTGGTTTTATGCCAGGGAGAGGAACAACTGATGCAATCTTTGTATTGAGACAGCTCATACAGAATCATCGAGAAAACCAGTTTGCATATGGCGTTCATGGATTGGAGAAGGCTTATGATTGAGTGCTGCATCAAGAAGTCATGAGAGAAAAAGGAGTACCAGAGAAATATTTGAGGATTGCCCAGAATATACAGTGCATCCGGAAAGTATTCACAGCGCATCACTTTTTCCACATTTTGTTATGTTACAGCCTTATTCCAAAATGGATTCAATTCATTTTTTTCCTCAGAATTCTACACACAACACCCCATAATGACAACGTGAAAAATGTTTACTTGAGATTTTTGAAAATTTATTAAAAATAAAAAAATTGAGAAAGCACATGTACATAAATATTCACAGCTTTTGCCATGAAGCTCGAAATTGAGCTCAGGTGCATCCTGTTTCCCCTGATTATGCTTGAGATGTTTCTGCAGCTTCATTGGAGTCCACCTGTGGTAAATTCAGTTGCTTGGACATGATTTGGAAAGGCACACACCTGTCTATTTAAGGTCCCACAGTTGACAGTTCATGTCAGAGCACAAACCAAGCATGAAGTCAAAGGAATTGTCTGTAGACCTCCGAGACAGGATTGTCTCGAGGCACAAATCTGGGGAATGTTACAGAAAAATGTCTGCTGCTTTGAAGGTCCCAATGAGCACAGTGGCCTCCATCATCTGTAAGTGGAAGAAGTTCGAAACCACCAGGACTCTTCCTAGAGCTGGCCGGCCATCTAAACTGAGCGATCGGGGGAGAAGGGCCTTAGTCAGGGAGGTGACCAAGAACCCAATGGTCACTCTGTCAGAGCTCCAGAGGTCCTCTGTGGAGAGAGGAGAACCTTCCAGAAGGACAACCATCTCTGCAGCAATCCACCAGTCAGGCCTGTATGGTAGAGTGGCCAGACGGAAGCAACTCCTTAGTAAAAGGCACATGGCAGCCCGCCTGGAGTTTGCCAAAAGGCACCTGAAGGACTCTCGGACTATGAGAAAGAAAATTCTCTGGTCTGATGAGACAAAGATTGAACTCTTTGGTGTGAATGCCAGGCGTCACGTTTGGAGGAAACCTGGCACCATCCCTACAGTGAAGCATGGTGGTGGCAGCATCATGCTGTGGGGATGTTTTTCAGCGGCAGGAACTGGGAGACTAGTCAGGATAAAGGAAAGATGACTGCAGCAATGTACAGAGACATCCTGGATGAAAACCTGCTCCAGAGCGCTCTTGACCTCAGACTGGGGCGACGGTTCATCTTTCAGCAGGACAACAACCCTAAGCACACAGCCAAGATATCAAAGGAGTGGCTTCAGGACAACTCTGTGAATGTCCTTGAGTGGCCCAGCCAGAGCCCAGACTTGAATCCGATTGAACATCTCTGGAGAGATCTTAAAATGGCTGTGCACCGACGCTTCCCATCCAACCTGATGGAGCTTGAGAGGTGCTGCAAAGAGGAATGGGTGAAACTGGCCAAGGATAGGTGTGCCAAGCTTGTGGCATCATATTCAAAAAGACTTAAGGCTGTAATTGCTGCCAAAGGTGCATCAACAAAGTATTGAGCAAAGGCTGTGAATACTTATGTACATGGGATTTCTCAGTTTTTTTATTTTTAATAAATTTGCAAAAACCTCAAGTAAACTTTTTTCACGTTGTCATTATGGGGTGTTGTGTGTAGAATTCTGAGGAAAAAAAATGAATTGAATCCATTTTGGAATAAGGCTGTAACATAACAAAATGCGGAAAAAGTGATGCGCTGTGAATACTTTTGGATGCACTGTATGTATGTGGGAGTGAGGACTAAAGTAGTTAAAAGTAGTGTTGCAGTAAAAGACAAGATCCCAGTTAGAGTAGGTCTGCACCAGGGATCGTCTTTAAGTCCTTACCTCATTGATCTGGTTATGGATGTGTTGACTTGTGGGATAGAAGACCAATCCTTCTTGTGCAGGCATTTTGCTGATGACATTGTGCTGTGAAGCACTAGGAAAAGAGGAAGTGGAGTGGACTTTGGAAGATAGTGGGTTGAAGATAAATAAGAAGAGGACAGAATATACAGTATGAGGTTTAATGTTGATCAGGATTTAGAAGTTACCTTTTAAGGAGAGCTATTGAAAAGAGTGAATATGTTTAGATATCTAGTATCAGTGGTGGCCTAAGATGGAAGACTAGATGCAGAGATAACCTATAGAGTGCAGTGTGGATGGAACAATTGGAAGAAGTTATTAGGAGTATTATGTGTTTGAAGAATTAAGGCGAAGGTTAAAGGTAAAGTTTTTAAGACAGTGGTAAGACCAGCAATGATGTATGGAGCTGAGACATGGGACAGTAAAGGGAGCACAGGAGAAGAAAAAGTTGGATGTGGCAGAAATGAGAATGTTGAGATGGATGTGATGTTACAAAAAAGGACAAAATGAGAAATTATACAATCAGTAGTACAACAAAAGTGGGAGAGGTATCTAGGAAAGTAGGCTGGAGTGGTGTCTACGTGCAAGGAGGAAAGACAATTAATATGTGGGCAAAGTAGTGATGGGAATGGAAGTACAGAGGAAGAGAAAGCAATGGAAGCCAAAACAGAGGTGTGGTGTAGCGGGTCCACAGCTCAAGTCAAAAAGGCCACTTTTTAAATAAATAGTCGCCGCACTCGCGCCTTAGAAAGGGGGCGTGGTACTGTGGCGGATCGGTTCCCGGGGTGATTCGTTGATGTGGGCAGTCCTTGCTTAAGTGCAGAGGTGAGGAGTCGTCTGCATCCGTAATTGATGCTGGGAGCTGCTAATTGCCACACCTGATCCACGTCCCCGTGATAAATAATAGAAGCACGAGGCGGCTAGGGGACAGAAAAAGAATGTGAAGGGAAGTTAATGGAGAAAAGGAAAAAGGAAGAAGAGAGAGAGAACGGGAGGTTAAGGGAGAAGAAGGCTGGAGAAGTGGGGAGCTGAGCTCGAGCAAAGGCAGCCAGCTGGCAGGAGAGCCCCGGAGGAGTGTTTGGCCAACTCTCGGAGGGGGCAGATTGAAGAGGTTGCTCTAGTTGATCGATTAGGAGGAGCTGGAGTGACAGGCAGTGGAGACGACCTGCCGTCTAAAGGAGCGTGAGTCGTTGAGGCTTTGGGTATGTTGAGCCTCAGCGTGAGCGCCCTTGCCGCTGGGGGAAAAAACCCAAGTCTCAGTCCGGCTGGAGCCCGACGTAGCCGGGGATAGGAGGGCTACCAGACCAGTATTGAAGGAGCTGCATTTTGCTGGTAGGACAACTCAAAAGGTGGATTGGTAAATTAAAAGATGATCTGAAGGAAAAGGGCCTGCCTGGGAAGGAGGTGTAGGAGCGAGCTGTTTGCAGGAGGTTGATTAAGCACATCAGCCCCACACAGAAGTGGGAAAAGATGAAGAGGAAGAAACGGAAGAAGTCAAATCTGCAAATTCTACCTATATATTGTTAGCATGATATATTAAGAATGAAAGATGGACACTGGAGTCGTTGCTGCAAGAGATACACCATTTAAAAATCATTACTTGGTAATCAGGAGTAATATACAAATGAAAAACACACTGCAGACAAGTTACACTTTTCAGGCAGTCAAGTGTAGTGGGTGCAGTGTTGGACATCAAACCTCCAGGGTGCTGATTCACTCTCATCCTCTGACTTACTGTGTCACACTGAGCAAATCAATTAATCTGTAAATACTTTAGTTGCATTTATGCATTTATAAATTGTTTTCATATTTTAAGTTGCCTTGGGTAAAGATGTCAACCAGGTATACAGTAGTGATAATAATCCTGCTGCCTCCAAGCCCTGCAAACCTCGGTGATGAGTTTATTCACCTGAAACATGCATTGTCATTAGCATTTTATTATCCTAAATGAAACTGTCTTTTATTTGCATGTGGCTTGGCAGTAGGTTGTTGTTACTGTACCTTTTATTTCTTTATTTAGTCTTCAGTATTACATGTGCTTTGATTAAGTATACAAGATATACTGTATATTATCTATTTTATTGGGGGCCATCTATTCTCACTATGCTAAATACACTCACCGGCAACGTTATTGGTACATCTTATCAACTGCTTGTTAATGCAAATATCTAATCAGCCAATCACATGGCAGCAACTCAATGCATTTTGGCATGTAGACATTGTCAAGACAACCTGCTGAAGTTCAAACCAAGCATCAAAATCAGGAAGAAAGGTGATATAAGAGACTTTGAATGTGGCATGTTGCTGGTGCCAGACGGGCTGGTCTGTACATTTCAAAACTGCTGATCTACTGGCATTTTCATGCACAACCATCTCTAGGGTTTGCAGAGAATGGCGAGAAAAAGGGAAAATATCCAGTGAGTGGCAGTTCTCTACATGAAAATGCCATGTTCAGAGGAGAATGGCCATACTGGTTAGAGCTGATAGAATGACAAGAATAACTCAAATAACTACTTGTTACAACCAAGGTACGCAAAAGAGCATCTCTGAAAGCACGTCAAACCTTGAAGAAGATGGACTACAGCAGAAGGAGACCACATCAGGTGCCACTTCTGTCAGCTAAGAACGGGTAATTGAGGCTACAATTCGCACAGGCTCATCAAAATTGGATAATAGAAAATTGGAAAAATCTTGCCTGGTCTGATGAGTTTCAATTTCTGATGTGACATTCGGATGGTTGGGTCAGAATTCGGTGTCAACAACATGAAAGCATGGATCCATCCAACCTTGTATCAACATTTCAGGCTGCTGGTAGTGGTGGTGGTGTCTGGGATATTTTCTTGGGCCCCTTAGTACCAACTGAGCATCAATTAAATGCCATACTCTACCCTTTATGACCACAGTGTACCCATTTTCTGATGACTACTTCAGCAGGATAACATGCCATGTCACAAAGCTCATATCATCTCAATCTGGTTTGCCGAACATGACAATGAGTTATCTGTACTCAAATGGCCTCCACAGTCACCAGCTCTCAATCCAATAGAGCAACTTTGGGATGTGGTTTAACAGGAGATTCGCATCATGGATGTGCAAAAGACAAATCTGCAGCAACTGTTTGATGCTATCAAGTCAATATGGACCAAAATCCCTGAGGAATGTTTCCAGTACCTTGTTGAATCTATGCCACAAAGAATTACAGCATTTCTGAAGGCAACATGTTACTAGGCAAGGCGTACCTAATAAAGTGGCTAGTGAGTTTATATTGAATATATTGAGTTGTACTTTTTTAATTGCCCATCAATAGCATTAGGACCTCTCAGCATGGGGCCCCTTCTAAACCGTATCATCTGTGAATATGTGTGTTCCTAGCAATGGACTTCACCTCCACCGTGGGGTTAATCTTAGCCTTCTAATTTTATTGGCTTTCATTATAGGTTCTTATGACCCTAGAGAGGTTTGAAAATAAGGTTTCCATGTGAATTTTGAATGAAATTAACATGCAATGTTAAATATTAAATTGCAGAGATATTCTCCTCTTAAATCAGCAATATATATAATTCATAAATATGGTCTATATAAGTGACCAGAGATTGGGACATGCGACTGATGCAAGAAAAGAGTTCTAGTAGAAATAAAGAGGTTTTTGTGATGTATTTTCTAAAATGGATGAAATCCTGACTGTCAAAAAGGCGTGAGGAGGCCCTGATGTATTGGGTTTTTAAGATTATGGTAGCCGTAAATGATACAATCAGATTAAGCAGCTATTTTAAGATTCCCGTAAACACGAGTGGTGCATTCAGATCAGTCACAAGATACCAAAATGAAAAGCTGCTTTTCACACTTAAATCATCTTTATAGTATAACACTTTAGCAATTAGTTGAGTTAGCCAGGTTTTAAGTTTATGATTTCAGAGAATAACCAAGTGCAGATGGTGTCACCCCAGGTGATACATAAGACGTCAAAACTCATTTTTCTTCTTTTTGTTTTTGCTCAAGTGATAGATGATGAAGGTTGTAATTATACACAAAAATAAAGGTCTTACAAAATCCTTTATTAATTCAAAAAGATTAGGGTCATTCCCGATGTCCAGGCTAAACTACCCATCATAGCCTGCTAATCATTCCCCTAATTAGTTACAGTATCTCTCACTCACCCCTTCACCACCTAAGAGCTAATATGTGATAAGCAATGTTAAAATTATATAAAGTTATTGTTTGTCTGTATACCTGCATTGTTATCGGCATTGTTATCACTCTTTAATTATAATTAATTATAAATATCTATCTATCTATCTATCTATCTATCTATCTATCTATCTATCTATCTATCTATCTATCTATCTATCTATCTATCTATCTATCTATCTATCTATCTATCTATCTATCTATCTAAAGTCAACCAAAGTTAGCAGAGATATGGCAACATACCCCAAGAATCATTTTTTGAATGTGTCTCCCTGGTCATTTATCTTGAGCCTCATGCAGTATGTTATGTTTGAATGTATCAGTCATTTGATTCTTCTGAATGATATTTTATGAAATATAGAAAGGCTGCATCAATGTACATCTACAAATGTAAATAATACACAAACTAGATTTCTTTTAACCTTTTAATTTTCTTTTTCAATTTGGAAATACATTTGACCAGTCTGTCCTTCTTTTTTAAATGCTCACTTTTCAAACTTCCCGGCAGTAACCAGTTCTGAGTGAGGAGCTAGTTAACTTATGCACACACTTACACTCACTCTGGTTTGCAATGACCCATTAACCTAAAGTGCGTATCTTCGCAATTTACAAGAAAACCATGATAGTCAGAGAACACCCATAAGAGAGTTGTTTAAATACTACCCAGACAAGGAATGGATCAGCACAGCTAAAAATATTATAATATTAATGAGAACTGCTAATCTTTGATTACTAGTTGACTTTGGTGTTACAACCACCACCGCCATCACCAAACCTGAGTGATGCTCAAAAACAGGATGACTGAGTGTCACTCAACAAACACTGATAAAAAGTTATACACTGAATCATCCATCAAATCAGGATAGATTAAATGATGAATTTTCACATTTTGAGCAGGCGTAGTCAGGCTGGCTGAATTAAAGATGATATGAGGACAGGCTAAGCCTATCAGTATAGCTGTAGTGAAAAGTAAAATGAAAGTTATGATAACATTTTCTAACCCACTTTAATTCAGGGTTGTGGCAAGCTGAAGCCATTCCCGTCAGCACTGGAGGATGGGGAGAACAGGGTGTGAGCCCTTGTCACACATCCACACCCACACAGTGTCAGTATGAAATTGCTAATCAACCCAGATGTATTTAAGAACTAAATTTGTAGTCTACTGAGAAGGACAACAACCAGCCGTGTGATTCAAACCCAGGATAAGATCTATGAAGCAGCAGAGTTAACCACTGCACCACCATAGTGCCATCTGTTCTTTTATCTAAATTTAAACAAAGCCATATTTTCTTCTGCTTACATATCTCTATCCTTTAATAGCAAATTAGAAGGTTTAAAACATCCTCTTGTTTGCGGTGTAGATTTCTCAGGAAAGTAAAATACATACTGCAGAGTAATTTGATATTCTCCTTGGGAGGAGAGAGTCTATTAAATTAGAAACAATTGAATAAAAAGGTGGACTTAGCCTTAACTAAAAGGCTAGCCAGAGTAAAAACTTCCCTCTGTGGTTTTCATTGGACCAGGTTTTGTAATGAGCAGTGCTGACCATAGCCATAATCTTTCATCCATATTCTGACATGCTTAATCTAATTATATGGTTTATAAGAGCTCAGAGCTTAAAGTAAAAGGCCGGGACCAATCCTGGACAGGCAGCCAGTCCATCACAGGGCATACTTACTTCAGTGCGTACCCACACATAGCCACGCTGAGCCTGTCCAGAGTCACCAGTTTACCTAGCCTGCATATCTTAAGCATTTGTCAGGGCAAATAGAATACCTGGTGTCACAAAAAACAGAAGCAAGAGTCATAAAAAGGTTTGGGGCAGCCACCCATATAATATTTCCTGGCTGACAAAGGATAAATTGTTCACATTGATGTGCTCAGTATGGAGTCCAAAACAGAACTGATGAGTTTGGATAAATATGGCGGCTTTAAAGGTCATCAGGGGAAGTCATCCAGGGCAGAAGTGTAAGGGTCCTCTTCCATTGGCTCAGACCCGGACATGGTGTCAGCAAGAGGCCCAGAACCAGAAGTGAAGTCATCGGAAGGCCCAAAACCGGAAGTGACATGGCGGGATTTTCCATCAAGGTCAGAGCACTCCGCCACTACCTGGTCTGGAGTTGAATTACTCTCATTTAGACCCTTTAGCTGCCTCCCATGCGCACGTGTGTGACACTGGAAAAAAGGCAAGACACACCTAGAAAAACAGGCCACTTCAACACTGATGGTGATCAGACCCAGGATTCAAAGCCATACCCCTTAAGCTATGAGACACGATGCCATCAATATGTCACCTACTGTAAATGGTGTAATTAAATTTTCTAAAATGTATTTCATTGCCCTACAGTAAAACTGTTAAAACAAGTATTGAAAAAGAATGCTACATAGCCATATAAGGCAATTTCTATTTCTATATTATAATAAAAAAATAAGATGAAAGCAGAAGCATTAGTATCATGAGAAAAACAACTTAAAACTTTAGTTTTTCAGGTAAATTGTATAACTTTTCAGCTTGTATACATCTTTTCACAATGTACACTAATGAGCCAAAACATTAAGACAACTTCTACATGGCGTGAATAATGATGGATATACAGAATTAGACAGTAAGCTTACATTAGGCACTTGTAATCGACTTGTTGAATGTAGAAGATATGGATACATATAAAGACCCGAGTGACTTTGATGAGGACTAAATCGTTTATGTCAGATGTCTCGGTCAGAGCATTTCCAAAGCAGTAAAGCTTGTGGGATACTTAAGGTCAGCCATAACAGTAGTCCAAGTACGAAAAAAATACAAACTACCAACAGGGTGTTGGACAGTCAAGACTAACTGATGCAAGACGTCAGCGAAAGTTATCCTGTCTGGTAAAAACCAAAAGAGGGGCTACTGTGGCACAAATCACAAGATACTTTTAATAATGGGTATGGAGTAATGTGTCACGATATAAAGTACTTTGAATTCTGCTGCTTATGGGAGTGTGGAGCTGCAGGCCAGTCAGAAGGCCCATTTTAACTCCTAGCAGCTGTCAAAGCCGCTTGTAATGGGCACATGAATGTAGGAATTAGACCTTAGATCAGTGGAAGAAGGTCGCCTATTCCCATGAATCCCTTTTTCAATTGCATCATGTGGATGACCAGGTACGTGTGCATCATTTACAGAGGAAGATATGGCACCATGATGCCTTGTGGGAAGAAGGAAAAGCTGGTAGAAGCAGTGTAATACTTTGGGAAATGTTCTGCAAAAAATTCGTTATGTGTGTTTTGGTGTATTATGGTACAGTTTAGCTATTAGCTAAACAAACTGGCTTGATGGATTGAATGGTCTCGTCTGTCAGATTTCTTGTGGTCTTTTATTATGTAGATTATGTTCTGGGGTTTATTAATGACTAGATGTCTCCCAAGGCTCCGCCCACATAGTAGTGAAACTACTCCCTAACTCCTGACATCATGCTTCCCCCTCCCCTCCCCTCGACCTGCAGCCTCTGTATCAAATCAGAGCGAATATATTGCTCCTGCAAGCAAATTATGATACTTAGCGCAAAGACAAAAGTTGCAAAATCAACCGAAATGTTCAAGTAAATTATAATAAAAAAAAACCTGATCTAAATCCGTTAAGTAGTTCTCTCGTTTGCTAGGTAAGCAGAGGTAAGGAACGCCACAAGGCTGGCGCGTGAGTGAGCAGGGCCCTGCCACACACCCTTCAGCCTGCTGCTTGTCCCTCGGATTCACGCAAATAAATCGGTACTTCAACCGAACTATGATACTTAGCACAATGAGAGAAGTCGCAAAATCAACCGGAATGTTCAAGCAAATTACAGTAATCCCTCCTCCATCGCGGGGGTTGCGTTCCAGAGCCACCCGCGAAGTAGGAAAATCCGCGAAGTAGAAACCATACGTTTATATGGTTATTTTTAGAATGTCATGCTTGGGTCACAGATTTGCGCAGAAACACAGAAGGTTGTAGAGAGACAGGAACGTTATTCAAACACTGCAAACAAACATTTGTCTCTTTTTCAAAAGTTTAAACTGTGCTCCATGACAAGACAGAGATGACAGTTCTGTCTTACAATTAAAAGAATGCAAACATATCTTCCTTTTCAAAGGAGTGCAAAGCAAGCAGTCAAAAAAAAAATCAATACGGCTTTTAAGTATGCGAAGCACCGCCGGTACAAAGCTGTTGAAGGCGGCAGCTCACACCCCCTCTGTCAGGAGCAGGAAGAGAGAGAGAGAGAGAGAGAGAGATAGCGAGAGACAGATAAAAAAAATCAATACGTGCCCTTTGAGCTTTTAAGTATGCGAAGCTCCGTGCAGCCTGTCCTTCAGGAAGCAGCTGCACACAGCCCCCCTGCTCACACCCCCCTACGTCAGCGCAAGAGAGAGAGAGAGAGAGAGAAAGTTAGCTGGATAGCTTTTCAGCCATCTGCCAATAGCGTCCCTTGTATGAAATCAACTGGGCAAACCAACTGAGGAAGCATGTACCAGAAATTAAAAGACCTATTGTCCGCAGAAACCCGCGAAGCAGCGAAAAATCCGCGATATATATTTAAATATGCTTACATATAAAATCCGCGATGGAGTGAAGCCGCGAAAGGCGAAGCGCGATATAGCGAGGGATCACTGTATAGAAAAAAACTCAATCTAAATCCATTAAGTAGTTCTCTCATGAAAAGTGAAGTGACATACAGACAGACAGACGTTGGATTTTATATATATATATAGAGGGAGAGAGAGAGAAGGTTAATTTCATTCCTGTCCTGTGTTTTTTTCCTTTGATGATGCGGTAGGATGCGCCACATGACCGCAATCATTGCCATCAATGACGTCACAGGATATACAGTATATACAGTATATGGGGACAGTTTCAGAGGCATTCATAACCACTAGATTTTTCACAAGCTTGCATATTCTGATATCACTTCAGTCATGCATGTTTTGTATATACACTGATCAGTATAGAGGAGTCTCATTGTATCTGATGACAGAAAATCATCAAAACTCTCCAAGCACATGAGGGTCAAATTTACAAGAAAATGCCTAAAGGAGATTCAATACTAAATTAGCCCTAGTGTGTTGTTGGGGGTGTTCATCCAGCGATGGACTGGCACCTGTACAGGGTTTGGTCCTGCCTTGTGCACTATGCTAGCTGATATAGGCTCCAGCACCCCCTGCAACCCAGTTAGACAATGGCAATGCCTGAAGGAGACTGATCCACAGTATGTTAGAGGCTACGTGACAATGAGGCAGTGAGGGAGCTACAGTGTAGTCTGTTAAAAGTATGGTATATTCATAAGAATGTCTGTACAATCTACATATACAGTACACTTGTTTTTTTGTGGTTAAAATAAATAGTCTAGAGTAAAAAGTACCAAAAAAATAAACATGTGGCATGCTTGCAGTGTGCAACTATAATGTATTTTATTCCCAACTGTGTGACTGAACAAGCCACTTAATGTGCTTCTGCTCCATCTCCAGTAATACAAAAGGAAACCCAGCCTTGTGGTCTGTAACTTCCTTAGGATAAAAACATTACCTGAATGAATAAATGTAATCAGTTTTAATATCAACAACTCACAGTTGTTTATTCCATTTTTTTCCAATTGTATTTCAATATCCAAACGCCTGCAGTAGTTCTTTAACTCTTAGTAACTGATGTGATCAAATGTCAACAGGTTTTTAATCTCTGAATCTGTGAGTCAGCATTCCACTGCACCACCGTTACACTATGCTTTCTTAAAAAATGGTCTCTCTATTATAATAAAAAAAATCCTGCGAGGACAAGACTATTTAGAAAGGACTTTACCCATGAGATTTTTTCAAGTCACGCCCTCCTCTCATTCATTTTCAACCACGCACACGGTAATCTCACCTCTCATTCATGTGAATGCTTTTGACCGGTACAGTTTCTGCTTTCTCAGCTCTTATAAATTTTAAAGTTTTTCTCACTTTAAGTTCCCAATTAAAGAAGACATATTATGTCCTAATCTTATTGGAGAATTTCATCACGAACGGTTATCAACAGAAGAAATGAGTACACGGGCAATCCTAGCACTGAGAAACGATGAAGTCAAACAAATTAACACCAAAAATGACGATCGGTTACACTGCAAATTGTTTAAATGTGTATCGATAGACTACGCTGAAACAGTTGGTGGTGATTCTGCGGAAGATGAAAATATCAACTTACAACATCCTGAAGAATATCTACAACCATTAACACTGTCCGGTCTTCCTCCGCACGAATTACTGTAGAAAGAAGGATGTATCCAAGAAAGGTAATGTACAGTAGTACATCTTCAAGGCGTAACATTAGACAACAAAGGAGATCTTGATATGCCATTCGTATTAAAACGTTAACAGTTTCTCATTAGAATAGTTTTTGCAAAGACAATTTACAAATCTCAGAGCCAAACATTTGAAAAAGTTGTTTATTTAATAGAGAGAAACAAAAAAAATTCAATCACGTGCAGTTATATGTGGAATTGTCACGATGAAAGTCCAAACACAGAATCACAAATCAATATGACATTGACGAAAATTACATTCAAAAAATTGTTTTTATTTAAGTTTTACAGTAAAAGTGTAAGTTTAAAAAGTTTTTCCGTATTAATTTCAAACCCAAAAAAAACGAAATCGTATTACGCAATGAATAACTCTAACGCAACATGAAACATAATTTACATTCAAATTATTCCGTTTAATATTTTTTAATATGGCTAATTAGTCTGTAATGTAAAATAGTAAATTGAACATCCGCATCCCCATATGCGAGCGGCAGAACCGCAAAGAGGCTAAGGTGTAGCGGAAGCATGGGGGATGGCAAGCAAAGCGAGCAAGGGGACAAGCCCCCTAGTTTCTTTTTAAATGAATAAATAGATAAAAATGAAAGGCGCTATATGATAGATAGATAGATAGATAGATAGATAGATAGATAGATAGATAGATAGATAGATAGATAGATAGATAGATAGATAGATAGATAGAAAGTTTATTTATCCCCAGGGGAATTTTTTTTTTTTTTTGACATTGCATTACTTTGTGTCAAGGATGATGAAATACCACTAGAGAATTATATCTATCTATTCATTAAAAATAATGCAGGTTTATTGGAGTTAGAGTATTATCAAAGTAATATAATTATGTTTTTTTTTTGTTTGTTTTTCTACAGACGCCATATTTTTGGCCATCTAACTGCTGGGAGCCAGAAAATACGGATTATGGTTGGTGAATATTTATTTTACTGCCTTCCAGAATGTAAAGTGAATGATATAAAGGCACCATGTATAATGCATAATGTTTCAATATTATAGTTTGTGTTTATGTTGCATTTCATTTTTTACATTATATTTGGAATTACTGTATTGTGTGCTGGTGAATAAAAGCTCGCTATATTACATTGAACTGATCTAAATGATGCTGCCTGCCATAACCTAATATTGATTACTGGAGGCCGAGGCTTATCTACATTCTGCAGTGGTCAGTTTTATGCCATTTGCTGTGGAAAGTCTGAAAAATTACAATCTCAGTTTTCATTCTAAATATTTTTGACGTGTTTGGTGTTAACAAAAAATGAGAAACTGATATTGGAATAAACTGGCATGGTGCATTTTCACTCCCATGAAACTCCTGTTACATTTAAAGTTTTTGGTATAACAGAGTGTGCTTTTTCAAACACACTGAAGCCAGACTGTGTAATTCCTTCTTGCGATTCTCAGACTTTTTTGAATTTAGGTTTTCAATTTATTCTTAAATTTCAGCAAAATCTGTTTTTAAGTAGAGTTATTGAAATGCCAAGTTTTATAAAGTACAGGTAACACACTGTATCTATAGACTTTCTCTGCTGCTTGAAAGGTGTTTATTTTATTTTCACACAGCTTTAATCCATTTCTTATGATATTGTAATAATTTTGGTCTTGCTGCTGAAGTTGGATTTGAGTGCACAGTGCATCCCCGACTCTGAATGGATTATTTTAAATTATTTTAAAATGTGTTTTAGCATTCTAGTTGTTTTTATTTTTCCATTATATGCTGTCCTTTTCACCATAATAGTTCAAAACATTTGCTTTGCTATATTTTCCAATTTAACAATATGATAATTATTTACTCCCTGCCTAGTAGGACTAATTGGAATTTTAGTCCCCAAAACTCTGTGAGTATATGGCAAGAAAAGTTTATTTTATGTTGCAGAGCATAGCTTTTTGTGTTTGTGTGTTTCGCTCTGCAACCCCAATGTGGTGGAGGAATCAAATTCCAAGATTTGTGCCTATACTACCATGTATTTGCCTTAAATACTGTTATCACTTATATTCCAGTCACATTTATTATATTGTAGTCCTACATTTCACTCTTTGGTTTTTCTACTTGCTTTCTGTGAGGAAGCAACAAAAGCATACTGCTCATATAGATACATTGGATAGTATTTATGTTGATTTTTAGAGGGCATTTGATAAAGTCCCACATGAGAGCTTGAGCAACAAACTAAAAGATGTAGGAGTTTGGGGTGCAGTGCACAGATGGATGTAGACATGGCTAAAACATAGGAAGCAGAGGGTTATGGTGCGAGGAACCCTATCAGGATTAGGTGATGTTAAAAGTGGTGTCCCTCTGGAGTCACTGCTATTTTTAATATGTTGTAGCTTCCCAGCCAGGGTGAAACCTGGAGGAAAAAGGACTGTTGAGACTAGCAAGGTGGGCAGAGTGCGGCACGGAGGACTGTCGTTGGGATACAGTAAAAGGTAAAGAAGGGGTGGTGCCCTGAGTGGAGGGACTGATAAATGGAGGCAGAGATTTCTGGATGGCTCAGCAGATTCTGTGCGAAGAACTGAAGGTTTTTTTTTGTCTTTGATGGTGTCTCTCATGGCCATGACACTGAGGGGTTTAGAGGTATTTGTAAATTGTTCTAATTCATTTTTGTTTTTTTTTTTTGTTTTTTTTTTACAGTCACATGTTCTTATTAGATAGTTACAAATAAATTGTTCTACAATCACTTCTTTGTCCTACATGTCTTCCTTTTCAAACCTGTTACAGTGAGGTCACTACAACATATAATTGATCTGAATAGGAATATAAATAACAAGCTGGTTAAGTTTGCAAACAATACAAAACTTAGTGAATGGCAGCTAATCTAGAACCAGTCAAATCATTAGAAAAGGATTTGAACAGCATAGATTGCTAGGAAAATTTTTGTAAAATGTAATGTAAGTCAATGTAACATATTTCATGTAGGAAGTAGAAACGTCAGATTTAAATACACAACAGGAGGCCTTAAACTTGAAAGTATCCCTCATGAGAAAGATCTAGAAATTGTAGCGGACTTGTCAATATGTATATTGTGGAGGGCAGCAGACAGAAAAAGTTTTGAGGATGGCCACTCCGCATACTGAAAAATCATCAAAAGAAAAGAAACACTTCTTTATATAAGCGGAGTTCACAACTGAACTGACTAGCAGGTTGAGGTTGTTCTATAAATATGGTGGATAGGAGGAAGAGGTGGTGTCAGGGTGGCTGGATCAGGAACTAATGTGGCAGGAATGTGCATTCTGGGTACCGGAAATTATGTCATCAGGGTTTGCCGGAAGTGATGTCAACAGTGGGTGGTGATGTCACTGAGAGGCGGGGCCTTTGGCTGAGCTGCAGAGGAACAAGAGGAGAGAGGATCAGGTGAGAGTGCCAACCCTCAGTCTGGCTGGCGAATAACACTGTTTGAGCCTGTAAACTGTCCCCCATACACTGACAACATGCAGACAGTGTACAGGAGCAATCAGGAATAACAGGATGTTAAGTCATATAGCGTGATGTGTGGAGTACAAGCCAAAGGAGGCTATGCTTAAGTCAAGTACTGTAGCTCACTAGTGAGGTCTCGCCTGGAGTACTGTGTGCAGTTTTGGTCTCCATATCACAGCAAATGAGAAAGTCCAGAGAAGAGCAACTAGGCTCTTCTGAGACTGAAGAAGTTGAAAGTTTTGATTTTTGAAGAGGTAGCATGACTGAAGCATTTAAAATTATGAAAGGAATTAGTACGGTGGATCAAAGCCGTTACTATAAAATACTGGGAACATGGTTGGAAACTTGTTTAAGGGCAGAGTTCACACAAATTTTAGTTAGATTAGATTAAATAAACTTTATTAATCCCATGGGGAATTTAAAATTCACACAAAGAACCATAGACTCATGGAATAAATTAGTAGTGTGGTGGAGAGTAGACTTCAAGGAATATTAAATCTCGACTCAATGTCATTTTGGACAATCTAGGTGGAATGGGATGGGTGGGGTGAATGGCCTGCGTTTGTCACAACTGCTCTAATGTCCTACTTGAATGACATTTTCAAAAACTTTGCTCTAAAATGAATTTTAGACCAAAAAATGGTCAATAGCAATGGTTAGATTTTTGCATTTACATTCAATGTACACATACAGTAATACATAAATCAGAGAAAGTAACAGTCCATTCAACAGGATATGTGACCATTTAGGTATTAAACAGTGGTTACAGCTGTCTCAAAATATCTTAACTGCAGCCTATAGTTCTGATTGGCTGACTAGGTGCCCCAGCAAATGGTGGAATTTTTAATTTTAATCTTCCATTTTTTGTCATTGATCAACAGACAAACACTCATTAATGTTAAAGTGAAAATACATCTCTAAACTAATTACAAATATAAAACACAAAATAATTGGTTGCATAAGTATTCACACCTAAGTCATCACTTGTGCAGCCAGTTAGGCTTAGAAGTAACTTCATTAGTTCAATGGAGATCACCCATCTTGGATTTCAATTGATAATAGATTGAACAGCATGGGTCAGGGGATGGAGACAAGAAAGCATCCAAATCACTGAATATCCCTTAGAGACGAGGACAGTTAAATTCTTAGGAAATGAGCAAGAGTTTAAATGTACTCTATTTATGTGATGGACGTTTGATCTTGAACATGAAATGTCAAATACTGTATAGAGAATGGCATTGTGTTGGGGGAGACTCATGTCATCACAGTCTTGTCCATGAATTTATTTTAATAACCCAAACAGATACGATATTTGTGTGCTAAAGTATTCTTTTAATTGCATTTCAGAAACAACAGTTTAAGTAGACTTTAATAGTGGGGATGGATAAATGGCAAAGTATAAAGACATTCTCAACCCCACTTAATCTAATTCACAGTCACAGAGCCAATCCCAGCAGCACTGGGCACAAGGCAGGAAAAATCACAGAGCATACCAAAGTGAGGCAAGTTTATAAATATTCAATCTGAAACAGTATGTTCAGAGTATAATTGCTAAAATGTATGTATTATAAACATAACAGTCTGTTATAACCTAAATAATTCTTTGTATGTGTTTCAAGCATAAGAGTGGCTTTCAAAAGATGGATTAGCAGAACTTAAAATGAAAGCTTAATTTAATTACAGTGTGCAATCTTCTACATAGCTGTCAGCTATCCTTTTTCTCACATTGCTGATTGATGGCAGACATTTGCCTACACAGGATTATAAGCAGAAGCACATGACTGAAAAATGTTAATCCCTAATATTAACTCAAATGCCTTTAATTGTGTTGATACAGTATGCTACTTTATGTGCTCATTATAAAAAATGATTACTTTTAGTTTACTCCCTATTAAAGTTCAGCTTTATTTTATCACAAGTATATTGGAATTTTTGCTCCCAAGGGTGAAAAATATTGCTGGTAGTTCACATACAAAATAAAACAAAGGAAATGGCTTCCTTAATAGAAAAGCGAGCAATATTACTGAAATCCATTCTTTAACATCCATAATGTTACTTGCTTATTTGTGTCATGATGCTACATTAAAACCTACGGTAAAATAAAATATTATGTACAGATGGCGACAGGATTGATGGGGCTCATTGATAAGATAAAGATTTTGGGTAAAAAAGCATTTGAGGCAAGTGATCTCGATTGGTTGCTGGGTCACTGCAGCATTGTCTTGGTGCTGTGAAGGCAAAACATTAAATGCCTTTGCGATGTAAAAAATGATGAGTTGCAATACCAGAGTGTGATGAATGTATCAATATTAATTAATATTCATTATTGATTAATGATAAATTATTTAAATTAATGGAGAATATTTCTACTGTTCAAGGGTGCTCAGTGCTCAGATTGAATTCTTGTAGTTTTCTTGGAAGACACAGGCATGGGTTTGCTTTTTTGGGATGTGCTTAAATGTTTCTAAGGATCTTCAGTGATGTAAACTCCCCAAAAACACTGGTTTACTGCTGCTATATCGCCAGTAGTGTTGGTCAACAAAACTCACCAAAACGTTTTTCACAATGTACATGCTGTCTTTGCCAGTGACCTTCTTGGCCAAATATGTTCCTGTTTAATTTGTCTTTCAGTTGGCTTAGAAGAATATTTTTGTCCTAGCATCCCATTATACTTTGGGAGGCCAGCTTGACATTACAGAGCTACAGTATAATAGCTATATGCAGAACTTGAGTATGCATAATTAGCCATGTGCTGCAACTGCGAGTCAAGACAATACTTAAAGGAGCTGCTTTCTTCTTTTTGTCTTCTGATTAGTGCAAAGAAAGAGACTTGTGAGTGTAGGTGTTGGAGCATGTGAGCCCTGTGATGACAGGCGACCTCTACAACCCTGAATTGGACTAAGAGTCATGTTATGTTGGTCATTCTGCTGGTGTGATTTCTAGCATATAATTTGATTAATATTTTGTAAGTCTCTATTTGTAAACTAGACAAAGAAAATTTTAAAGTAGATAGTGTTGCAGGAGGCATGTTTTACTTCATTGTTTTATTTGTAAACTAGACAAAGAAAATTTAAAAGTAGATAGTGTTGCAGGAGGCATGTTTTACTTCATTGATGAGAGCAATGGTGCTTTAATGTTTACCTCACCAACTCCTACCAGACTTGGCAAGGGTTACTACGTTTGGACTTACATGAGTTTATAAGCCATCCACCATAGGAACTTCATAAACTGACCAAAAAAAAGCAACTGGAGGATGAGTTGTACCTCAGCATTTTTGTTGGTAACTGGTTAGGAAGGAACAGGAAAACTTAATTTTATTGGTCTAAAGCATGTTTGTTTATGATTGGTTTTGATTCGGAGCCCATTCTGTACTACTACACTGCATTGGTTTATTTTTTGGGGTAAGAACGGTATAAAGTTGGTCATCTTGCCTTTACCTCTCTGTCTCTCTCTCCATCTGGCCATTAAGAGAAGACCATGATAAAGACCTTGGCAGCCATATTGAGATAGGCTCTCATGTGGCCTATTTCAACACTCTGTTCAAGGGCCGCCTATGGAAGGAAGAGGTACTGCTACTTAGACTATCTCTATATATAAAATCCCTATGTGCGTCCAGGTGTCCGTGTGTGGGTGTCTTCTGGTGAAGTGCGCATGCGCGGGGCACGGTGCGATGCGCGATATTACTCTCAGAGAAAGTTAGAGGCGTTTTATGGAAATACAAACCAGTATTACTGCGAGAGGGAATTAAAGGTACACAATACAGTGACGCATATTACAGCCACATACAAGCCAGTATTACTGTCAGAGGAGATTAAAGGCATATTACCGATGCGCACGCCTGTATTACCACCAGAGAAAATTAAAGGTATATTACGGACGTACAAGCCAGCGGACGTACAAGACGGTATCCTTCAATAAGGGCGCACACAGGCATCCTTCAATAAGGGCGCGCACAAAAAGGCGAGCCTCAAAAGGGCGACTTCAATTGGTCGCAGCAAATAAAGGCGCGCGTGAATAAAGATCTGCACCTTTGTTGCTCTTCACATATTCCAGAGCCATTTGAACTAAATTATCTACGAACGCCTTTATTCGCCGCGCTCAATTGAGGTCGCCCTTTTGAAGCTCGCCTTTTTGTGCGTGCCCTTATTGAATAGAGCTGTACAAGACAGTATTACTGTCACAGAAAATTAAAGACACACAATATACGGCGGCAACCCACGAAGAACGGTGAGCTCAGCAAGTAAATATCAACAAAAGAAAGGCTGAAAGAAAGAAAAATACGACCAACAAAAAGAATGAGGTCAAAGTCTCTTGCTATTTAATATAGACTGTTCCTACTAATGTTTATGCACTACTGTTCTAGCGCCCGTTATTGTAACGGGCTAAATGACTAGTAAGATTATAATGCCAATATTCACATAGTACTCTCCTTACCTAATATTTTTGGGCATTTTTGTTAATAATACATAATTAAATGTGTAGCTTAACTCCTGCCTGTTTCTTTACTCAGCTTGTCCGAGGTTACAGATGTAGAAGGGAAAGGGGGAGGATATGCTAAAGTACCTGAGCGCAGAGTGGTAAGTGTATGGGATTTTAGCTAATTTATTGAGGTTTACACAATAAAGAGCATAAAGAGGAAAATAGGGTCTCCATGGGACCTTACATGATAAAACAGTCATTAAAAGTCATGGCAGGAGTAAGTGTCTTTCTGAAACTCCAAGTGCAGTAAAAATTACACTATTACTGATTTCTGAGACCACAGATGGACAGCTGGAATGAGCTGCCTGAATAAATTATTACTTCAGTTAAAAACAAGAAATTGGTTGAAACAAATGTCAGCAGCCACCGTAGCCCAAGATGACCAGAGTTGGCAACCCGAGTTTAGAAAAACAGGAGTGCTGTGAAGGCAAAATAAGATTACATTATCAACAAATGTATTAGACTAATGCACAAAGTGGGGCAGTTCTAGTGCGGAAATAAAAGTGTGAGCCTGTGATGGTGGAGTGACTGCTCTCTTCTTAAAGATAAAGGTGCTGATAATTGTCCACAGCTCTAGATGTCCTACCTAGGCAGAGACAGTTATGTTATGTAACAAAATGAAGGTGTGAGTGCCAGAGAGTAATCTTCCACTCGATGCAGTTTTTTTTAATTATACCACAGTGATAAGGTTGGTAATCATTCATTCATGAATCAAAATATTTCTTGGGCACGGTGTCCATCTTATTCCAGTTAAAGCATACCGAAACAGTAAAGGATGATAGTAACAAATCCAAAAGCCTTCATAAAATTAGGTGCTGGTTACTGTAGCCTTCATACATTTTCAGAGTGTAGGATGGAACTTTTGGTGGACCTTTAGCTTTGCTCACAGGGGGTCTCATTTATAAAACTTTGTGTTGATTCAAGTGTGAAAATATGCATATGCCCAAAAACAGCACAATGCATACACCAAAAATTTATAAAACCTGGCGTACAGACATTTCTGCACAATTTACCTTTATAATTCACAATCATTTTGTAAATGTGTATGTGTGAACGTGCCTTGAACCCCACCTGGTTGCCCCCCTGAAAAACAGACTATAGTAATCAACCCTGTACATATACAATCACAATGGTGCAGACCTTCATTGGCTGGTAGAGCAGCCCTCCTAATGATACACTGAGTCCTTGACTGTGCTCCACAACCGAACAAGAATGTTCACAGCACTCTAGTGCCTCTCCTCCTCATTCTGGGGGTCATGCAAAGGTGGAATACACTATCACCTGGCACATGTAATGGCATGATTGCTGTTATAATGAACAGTACTGGCCATATGAAAAACTGAGGGTTCATCCAGTGACCTTACCAACAAGCCAGCCACCAAATGCAGTGCAATCACAAAATGATACACAGGCCACTAAGACATGCCATTTGTCAGTCTCCTCTTGGCATCACAGATGACTTGTGTGTTAATTGAAATGTCACAGCATCATTCTCGCTAGGTGTCCTTATTGCAATATGAGTGCAGTAATGTGCTCTGATTATGATAGGAAAACCGGACACAAATTACCTTTTAATGTAGGCAAAAACATATTAATACACAATCAGTCGGCACAGCAGGCATGATGGGGTGAAGCTTGGCTAAGGTATTCCTGACCTGTAGGCCATTGACAAAAAAGCCAAAAAAGTTGCTTAGTGCAAATACACAAAAGTGGCCCTCTTAAAGGGAACTTAAAAAAAGCCTGGACATCATATTCATCATTTTTAAAGTACGATAAGTTTCTCACATCAACACACATTATAATAACGGCTCTGTGATATGAATTATACAATACATGTGAGTCATCACTTAGCTGGTTTGGCTGCAATTCCCTTCTTGATCAATGGTGTTGTCCTTTCCAGTTTCTCTGAAATGTTGCATACGAATAGGTCACAGTTGCTGTAAATATAAGTGAGGACTCAAAAATCTCTTCTCCAAACGTTCACATATCTTCTGTATTATTAACATAAATAGGCCATGACACGATGCTTCTATAAAAGGTCTGGACATTAAGCTGAGAGTAATTGAAGTAAGCAATGAATGCACACACAGGTTTTAGGTTTTGTGTATTTATTTAGCTGGATTGTAAACTAAACCATTTCATAAGTTAAAGTTCCCATTTAAACTGGAAGTCTATGTGACATGGAAAATCTGCATGTATCATGTCTTCTATAAAGTCTACTTTCTAAGAGCATTCATAGATGTTGTCAAATATTTCTGCTCACAGTTACATTCTGCCTTGTTTATAATAGCTACAAAATCTAATAAACACCTTACATTATAGCTCGGATTTGAATTAACCATTTTCTGTCTGAAAAATTAGGATTGTAACATAAGTTTAAATTTAATTTTGCTGCCAAAGGCAGGATACTATGGGACAGGATTTATTAAATATTAAAAGCAGCCATATCAGATATTTTTCAAATGAGCACAAAAATATTTGAATAATCAATATAAATAGCCTCTGTGAAATAGCTGTCACAAATATTTACCATAAAAGTAACAAATTGCTTCATTAAATGCAAGGTTAAAAAATTACCTGAGCAGCATATTCATTTGTTTCTTTGAAAGCACACTGCCTTCCTGTAGGAATAAATGGGGATCTTTTTGTCACATATCTAAAACCTCTCTAGAATTTTCACACAGTACATGGAGTATGTCTTAGAAGTCTAAATTTATTGTTAAATGTGTATTTTATTCTTCTGTATTTTATTTCTGGTTCCAGCCAGATAGACAGAGTTCAGCTCTTGTCTTTTGTTGGACTTTTTCATCATTTTAGCATGTAGTTTCCTTGTTCTTCCATCCATGCATTATCAAGCCCACTTAATCAGATTTTAGGGTCATGAAGCCAGAGCGTTCCCACCAATAGCTTTGGGCCCAAGGGAGGAACCAGTGCTTCATGGGGCAGCAAGCCATCACAAGACTTCATTTTTATACATTTATTATTTCAATTAAGAAATGTCAAACAATACTTTTTTCACTTTTGTAAGGGATTTATTATAGTTCTACATGTTTCAATAACAAGAATTAACTTATCCTCTTCATAATAATAGAGAAGAATGTTACTGTTCCCATTTTTCTTTGGATAACACAGATATCATGGGTATGTAATGATAACTCCTTACTCTGACTGCCTTTTTTATCTTTAGCCACGTTGAAAGTTTGTCTTTCTTTTTAGTTTTCTTTCTTTGTAGTCATTCTGGAGTATATTTCAGAGGGGTTTGTTATTTGTTATAATATTACAATATTCATTTTTTGATCTTCTGTAAAAAACAAATTTCCCTCTGGGGACAATTATAATGCTATCTATCTATCTATCTATCTATCTATCTATCTATCTATCTATCTATCTATCTATCTATCTATCTATCTATCTATTGTAACCAGTAGGAGGCACCACCGAGCCTTAAGGTAGCCAATGACTTACTTATAACTGCAGATTCTGGGATGGCCGCTATTCTAGTTCTTCTTGACTTGAACGCAGTATTTGATACAGTTAACCATAACATTTTACTGTCCCGACTTTCAGCTATTGGTATCTCTGGTGCTGCTCTTTCTTGGTTCACATCATACCTCAGTGATCGCCAGTATTATGTCTTCATTAGGGAATACAAATCTGCCAGTAGTTGGAATATTTAGTTAATGGGTTAGAAGTCCCACTGTTCAACACATGGTAGGAAGGGCTGCTGTGCCATATGTCTAATCCCATGCTGTTGGTGGGTTCTTTAATACTTCGAAGGTGAACACCAGGTACTGATGGAAGGTTAAGCAGTTGGAGGGTCTTTACCTACAAGTGATCCCTGACTCTAGGAATGTGGAGTTTGAAAAGTGGGGATAAAAGTGGCCAGTTCATGGTTGAGAGAGCGTGGAGTACATGGTTTAGTACAGAAGGAAGCAGAAAATGGTATTCTACAACATCAATAAAACACTGAGCTTGTTTATAGGAAGGCCAAGAGAGGCATTCGGATTTGTTGACTTGTTACGTTTATTGTGTACTGTAGATACACTTCATATTCTTTTATCGTTTGTGTCCTCTTAATAAAAAAGACCTCTTTTTTTTTATAACTTTTGCTTCTGCACATTTGAGGCCATTACAGAAGTAGTCCCTACTGTCTATAATATAGACATATGAAACATGTGAGACTGCACAGCCCAGGTTAGGGCACTGCATGAGTCCAGCATGGCACATATACTAAAGCTTAGTCACGTGGGGCTAATTTAGAGTCATCGATCAACCTAAAGTGCCCTCAGTGATAAATAAAACATATTAATAGGGGATTAGGGGATCTGAGCTTTTTAAAAAAGAGAATTCAGGTGAGCAGTGGTAATGGTATAAACTAAATTGGACAAGTGTAGGAATTCTGATAAAGAAGCAACTAAAAACAATTTGTTAAAAATGCAGCTTTCCAGGTATAAATTATACATTCAGTAGAATAAAATGGCATCTTGAAGTCTGTCCATTTCTGTTTGTTTGTTTGTTTTCATAACCATCAGTAATAAAAATAATGTGTTCCCTGCTGTACCCATTCAGGGTGATCATCATGATCATAGTATAGTCATGAATACATAACAGCACTAGGATTTTTATAGACTGTGCATTTCACGTTTATGGGTTTTTAGTAGCATATTTTGATTAAAGGAAACTTTTAAATTTGAGTAGCATGCAAGAAACTATTGTGTTTGCTTTTTTTCTTAGAATTATTGTCTAAGTTCAATAAGGTCAGCTGTTATATAATATAATAAGTATGAGATCTTGCTGTTGTATTAGTTTATTGTCATTTTGGAAGGATTTCTCATTGAGAGATGCAGGATTCTATTGTGTTTTGTTCAAAATTGTAATTTACATCTCTAGGCATAGAATAAAATCTTACAATGATATTTAGCACTTTTTGTTGGTATGATATAATGAAAATATTAATGATGCTCTCTATCCATCCATCCATTATCCAACACGCTATATCCTAACTACAGGGTCACGGGGATCTGCTGGAGCCAATCCCAGCCAGCACAGGAACAAATCCCAGGCAGGGCGCCAGCCCACCGCAGGACACACATACCCACACACCACGGACAATTTAGGATTGCCAATGCACCTAACCTGCATGTCTTTGGACTGTGTGAGGAAACCGGAGCACCCGGAGGAAACCCACGCAGACATTGGGAAAACATGCAAACTCCACACAGGGAGGACCCGGGAAGCGAACCCAGGTCTCCTAACTGCAAGGCAGCAGCGCTACCCACTGCGCCACCGTGCTGGCCCTGATGCTCTCTAGAAGTGTTTGAAATCTTTTAACAGCAACACTCATCTCCATTTCCATGGTACTAAAAAAACAGTCAATTCAAAAGCTTGATCCCGTTTAAGCACACTGCTGTTGCAAAGAGGTGTCACAAACAAGGCAAAAAGAACGTAAGGCTTTCAACAAGTTCCACAAAACAGACCAGAACCTTCACTATCCTGCGCAGATATGGCCTCACTCTAGGCAGTCAGCCCTCAAATCATCATCAGTTTTGGCCTGCACATGACTAAATAGGGGCCCTGACTTATCAAAGTTCTTTCAAGGGAGAGGACCCGTCACTCCTCTGGCTTGAAAATAAAATTGACCCTGAAATAAAATCTTTATTAATAAAGAATGTATAGAAAATAAAGGAGAGAGACAAAAAAGTGGCAAAAGGCAAAAGCAGGAGCCTAAAGTTTGCCTAAAAAGGCAATCCAGTGCAAACAAATTCTAGAAGTAAACCAAATAGCAAAATCTAAGAAGAGAAGCAACAAATCTAAAAGACCAGCAAGGAAAAGAAAAACTATACTAACAATAACACCTCCAACAACACTCAAACGGTCCCCTGATGGGATAACACCCCAGCCTCGCATATAAAGGTTGTGGGCGGTCCTTCAGCAGTGATGTCATTGAGGCCCCACCCCTTAGGCTTCCACACACAAAACATAAGGAATGTAAGAACATTTAAAAGTTCAGAACATAAATACAGTAATCCCTCCTCCATCGTGGGGGTTGCGTTCCAGAGCCACCCGCGAAATAAGAAAATCCGCGAAGTAGAAACCATATGTTTATATGGTTATTTTTATATTGTCATGCTTGGGTCACAGATTTGCGCAGAAACACAGGAGGTTGTAGAGAGACAGGAACGTTATTCAAACACTGCAAACAAACATTTGTCTCTTTTTCAAAAGTTTAAACTGTGCTCCATGACAAGACAGAGATGACAGTTCCGTCTCACAATTAAAAGAATGCAAACATATCTTCCTCTTCAAAGGAGTGCGCGTCAGGAGCAGAGTCTGTCAGAAAGACAGAGGAAAGCAAACAAATCAATAGGGCTGTTTGCTTTTAAGTATGCGAAGCACCGCGGCACAAAGCTGTTGAAGGCGGCAGCTCACACCCCCTCCGTCAGGAGCAGGGGGAGAGAGAGAGAGAGAGAGAGAGACAGAGTTTGTTTTTCAAACAAAAATCAATACGTGCCCTTCGAGCTTTTAAGTATGCGAAGCACCGTGCAGCATGTCCTTCAGGAAGCAGCTGCACACAGAGGGTAGCAACACCCTATCGTCTAGGTGTGCGAACAGCCCCCCTGCTCACACCCCCCTACGTCAGCGTAAGAGAGAGAGAGAGAGAAAGTAAGTTGGGTAGCTTCTCAGCCATCTGCCAATAGCGTCCCTTGTATGAAATCAACTGGGCAAACCAACTGAGGAAGCATGTACCAGAAATTAAAAGACCCATTGTCCGCAGAAATCCGCGAACCAGCAAAAAATCCGCGATATATATTTAAAGATGCTTACATATAAAATCTGCGATAGAGTGAAGCCGCGAAAGGCGAAGCGCGATATAGCGAGGGATCACTGTATTAAATAATGAATAATTAATGTTGTTGTGTTCATGAAGTATTTCTTGTGAACACAAGAACATTAATTATTCATTATTTAATATTTATGTGCTGAACCTTTAAATTTTAAACCTTAAAACCTTTCTTGTGAACACAAGAAATACTAAAATAATGAAAAGAAAAAAACCAAAAAAAAAAAGGAAAATAAACAAGCCAGAGTCACTCATGAGGGGATTTTCAAGAAATTGGTTTATTTAACAGTATTTTACCTAAAATACGCGGGTTTGGAATGTTATGAGTATACAACTTGATTCCTGATATTTGGATTTTGTGGCATGTGTGACTTGAGGTGTTCTTCATGCCCATTTTGATACTGTTTGCTGTTATTCATCCTTAGCACCCCCCTCCCAAATTGACATCCATTGTATCAATGAGTTTATTATCTTCTTTCTCCATTAAAACAAAAGGTTAATAAATTTACTTGGCCTTCACTACAAACAACACAGTGTACATAACAGATAAAGGAGTATTATGTTTGGGCAGAGTATTCATTCAAATTTGCTGCACACTTACACTTAACTAACCTAACACACACACACGTGTACCCAAGTAGTCAGTGACAACCCAATTCAGACACACAGAGAGAATGTAAATACCAGCCAGACAGTCGCCAATCTGAGATTTGAACCCAGGACTCTACAGTTCTGAGGGAGCAGTGCTAATTACTGCACCGTTATTTGGCCCCTAAAATGAATGGATGAGCCTACCTTATATTTTTTTAGAAGCCAGAATTAATATGAATAAAGTGAAACACTGTATGCTACTGTTCAACGGGTGAAATAGCCTTTTATTGAGACCTTAATGTGATATTCGAGATTAAATTTGAGATTCTGTAGCTTTCTAGCAAATTCTGTCAACACGTCTATTATGTGATAGCTTCAGTGTTGTCAATACAGGGTGATGCAGACTCTTTTCAGAGAATGAACTATTATGCTGGCTGTTAGCTAAAATTTGTTTGTATGCTTTTATTTATGTGCTTCTTTTCTTACATACTGTGCCAGTGAAGATAAAAAAAAAAACAGAGCATCTACACAAAATAAATAAATATGAGAAAATTATTGATAGCCATACAAGTATATGTAATCCCAAATGAAATAGCATATTGATGATAAAATAATAATTATATAGATGATTTAGTTATAATCTATATTATTTTTGTTTTTAGCCTTCTGAAAGTTGTCTAGAATGCAGGGCAGTGTGTATCACCACAAATTGCATTTTTTTCCTACAGTCCAAAGGCAATGCTTTTTTGTATTTCTTTTGTGTGTTAGAGTGCCTTCAAATGGACTACCCTCAGAGTGTTGGTTCCTGACTTTTATCCTTTGTTTCCTCTATAAAGCTGTTTCAGAAAGTGAATGAATGGATAAAAAGTGTGTTTATTTTAGACAGTTTACTTTACAGACCAGAAGTTTACAAAGAATCTTGAGTACAATTCAAAGTACAAGTTTAACCCTTCAGAATAAGGGCTAATTAGGTGTATCAATCAGTCAGTTACAAGACCTTCACAAACACTTTGTCCGGTCTTTCTTAAATGTACAAAGCCCCTTAATGACTTGAAATTAGAAACCACTTACTGATATACCAGCTCCAAGCTATGTTACCCATCTAAGACGGGTTGGAATTCTAAATAACCAACCTAGACCTCAGCATTAACATTTTCAGTTCATCACTCGTTGCATATGTCTCTGTTATATGCCATTTGGTATCGGATTCATAAAAGCTATGTTGATGTTTGTGATGTGCCATGTATGGAATGACAAAAGCAATGCATTTTATAAAAATGTTTGTGATTTGCCATCTTTTGTTATGACAGAGGCAGAGCAACCAGATAGACACACAAACAGTTATCCTATTATTAAGGCGGATTATAGCCAAGGGTCCTCCCCTGGTTGGTGTTCAGATTCTGTTTTTATGCCATTTTTGCCCATTTCTGATGACTTTTGTTTGTGTTAATAGTGTTACTTATAGTACTAGGGTGTTGTACCATGTTAGCCATTATGAATGTAGAGAAAAGCCAAGCAAAATGACACCTTTTATTGGCTAACTAAAAAGATTACAATATGCAAGCTTTCGAAGCAACTCAGGCCTCTTATTCAGGCAAGATGTAATGTTAATTATTTTCATTAATTTTGTTTTATTAGTTTTGTGTATTATTTAATTTCTATGTGTCTGTGCTTGTTTGTTATGTTTTTTGTGGTTTGTGGGTGGTCCCCTGAGAGACACAGCCACACGCCCATCACCATCAAGGGACTGCCCTCAAACTTATAAAGGATGAGGAAAACCCACAGTCTCTAGACGGGTGGTGAGTTCTCATGTGTTTTTTGATATTTTGATAATTACTGATTTTCTGCCCTGGACATGCAATTACACCATTAATTGCTAGTTAAACTAACCTGCATGCTTTTGGAGGATCCCAGAGGAAAACCTACACATACATGAGGAGACCCTGCAGATTCCACAGCAACAATCAAGCATGGAATTTCAAAACCATGTACCTGGATCTATGAAACAGCAGTACTAACCACTGCACTACCACCATGCGGTCCCATGTGAACAGTTTCCTGTTAAAAAAATAAATATGCAGCCACTAACCCTATTCAATCAATCCAAGTTGTTAAATATTTTTTTAAAAATACAGCATTACAGCTAACACAAAATAATATGGCTGATGTCACCAAAGTTGTAGTTCACCTCAACATGACATTTATTTCAATTGCACAACCTGCTAATCAAGTTGAGTATCCCTGCCCCAGGGCTCCCTCTGCTGGACCCATGCATGCACCAGCCCAGCTCACTTTTAAATGGTCAGGAAATGCCCAGGAGCCAGTTCTACTTGGTATACATGCATAAACATTTGACAAGACAGCTTACGTTAATTAAAATTGGTTTGCCCAGCACTGGATTGGCATCTCCTCTTGCACTCAATGCTTCCAGTATAGGCGGTGACTGGATAAGCCTGGATAAGCAGGCTGAAAAATGGATGGGTGACATTATTATTATTATTATTATTATTATTAAGAACATTTGAGTACAGTGCTATATTGATGTCACAAGCTGTTCAATGAAGGCCTGTCAGCAAAATAACATTTTTTGGCATTTGCTTTCTGGTATTAAATGTAATTAATCTATCTGTGCATCTATTAAAGCCAGCTTATCCAATGTTAGGGTGTTAGGAATCCCAAGCTTAACCAGGCAGACCAATCCGCCGATGTAGCACTATGTCTTTGACTGACTTAACTTAGCACTCAATGTAATAATACAACATTCATAAAACTGCTTAAATTAATTTAAAGTTGTGAGAGTGTAAGCTAGAAACTGAATAAAATCAGCAAGAAAGTCACCAAGCAGCCTGTGCTGTTGCTTAATATACAGTATATCAAGAAAACTGCCTTTTCCAGAGAAAAACTAGAGACATGGCGAGAACATACAGACTCCACAAAGAACCCTGCCCATGCTGGGATTTGAACCAGGAGCTCTGGAGATGTGATGCAGCAGTCCTATCATCTGACCTACTGCTAAATGTTATGTATTAACTACATTTGCCAAAAAATGGGTTTTCCAGCCCTACTACGGAATAAGCTGTCCCTACAGGACAAACACAACTCCCTGGCTTTTCTTTAATGAAGTGCAAGGACTCAAAGTCAAGATGACCCTTAATGAGTTTCCGGATTAAAAAGTAAGTCTGGCAGCCTAACAGGTAAAAAGCAATTAGAAGTGGCAGTTGGTGACAACATTAAAACACAGTTAGTGAAGCACAATTCAGGCCTGAGATTTGTACAGAATGCTGGACTTATATCATCAAGACTTCATACATATAATAGTTAGAAAGAGCTTGTAGTTAAGACGTACACTTGGCCTACGACTAAATATTAATTTGGATGCAATGCTGTGACCTTCCTAGGATTGGAATCTTGGGCTTCATAATATCAGGAGCCCAGAAGATAAGAAACCTTGAGATCAATAGTAATGTCAATCTACATCAACTGCTTGAAGAGGTGTCAGATCTCAACTCTTGGACTGAACTCCCATGGGCTGGGTAAACACCTACTAATATCTGGAATTTACCTGCTCTTTGTCTTGTGTTTATTGGATCACCGTTCATAGTAATCAAGCTACTTTTGTTTCATCACTGTCTGCAGAAAGAGAGATGGATGTACTTCTTTCAACATGTACTCTGCTATTAATTTGTTTGTCCGGAATGTGTAAGTTTGTGTGGGTGTTGCCTGAGGACATTGGCTTCTCCCCTTATAGCAAACACTTGCATTGAACAAACCATCCATTCATTTTCTGAGAACACTTAGTCCAATTCTCTGTTGTAAGGAACAAAAATATCAAATACGTGTCTTACACCAATCCCTCATGCAGGGCCAGTTTGAGATGGTCTTGTCCCTGGGATGAGTAACAAAACAGCCACAAACCAAGATCTGAGCTATGAAAGAGCACATTATCCACTGTCCCACCCCAATGACATGTATGGTAAATGGACACTCTTAATTGGTTCATGTTAATACACCTTGCGATGTACTTCCATCCCCTCCACATTTGGTTGATGCCTTGCTCCCAGTCCTGCCAAAACAGACTCCACTTACTTTTTGTCTTGGATAAACTAGACTACAACATAGGAACTAGTTCTACAGGAAATCACTGTGGCATTACCCTTGCTCAGATGTACTGCACTTTATCTAAGAAATGATGGATTCTCAAAAAGCTGATGAAGTGCTCACCAAGGAGTTTATTCGAATCACATTCCTCTTGAGGAAAGTAAGACATTAGATTTCAAATCCAGTAATTTTCCACTTTTTCATTAAATACATTTTGAAGTTAATGCAAATAGACATAATGAATATCTTATACTCTAACTCCGCTACATATAAACCTTCAAGTTATGAACTTTCAAAGATGCAAACACGCATGTCCAATAAATTAAAAATTGTTTAAATAAGTGAAAAATTTAAAATTGCTCCGTAACTTAAAATTTCACAGCAGTGCGTAAGTTAGTTTGCGTGTCTGGCACTAGGCGGAGTGCAAAACCCACGCTACTATTATTTACATTCTCAGTCACATGTGTGCATCCTCTACAAGTAGTTGTGCTTTTGGTTGTATCTCTGTTTACGCTGAGTTAACGTGCCTAATTTCAAGCTCAAGATGTCTGAAATTAACCGTGTTCAATAAGAACACAGGGACACAGTTGGAAATTCTTTGAGGGTAAGTTGAGGTCCAAGCCTTTAGAGTCCTCATGCTTCCTGTCTTGCTATATGGTTTCAAGACATGGACGCTATCCAGTGAACTGAGACGAAGACTGGACTCCTTCTGTACTGTGTCTCTTTGGAGAATGCTTGGAGTACCACTGGTTTGACTTTGTGTTGAATGAGCGGTTGCTCATGGAGTCCCGAATGAGGCACATGACCTGCATTGTGAGGGAGCGTCAGTTACAGCACTATGGCGATTCCCCAAGGGTGGTCCTGCTCGCAGGATCCTCATTATTGAGGACCTGAGTAGCTGGACCAGGCCAAGGGGACGCCTACATAACACTTGGCTGCAGCAGATACAGGGTCATTTCTGGAGGGTGGGACTGGACTGGGTGTCTGCCTGAGGGTCACTAATCAGGATCCTGAGCTGTACCAGTGCATGCTCTTTGACCTGACCTGACCTGTAAGTTCTTCTTCATTCAGAAAACCACATTAACATAAGATGGAAAACCAAGTAATGTGATGGTGCACAGGCGCAATAGGGATCTTCATTCAGATCTTGTGTACCGCTTGTTCTCATCAACTTGTCCTAATCGACTTTAATGTATGAACTTCAGATATGAGCATCCCATTGGGAGTACTACAAGCTTAGTAAGGGCTTTTATTCTGATACACTCAAATAGCGCTGGAAGAGCTTTTTTTTTTTTGTCCTCGCTTTTAAAACCTTCCATGAATCTTCATTGCAAACAGTTACCGTCCAACAATATGAAGTGATGGGCAGTACGTGTCAAGTCACCCGATTGCTAGCGTTGTTTGGCAGCTGTAAGTGAATTTGAAGACAATCATTTAGGCTCCTACGCTAGAGGTAAGTGAGTCTACAGTGCCAAGATCAGCTGATGGTAAACAATGGCAATCAAAAATAACTTTCAGCTGTTTGTTGTTAAAATGCACTAGAAATCTATAACAAAAATACAAATATTAACTTTTAAAAGCACTTTCTTGTGTACTGTATAGTACAAATATGTTTTCGATAGGAGCTGAGGAGAGGTAGGTTAGGTCTGCATATGTAGGCTACCTGATAGCATGAACAGCGATATCAGCTGAAGGAAAACAATGGAAACAAAAATGAACTTTCTTTTTTTTTATCGTTAAACTACACAAGATATCTGTAACGAAATACAAATATTAATTTTGCAAAATATTTTCTTATGTACACATAGCTATACATGTACGAGGTGTGATCAAAAAGTACGGTGAATGTTGAATTAGAGCACCATCCAAGAGCAACGCAAAACAATTCAGTGCAGGTTCTGACATGTCCATCCTAGAGCCTTAGTTTGTGACAACTTTCAACTTGTTTGATACTGTCAGTCGTCTGTGAGCCACTGTTGAGTTCAAGTGTGTTTTTCAAGTTTGTCGTTAATAATGGATATCGAGCAACGCATTAGCATGAAATTTTGTTTCAAATTGCAAAAAGGTCAGGAAACCCATCAGATGTTAAAATCGGTTTATGGTGACCCTGCACCGACAAGTAAGACTGTTTACAAGTGGTTTGATCGATTTCATAATGGATCTGACTCAGCTGAAGACGAGAAAAGATCAGGACATCCTTCAACATCAATAACCGAGGAAAATGTTGAAACGGTTTCATTATTCATCATGACAATGCTCCTTGTCACACATCCCATCTAGTACGACAATTTCTGTTGAATAAAAACATTACGTTGTGTCCACATCAACCTTATTCGCCGGATCTGGCACCGTGCAACTTCTGGCTGTTCTCTAAATTAAAGATGGCCATGAAAGCCAAACGATTTCAATCCATTGAGGACATCCAGGCAGCAACAACAGCCCAACTAAAGTCACTCTCGAAAGAAAACTTCCAGAACTTCTTCACAAAGTGGCAGGAGCGTTGGGATAAGTGCATTCAAAGTGCAGGACAGTATTTTGAGGGTGACTAGTAGTTGTAAATCTTTTACTGCAATAAACGTTTCTTTTATATAACATTCACCGTATTTTTTGATCACACCTCGTACATGTTTTCTAGAGGAGTTGAGGGTTGGGGGTTGCATTGTGCTCATTGGGTGCCTACTCTAACTTTGCTGGAGATACGAAGAAAATGGACTTGCAAACACGCTCTCGAAATGGGACTCGTTCGTATGTAGGAGACTTACTGGTATACAGGATTTAAATACTCTCCAGATAAGTGGAACAAATGAAATGAAGACTGGAGTGGTACAGGAAGTATCATTGTTGCTTCCTTCCCTGGTCAATTTCTAAGTGGAGTTGAGTGTTTAAATTTTGTTCCGCTTTACAAAGTTAGAACATCTAAAAGGGCTGGTAATCAACTAGTGTTCCTTCCAGTTCCTTCTTGACTTTAAAGGAACACACCACCCAAATTCCTTCCATGTCATGGGTGCCCTCCAATGGCATCCATCACAATATACAGCAAGAAACAAAAATAAATGAAGGTCATTCTGTTCAGTATTTACAATGGCTTAGAATAAAGTTGATGAAAAAAAAACAAGAAACAAACAATCAGGCAACTCTTCTTCTTCCTCCTTCTCCCACGACAAAAATCAAGAGGAAAAAACAGTTATTAAAATCAAAAGTGAAAAAAATGGAACAAGCACAAAAATATAGGAAAATCAGTGAAAACTCACAATAGTAATTCGCTGTATGCAGGATGGTCAATGAAGCTCCTTCTCTCAATAACTCCACTAACCTTTCTCTCTCTTATGTCAGATGGTCAAAAGACGACTCCTGCTGGGTGACTCTTGGTTTTATATTCCAGGCCTATCTACCTGGCCAGTCATTAACACCGGCCCGACACCAGCCAGTCAGTGATGCTGCTTGTGACCTTCCACCCCCATAGCCTTGATCTAGGCGGAAGCCTCTCTAGATCTTGGGTGTCTCATTTGTGTGCAGATGCATGGCTGCCAGCACACACACACACACACGCGCACACACGTGCATGTGCTTCCAACTTCAAGCAGCCTCCTGAAGTTGCTTTCATTTTTCATTTTTTCTCTTTATCTTTGTGATTTTCTGATCTTGTGGCTCTTCTAGATGCCCAGGTTACCTGCCTCCATTTTCAACCAGTTGCTTTGCCACGACTCATGTGACCAAATGGACGTCCATCACCGATATGGCATGAAGTAATGCCAGTATGTTGACGTGACGACGCACATGAATTGAAGTGAGTGACAGGCCTTCTCACTCATATTAAAACTGCCAAAAGTGTTTCCACCAGTGGTGTGTCTCCATACCACCACCACAGCCGTATGTTCACGAATCTTTCTCACCTTCCTAAGCTATACAAAGATTAAACTGCTTTAGTTAGTTATTACATTGTCTCCTAATGTCCAGTGATACGGCCAGTCACAATAATTGATAGCAGTCTGTTTAACTGAGTTCAAGTAATTAGTAACTTTTACTGTTTCTTGTCTGTAGACTTTTATTTATGTATATAATGTGATGAAGTAATTCCTTTCTTAGGCTTTGATGTCAATACAGAGTTCAAATTCACAGCAGTTTTTCACAGCAACCTTGAATGATTTTTTTCTTTACATCATTACATGTTCCAATGCTGTCTCCAATAGTGAGGAGTCCTGAAGCTGTCTCTGTGTATCTTCTACCTCATCATCTCCACCATTAGCGCCTGTCCTCTGCATTTAGACGACTGGCTGAAGGCACACTTGTAACTATCAATCATGTGGACCCATCTCCTGTGTGATTTCTTCACTTTTATGTTTCCAGGCCTCACAAAGTGAATCAGGCTTGTTTGCCTTTTGGTTTTCCCTTTCTTTATATTTCATTATACATATCCATATTATATTAAAAAATATAAATAGGTCCTTTCTTAATCATGCATTTTAATTTCCTTTTCTGACACTTCAACTGGCTGTTATTTGAAGAATTGAAAAGTTTTACACATTATAATTAAATATCACTTTTGCTGCTTAATTGAAAATGTGTTAATTGAAAAAATATTCCCCGCTGATCACTTGACAAGAATGTGTGAAACTCAGTTTTGTTAACTCAACTTTCTGGTTATTTTTATGTACACTTTTAATTTAAAGCTACTGGAATGCATGATGTGCTGCACTGCAAGAGAGAATAGCGCTCAGGATGTTGTAATGTCGCCAGTTTTGCCATTGAAGTATTTCTGTTGCTTAAAAGTTTTTTTGTTCCTAATTGAAAAGAAATGCACAGAATACAAATGGAGAGATTTACGCTCATCCATGTTGCGATACGGAGTCGCCACAAATGGTGCAATGCCTGCAAAAATAATCATAAAATAGGCCACTATTTTCGCTTTTCAGCCTAGAAGAAACAAACTTCAGACCAGTTTATCCTAGAAATCTACCTGCAGGCTTCAAACTGGCTAGGCCTAAAGTGGGGGGGAAACCGGCTTAACAGTTCAACATGTAAAGAAATGTCCCAAAATATCAAAAATACTCAATAAAAGAGGGAGTTACTGCAAAGCCCTGGCTTCAAGACAGAAGGGTTCAAAAAATTGAACGATCTATTGAGCAAAATAGAAACAAATACAAGGAAATGCTCCAAAGAAGAAAAAGGAGTTCTCTAAAAGCCAGCCCATAGCAAACAAATCACAATGCACAATCCAGGAGTGTAATCCAATAAACAATATCTAAGATAAATCAAAGAGAAAAGCATTATTTTTGAAACAAAAACTAAACTCTATGAACTGCTGCTGGATATCTCCTGATCACAACCCTTTATAGCCAGAGGGAGAAACCAAGAGCAGTGATGTCGAGGTGGCCCCGCCTCCTGGAGCGCCACCAAAAACAACAAGGAATACATATTTTATATTCTATTCTTTAAATAGATAATATCGAATTACTGATAGAAATACGAAAAAAAAACATGAAAAATAAAAATTCACATTTTTAACAAAAACAGAAAAACAGACAACAAATCCAAGCCAAGGAAAAGACCCTGGTTGTAATATAACACCCACAGGAATGCTACCTGAGAAACAATACATTTACTGTGTGCATCTTATCTAGACAGATGCAGAATACTCCATACACCTATAGGACCTGCTTGTCACATTTTCTCCGCCCAAATTTTCTTTTCTCTCCCAATGTAAGCCACTGTTTTCCAAGTCATGCATCTTTTGTTTCTGCTTTCTACTGTCAATTCGTCATCTTTTGTAGGAAACTTGTCTTTTTATAACCATTTCTTTATCTCATCATCTATATATTTTCTGATCCCACGTGACCCATTACCCATTGACGCACCAGAAGGAAGGTGGAAAGCAGGCATGGATAAGGTGCAAAGCCTTCAAATTGGACCCCTTAAACATATTAACACTTGCTCACGCTGAATGGCAGAACTAGACAGGGAACAGCTCTAGGCAGGGCAGCTTGGGAATATACTGCATGAGCACTTGGAAGGACCAAAAATCGTGTAAGATTGTTGTTAGTAGATTTCTCACTTATATTAAAAATAATAAATATTAAATGTTAATAATATGCTTCCTTTCTATCTGCATATGTTATGTTTTCATTTTGAAAATGTGTTTTAGTCGTATCCTTTAGGTGCAGCACAATAACACAGTGGTTAGGTTTGCTCTCTCGTGGCTTCAGCATCCTCTGTTCAAATCCAGCTCATTGCCTGAGAGAAGTTTGTATGTTTTCCTCGGTTATTTTCTGGTGTTCCCCCCATGCCTACAAAATCTGTGTATTTACTGTAATATATCAGTTCCACAGTGAGTGGGACATTTGATGGACTGGCACGCTACCCAGAGTTGGTTTCTGTCCAGTGCTTCCAGGGCAGGCTCCAGCCTCTTGTAACCCTGAAACAAACTTGAGAATGTTGATTATTCTGCTTTGTTCTCAAATCAACTTATTTGACTTACAGTTCGTTCTTAAGAATTATAGAATTCGCTAAATTGTTACAGAGGAACTTGGACATCCTTCGGGCTTGCTGTGATTTATGGCAGATGAAATTTAATAAAGTAAATCGAAACTACCACATGTGTTAGATTTCCTCAATAGGGGGTCTGAAACTTGAACGCACACCTTAATGGAAAAACCTAGGAATCATTGGGGACTGGTCACTATCGACATCCAGACAGTGTGCAGTAGAAATCAAGTAACGCTAATAGGATGTTAGGTCATTACGATGTGTGCCCAAAGCCCAGACTTAAACCCTACAGCACATCTGTAGAGAAACCTAAAGATGGCAGTTTACAGACACGTCATATCCAATCTAATGGAGCTTGAGAGGATTTGCCAGAAGGAATAGGATAAACTACACATATCCAGGTGGGCAAAGCTTGTAAAGACGTACTCAGAAAGACCTGAAGCTGTAATGGCTGCCAAAGAGGTTTCCACAAACTACTGAATGAAGTGTCTGCATACTTCATACTTTTTAATAAATCTGGAAACCTTTCTGAAAATATGTTTCCACATTGAGTGTAGACTGATGGGCAAATGTAGTGATTTAAAATGAAATCTACAACACAATGAACTGCACAGGAAATGGGGGATATTCTGAATACATACTGAACCCACTGTAAATACAATATTAAACTGTAAGTGGTACAGTGGTAAATACACAAGATGGTCAGAAATAAATCTTTCATATTCACATTAGAACTAAAACAATGATTTATCATCTGCCTCACAGGGTTACTTCCTGCCTTGCCCCTTAGGCGGCTGTGATAGGCTACAACCCCCTGAACGAGACCTAGCAGGTTCCGTAATAAATGTATGGGTGGCTGGTCTGTTATTGGGTGCTGCAGTTGTTAACATTTCTACCCCCCAAGTTACAGGGAGAGGGGTTCAGTTTTTGGCCCTTTTAGTGTCAAAGTTTGCATTGTTGTCCACATACAGTTGGTTTGGACATGTGCAGAGGAGAGATGCTGAGTATATTGGGAGAAGGATGCTAAGGATAGAGCTGCCAGGTAAGAGGAAAAGGGGAAGGTCTAAGAGAAGGTTTATGGATGTGGTGAGAGAGGACATGCAGGTGATGGGTGTAACAGAACAAGATGTAGAGGACAGAAAGATATGGAAGAAGATGATCAGTGTGGCAACCCCTAACGGGAGCAGCCGAAAGAAGAAGAAGTGTCAAAGTGGAGTTTACCCATTCCCCCTGTGCTTGTGTTTGCTTTTTCTAGGTATTATGATTTCAATACACATTCCAAAGAATCGTTAATCAGTGTTAAGAAATTAGCCCAGTGTGAGTGACTGTGGGTGTTTCCGTCAATGTGCTGTATTATGGACTAGCAGCCCACTGGAGATTTGCTCCTGTATTGTGCCAGATGCTACAGGGACAGACTTTTCCTCCCTGTAACGAAATAATGGATTCATCAGTAGATAAATAGATGGTCTGTTATGTAAAAATGCTTCAAATAATGTAATTCCTGCAGATTTCCCCACAGGTTTTTGGACTAAGACACATTTCTGTGGTTTAGTAATTCCAGCTTTTTCATTGATGTTTTAGCCATCAACTTCATTCTGCCCCAATGTGCTGTGTAATTAGGCTGCTACTTTCTCCTTTGTTGAACACAATAATTAACATTTGCATTATTGGCAAAATTCAGTGAAAGTCTAAGGAAATGCAAGAACCATAATTAGACAGTTGATAATGGGCTTGTTTGAATTAAACAAAGAGACTGTAAATGTGGGTCTTATTTTCTAATAAAGCCTCCACTTGATAGACTGATGAAAGGAAGAACTTGAATCCACATTGCAGCTACGTTAGAATACAGTTTATCCCCCATTGTTCCCAACATGACACTGATGCATTTTGTGTTTCTGATGAACCCGACAGCAGGTGTTCTGTCATACTGACTAAATGAATAAAAAAAAATATTTTAATTAATTTATCAATATTTGTGTTAAGTGTCATGTCTCTGTCATAGATGAGCTTGTGAAAAAGACAGAGGCCTATAATTTCAAAAACAATGACATCCAGAACTGAGGCATAGACTGACAAGAACCTGCAGTCATATCTTAGCTTTGAAATTTCTTGCTCAGTTCTGTCAAGGATGTTTCAGAGAGCTGCTGTACAATGGCTGTCATTTGTAGGTTTGCTGATCACATGACCACAGGAGCTGTCTTGTGAAGTGTGACTGACTCCTGAAGGTTTGAACCTTCTTTGCGTTAACATCCCCATGAAGTAAAGATTATCCAGTAGTTCCACACACAAAACATAAAGGTCACCTGATACTGCATTCTGTATGTCAGAGACGATCATGTGGATAGAGGCAGCAAGTTTTGCATAGATGATAGCTTCTTCAACCTCAGGGGGCTTTGAGTGAAAACCAAGGTTGCAACTGACCTTCTGTTCGCTGATGACTCTGCCCTCACTGTTCCCCTTTGAAGCTGACATGCAATGCAACATTGACAAGTTCTCTAACTCTCTTCTCTACCATCAATAAAACAAAGGCAGAAGTAATGCATCAGCCAGTCCCTGGGATGCTCAGTGACAAACCCAATATCACTATCATTGGCCAGAATGTGAGTGTAGTCAACAGGCTCAATGCACTTTCCAGGAACACTGTAATTGATGATGAAGTGGACACCAGAATAGCAAAAGCAAACACAAATTTAGTCAAATTACACAGTAATGTATGGAATAGAAGAGTCTTCATCTTAGAAATTCAGCTGAAGATGTACAGGGCCATAGTTTTTTCCTACACTTCTCTGTTAGAAATTATTGAATCGCATGTAAATACACTAAAATGCCATGTAAACCTTTATTCCAAATAGAGAAATCGGGTTGTTGGCTTCTTAACAGAGGTAGATTTCTCAGTGAATAATCGGGTTGTTGGCCTCTGATTAACACAGGTAGATTTCTCTGTGAATAATCTGATTATGTGGCCATGTAAACCCTTAACTCTGTTACTTTTAAGGATTTTTCTTGGTCTGTGCCTGTCAATTGCACACGTATTTGCTTCACACACGCTTTCAGCAGAGATGACTAAAAGCATCCACAAAATACATTTCCAGAGGCAAATTTTTGACAATCTCTTTACTCCTTCTCCTGGTTGAAATACTCTGTTTCAATGTCTCGATGCATGCTCAATAATCCAGGTAAGGAAATTCTAAAAAGTTGATTCAGTTTAACTGGACATAGCTTTTTTCCAGGGAGATACGTTACATCACTCATCCAAGTGACTTTCTCAGTCTCAGTTGACTGCAGGTTTTTCCAACCTTATAAACAGTACCTTTGCATAATGACCGGAACTAGCACCATTGACTAACAATGGGCCGCGTGATCAAAGGCTTTGCTTCCGACAAAGGCTTTCATTGCTTTTAATGAGAAAACGCTTCAACGGGTGATTGAATTCACTGAGAAGGCTTGTCTAGCACAGCATGAAAAGTCTAAGACTAGGCAGCAGTGAAAGTTTGATCTACTTGTGGTGTGCCAGAAACATCAGCATATGATAGGGAGTGTCCTCTACAGCCAACAGAGAGAAGGATGCCAAACACAAACCGAGGATGTGGACAAGTGGGTAAAGAATCTGTCTGAAAGACAACTCACCTAAGCAGAGAAAAACATCCTTGCTAAAGGGGTCAACTTTGCTGTCACACCAAAACAAATCCCACTAGTGGAACTGATCCCTGCAACAGAGTCAGCAATCAGAAACAACAACATTGCAGATGTGGAAGCGGAGCAACTGCAGATAAAAATTTCGGCATGTCTCAGCAATGCTAAGCCCTCTGCACCCAATATCAATATTGAGGAGAGGAAGGCTCTCATGGCATAACATTATCATCCTTCCGGCAGACAAGGGGAGGTGCACAGTGTTGCTAAACCAGACAGACTATCATGAGAAAATTATGTGTCTGCTTAGTGACAAAAACAGCTAATGAACCCCTAAAACGAGATTCAGGTAGTGGTTAAAGGAAAAAGGTGATAGACTATCTCAAGCAGTTAGTGCATGACAACGCTACCAGAGCTCATACCACAGATTGGTATGCAGCTCAAAACACCATATTCAGAACACTTTGGATTTTGTGGAAAAGGTGAGAGATGTCATTATGGAGGCAGATGAAACTATGGTCTCGTATGATGATAAATCTCTGTTCACGTGCATTCCAGTTACGGAAGCAGTGAAGGTGGTCCGTAAGAGATTAGAAGATGACCCCACACTCAGTAAAAGGACCACTCTCAGCACCGACCAAGTGTGTCTGCTCTTGGAACTGTGTCTTCAATCCACATATTTCATATACAACGGCCAGTACTACAGGCAGAAACATGGGGTGCACCATGGGTTCCCCAGTTTCACCTATTGTGGCCAATCTGTATATGGAAGAAGTGGAAAAGAGGGTGCTATTATCCTATCTTGGAACACCACCGAGCCATTGGTTCAGGTATGTGGACAACAATTGGGTGAAAATCAAATCTCAGGAGGTACCACAATTCACTGACCACATCAACTCAGTGGATGAACACACATCCAGTTCACCAGGGAGGACATGAAACGTGACAGGCTAGCTTTCTTAGATTGTGAAATTTCCTTCAGCAATGGAGGACATTTGAAAGTTGATGTGTACCGTAAACCCACGCAAACAGATTAGTATTTAAGGTTTGACTCTCACCATCCACTAGAGCACAAAACAGGTGTCATCAGGACTCTAGAACACAGAGCAAACACCATACCCACAGACACAGCGGCCAGGGAAGCAGGAGAACATCATATCAAAAAGGCCCTGAGTAAATGTGGTTATCCCAGCTGGACTTTTGTCAAAGCAGGGAAGACACCAAAAGAATGCTCTAAGCAATCCAGGAGAGAGGAAGGACAACCACTGCCTAAGCGAAAACCTTTGGTGATCCCTTATGTGTCAGGAGTATCGGAACAGCTGAAACACATTTTTTCAAAACACCAGGTGTCGGTGGCTTTCAAACCCCAAAACACGCTACGGCAAAAATTGGTCCACCCCAAGGATCGAGTGCCCAGCACAGACAGAGTAATATAGTTTACGCAGTTAAGTGCCAAGAGGATTGCTGAGAATTATACATCGGGGAAACCAAACAACCACTGGCGAAGTGGATGGCACCACACAGAAGAGCTACCTCGTCAGGCCAGGACTTCGCAGTCTATTTACATCTACACGACAGTGGTCACTCTTTCAGTGATGAAGATGTGCACATCCTGGACAGGGAGGAACGCTGGTTTGAGCGAGGAGTCAAGGAGGCCATTTACATGAAAAAGGAATGACCATCTCTGAACCGAAGAGGGGGTCTAAGGGTACATCTTTCACCATCTTACAATGCTGTGATTGCAGCCATTCCCCAACTCTCTGTGAATGATACTCATGGCCATTGATCAATGGACAATTTGCATATCATTGATCACACTGCCCATTGTTAGTCAATGGTGGTAGTTTCGGTCATAATGCAAAGGTACTGTTTATAATGTTGGAGAAACCTGCAGTCAACTGAGACTGAGGAAGTCACTTGGATGACTGATGTAACATATCTCCCTGGAAAAAAACTATGTCCAGATGAACTGAATCAACTTTCTAGAACTTTGTCTCAATATTTCAGAAATCACTAAGTTTATGTTGATCAGGTGAACGTACACTGCTAAACTGAACAACACAACCTCAAGAGCATAAGTAACGTGCATTGTACTTGTATAGTCCAATTACGTTTTAAAGCAATGAGTAACCCAACACAATACTAATCTTATTGTAGTAAAAATGCCTGTGTTATTATTCCAGTAGTATTGATTGTCAGGCACGTGTACTTTGTCCTTTGCAGGGCTCAATCAATTTGACTATACATATATAAAAAACACAAGAAAATCATCACTGGCATTGTGGTTATTTCCTGATTCATGGTAAACGATAATGACGTTTAGCTCTTGTTAGTTAATGTTGTCAGAGCGTTTTTCCAAAGGAGAACTCCAGAAGATTACTTGCCCATGTAAACATGGATTATTGAGAAATCAGAATTTTGGCCTAATATGGTTATTCACCTTAACCTGATTATGTGCATGCATGTAAACTGAAAGTGAGACCAGGGCAGTCTACCAGCGTCATGCAAAGAAATGGAACCGTTTTCTCACAACCTGCCTCAAAAGACTCTTTGGTATCAAATGGCACTGCCACCTTCTCCAGGATGATTAAATGATCTTCTTTGTATTGATGGACAAACAGAAATATATGAGACGATCATTCATACAGATTTTTAAAAATATATTGTAAAAAATTAATTACGTATTTTGAATCTTATACAAAAACACATTTCATTAATATTTACCAAAGTGAATGCACGCTTTTTTATCGATTTTTTTTTTGATAAATTAATAAAAATTACACAGACTGTGTAATAAAAATAATGACTCTGGAAAACTCCAAGAAGAATTGGGGAATGACCCCCAGAAATGTCTGTCGGACACGATGAAAAAAAAATAACACAAAATTGATCAAAAACAAGAGCATTGACATTAGAATAATGGTTACATGGAGTTTATATAGAAAATGGTGGCAGGAAAGGATCTAGACAGGAAATGACATCATCACTGAGGGCCGGAAGTGACATCATCATTGAAGGAAGTGAAGTTATCTTGGGGAACTGGAAGTGACATTATTATGGCGGAGCCGGAAGTGACGTCATAAATAGGAGCCGGAGTGACGTCATCCCAGGAGAGCTGAAAATGACATCAATGATGGATTTCGGAGATGGGATTGTTGGATAGTAGCCATTTTGGGGAACCAGAAGTATTATGGGTGAGTTATGGTTTTTCTTCTTTGACTCTGTTGATGGAGAGAGAGGCATTAATACATACAATCAACCCTTCATCTCTTGTAATATCACTCACCTTAGGGCTTTTTGGCTGCCTCCTAAGCGCACGTGTGTGACAACTGATAAACATAAAAAATATTATAAGTATTCCTGGAGAACTTACTGTACTGAGGTTTTTGAGCTCTCTTGAGACCCTCCACAACTGTGCTGCATGCCAAAACGCGATTGATCCAACTGTCGAGGGTCGCTTGTCCGCTGCCAAGGTAATTGCAAGTTCGCAGCACCACCCAGACAACTGCAAGTTTGCAGCCTCCCTGTATAGCACGTGTGTCACCAGATGGTTGATGTGGGGAACATTCTAACCCGGCCACTGACATGACCCCCGGTCACTGCTTGTTTGCTGTGTCTGTGTGTATTGAAGTGGTAGCTCCCGTTTGAATAAATACCCTAACTGTTCCTGTTTTGATTGGAATAAAGTTGGGTTTCTTGAAGCGTCTTCTCTCGGGTGCAAGGCAGTGACTCATACGTCACATTATATACTGTATGCAGTATATATATGAATGAGTCAATAAATTGTGAAAAAACACAAAAGTAATTTTTATGAAAATCATCTAATTAATATAAAATGAAAGGTACTATTTTGTTATTGTTGTGGGGTTTATTTCAAAGACTGTTTTTATTTCACAATGTGACTTTTCCAAATGGCTAGTTATTGCCAGTGCTATTTATTTAAATTAATTAATGATATTCTAGGAATGCTTGGAAGGATAAGTGCTTTTTAAAATGTTCTTTCTGATGATGAAGTTCTCAGTAGTTTAAGATCAATTAAACACCATAAGGTCTAATACTACAAACGACTTCTTCATCATCATCATCTTTGTGAAGGGCATTAATCTGTCCAAGCATTTCCAATAATATCGTCACAGAATAGCATCATGTGTTAAATGATCACTGTTCATAATCATCCTAACTTTTAACTGCCTCTGCGTGTTCGCCAGTTGGAAGACCAATAAGCGCTAAAGATCTTCTTCAGCCTACAATCAGGGAAAAGTAATCAACAGTAAAGGATTAACCAGTAGGAATAAGATCAGCTGGGTGGTTTTTGTCTTGAGTGACGAAACCATTAAGAAAAGGGGCCTTCTGAAATAAATAGAGCAGGCATTAAAAGAGCCATTCAGAAATGTGCCATTCAGAAAAGTCACACGGTGAAATAAAATGGTCTTTAAAAATTAAGACTATTTTAAATTACACCTGTAATAATAATAATAAAATGATGGCATTGCATTTCATAATAATTTGATAACTTTTCATAATAGTTAGATTGCTTTTATCTAATTATGCATTTTCTCACAATTTAGTAACTCATATACTACTGTACCTTTGTATGTGATTATTTATTTCATTATTCCCATTTTGGCACAAATGGTATCCTTTATAATCACCCTTTTTCATGGTTCATGGTCACGTAAACCTGTCAGGATGCCACCTCATGACACTGCATAACTATATTGACTGCAAAACTGCATAAAGAGATTTAAGATGAGACGTCAATGGTGAAAAATCAAAGCTTGGCAACTTGACTTGTTTTTCAATTAATTCTAATTTTACATCAATGTAGGATTACACAAAGACCTGCGGTGAACGCCACACACAAATCAGAAGTTTTCTCTTCAGACCTTTTTATTCAAATGGTGTGAGGCAATGCTGCTACTCGGTGTACCACTGTGCATTTCCATCCTTAGATTTATTTAGATTGAAAGAAGAAGTAAACAGAGAGCAAGCGAGAAGAAACAGCCCTTTTGAAGTAAACCTGTTAGGCTGCCATCTCTGATTTACACAAGCAAGGGTGAGATCTGTGCTCCCTGCCATTAGACACAAGCCTCTGAATATATAAAACCAAAGGAAGCTGGAGGTCTAGAGTAACTCAGATGTTGCTGATAGAAAGGAGTGGGTTAACATGCATTTTAAATCTCAATCTAACACTCTGGCACTGAGTAACAGGTCAGCCATATAATACCAGAGTGGCCTTGCATCTTTAATGTTCCCTGGTGACTTCTTCTTCTTCTTGATACTGAAGAGGAGTATGTCATAATCACTTTTGTTGAGACACTTTAATTTCTGCTTGATAGAAAATTGGCATTTGTAGTTTTCCCTGTTTCCTACCGTAGGCTATATTAAGGAATTTTAAGTCACCTGAATGTTTTATGCACTAACTAATAGACTTAAGAAATTTAAAATATTGCATTTGACTTAATGAATACAGACCCATTTTGAAATAGAGAAGATTTCTCATACATATTGTTATTATTCCTAATCCCAGAAGAAGTGAGTGCATGGTGGGAATTACCTCTGGATGGGACACCAGACCACAGCACGGCACACCAATGCACACATCCACACTCACTCATATGGGGCACATTAAGAGTAGTCAATCACCTATTTGGCATTTGAATTGAAAACCACCGTCCTCTGAGAAAAATCCTCATGGCCCCCAAGGGAACAGGAAGACTCTAAACAGACAGTACCCCCCTGATTAAAGTACAACTCTACAGGCTAGCAGAAATGACTACTGCATGGCCAGAACCACACTATATTAATGTAGGCACATTAAAAAAAGAAAGAAATGGGTAGTATGGTGGTGGACTGGGTAGCACTATAAGGTGAGGGATGTTATACTTAGACTATGTAATGCATTAGTGACACGCCATCTGGAGTGTTGTGTGCAATTCGGGTCACCACACTACAAGAAATAGATGACAGCACTTGAAGTTGTGCAGAGAGCCGACTCAGAAAATTAAATCTGTTTTGTCTCGAGTAGAGGAAACTGCATGGATTCCAGTTGAATTCTTTCAGCTTATTAGAAATTAAAAGGAAATTAAAGGGAAGAGCATTTAGAACTGATGCCTGAAAGCACCTCTTCACACAAAGAGTTGTGGAAATCTGGAACAAACTACCGAGACATGTACAGTAGCTGAAGCAAAAACCTTGATAATGTTTAAGAAGTGTTTGGATGAGATATTGGGACAGCTTAGCTATTAGCTAAACAAATGAGCTTGATGGACTACAGTCATTTGTCAAATTAATTATGTTCTTATTTACTGCCTCACAGATGCAACATTCTGGGGTTACATCCTCATGGTCCATGTGAAGCTGGCATGTTCTCCTGATGTCTGCATGGGCTTTCACGCACATCCCCAAACACGTACTGTACATGTTGAGTTAACTGGCATTTCTAAACTGGGCTAAACCCAATCTTTGTCAGGGTCTTTAGGGAATTCCCAGGTCGAGCTTAAAAGAAAGCCCACCACCACGTTTTATTCGAGTCAGAGTTGGGTGTCAGTGGGCTACACTCTTAGAGGAGAAAGGAGAATTGTGCTTAGTGTATTTTTTTTGTTGTTATTCTTGTGAAGAAGGTGTTGGGGCTCAATAAAAACCCTTTATTTGACCATAAAGTGCGTGGCTTTATTGTGTTTGTGGTTTGGGGCTCAGTGGCGCACCCTGGTGAAACTGAATTAATTTGTTGAACAATCTGAGAAAAAGATCATAAACATCTACTATATAATAAAACACTAAGGTCTGTGTGTCCAGTCCCTCTGAGCTCTCTGATTGGTCAGTTTGGCTTTGGTGTTATTAGGCATGGTGACACCATGGAAGATGAAGTACAAGTGTCGTTTTCAAAGATGGCAAGTATAAAACTACACGGAAGGTGAAAAATGTGCCTTGAAAATAAATGAGTCTGAGAAGCAGGCTTTATGAGAATCTGCTCGAGAGATGGAGTGCTGGTTAAGAGATGTTCAGACACAAGCGAAGACAGAGGAAGGGCGCTGAAGGGACACTTAGAGCAGAGATAGCAAAAACCCTTTGACAGGAACCGGGGCTACATATTCATAAAACACAGTAAAATGTGTCATATGTGTATTGCCTACACGGTAAAACAGAACTCGAAGTCAGACATTTTAATCCATTTTATTTGAATTGTTTGCTGTTTCATGAAGGGCGATGCAGTGATGCATTGCTTGGCTACAGACCAAGTAAGCCAGTTTTGAATCTAATCAGCATCTGTGTGATTTTCCATGTTTCCTCTGTGACGATGGCTTAATTCAAAACTTAAAACTCTAACAGCATTGTTGTTAAAGTTGTTCTGGTTACGACTTGTTTTCTGTTGTTCGGCTTTGATTTACATCATTCATTTTGGCTTAGGCTATGTGAAATACAGTAATCCCTCCTCGATCGCGGGGGTTGCGTTCCAGAACCCCTCGTGAAAAGTGAAAATTCACGAAGTAAAAACCATATGGTCATATGGTTATTTTTTATATATTTTAAGCCCTTATAAACTCTCCCATACTATTATAAACATTTCCCGCACAGTTATACAGCATAAACCCTTTGTATTCTCTTGGATATTAGGTAAGACTCATTGACATTATGTACGTATGTAAACACACTGTTTATATACAGTAAAACCTAAATATTATTTTAAAGATATCGAGAGTCTCCAATATCACATATGTTACAGCCATTACGACAGACAGGCCACCATCAACAAATACGTACAATGCAAGAAAAATTGTATACAGTAAAATGTGTGTACAGTGACACTAGACTATGTACATGTAATAAGTACTGTATGTAGAAAATTAATTATGGTTACTCACCAACAATGACACGATGACTTGTCCGATAACGATGAGTTTAATTTTACTGCACAACAAAGGAGAGCATTACAGCTCTTCTAAAGGAGCCTTTTCAGGCGATTGTGTAGTACCGCCGTTGTTCTTCTTCCAGCAGTCTTCAATCCAAATCCCTAAAGCAGATTCCATCCGGACTACCGCCTTATTACATCCACTTACAACTCGTTTTGCGCCCTGGTTAAAGGACACTGCGGCCGTAGATCTTATATGCTTTTCCTCCTTTTTAAATAAAAAGAATTGTGGACTCATTGATGCCGCAATGGCGTCCTACAGCGTTGTAGCTGTTCCCTGCCTTCAACATATCCAAAACTTTTACCTTTTTGGCAATCCTTAGCATCTTCTGTTTGCACTTGGGCACGGCCCCTGAAGCAGTAGCAGGAGCAGATTGTTTTGGAGCCATAACGAAGGGCTTGACTATGCACAAAGATAAACAGAAAAGAGCACAAAAGTTAACTCTTTACACAGTGAAACACGTTGATGCTGAATGAGCGAGACGAGACATCCTGGTTAACGCAGATGAATCGAATTCGGCGCTCCGTCGCTGAGCCAATCAGCACACAAGAACTTAACTGCATGCTCTGACTGGGTAGCTTCTCAGCCATCCCCCAATAGCGTCCCTTGTATGAAATCAACTGGGCAAACCAAATGAGGAAGCATGTACCAGAAATAAAAAGACCCATTGTCTGCAGAAACCTGCTAAGCAGCGAAAAATCCGCGTTATATATTTAGATATGCTTACATACAGTATAAAATCCGCGATAGAGTGAAGCCGCGAAAGTCGAAGCGCGATACAGCGAGGGATTACTGTATTCTGGTTTTTGACTTCCTTGATTGGCTGTTTTGTCTAACATCCTGGCCATTGTTTATCTGAATGTCATCCTCCTGGTTCTGAGCTATTGCCGTTACGTTTTGTCTCCTGATTCCAGCCTATTTAAAGTTGCTATCGTCCTGTGCAATCAGTAATAAGACCTCAGGGAGAACATACAAATTCTGCAAAGACAGTGTAAAAAATGAGGTAGCCAATGGCAGGGCAACTCACTCAGTACAAATTGCAATTGTGTTCCTTATAAATCAGCTGTTTAAATAAAGTGTAAAGAAGGAAATAAGTCAGAAAGAAAATGTGAGTGAAATGTATTGATTTACATTGTATTGTTCCTGATTGGAATTCCTCATGCATCAGAAATAGAACAGGATCAAGCCAGTCAATTAAAATGTATGTTTCATTAAGCGAAAGAACTGAGCTCTAATTAAGAAATTGATTTGATTGATAAATTGCACCCACTGTGGCCCTCGAGGAATGAGTTTAAGACCCTTGCTCTAGGGGGTACGGAAAAAGAGGGAGGCAGATTAAAATTAATTTAAAAAATCAACTGAAAGTTAAATTTAGTATCTGCTGTAATTAAAGTGTTTAATAGCAGTAAAAATCATTATCTAGTCTGACTTTGCTTTGAATGGATTTTGACACCTCAGCATGAGAGGAGTGAGTGTGTCACCGTTGCAAATCGAGCCTTATTGCAGCTCAAATATTCAATTAACATTAGCAAATATTAGAACATACTTAAATGTGAATCAATACAGGGAAAAGCAACAGCTACTGTTACATTCATGCAATCAAATGAGGCATTAACCGCTAATTTGGTTACATTATTCTGCATAAAGAATGACATTCCCTGAAAGGGAATGTGCACTTTAATTTGCCAGAAGTTTGCTGTAATATGAAAAGTGTTTTAATTTTCCTCCATGTTCCTGTTTCAGTTTAAATAAGGACACCTGATTTCACCTCTTACAAGTGCAGGGACATGTTGTCTACAGGCTCATTTTGTAAGTGCTGCACCAGGCCTACTGATACCATCAACCATTCACTTAAACCGATGACGGCTCATTTAATCCTGCAGAATGACGAGCTGCATTCACATATAAAGGAGATGAATCACTAAAAAGAGAAGTAAATATAAGTGCTGGCATCAGGCATTCATGTTTAAATTTATAAAAATAAAGTATAACTTTTGCTTTTTTGTGTTTTTATGTACGTGAGCCTTTTAATCCTTTATATACTATACATAACGATTACATTTTGAATGCTTTTCTCTTTATTTCATCTGTCTATCCATCACAGGGAGCCAAAGTTTATCCTGACAGCACTAAACTCAAGTAAGGAATTCATCTTGAGTGCAACACAGGCATCACAGATTATAATCGAGAATACATCCATACTCATTATCCTCAGGATCCTTTAAACTAGACAGTTTTAAAAATAGTTTTACATATTTCATTAGAGCTGCCAGGTAAGAGGAAAAGAGAAAGGCGGCCTAAGAGGAGGTTTATGGATGTGGTGAGAGAGGACATGCAGGACAGAAAGATATGGAAAAAGATGATCCTCTGTGGCAACCCCTAACGGGAGCATCGGAAAGAAGAAGAAGAATTATTGCCTTTTCTAAAAATTATGGTTAGAATAAGGTCATCGTCTCTCTTATATATCATAATCAAGGATATCCATTAGTAGAAACATCTACTCCAATACCCCCAACATTTGCTCAAAATTTGGTATATTGGCAATGATATACAGTAAAGGTAAGAGCTGGCGGGTGGCGGGCGTCACCTGGAAGTGTTCCAGACACAGTGTTCAGAGGTGGTCTCTTTGTGCCTGATGATGGAGCTCACGGTGCAAGGAGACTGCCTTCTGAGGCAGATGTTTTGGGTTCATGACTGATTACCAGCAGTTCGCCAAAGTGCAAATCTGAGATAACTCATTGCGTGATCCATGGCAGTACTCTTGGCAATGAGGATGGGATTTATACTGTGGATGGTTAGGTGTAATGGGGGGCTGAAAGAGAGAGAGAGAGATCGAGAGATCAGCTGACGTCATCAGAAACTGCTTTGTTTGCAGTGTTTCCCATCACCCAGCAGTAGAATAAAGTGAAACATATAAGCAGGAAAGCAGGTTTAATAAGTTTCAATCTTTATTATTAGTAACATAAGCAAAAGTGAACAGAATGTAGCACTCAACCCCATACAAGTTGATAGTGCTAGATGTTCAGTCTCTCTTCTTAATCTAGTAGTTACTTGAAGTCTTGGCTGCAGCTTAAAGAATTTTCATTGATTTTCTCTCTCTCTGGTCTTCTGTCTCATTTTGTCTGTCTTTTTATAGCCCCTCTTATGTGTGAGGCTCATAAAATCTAAAATCCTGCCTGTCTCATCCCCCCAAAGTTTCTTCTAAGATGAAGAAGAATACATTGCATTTATATAGTGATTTCCAAGAGCACTTTACTTAGAAAGGGGGAGCCACTTTAACCACCACCAAAGTGCAGCATTCACCTGGATGATGTGACAACAGCCATTTTACACCAGTATGCTCACCACACATTTGTTATTAGGTGGTGAAGGGGTGAAAGTAGATAGTTAGCCAATAAAGGACAGGGTATGATTAGGTGGCCAAAATGACCAGGCCATGGTGGGCAATTTAGGCTGGACATCAGGAAACACACAACAGCTTGCAAAAGATGCCAAGGTATCCTTTATCACCTCAGAGAGTCAGAACTTTGGTTTTACATCTCATCCAAAGGAGAGCGGCAATATTTCCAGCTCAGTGTCTCCGTCAATGAACTGGGGCATTGGGATCCTCATACAAACCACAGGATAAGCACCAATGGATGAGGCAGATGGGTGGTTGTTCAATGCAAATTCATGGAAGTGTCTGAGCACAGTCTATTTTCATTCACTGGAGCATTTGCAAGAAGTGGTTTATTTAACAGTATGTAGATGTTTGGGATGTTGTGAGCATACAAATGGATGATTTGACATGTGGATTATGTGACACAAGTAATGTGAGGTTTTTTTCCAAGAGTGGCGTTTGGGGGTGGCAAGTGAGGCGACCGCCCCAGGCCCTGCACCTAAGGGGGCCCCGCTTTTGAGGTCCATGTGTCCCATTTGAGCAGATTTGTCAAGTCATATTCTCCAATATAGATCAACCATGTCTAAAGACAGGCTTTGCGATCTGACGATCCTATCTATAGAAAAAGACATTGCATCTAGATTAGACTACGAAGATGTCATCAATGACTTGTCCAATCGGAAGGCAAGAAAAGTGGATTTTTGTCTCTGAACCTGGAAACCGGTAAAAGATTTCATGATGATACCTCTGCATTAATTTCACACTTCCTGTCGAAACGCTGAAAGTCACAATTTATTTGTAGACTATAAACATGTCAGAATATTAATGCACAAAAACATGTATCGCTAATGATAACCGGATGACATGACATCAGTGTGAGTTATGACTATGACATCCTCCATATTGAGACTTGAGTATACTTGCAATTTGGGCACTTTTCTAGAAGAGGCCCTGCTAGTTTCCACATGACACCGCACTGCATTTTGCACTATCGTGGTATTGTCATGAATTATGAATTGCACTCTATTAATAGATTATATCATTATATTTTGATAAAGTCCAAGTGTTATCTTGCAAAAATGTAGCTGAATACTGTAAAGAGAAAATCCGGTGTATGTTAAACTTAATTTTATTAAATTTGCGTGCAAGTTTATACAGTCCATACATACCAGTAACAGCGTTTAATGTATCTGGCTCCATGTGGGGTTGGTCAGCCCTAGGCCCCGCACACCCCTAAGGCCTCCTCTGTTTTTATCAATGCTTTGATATTGTTTTCTGTTGTCTAATGTTGGTCAACATGAACCCCTATTATATCAGAAACTTTGTTATCTCCATTCTGCATGACAATATAAGATTACAATTTTTTTCCCTGTCATCACCACAATCCATATGGGGTAAGAAAATAATATTTTTGGTTGGAGCATTTTATTGAAGTAGTATTCAGTACAGTGCACAATTTTGTTACCAAATACATGCTAGCAATTGGCCAACAGCTGGCAAAATCTTTAAATGAGGCCTCCTGGGTGCATCAGTTAGTCATTTACTGCTGTGTAATAAGACCTTAACAAAGCCTTTGTTCATGTTACATAGCAATACATGATAGCTATACTATAGAACCCCTTAAAGCTCAGTTTTGCAAATTACAACCCAACAATATTTATTTAGCTATTCTTCAACTGAATGAATGTTATAATTCATTCTTTTATGTTCTTTTTCAATTTGTTTGAATCTTTCACATTTTTGATTTCAATGTTTACATAATTAAATCTTATGGATTGTAGGATGGATGTGTAATCATTACTGATGCCCATTTTCAGCCATGTATTAATGTAAAAAAAGAATTAAAATATCAGTTTATTTAGTTTAAAAACAGAGTGGTTGGTGTTATTCTGCTTAGATATCATAAGTCTTATCTGATAAAATACTCACATTTATTTGGCACATCTCTTTCTCCAAAGGCAATTTTCTGTCTCTCTGGCTTGATGCCTAAGAGAGAGAAAATCTTGTTGAGTTCACTCCATGTGATTGTACCCTAAGGGAGCTCTAGCAGGCTGTCACAGGCTACATGAGCTACAATCAGGATTATTCACTGTGATTCATTCTCAAATCTTTGTGGTGGTAATAATTTCAATTTTACTGTATCTCTTTATTTATATGTCATCATTCACCTTAGATTGCCTGCATCCTGATAGGTTCTGCCTAGATGGCTGATTGATATCTATTATGAAAAATTAATTCTGTTTCTAAACATGTGGAATAGCACCATTGATTATCAGATATTCTAAAATTTCCTTTATCCCATAGCCACAATTTGTTTTGTATTAATATTTATCTTCTAACTTTGTCAGCCTTTTCCATTGAAGACTTACTTTCCAAGTACGATCCACCTTGCACCTCACAGTAAAGCTTCACATTTTGGACAAGTCACTAGTTTAATCTACTTTTTGAAGAAATATTGCTTTTAACATAAAAATAAAATGTTTTTTCTACAGAATCCCTGCGTTGTCATTACATGACAGTGGGGTAGAATTCTGGGATTTCTAGTTTGATGTCATTTTTCAAAGTGTTACTTTGAGAATTTTAAACCTTACTGCAGTGCCTTCAGCATCAATATTTTGTAGCTACTGTATCTTCAGCATGACTGACGTTTTGGCTTTACATTCCTTAGCATGACCTAACTGAACATCTGCAGCAGAGGTACAACTCAGGGTGTATTTATAGAGGTTTGTTTTCTGCTTTATTTTAACTGTGTATATTTTAAATTAATATGTTGCTCTAAGCTTCTCAGTTGGAGGTGCTCAAAATAAAATAAAGTGATTTCTGGAAATGTTACATTCCATTACCCGGATCACCTTTTCAAAATTAACTGTCTAATTTTATCTTTATCAAAAAAGTAGTGAAAATATTGGGAAGTGTTTATTCGATGCATTTTTCCAGTTTCAAACTTTTTGGATGCCCTATGCATCAGCTTATTCAAGCAACAGTTGTAATTGTGTTTTTGACCACAAGATGGTAGAGTTGAGACCATTCAGATACCAGGAAATTCCTCTCACCCCAGAAGGGTGCTGGAAGGCTTACTGTGTTATAACTGTCAGCCTGATGGAATTCTTATTTACTGTTATTTTGTTCAAAACTCTTTCCTTTGTGGAGTCAATTTGTGTAGTAATTACATAGCACAGAATGAAAAATGATAAAATAAAGTATCAGTGATTTGCCTTAATGTCAACATAAACTGGGTCAATTGGACAATTAGTAGTATTAGTAGTAATAGTAGTAATAATAATAGCATTTGTATTGGTAATAGTATTAGTAATAGATGTGTTAATATTAGCAGTAGTAATATTAGCATTAGTATCATTAATAGTATTGGTATTAGATGTATAAATATTAGCAGTAGTCATAGTAATATAAGTATTAGCATTAGTATCATTAATAGTATTAGTATTAGATGTAAATTAATATTGGCAGTAGTAGTAGTAGTAGTAGGGTTAGTATTGGTAATAATAGTAATAGTTGTATTTATATTAGTAGTAGTTTATATTAGTTTTAGCACTGGTATTAATACTAGTGTTATCAGTAGTATCAGCATTAGTATAGTTTGTAGTCTTAGTATTAGATATATTAATATTAGTAGTAATAGTAGTATGAGCCTTAGTATTAATAGTAGAAGTAGTATTGGTATTAGTATCGGTAATAGAGTAGTAGTATTAGGGTTAGTATCGGTGATAATAGTAAAATATGTATTAATATTAGTAGTATTAGCACCAGTAGTAGTATTAGTAATAGTATTAGATGTGTTACAAGTAGTATTAATAATAGTATTAGGGTTAGTATCAGTAATAATCGTAATAGATGTATTAATATTAGTAATTAGTAATCCCTCCTCCATCGCGGGGGTTGCGTTCCAAAGCCACCCGCGAAATAAGAAAATCCGCGAAGTAGAAACCATATGTTTATATGGTTATTTTTATATTGTCATGCTTGGGTCACAGATTTGCGCAGAAACACAGGAGGTTGTAGAGAGACAGGAACGTTATTCAAACACTGCAAACAAACATTTGTCTCTTTTTCAAAAGTTTAAACTGTGCTCCATGACAAGACCAAGATGACAGTTCCGTCTCACAATTAAAAGAATGCAAACATATTTTCCTCTTCAAAGGAGTGCCCGTCAGGAGCAGAGTCTGTCAGAAAGACAGAGAGTAAAGCAAACAAATCAATAGGGCTGTTTGCTTTTAAGTATGTGAAGCACCGCGGCACAAAGCTGTTGAAGGCGGCAGCTCACACCCCCTCCGTCAGGAGCAGAGAAATAGAGAGAGAGAGAGCCAGAGTAAAACAAAGTCAAAAATCAATACGTGCCCTTTGAGCTTTTAAGTATGCGAAGCACCGTGCAGCATGTCCTTCAGGAAGCAGCTGCACACAGAAGGTAGAAACGTCCCTATCGTCTAGGTGTGCAAACAGCCCCCCTGCTCACACCCCCCTACGTCAGCGCAAGAGAGAGAGAGAGAGAGAAAGTAAGCTGGGTAGCTTCTCAGCCATCTGCCAATAGCGTCCCTTGTATGAAATCAACTGGGCAAACCAACTGAGGAAGCATGTACCAGAAATTAAAAGACCCATTGTCCGCAGAAACCCGCGAAGCAGCGAAAAATCTGCGATATATATTTAAATATGCTTACATATAAAATCCGCGATGGAGTGAAGCCGCGAAAGTCGAAGCGCGATATAGCGAGGGATCACTGTATTAGCATCAGTATTAATAGTAGTAGTAGTTGCTTTAGTGTTGGTAATAGTATTAGTTTGTTTTAATATTAGTAGTAGTAGTAGTAGTAGTAGTAGGGTTGTCACATACAGTAGGCAGAGAATAGTGAAATTCTTACTTGTATGTCTGAGCAACATGCAACACATCACTGTTTTCCAGTGCCATGATCAAGAATGTACTTTATTTAATAGAAAGCCCAAATCAGCTTACCTGATGTACCCTGAGCGCAGGGTCCCCTCAGAGCTGTGTTCTGTCTCCTCTCTTTTTCTCTCTATGCACCAATGATTGCACCTCTGTTGCCCCATCTGTTAAACGACTGATGTTTGCTGACAACTCCACCCTGATTGCCCTGATTACAGACTGGGAAGAGGTGTCATACCGGAGGAAGGTGGTTGGCTGGCCAGTTGGTACAATCCTAAACAAACTTAACTTGAATTCTCTGAAAACAGTAGAAATGATTGTGGATTTTAGGAGACTCTCATAACCTCCTAATCCCCTAGTTATTAATAACGTCATTGTCAACAGGGCAGAAACATTGAAATTTCTTGGTAGAACTACAGCTTCTAATCTGAACAGGAATGAAAGCCTAGTTGTTCTTATCAAAAAGCTTTTCAATGGAGGTTCTTTCTCTGTCCACTTAAAAAGTTGAACCTGTCCCAATAAGTACCGGTACAGTTTTAAAGAGCTGTTATTGAAAGCATTTTTAATTTCTCCATAACAGTTTGGTATGGCAATACATCTGCTCACTTGAAACATAAACTACAGCATGCCATTCATCAGCAGAGAGGACTGTGGGCCTGAAATTGGACCCCATTGAAGTCCTTTATGCATCAGCGGTCAGGAAATGTGCTGGAAATTCAGTCAAAGACTACACACCCAGGCAACCATCTCTTTCAGTTATTACCATTGAGGAAACATTACTGGTCACTAAAGGAGTGAACTACTAGACAAAAAATTTTTTTTTCTTCTGTCACTGTGGCTTAACACAGGAAATCTGCTTGAGCAGATTTTTAGTACTTTATACCTCTGACTGAGTGAAAGCTAAAATAACAATCATGAAAACCTGAAAAACATTAAAATCACAAAACAAAGGCAGAAGTTCAGAACCAAAAAAAAACTAATTTGAAATACAATTCTAAGAGTTAATTTTCTATAAGAATTATTGTAACGCTAGGATGCCACTTATACCATGATATCATCTTAAATACCAGAGCAATAATGATACCCCATGAGTCACTTGCTCATCAACAAATTCGACTGTTATCCACAAAATGGTGGTGCACACGAAAGAACTGTGAGTAAAAATTGGTGACCTTGTGACATGAATACGAAAGTTATAAACAATTAACACTAGAAAAAAAAGCTGCATGTGTGAAGACTGTGGTGGTCAGCTGGAGGCTGTGCCCAGCTGCGACACATGGAAGGACCAGGAGAGAGACTGTGCCTCCCCCGGACCACGAGAAGGCAGCCACCTTGGTTGGTATGGGGGCCACGGGAATTGAACATGGAAGCTCAACCCTATAGGGGCGCCCGGACGATTAAGGAGCCCTGGACGTCAGCACTTCCGCTAAACCTGGAGGTGCTGGGGGAAGGAATACCAGGGACACCCAGAGTGTTTCCGGGTGCTCATGTGGCACTTCCGCCACACCAGAAGGTGTCACAGGAAGATCATCAAAGGACACCTGGAGCACATCTGGGTGGGAATAAAAGAGGCTGCCTCCCTCCAGTAATTAGTCATAGTCGGGTGGAAGTGGACAGAGCTTGGAGGAGAGGAGTGGAGGCGGTGAAGGAAAGACTGTTGGAAGAACCGGACTAAAAGAGGGTGATTGGTGCAGGGGCACTGTGCTTGTGTGAGACCCTTGTAAATAGCTGTAAATAAACGTGGGTTTTGGAACCATCGGTGGTTGCTTGTCTGTATCCGTGGCTGTACTTCCACAAGGCTAAACATCATTTTCTAAGCATCATAAAATTGCAGTTCCTGAAAGTGATGACCAGGCGCCTTTTTCAGAGTTGCTTCCCTTTTTGTGCCCACTGCTTCTAGAATGAATATGGGTTTCCCAGCAGTTCTAAACAGAATGAGTAGATTAGAAAATGGACTGAATATACAACATATGCACATAAAATAAAAGTACTTAGGTTGTGATAGAAAAAAATATTTTCCCTAAAGTTAGATGTCATATGAACCAGTGAAGTGTGATCTTTAAGCTGCACAAAACATTTCTGGACAATGACATTTTTAAGTGTAATCAGCCAGAAGAGTTTGAGGCCGCAGAAAATAAAAGCTAAATCCACAAGACTCGGACAGGTCAGCTGCAAGATGTGTTTATATAATAGTTTTAAATTGAAATGGGGGGAGAGGAGAGGAGAGGGACAGGATAAAATTTCCATTTATCTGCTTGTCATCAATATCCACCAATATCAAACCATTTTTCAAAGCTTTATGGTTACCGCTTGACATCCACATTTTTCACCAAACTGCCTCCCAGCCATGTGGACCTTCATCAAAAGCCTCTCACACAGCCCTAAAAGATTGTGCCCAATTTTTCCTGTATTTTCTAAAGTGGAACAAAGCCACTTGTTCTGATAGTGATGTGCCAGTGTCGTGCACCTTCATGTCTGCTTGTTCTAAAGCATTAACCCAGCATTCATTGTCAAGCTAAGTGCAAATCATCTTTAGTATTCGATTGTTCTTTCATTGGTTGTTCGGGAATACGCAGAAGTAAGGAAATGGGTGGAAGAATTTTTCAGTGAGTGCCTGCAGTAACTGATTTGTAGCAGCAGTAGTAGTAGTAACTTTTGTCACAGAGTACAGTAAAATTCCTATCTGCATGTTAAATCAACATCCAACACATAACAACTTGCCAGCATTAATAAGTGTATTACAGTTAACTTTGTGAGCTGGAATGTTAAAGGTCTTAATCATGAATTAAAGAGAAAGAAAGTATTCTCTCACCTAACAGGTCTAAATGCTAAAATAGTATTTTTACAGAAGACCTACTTATTAAGTAAAGATCAGTTTTGGCTGTAAAGAGACAAGACTGGACAAATATTCCATTCCTGCTTTACATAAAAAAAGAGGAAACTCATATGTAGTATCAGATGTAGCATCTGATCCTGAAGGGCGATATGTGATCGTCACGGGTAATTTATTTAACTGTAAAATGATTTTGATAAATATCTACGCACTCAATGTAGATTATTGGGACTTCATCCAAAACATATTTGCATCCATTCCCAAAGTGAATACTCATAAAATTATAATGGCTACGGACTTTAACTGTGTTTTAAACCCAGACCTAGATAGGTCTCCTGCCACAGGGGCAGTGACATCTACCACTACAAAAACAATTACACAGTTTGTAACCGATCACAGCTTATCAGACCTCTGGAGATTTCTAAACTCAAACTCAAGAGCATATTCCATATACTCACCAGTGCATCACTGTTACTCAAGAATTATTTCTTTATAGATAACAATTTCTTGCCTACAATTTAATTTTGTAAGTACGAAGCTATTGTTATCTTCAATTTTTGGCATTTTTGTTCCAATTAAACATGTTTTTTCCCAGTTGGCACCCCAAGCATTTATCTTTGCCCTACAACCTCATTCACCTCACTACAATAAAGAAAATGTATTATTATTATTATTATTATTATTGACATAGGCTCTGACTACTTGAAATGCTTTAGTAAAATATGCAAGTTCAGGAAATTGATTATTAGGGAAAAAAAATGGCAAAGAAGTTAGCACTGGTACTTCGAAGGTTAAACACCCTGAGTTCAAACCCTGAGCCTGGTCATTGTCAGGCCTGAGTGTACACATTCCCCCTGTGTCTGTGTGTTTTTCTCTAGGTGTTGTGATTTTCCTCCCACATCCTCTAAAATGTGCTTCTCAGGTTGATAAAAGATTCTGAATGGCCCCATGTGGGTTTGGTATTTAGTGCCCCCCACCTGTCCCCTTGTCTCTAAATTGGAGTAAGTTAATCTGAGGCTGCTTTGTTATGTTAAGTATATCTGTCATCCTGCTTCAAAATAAACGATTCCAGTTGCTTGAATATTTTTCTAAAAATGACATTTCTCTACTGATGGATGCATCTCCCTGTCCCTGTGGGTATGTTAATGAGTACACAGCAGCTACTTTTATTGACAGTGGCAGTTGATTGTAATATTTACTGTAATCACTTGATCAAGCTTAATATTTTTGTGATGAAGTACTGTTAGTATAATTAAGTAGTTTATTTTCTTCCGAATTCATGAAATTTATCGTATATTTAAAAAAAATCTACATTGTGGTGTAGTAGTTCAACACTGAAATTCAGCAAAATGCATTAGAATGCAGGCAGTGTGGTGTAGTGGGCAAGGCTTTGGACTTCAAATCTAAGGCTGTGGGTTCAAGTCCCACTACTGACACTGTGTGACCAAGAGCATATCACTTCACCTGCCTGTGCCCCAACTGGAAAGTCAAAAGAAATGTAATCAATTGAAGTCACCTTGTATATTTTAGTCTTACCTCATTTTAGATTGAACTTTGATATATTCACCTGCCTTGTTTGCTTTCATAATAAACGTCTCGTGTTAGTATTGTTTATATTAGCATTAAAATGTCTGCATGCACAGATACTTTACAAGGGGAATTGTTCCCTCAGTTTTGCACATGGCATAAAACTCAGTTGCATTCAATAACTTAGCAATGAATTAACTGCAAAAACTGGAGAGATTTCATCTTTTGTTTACCTACTTAATCAAAGACTGAGATATCACATTTTTTTATTTATGAAATTTTTCACAACACTGAGTCATATTCAAAAAATAGAATGTAATTACATGCAATAGCAGAGCACATAAGCCACATATTTTTAATTGCATTTTATAAAATCACTAGCTAGGGTACCTGTTGAAGGTGGGTAATGAAATACATTTAAAAATATTTGAAATCTGTTGCCTTACATGTACTCTCAGTGTTCCTCATATGCCTCTTTTCGGTATCCTTGTGTGCATCAACCTCTCCTGCCCGGCGCTCCCTCTCTGTTATGCTCCAGTAAAGCATCCTTCTGAAAATATGTCATTTCAAGTTGCGTTGCACACTTTCTGTCAACTTTTTGAATTTTGACCAATGGTAGACAGCACCCCCAAACCACTTACCAGCTGTGGAAACATCATTAGTATTCTTATGAATATTTTCTGTCTTTGAAGACGACTCTCATTATTTCTCCTAAGCTTTTCCATGGTATCCTCATGTGTCTCAACCTCTCTTACCTGGAACTTCCCCTCTCTATTTGAGTGAGCAACCAAACGAAAACTGACCAATCGGACCAAAGCCAAACCAACCAATCAGATTGTTCGGATGGACTGGACACACACATACACACAAACACAGTAGTGTTTATTACGTATATAGTAGATGAAGTCTGCGGTGGGTTGGCACCCTGCCCGGGATTGGTTCCTGCCTTGTGCCCTGTGTTGGCTGGGATTGGCTCCAGCAGACCCCCGTGACCCTGTGTTCAGATTCAGCGGGTTGGATAATGGATGGATGGATAGTAGATGAAGTTAAAAACTAAAGCCAGATAGGCATGTGATGGCTGAAATAGCATTCGTAGGTGTTAGAACACAATCAAGTGATGTAAACATTCGGATATTTGATGTACTAAAGTAAGTTGTCTGTTTTGGAGAATCTGTGGCTAATTTTAATTCATATTTCTTCAAATGAAAAATGTTTAAAAAGTGTGTCAGACTTCACGGTGTTGACTATAATAGATAATTGTTGTACTTTGCCAAAAAACGATTGTGTCAGTGAATTATTCATTTATATTAAACTGCAGATAATGCAGCTGTGTGGGTGTTTTTAGTGTAATGCAAATGCTGAGAATATTTTTATTCACTGTATGCATTAGAGCCACAGTTAGGTAGCTCCTTTCCGTCTACATTCACTACTACAAAGTTTGTTTTTTTGCTTTTATTGCATTATTTTTTACTTTTATGCCCTTTAAAGATCATTGAACTTGCCTGGTATGACTTTAAACAGCAGGAGATGTAAGTTGTTGTTACAGAGATAAGTGTAAGCAGCTGAAGTGACAATCAATGCATTTACATGCACTTTAATAACCCGATTATTTACAGAGTATGCCATGTATACCTTCATTCTGGTTAGAGAAATCGGGATATTGGTCTCTGAGGACCCAGGTTAACATGTACATTTATGGGCAAGTAACCCAGTTATTATGCCATGTAAGCCCTTAACCTTGTTGTATTTCAGAATTTTGTAGTTTGTATATGTCTGTTGCACTCTGTTAGACTGCGCGTGAGCTTGCTTTGCATACACATCCAGCAGCCATGGGTAAATAATGGTGGACATGTCCACAAAGATCAAGTTTCCCGATGCAAATGTTTGGGAGAGCGCAGCATTTCTTCTCCTGGTTGAAATAATCTATCTCAGTATTTCTGAAATTGCTAAATTTATGTTAAAGCACTGAATATACAGTGAATAGCTCAGCAGCACAATCTCAGTAGACAAGACACCTTCTTGTTTTTGGCCATTTTAGCTATGGCCATTGATGATGTAATACATTTTTCTGTTAGCACATTTTGATGATATCAAAGCATTTTATAAATGGAGGACTCCATACTTGAACTCACACATCAGTTTTTAATGGGATGACTTGCCTTATCCCGGGTTTCTGTGCTCATGGTTCCCACCCATTCAGATAACTTACTGTATATTAGGCATCTGGTCTGATGTCAGAAGCAGCTGTTATATGTGTAAAAACTGAAAACATACCAAACAAACTTACAGATTTGTAAGAGTGGCATATAATAATTATAGTTATATGATGTAACCTGATTTGAAAAATAACTTGGTGACACTGTGATTTGTGAGCAGGGCTTTGTTTGAAATGCTTAATGCTATATATATTGTATACATACAATTTTTAGCTAATCAAAGCAAAAAATCATTTTCAGGTAACAGTGACAAACTAAGAACTGTAATTGAAGGTCAGTAATTGGAACAGGCACATTCTTTGGCTGTATATACTTTGAAAAAAGATTAAAGAGATCACAAAGAGTATAATTCATGGAGAAGACAACGAAATTACTAGCATGCAAGCTTTGCAGAGCATCTTTGTAGGAGTGAGTCTTTCTTCAGACTGCCTCTAGATGGCAGTGGAGACGATTATGAGACTGGGCAGGCAGAAGCGGCAGGAGCAGGCAATCAGAAACTGGTAATGACGTCAGCGATCTTCAGCCGTTAGTCCTTTCCTCTGCAGAGGGAGGAAGAGGACAGGCAGTTAGATGCAATGCCACACCGTGATTCAGAGTAGAATTACCATCAGAGGAGCCCTGAAGTTGTCCCCCAAGCTGTGTGTGACAGTATATACATTTAAAATTATGCTGCAATGTATTTTAGGAGTGAACACCACAATTTAAAGCAAGTTATACTGTATATCCTTTCTTTTGCACCATTTTTGTCATGTTTCTTGTGCTTTGTTCCAATTTGAAATGGTCTAAAGGAAACTAATCCATATACAGTATAGCATTGTTTAGTAGAACCTATAAAGAGCTTACTGAATGTGTTAAGTTGGCACTAAGCCATACGTAGTATTGGTCCGTGGAAAGTGTGGGTAAAAAAGCCTGTCAGAGATTCAAAGAACCAGAAGGCGATCTTCATAAGTAGATATCATCATGCTAAGTCTGTGTTAAGAGAAATGCTTCTACACTCCCCTGAATTTGGGCATTGCAATCACAGACCCCACTGAGGAAGTGTAACACAATTGCAATGTTCCATGGCTTCTCTTTGCCTGTATTTATGTATTGTGATTATTAAAGAGTCAATCGAAGCCCCAAACCCCAGACATAACTACAGCAACACCGTCACAGATATAAATAAAGGGATTTTATTTACAAAGACCACCTTTAACATATTTCTTGTCATTCCATCTGACACACTACAAACAGACCAGAATATAATATACTCCTTCCTTTCTTTCATCTCGTTCCACTTCTCTTTCTCCAGGTAAGTGTTATCTTCTCCATCCTTCTCCTCCTGACTCTGACTCCCTGAATGAGGTAAATCGGCCCTTTTTATGTTTGACCAAGGAGTACTTCTGGTGCCACAGTATTGCACGATGGAAGCACTTTCAGGTCAGATGGAAGCCACTTAAAGATGGGATGGGTTTCCTCTATAGCTCCTCCTAAGCAGCACCCATGGCACCCAGCAGGACTGCAGTTCCCAACATACCTTATGGGTTTATGCATGGACACACCAGTCCAGGAGCACTGCCACCTAGTGTATTTAGGGAGTATAAATCCTTGAATGGCTGTCTCCCCCAGTCCACCCATTTTAAAGTTCCATCCAGGAACAGGAATGTCATCCATCCCAGTTCAATGCCTCCACCAATTACAGTATATATTAGACTAGCTGTACCCCATGGCTGCACCCACATAGTAATGAAACAGGACAAACTTTAAAAATCAATAGACGTTGGCACTATATCTGATCGTGTTCAGCTCTGACTGGAGAGCGTCCCACGCGTGGGGAGAAAAGCACATGGATGTGATATCTCTGGCAGTCAGCAGCTACCCTTTAAAACACATAGAGCTCTGATCTCTCTGTCAAAAACGTCAAAGTTACTCCTTAACAATCTGTAGATGATAATGTCTATTGAACAAAGGTGCACTCCAATACGTGGCAAGACATAGACCAACTCGAACAGAGGCTGGCAAGTAAATGAGGAAGGCCCTGCACCCATGCTTTCGGCCCACAGCCACTCTCTTGGATTTGCATAAATACATCTTTTACTGCAAGCGTACTATAGTACTTAGTGCAAACATTCAAGCAAAAAAACATTCCAAAGTCCCAAGTCCTCATGGTTCAGGAGATTTCGTGATGAGTGCATCAGTGGTATTTGGCTTTTATATATATATACATTATACTGCAATTAATGTTAGGAGTGAGAGCTGAATTTAAAAGGAATATGTACAGGTTCAAGTATGAGCGGCCATTCAACAAAGGACACATTGCCATTGAGCACGTGCCTCTGTCAGATACGTGTGCATATTGTCACGCTCATCTGCTATCCAAGTATATTTTAGCTGTATTGTGGCAGACATGGCTTATGTCTGTTGGTTTGTGCTCACATTGCTGAAATGCATGCTGAACAACAGAGATGACAATGGTGACAATGAAAATCCTAATTAGCATAAGTGTCATTTAGAGGACCAGTCGTATTGTATTGCTGGAGATCACGGAGGGGAAGCAACATTATAAGAAAATTGAAGGGATGAAAGAAATAAAGACATTTCAGACTCAAGTGTACATGAAGAACAAGCACTTTAACCATGGCATTCACAAAGTAAACTGAACGTGCTGAATGCTAAACGTTTAAATCAAGTTAACCATCATTTGCCTACGATCGCTACCAACATCATATAAGGGATGTACTGATTCATGCCTCTCCTTAAAATGTTCTACATTTGTGTCCCTCACACGATTTCTTTACCATATAGAGTATTTCTTAAAGTTTATTAGAAGTTTATTTACAGGTTTTATTAAAGTCAACTCAAAAATCAATATGTATCAGTAGTTTGCACAGCTTGCCTTATGTTGTTTTTATAGTTCTATATTATATTTTATTTTTCTTGTTTCAGAACTCTGGTGAAATGGCTGTGCTTTGTCCTTATTCTTCTGCCCCCCTTTCAACCTCAGCTTTTATCAGCATGGATTTAGAATGAATTCAATTTAACAGTAGGGTCCAAACATAAGGGAGTCAAATGAATTGCATCAACGGCTGGGCACATTGCCATTTCTCATTCAAAATATTCACTGTGACATTGTTGATACTTTCTATTCTTTATTAGTGGTATGAACTTGTACCAAAAGGATGTTTTATAAATACAGAATTGATTTACCTAATGAGTCAAGAGAAAGATTTACTTAACAATTACTGGTTCAAATTTTAAAATGCCATAACCTCTATCACAGCCCATTACAAAAAAGCTTATAAGGTGATGAAATGCTGTTATTGCTAGTCACTTTAAAATTAGCTATCACTTAAATAATAATATTCGCTATACTGCAGAGTGTATTTATTTTAGGACATGCTCAAGAATCCAATGCCATTCTTCACACTCCTGATGTGTGACGTCATCTTTAACAGAATGGCACCTCTCCCCAAATCAGACCATAGGTGTCATGTTTCTGTGTGTCACATGTCACACATCTGTAAATGTGTTTGCAGTGCTCTGCTTGTTGAGTAGTTACTATTCCTAGAAGCAAGACAAGGTCTTTCTCTTGCTTTTATGCCTTATCTGTTTCCTTTGTGGAATATGTTTGCCTTTTCTTTATATTTTAATCCTTGTAGAAAGCTCTGCAGTAGGCAGTAAATGATTGAGTTTTAATTGCAATTCGCTTTTCCTGTACAGTATACTGTGATTATTGCAGTATGTGGTCACTCTTATCTTAGGCTCTCCTTGCAAAAGTTTCAAATTGTGCTTCATGGCCTAAAGTTCACTTAATCAGAGCTTTTTAAATGTACATGGATAAATGTTAATTTATCTCTCTACTATATGTTTAACGGGCGGCATGGTGGCGCAGTGGGTAGCACTGCTGCCTCGCACTTGGGAGATCTGGGGACCTGGGTTCACTTCCCGGGTCCTCCCTGCGTGGAGTTTGCATGTTCTCCCCGTGTCTGCGTGGGTTTCCTCCGGGCGCTCCGGTTTCCTCCCACAGTCCAAAGACATGCAGGTTAGGTGGATTGGCGATTCTAAATTGGCCCTAGTGTGTGCTTGGTGTGTGGGTGTGTTTGTGTGTGTCCTGCGGTGGGTTGGCACCCTGCCCGGAATTGGTTCCTGCCTTGTGCCCTGTGTTGGCTGGGATTGGCTCCAGCAGACCCCCGTGACCCTGTGTTCGGATTCAGCGGGTTGGAAAATGGATGGATGGATATACAGTATGTTTAACGCCAATATGATAAAGTAATATTTCTTTTTGTTTTTAACCTCAGTTATACTCTGCGATTGTCAATTTCTGATATTGTGTTGCTGTTCAAGGACTTAATCTGTTCTGATCAGCAAACTGAATAGCATCTATATATTTTTTAAACCTCTTAAAGTATAAGTTTGGTATTTTTCAAAGTTATAGCTTCACAACCATGGTATGTATTAATTTCTCATAAGAAAATGCATTTCTAATTGAAGCATGTTTTATCATTTTAAGAAATATGTAGCCTGCTGGTACATATTATCTTGGACATAAAGGGTACATGTGGAAAAAAAAACATAAAATGTACTGAATATGTGTATTTTTCAAGCCAAAACTATAGTTATTTGCATCTTGAGATTGTATACATACAGTAATGCAAAATAGCATGTCTATGCCATTTTAAGAAAAAAAGCAAATTTTTTTTGTGAGATTCTACCATTTTTAAAGGAGACCAGCTATGCACATCACTTTGCTGGTCGCCTTCCTTCGTTACAGCATTTCAGCTTAATTAATGCATGTTTGAAAATCTACAAGGATTTGTATTGCAGGGTGTTTTAAATGGTAATCTCTAATTGTGTTTTCCAGCGGTTTACCTCTGCAAAAGAACAATGCAAAACAAAGCCAGACTGGAACTCGCAGACTATGAAGCTGTAAGATTATTATTATTATTATTATTAATATGATTATTGTTAATGCCTGAATTGCTTTTATTAGTGCCTTGTCACAGTCACATGAATAACGTCTATTCGAATGTGTTTGGTGTGAACTCTTTTTTTTCTTGGCTTTGTAGAATTTCTGTAAGAACAGGAGCTGCCTTTTGAATCTCTTAGTCAGTTACCACCATAACAGGACCTTAAGAATGACTTTATTTACTCTTAATAAGACTTACAAATCAGTCATGACGCTACTGATTAGGGTCTACCAATAATAGATCTCTTAGTTACTGGTGGCTAAAGGCTTTATTTGTGATAAATACCAATAGGTATTATGGTACACCAGCCCCTTAAAGCGCCTAAAGTGTTACTAAAATTTCTTATGTACTTGACAATATATCTGAATCCTTCCAAATGTGAACTGCTGGCCTATTCACCTAAAAGACTAATTTCCTAAGATTATAGTATAAAATGCAGATGCTAAAAAGCTGTACATTAGCTTCTTATATAATACGCTACCATGGCTGTCCGTTTGTCTGTCCAAGATTTTAAATTACCTGTAGCTCGCAAACCATTTGACCTATTGACCTGAAATTTTGTACACATATACTACGTTACCACTACTCTCCTCTTTCAGGGTGATGATATGTATTACTCTTTTTATTTTTATTTTATTGTAGAATCAACTCTCGGCAGCAGACACCAGGGCGTCTGTGCGGCGCATGTATAAGGGGCGCCGTTCTCATTCCTACCACCTTCACCGTCACTTACTCTACCTCTTCATATCTTAAATCATTCTTGAGGCAGATTGCGAGCTTAAGTGAAAAATGAAAGAAAACGTACTAAGTAATTGCAACACAAACACTGACTTAATCAGTTTTAACGTGAAAAGATGCTGACGGAAGAAGAGAAGAAGTGGGCCGCTAGGGTGGAGAAAACAAGAACTGCTCAGGAAGCAGTAAGTGCATCAACCTCTGAGCAAACGAGTGCTAAACGTACAGAGAAAGAGGATGAAAACTATAAATACAAGTGTATTCACTGCACATTATCGTGCAGTCCTCCGTTACTGGTTAATTATATTATAAAAACAATATAAAATAGTTTATTTATGGAGAGATTCAACAGAGGAACCACATCAAACGGAAAATAAATTTTTTATAGCAGTATTACAAGGAGAAATGATATTAACAAACAAAATGTATGTAATTTATTACTGAAAAAAATGGCCTGTGAAGATTGTTGTTGAGGTGTCAAAGTCTCCTGTGCAGACTAAAGGCACTCGAGGTGCTGCTTGACATTTTCTAATTTTTGATACATTCTTCCTCTTTGAAGTAGAGTTGAAGCTAACCTGCCTCCACACTCTGTGTACCACTTTCACAGTCTATGTATCGGCATATTATTAAAGGTGCCTGTGCACCCTTTTGATTACAGGTAGATAGAGTTTTCATATTTTGCCACCTAGTTCTGTGTCTGGTTTCCGAAGGATTTTTTTTTTTAGTTTTACAGTATTCTGCCACAGAATTGAACAAATTCTGAATAACCTGAATTGTGTCCGGATTGATTAAAACTTGCTTAAGACTGATCCCTTCCCAATTCAGTTCATAGACTGGCATGCTTTAGTCTGGTTTTAAAACTTCTTGTGTTTTGCACAACCCTAACCCTAACCTAACCCTAATTTCTGTATGCATTTATCTGTATTTCTTTCATTAATTTTGTAATACTTTTGATCTCAATTGCGTTGTAAAATATATGATCGTGGTCACTTTGAAAGGCCCTGGGGTTTTGACACAAGTATCACAGGGGGTCAATCAGTGGGTCACTGTTTCAGAGTGCCAGTGTACTGGGCTCAGCTCACTCACTTTGTGGAGTCTGCATGTATCTTCTGTGTTTATTTGTTTTTTTCTGAGTTCTGTATTTTTCTTTCACATCTTTAAGGGAATACTCAACCCAAAAGTGGTATATTTTTTATATGCTACTTAACCCAGTTGTTTGTGGTAATCCCAAGAAAATTTTTTAACATAATTATTTCATGCAGAATGCAGACATTAAAGTTTCTAATTTAATACGAGTCTGTGGTGATCAGCACTGGACAAAAGCAAACAACATGAAAAAGTCCATAAAAAAATGTTCACATTACTTGTGATCACATAATCCATACACCAAGTCATCCAGTCATATGCTCACAACATCCCAAACACATGTATTATTATTAAAATATTCTTAACTAAAGCACTTCATGAATGAATGAAATGGAACATACTCAACTGTGACCAAGCATGTGAATTAAGAAGCTGCTTTCCTGACTCATTCATTGGTCAGAAGTCTTGCCCAGTAACAGTTTATTATTTGCTAGCATTGCACTTCAAGTGATATCAACAAGAACCACGCACTGAGACACATGTCCATTTAAAGATTAAAAGTTAAAGAAAAGCAAGTAAGAACATCCTCAGGAAGAGGATTGCCTCAGAATTGTGCTTAGTACTATCTGTTTCTATCTTCTTCATGGAATAAAAAAAGTACAAAAAATTTTGAAATACATTTACTGATGTTGCTGGACATATCATCAGTGATATTTCTGGAACCTTTGGTTGTTTCGGGTTTTCAACATCATACACCCTCAGCTGGGAATGATCATTCTTCAGCTTGTGCCCAGTTGGTACACTAGCTACTTGCTGTCTACTTGAACCCCAGCTCTCCTGTCTTGAGCCAAGACCATTGAGAGGATCTCACCACCACTTTGGTAATCTTGCAGATGGCCCTCTTTGTGCCACCACCTATTACACCCCGAAAATGCAGGTCCTTGACTGTGGGGCAGGCTGGAAAGCCTCTGCAGCCATACTCCGCTGGGAGGCACCTGGCTCTCCATTCTGCTTGCTGGCATTGCCCACCAAGTCTCACGTATTTGGTGAGTTTCCTCTCAGAGGCTTCTTCCAGATGTTTTCCCACGGGGGCTGTCAACTCTAATATCACCACTTGCTTGGTGGTGTCAGACAAGAAGGCAACGTCTAGTCACAAGGCAGTAATAGCAGTGCGGTTGGGGAACTTCAGCTGCCATTCAAGGTCCACCAGAAACTATCAATAATTTGCTAAGGCAAAAGTGCTAAATGTTTTCCCTGTGGTTTTTGACTGCTCACCTGCTCTAATGAAAGCAATCATCTGCTTAGAAGGGCAGGAATGCTTGGCTGCAGTAATTCCTGTACTCTAATGTCCCTAACCAAGTGATATGGAGCACCTGTGTTCCAAGGTACCGCATTTGAAGTACAGAGGGCAGATTGGAGACTCTGCTTTACCTCATATGTGCAGGTTTGATGGAGTGGGCAGTACATCATACATTGCTTGGAGGAATAATTTTATGAAGTGTAGCTAAGGTTTCCATAAATCTGCCAAGGTCACCTTCCTCTCAACTGCATTCTTCCAACTAGTCCACAGTCCTTGTCTCATCGCAACTGCCCTACATGGTCTTTTCTCCTCCACGGCTGTTCTGATGTTTGCTGAACTAGTTGCTGCTCCTCCCTCCTCCCACTGCTTCAAAATGTTTCAGCAAGCAGAGTTGATTCACCCATGCAGTTGTTATGAATTTATGTGCGCATATCAATTAATAACTGCTTTTTTTTCTTAATGTTACCGTAACGTCATCTTGTTTTCATTACGAACGTTGCCTTTTTGTGCAAAGACACGTATCCAGCTGTCTAGGTAAGAGAAATCAAAGGTTGCATTTAGTGATGACGATACTTATGCCAACTCATTGTCCAAGTTTGATTGCTACATAAAGTGTTTTAGGTTTAGGATTCTTTTACTGTGATCTTATAGTGGCTTCTTCACTTTGATTTTGGTTCACAATTTGGGTCTAGATGTTTATTATTCTTTTTTTTTCTGATTTTGACATTTATTTACTTAATGTTCATTATAATATTCCCTCAGTGGTCTGCCACTTTCTTTTATTTAGCAGAACAGCAGCTTTCTAGAAGTGGTTTATTTAACAATATTTTATTAAAAAGTACATGCGTTTGGGATATTGTGAGCATACGAGTGGATGACTTCACTTCTGGATTACATGACACAAGTAATACGACATACAGTATGAGTTTTTAAAGGACATTTTTGACATTGTGTGCTGTTGTCTAGCATTGTTCATCATGGACTCCAATTATATAAGTAATTTGATACCTCTGTTCTGATTGAAAATTACCATCTTTACAAACTACATGGGGTAAGCAATATATAAAAATTATTTTTTGGTAGAGTATTCCTTTCAGAAATGCAGAATCAATTAACTGGTGACTCTAAATTGGCCCCGTGTGGATCAAAAGAGGGTGCTAAAATAAGAGTCTGTGGGAATTTTCTAGAAACAGTGCCAGCAATGCTCCTAAAGCTGCAAAGGAAGGCAAGGGCTCTGAAAGGACAAAGTGGGTTTGCAAAATGGAGGGAAAGATGGTAATGACCCTATTAAAATATAACGTGTAACCAAATTCTTTGTGGTCTTTGTTTTTTGTTTTAAAGGAGAGCTTAGCAAGACTACAGAGAGCATTTGCTCGAAAATGGGAATTTATTTTTATGCAAGCAGAAGCACAAGCAAAGTAAGCTAAACATATTTTTTGTATAATAATGAAGTACAAATAAATGAATAAATCATTAAACTGTATGTTTTATGTGTTAATTTCTAAATATTTAAATGTGATTAGTGCTGTTTTAACTGATGTGTAGTCTTTTGAAATACTGTATTCACTTTAATTCACTTATTCTGAGACATGTATGTCAATCATTGATATTTATTTGCAATTAAGTTGTTTTCTGTTTTTTGACCAGTTATATTTAACTATTAAGGAAACTTATTCCCATCACCTTTTAAAAAAATATTGCATAATTTTGCAAACATATGTTGTTATTTCACAAAGATATTGCCTGCCTTACCACCGTAATCATCATGCACAGATGCCTAGATAGATAGATAGATAGATAGATACATACTTTATTAATCCCAATGGGAAATTCACATGGGAAAGAGTACAGCATTAGTGTTGATCAGCCAAAATCACAAAATGGTTTTTCACAGCAAAAATGTTGTCTTTTGGCCCTTGATCCCTTGCAGGTTTTGTGTTTTTCTCCATCTTATCTAGAAGTTTTTTTTCTTCTGTCCTCCTTGGCTATCTGACCTTGGCATTGAACTCATCTTGTAGGGACTTCAAAATCAATTCTTAATAAAATTGCTCTACCTCTCTGTTATTACATATCTATCTTATGTACACTTCTTCTTTTTCTTCTTCCTGTTCTTTCAGTTGCTCCCGTTAGGGGTTGCCACAGCTGATCATCTTTTTCCACATCTTTCTGTCCTCTACATCTCACTCTGTTACACCCATCACCTGCATGTCTTCTCTCACCTCATCCATAAACCTTCTCTTAGGCCTTCCTGTTTCTCTTACCTGGCAGCTCTATCCTTAGCATCCTTCTCCCAATATATTCAGCATCTCTCCTCTGCACATGTCCAAACCAATGCAATCTCGCCTCTCTGACTTTCTCTCCCAACCGTCCAACTTGAGCTAACCCTCTAATGTACTCATTTCTAATCCTGTCCATCCTCGTCACACCCAATGCAAATCTTAGCAAATCCACCTCTCTCCTACTTTCTAGTCAGTGCCGTATTATTTATTTTTTGTATCTTATTGGTTCTTTATTATTCTTATCTAATTTTAATTTGTTTATCTTTCCTTGTAACTATTTGTTTGACATCTTATAAGCTATTTTCTGTGTACGAAAATGTGCTATATAAATAAATGTTGTTGTTGTTATTGGAATCCATAATCCTGGAAACTGTCTAGCATACAGTGCTGACTTTCAAAAAACATTGAAATCATGCAACACGGCCTCTGAGCACCATGTTCCCGCTAGTGCACAATGCATCATGGTAGCAGGACCAAAAATGGTAACATTCACAGTGAAACAAAATGCTGAAATAGTAAAATGAAAACATAATGATAATTTTTAACATAAGGCCAGAGACAATAAACTACATACAAATAACAAAGGGATAATCCTTGAAGTGAAAAACCATCAAAATATCATCTAACATTAAAATATGTAAGTATAACATTAATACATAAATCATGAAGTAAATACACACTGAATCACAATTTTAATGTAGAATCAACACAAATGAATTTAAAAAATGAATGGCATCGTTTAAACCTCAACAATGACAATACACTTGAACTTTTAACAAAATTCCACTTGAGCAAGTACAATCTGAATTTGAATGCCTGCCTTAAAGGCAAATTTAAAAGAAGGCAATCTGAAAACAAGGCAAATGTATTAGTTCTCAAATTGGCATAGCATATGAGACACACACGTGTCAAAGTAAAATTTAAATGATCAAAACGACTGTTGATGTTGAATGCACTGCTAAAGACTGATTTAATTGTAAGAATAAGCATCTCTTAAATGGGCATACATTAAAACTTGTATTAAAATTCCACAAATACTATACTCAATTTTTCATCACCATCAACAACTTGACAAGTGTTTTTCCACTGGTTGTGGTATAGCGGGTCTGCAGCTCAAAAAGAGTGGCCATTTTAATAAATTATTAATGAACACGCTTGCGCTGGGGAGTGGAACAGGTGTGAAGTGATCAACCGGGAAGACGCCAGTTTCTGCGTTGCCTTGCCGGCACGTTCCTTATCATCAGCCCGGAGCGTCAATCAGGCGATCGCACCTGAAACCACTCCCCAGCCTATATTAATGTTATACAGAATCTGTCAAATAATACAAAGAGCACACAACTCATGTTTCATCCTTATTGGGACTCGTCAAGTAGACACTTTTGCATCCCCTTATGGGGATCGAACCTCGGATGTCAGAGCCTGAGGCAAAACCTCTGATGTTGCCCCATGGCGGTTTGCTCACTTATTTGACAGGGTGAAGATGGGAGTATTACATTCTAAGGTCTGAATTGCAATCTGATTATTTGGGTGGTTACCTACCAGGTAATGCTTGAGGTTGGTTGGCCAGTCAGCAAGTAACCGCCATGTCCTCTCAGTTGCGAGAAGCAGATCATAGATTTACTATAAAACACTTTGTCCCTCTATCATTTGTCAGCTAAATAATTGCATTTCAACAGATTAAAAATAGCTAAATTAAATGGCTAAATAATTGTATTTCAATAGATGTAACAATAGAGGAGACAGTGAAATACCAGAACCCCATCCAGTTCCTGGTAGCCTAGCCTATACGTTTCTCATGGAAGGAGCATATAACTCTTGGTGCCCTTTGGAATTGTATTCCTTCAACATAGCAGACAGCCTCTCAGCCCTTCACGTAATGTTTTAATGTCTGTAATGAGAGCAGCAGACTCTCCCACCTGTTTTGGCACAGTGAATGTATAGCACTGCAAAATTTCAAAAAGCAATGGAGCCAAACATCCATCTTCAACCTAAAGATAATCAGTCTAGATTGGTTTTCTCCTTAAAAATGATTGGCCATCTGTTAGTGCTGTCCAAGTTGCATTGACATAACATAATCTTCAATTAACTAATTTACGTATGTATCTCCCACAGATGTTATTATTTGCCCAAATGTCAAAAGACTCTGGTCAGTGGCGATAAACAACATTTTTAATGATTACATTTATAAATTTACATCAAGAAAAATAATCCCCAAATTCCAAATACTATACTCAAAATACTGCACTAAAAAAGAACAAAAAAGACTAATTTCTATAATTCAAATTTTTAAAATACAAGAAAGTACCAATAATAAATAGTCTTAATCCAGAAACCTAAAATCCTAGAAACCAAAGCCAAAAGGTGAAATCCAAAATAAAAAAGGTCAAAAGAAGGAAAACTATAAAACAAAAGGGATTATTAAGAAGCACAGGAAAACAAAGTAGGCTAATGCCACTGCCCTGAGGTAACGGTAGAAAGAGCTTTAAATAGTCCTGCAATGGTAATGACTAGCATAATTGGAGCATCGAGTTTGGGGGATTAATGGAAGACATTACATGTGCAAAATTCACTTAAGGGTAAGAATGTTAAATGTCAATAATAGCTTGTTAAAATTAAATCAGAACAATAAAATCCGAAGTCATTAGATGTTACTGGTCACTATCCTTATTACAGTATTTTATTTTGATTAAGCTATAGAAAATTCTGTTTTTGAATTTGAGTCTTCAATTTCAAAACGTTTTGGTAAGTTCCCCAAATGAAGCCTGTTCATAAATCATAAGCCGTGATGTTCACACACAGGTGCATATGGAAAGGGTAAAAAACCTGACAAGATAATAGATTGGCGATGCTTAAAAAGAATCGTAAATGAAATAATGATGAAAAATAATCTTTAAGCAAAATGTAAAAGTAACATTAAAAAAGACATAAATGGCCGCTACATCCTAACACTGTGTATCAGTCTTAACAGAACTGCTGCTTTTGCTATCCATCAGCTTTGCTGGCCTTCTTTGGTAGAGCACTACAGTATACTCTGAACACCATCTGTTAGAATGCTGGAAGTTGTGTCGACTCAACACAGAAGGCAGCTTCCTTACCACTTTCATTATGGTCTGGGTTGTCTGTACTGTTATCAGAGCAACAGTAGACTCCAAACCCTTTGGGGCAAGCACAGATTTGCATTCAGTGTTACAGATACTCAGGAAGCATTTCAAAGAAAATAGGTTACAGAATTTCAGGAAATGCCTCAGGCAAACAGACAGAGGTAGTCATTTTTATATGGAAATAGTATTTATGGTCTGGCTTATCTAAATGTAATTTAGATCCTCCTGTATTTATGTTAACGATATGGTATATACTTTTTTAATGTTATGAAAATTAAATGGCAACTGAAATAGAAATTTGTACTATAGATAGTTGGTCTTTTCTTAATCACGTCAAATCAACAATGAAACTGTAAGGTGGTGAAAAGTCTACCAGGGCAGGGATATCAAGTGAACTTGATAAAAGGCAATATATGTATGATATTAGTTAAAATAATGTAATTTTACAGTTTACAATTACATTCTAATGCATTACATTAACTGATGCACAACATGAGCTTATAGTCAAATGCACATCAATTAATGGGCAATTCCCAGTTTGAATGACCATCCAGTGGTAAAGCAGGTACAGTTTTTTGGAAAATTATTAACACAGACCTGCGATGTAACACAGACTCAACTGGCTATGAATAGTCTGATTATTTTAAATTAAAGTGTCACTGTCATCTACTGGTTAGACTTACACTGCATACCAACCCCCCCCCCCCCCATAATCCCCCCCCCCCCCCCCGTAATATACACGTTATGGCCAAAAGTATGTGGACATCCCTCCAAATTGTTTACTTAAGGTTTTCATCATTAATAGGTGCATAAAATCAATCACACAGCCATGTGATCCCCATTGACAAATTGGTCAACAGAAGAGCTCAGTGACTTTAATCGTGGCACTGCCATAGCATGCTCTGCTAGATCTGCCCCGGTTATCTGAAGTACTGTTATTTTGAATTGTAAGTATCAAGGAGCAACAACAGGTTAGTCAAGAAGTGATAGACCACGCAATTCCCAGAGCATCCTCACCAAGTTCTCAAGCACATAATGTGTAAAAATCACCCTTCCTCTGTTGCGTCACTCACAACCAAGTTGTGGAGGCAACATCAGCACAAAAACACTGCGTTGAGAGCTTCAAGAAATGGGTTTTCATGGCTGAGCCTAAGATCGCTATTTGCAATGCCAAGTGATGTGATGGTTGGAGTGATGTAAAGCATGCCGCCATTAGATAACTCTGGAGAAGTGGAAATGTGTTCTCTGGAGTGATGAATCATGGTTCACTCTCTGGTTTTGGCTGATGCTAGGCAGCGCTACCTGCCAGACCGCAGAGTCCTTATTGTAAAGTTTGGTGGAGGAGGGATTAATGCCATTATCATAATGCTAGGGTTTGGGCTAAGCCACTTCATTCCAGTGAAGGATACTGTTAATGCAACAACATAGAATGATATTTTAAACAATTGTGTGCTTTCAACTTTGTGACGTCAGTTTGTTGAAGACCCTTTTCTATTTCAGGATGACTGAGCTCTTGTGCCCAAAGTCAGATCCATAAAAATATGGCGGAACTTGAGCCCCGACATCAACCCAACTGAGCACCTTTTGGGATGAATTGGAATGTTGATTGTGAGCCAGGTCTTCTCATCCAATATTAGTATCTGACTTCACAAATGCTCTTTTCACAGAGTGGGTACAAATTCCCACAGACACACTCTAAATCTTGTGGAAAGCCTTCTTATAAGAGTGGTAGCTGCTGAAGCCACAAAGAAAGGCCAACTCCATATCAATGTCTTGGGCTTTGGGATGGGATGTCCAATGAGCTCATAACAGTGTAGATCAGGTGTAGTGTACACAAACATTTGGCCATATAGTGTATATAAAGCAGATGTGCCAAAAATTATATTCATGTAAATTCAGTAGGTAATGTGGGACTAAAAGTAAAACTATAATTCTAAATCCATGGAATTGAAATTTAAAGGAAAAATAAACTCATGAAAGAGAAGCACAGTGTAGCAAAGGTTAGCACTGCTGTCTCCCATTTTCAGGAGACTGATTATAGTTTGTATGGAATTTGCTAATTTTTCAGTTGCCTGTGTGCATGTTTCTCTGGGTATTGCAATTCACCTTCCACATTCCAAAGATGTCTGTGTTAGGTTAATCAGGAACCCGAAGACCACTAGGTGTGTTTGCATTAAACAATATGTTCGTGAGTACTGGTACTCCAACCTTGGTAAACTCCCAGCCCTGTGCCCAAAGCCACCTGGAAAAGATTCTGCATCAGGTGTTCAGACATCAGCTTCACAATGCTGCTTTCAGATCTGCTGATGCTGAGAACTACAGCACATCCAGGGCCAACCTGAAAAAGGATATCAGGAGATCCAAACAGAAATACAAGCAACAAATCAAGGATCATTTCAAAAACTCCAACCCCAGGTGTATGTGGCAAGGCATCCAGACCCTCACAGAATACAGGAAGGTAACTACAACTCCAACATCAAGTAATGTCTCCCTTCCTGATGAGATAAACAACTTTTATGCTGGTTTTGATCGGGATAATACAGTGGCGTCGCTAGAGTTCATGCTGCTCAGGGCCGGATGGTGCTTCAATTTGCCGCCCTCCAACATATCTGAATATGTTAACCTATTTAAACAGGAAATTAAAATGACATATAGAGAAAAATTAAGATAAATTTTGCATAGATTTATTCATATATAGAGAAACAGGAATAATTTTTCACATATAATTAATTATAAGCATCAACTAGACAAGAATATAGCATAGACGCACTGATAAGCCATGTTCTAATTATTTGTTTAATATAATTACCCTGCGAAAACCAGAACCAGTGTAGTGTACAAGTGATAGATGGGGATGTTTTCTGCACAGAGCAAGAATGCATTCGGATTGATAATGAAATAAGATTATAAATTGTAAATTAGTTGTTTATCTTCCTAGAAATTATTATCGGTGTAATGTTTATGTTTATTTTTGTTATTGCTTCATAAATTTCAACTGCTGTGCCTGATGCCGTCATAGAAGGACAGTCTGAAAATTATTTTTGAAGCATTTGTGGATAAAAATCAGAGAATTTTACTTTTTTCATTCATGAGTGATATTTTTCCAAACCCTGCTGGTTGCACACGAATTGTACTGAGCCTTTTGGCCAATAATGCCACCCCCAAAAATGGGCCGCCTGGGGCGGACCAACCGCCCCTAGCTACACCACTGGGATAATAAAACACTTGTGACCAAAACTGCCCCTCCCCTAGATGACCAACCCGTCAGACTTACCACCTCTGCTGTACAATCTGCACTGAGCAAAGTGAATGCACGCAAGGCTGCTGGCCCTGATGGCATACCTTGGGGTGTGCTTAAGGCCTGTGTTGGGCAACCGTCTGAAGTCTTCAGTAATATCTTCAATCTATCTTTGGCTCAGGCTGTTGTCCCTACTTGCCTTAAGTCCACAACGATTCTCCTGCTGCCTGAATGACTATCGCCCTGTTGCACTCACCCCTGTCATCACCAAGTGTTTTGAGAGACTGTTTCTGGCCCACCTCAAACCAATCTACCTCAGACAATAGATCCCTACGAGTTTGCTTATAGTCTGAGTAGGTCAACAGAGGACGACATATCCTTGGCTTTTCACTCTATCCTGACACACCTGGATAACAACAACTCCTATGTCAGGATGTATCTGTTAATTTTATCTCCGCATTTAACTCCATCATCCCCTCCAATTTCGTAACTAAACTCATCAAACATGGCATCATCATCTGTCTTTGTAATTATACACTGGACACTCTAACCAACAGAGCCCATTCTGTCAGGTTAACCTACCAGACATCCTCTACCCCAATCCTTAATACTGGTGTTCCACAGGGCTGTGTACTCGGCCCACTCCTCTACTCCCTCTTCACCCATAACTGCATCCCTTTATATGGCTCCAAGTTCATCATAAAGTTCGCAGACAACACCACGGTAATAAGACTGATCAGTGACAACAATAAGTCAGCCTACAGAGAGGAGAACTGGCACCTGACAACATATTGTGCTGACAATAACCTCACCCTCAACACCAATAAGACTAAAGAATTCATTGTGGATTACCAGAAAACTAAAGGCAGCAGACATGCTCCCATCCTTATAAATGGGAATGAGGTGGAGTGTGTTTCCAGCTTTAAATTCCTGGGCGTCCACGTCTCTGAAGACCTTTCTTGGACAGTAAACACTTCTAGTCTGGTTAAAAAAGTGCAACAACAACTTTACTTTCTGAGGAGGCTAAAGAAAGCGCTGCCTGTCTCCTCATTTTCTGTTTAACCTTTACTACTGCACTGTTGAGAGCATTTTGACAAGCTACATTAGGATGTGATATGGCAACAGCTCCCTAGCTGACAGAAAGGTGGAGAAAACTACTTAGTACATTATCGGCATCCTGCTGCCAAATATCGCTGACCTGTAGCACACATGGTGTCTGCCATGAACTTGCATCATCATCAAGGATGCCCCACACCCCAACCATGAACTGCTTACCCTCCCGCACTAGAAGGATCAGGAACAGTTTCTTTTATAACACCATCACCATTCTGAACTCCCAACCCTTACCACTTAATAGCTGACCATTCTAAATATCAATAACTTTTGACTGTACTCTATGTATATTTTTACCTGTTTACATATATCTATTCTGTATATAAAAATATTTTATATATCTATATTTATTCATACCATGTATATGTACTGCTGATCAGTATTCATTTCTATGTATTCTTCCTTGTATACACTACTACCCATGCATCACCTCCAAAGTCATTTTTATTTAAAAAAAAAAAAAAAACTCATTCCAGTGCGATCCTGTTTTGAAAAAGCAGGTTTGGAAGAAGGACAGAAAGATAGCTCCCATAAAATATTCAATGTGCATTTCATTAGTACAGAGAGCAGCACATAAGGTGCATTTCATGGCACTGCAGCCCACATGTGAATGAACTTAGCAAACAAACTAACATTAGGTCAGTGGTGGTCCAGTGTGGGCAAACATATCGACCCTGTGGCCAACATATCGGCAGTAAAATAAAACATTAAAGTCTCTGTGTGTCCAGTCCCTTAGAGCAATCCGATTGGTCAATTTGACTTTGGGATTGTTAGGAAGTGGGATTGTTAGACACACAAGAAGAAGAAAAGGCATAGGAGGTTATCTGAGAGAGTCATCTTCAAAGGTGAGAAAAGAGGACAGAAGGTGAGCAAGGCACCTCAAAATGAATTTGAGAAACAGGCTTCATGTGAACGCACTCGAGAGGAAGCGCCGGTCAAGAAAGGAGAGAGGTTTAAGCACATGCAGATGCTGAGGAAAGGCGCTGAAGGTACACATAGGGCATGAGCTAGCAAATATTTTTAAATTATTCTTTTATCTGTTTTTGTTAAGCAGTGTGGCTAGCACTGTATAAAACACACACACATACATACAGTGGAACCTCGGTTCCCGAACGTCTCGGTACACGTACAAATCGGTTTACGACCAAAAAGTTCACCAAACTTTTGCCTCGGTTCACGACCACACACTCGGTATACGAACAAGCCAGTTTCCCTTTTGGTTTGCACATGTTCAGTCTATCCCTGTGCATTTCCTGTGCAGCGAGCAAGAGAGAGAGAGATAGAAAGACGCACACACACAGGCAGCGCGAGAGAGAGAGCTGGACGCATAAGGTAGGAAGGCAGTTAAAGAATGCACTGGGCTTGATTTTGTTTTCACTTCTGTTTACAGCGATCGGTTTGTAGTGTGCATTGTTGCAATGTTACTTTTCTTGGTGGTTTATTAAATTACGGATTTTTTCAAATGTTCATTTTTTTCCCTGTGCTTAAAACTCATTAAAAAAAAAAGTGTTTTTAGCCAGCGGTTGGTAGCACTATAGCGCAAACTATTGCAGTGTTAGTTTTCTCTGTTGTTCAAGGTTTTCTCAGTGTTATTCAATTTTTTTACATTTAGTTTACTATTACGCTGTGCATTCTATGGTTTAATTAACTATATTTGTGCATAAAAACTTAAAAAAATATATATATTTACATACAGTTCGTATGGTCTGGAACGGATTAATTGTATTTACATACAATCCTATGGGGGAAATTGCTTCGGTTAACGACCAAATCGGTTTACGACCAGAGCTTTGGAACGAATTATGGTCGTGAACCGAGGTTCCACTGTATACAGTATATATATAAAATCCGTCTGTCTGTATGTCTGTCCGCTTTTCATTAGAGAACTACTTAACGGATTTAGATTGGGTTTTTTTCTATAATTTGCTTGAACATTCCGGTTGATTTTGGAAATTCTCTCGTCGTGCCAAGTATCATAGTTCACTTGCGGTACCGATTTATTTGTGCGAATCTGAGACAGACGCTGCAGGCCGAGGGGAGAGGGGTGGGGCCCTCCTCACTCACTCACACACCAGCCTCTGTTCGAGTCGCTCTACTTCTTGCCATGTGTTGGAACGTACCTTGCTTCCACTTAGCTAGCGACACCTGTTTGTTCAACAGACATTCTCATCTACATATTGTTAAGGAGTAACTTTTGATGTTTTTGAGAAAGAGATCAGAGCAACTTGTTTAAGAGGATAGCTGCTGACTGCCAGAGATATCACGGTGATGTGCTTTTCTCCCTACGCGTTGGACGCTCTCCCGTCAAAGCTGAACACGATCAGATACAGTGCCAACGTTTGACGTGGGAGTGTACCTACCTTCCGCTTCCCGGTTTTTAAAGTTTGTCCTGTTTCACGGGGAAAGCTAGTATATACTGTATATATATCCACACACACACAAAAACATATATACAGTATATGTATAAATTTATATATATATGCACCTTATGATATTTGTCAGTTTTTTATTTTAATTACTTTATTGCATGTTATATTGTTTTTGCATTCATTTTTACATTTTAAATATGTTTTCTGTTTCTGCAGAGTTGATAAGAAAAGAGATAAAATTGAAAGAAAGATACTTGATAGCCAAGAAAGAGCATTCTGGGATGTGCACAGGCCTGTTGTAAGTAGTTTAATTTGCATGTTTTCCCCTACAAAGCAAAATTATATAACAGATTTTTGTGTTTTAATTTTAACTGTTTTGATTTTGTAAGTGAGGTAAAAAATAGTACAGCCTGCAATACAATAATGTTTTAAAAAGAAGCATCTGTTGTAAATGCAGTGCCTATAAAAAGTTGGAAGTTTTCACATTTTATTGTTATACAACATTGAATCACATTGGATTTAATTTGGCCTTTGTAACCATTATTTTGTGTTTTATAATTGTAATTAATTCAGATAATTTTGCGAAATCTGTTTTCATGCTGACATTAAAGCATCGTTTTTTGGTTGATCAAAGTCAAAAAAGCAAATTAAACCCACTATGCTTCAATGCTGTGTAACAATTGCATGTGAAAACTTCCAATGGGGTGAATACTTTTTATAGACACTGTATAATCCTCTAATTTAGTTACTATAATTTAAAAAGTCTTTCTTAATAGGATATGTTAAATAGCATTATTAAAGAATGTTGCATCTCAAGTTAACATAAATCAGAAATTTTAATTAGGAAATGGTAATGGACTAAACATCCCATTTCAGTAACTTACAAATGGAGTCTACCTGCAGTACTGGGATGGACAAAATAACAGAGTAGGGCTAATCTTTCCCTCCAGATCAACTTCAGCACATTTAGAAAAGCCGACATTCACGTCCTGAGGTGTGTGTAGTAAGATGTTGCACCGTTCTTGAAGACGAGAAGCTTTAGTTATTTAAAGGGATGAAGGATGTGGAAATGTACTTTGCTTTCTGTACTCTGCAGAGCCTCCCGTAAAGGTTCAGTGATCTGATCATGGAAGGCATTTGAGTTTGTTCTAGTGTTTATGAAACTGCTCCTGAGTATTTTAGCAGTGTGTATGGATGCTTTATCAACTTGGAATAGGGGAACATCCTGAGAGAACAGCGTGTGCACTATAGGGTGCATCAAGTCCTGTAAGATGGCCACATATTCCTTGGGTGTGTTATCTGATCATCTTAGAGCAGTCCTAATGCAGACTCTTACATGGTCTCTTTTTAAAGTCAGTTAGTTGTTTTGTGCCGTTTTAAAAGCTCACATATCAAAGCACTAATTATCAGATCTCTTTACAGCTGACACATACTGCTAATTGGTGATTACCATAGCCCTAACAAACCCTTTGTTCTGTTTTAATAAGCTTTACATAGCGCCAATGACACTATACAGTTGATTAGGGCTACCCATAATGCATCTCTTACTTGGTTACCGTGATGTAGCAACACTTCTTCAAAAGCTTTGTTTGTGTTACAGAGCAGTACGTGACTAATAAACACACGACAGCAAGCAGCTAAAGCCCCTCTTCTCTTTTCCTTATCAAATATATTAATCCTGATGTCTTTTTAAAGTGCTATAAAATTAAGTATTTATTACCAGTACTTGGGAGAGCGACCAAACGGATGCTATAAACTTTGTAATTAACAATGATGGCTGATGTTTTTGTTTAGTTTATGTGTGAGCAAGTAATCAAAAAAAAAATCAATTTTGCTGTTGTTTTCTGCATCATATATTTAAAACAGGAATATCAAGCATATACATTTGGGAGCACAAAAATGAATTTACATAACATGGAATCATGTGAAACTAAGAGCAGTTTTAACAGTTTGTTGGTTATTTATTAAATTCATCATACTGATAACATTACACAGGTCTGCAAAATTAAAATCTGAAAAATTGTTTAAAGTGTAGTTATTTTAATTTTCATTTATAAATATAATAAAAATTATAATTAGAATGTCTCTTTCTCCTCTTTCCTCCCGGAGTTGGGAGGAAGTGTGACGAAGCTGCTGGGTGGAGAGGAGGAATTATTGTTGATTATTATTGTGATTATTGATTATTGTTTTGAGTATTGTGGAGGTGGAGGTGCTTTGTTCACATTATTATAATAATTAAAAGTATTACTGGGACTTTTACCTGGTGTTGGGGCATGTTGTCTGTGGGTTTTATGGGGCAACAGCAGCCCCTAGTGTAACAATGCACATATATGTAAATTTTCATATATATATATACACATATACATATATATATACAGTATATATACATATACATACACACACATACACATACAAATAAAATTATAATTGTAATTAAAATGTTAAAGTAGCAGGGAAGGAAATAAAATGTATAATTACAGCAAAAGTTTCACTGCAAACAGGCGTACTAGGTGTTGTACCGTGTTAGCCATTATGAATGTAGAGAAAAGCCAAACAAAATGACACCTTTTATTGGCTAACTAGAAAGATTACAATATGCAAGCTTTCGAGGCAACTCAGGCCCCTTTGCCTGAAGAAGGGGCCTGAGTTGCCTCGAAAGCTTGCATATTGTAATCATTCTAGTTAGCCAATAAAAGGTGTCATTTTGCTTGGCTTTTTTCTACTGCAAACAGGCTAAATTGCAGGTAAAATCTTCTTCACCACATCAGGAAACGATGTGACTCGCATTCGTATTTAAAAAAGACTCAGGATGAATTTTTTTACCTCTTTTTCTGCTTCATCCAGAGAACTAAAAATGTAGAACTTGCCTTCAATATCCACTCTGAATTGAGCAAGATACCAGGAGATCTTTAATTCGGATATAATTTCTTCTATATCCGTCTTCCAGCACAGTTAGTCTGTCTCCAAGCACTTTGCATTCGGATTTAGTAGCCGTTGATTTCTCATCATATGTCAGCTATCCAGTGAGATGTATCATTAGTGGTGAAGGACAAGGCCAGATATGCTACTACCTGCTGCTAGGACACATGGCCATGTTGAATTCCAGCTGTATTCTTTTGGAGACATTAGAGAGATCGAAGGGCTTTATTGTCTCATACACTACAAGTACATATTGAAATTCTTGTGCCACAGTTGCAGTGATATATAAATAAATACAGCAGTTTTAAGATAAATAAATAAATAAAGAGTTTATATATATGTATATATATATAGATATGTATATGTATATAGATATAGATATATATGTGTATACAGTGTATATACAGTATATATATGGTTGAAATAGTTTACTGTCAAATAAATGCAGAGATTACGCGACACGTGTTTCGCCCTCATTCTGGGCTCATCAGGCGTACACACTCCACTGCACTCCCCCTCGGGAATCGAACCTCGGAGCCAGAGGCGATGCCCCTAACGTTGCGCCACGGCGTGTGGTTCGTTTATTTGACAGTATGTAGATCGGGGTAATTACATTCACGGCATTCGTAGTAGTGTGTCACAATCTGATTGTATGGGTGGTTACCTACCAGGTAACGCTTGTGGTTGGCCAGCAATCTGCTAACATCCGCCACGGTGCCCTCAGTTTGTGAGGAGCAGATCATAGAATGGTTGAAATAGTTTACTGTCAAATAAATGCAAAGAGTACGCGACACGTGTTTCGCCCTCATTCTGGGCTCATCAGGCGTACACACTCCACTGCACTCCCCCTCGGGAATCGAACCTCGGAGCCAGAGGCGATGCCCCTAACGTTGAGCCACGGCGTGTGGTTCGTTTATCTGACAGTATGTAGATCGGGGTAATTACATTCACGGCATTCGTAGTAGTGTGTCACAATCTGATTGTATGGGTGGTTACCTACCAGGTAACGCTTGTGGTTGGCCAGCAATCTGCTAACATCTGCCACGGTGCCCTCAGTTTGTGAGGAGCAGATCATAGAATGGTTGAAATAGTTTACTGTTAAATAAATGCAAAGAGTACGCGACATGTGTTTCGCCCTCATTCTGGGCTCATCAGTATATATATATATATATATATATATATATATATATATATATATATATATATAAATATATATATATATATATATATATATATATATATATAATATAGATAGATATGTACGCACACACAAACAGTACGATTGCACATAAACCAACAGGTGAGTACAGTACACAGTGAAGGGCAGGTAGCGTCAGGTTACTGGTAGTTCAGTGGACCCTATGGTCTTATTTCCAAAAAATAACTCTTTTGCTTTAAATGTTGATTTTAATATTATAGGATACTAAATAAATTATCATTAAAGTAAAAATTTGAAATCTAATTGAATTGAAGTGAAAACAATAAAAGAAGGGCGGCACAGTCGCACAGTGGTAGCGCTGCTGCCTCACATTAAGGAGACCTGAGTTCACTTCCCGGGTCCTTCCTGCGTGGAGTTTGCATGTTCTCCCCGTGTCTGTGTGGGTTTCCTCCGGGTGCTCCGGTTTCTTCCCACAGTCCAAAGACATGCAGGTTAGGTGCATTGGCGATTGTAAATTGTGTCTGGTGTGTGTGTGTGTGTGTGCCCTGCGGTGGGCTGGTGCCCTGCCCGGGATTTGTTCCTGCCTTGTGCCCTGTGTTGGCTGGGATTGGCTCTGGTGGACCCCCATAACCCTGTGTTCGGATGTAGTGGGTTGGAGGATGACTGACTAACTGACAATAAAAGGACCACAATTGATGGTAAAAAGGTGTTTTCAGAAAAATGTTATGTGATATAGAAAAATGATATTCATTTTTTACTTCAGTGCCTACAAATCAATAAAAATCACATGAAATAATCGAAACAATGCTTTTAGTGAATATCTGTGAAAAATGTCACTCTACTGTTAAAAAAGTATGACATTATTTTTTTCCAAAAAAGGAAATAATTGTTATTGCGCTCTGTTTTAGTGATTGTGTAACGATTTACGTTTCTGAATAAACTTTTGCAGTTGAAAGTGATTTTGAAATATAGGCTCAGCCTTAAATTTCATTTTATTGTTTCAAAATAGTCCTGCAGTTTAAGCATACTTTGCAGAAATGAGGGTGTATACATGTGTGGGACCTGCTAAGGTTGCTCCATCTTAGGCTGATTCCTCTCCTGTTCCTAGAGCTGCTGGGATAGGCTTCAGTCCCTTGTTCCATCCATCCATTTTCTAAGCCTGCTTTTTCCATGACAGGAAGTTAGGATGCCTGAGCCTACCTCAGTAACAAACCTGGATGGATTCTGTTCAATTGCAGAGTCCACTCACACCCACAACTGGCCAGTTAATCGTGGCAAATCAATACATCATGCAATTCTTTGACATTTGGGAGGAAACATGAAAATTTCCCACAAAAACCCAAAGCTTGTGTGAAATTACTGTATGAAAACTCTACACAGGTAGAGATCTTAACTGAGCCAAGGTGCCTGGATTTGAACATTATAGCACCTATTAACTTTCATCTTCATAAATATTGCATTTATGAGATACGTCCAATATTTCCTTTAGTTGATTTTGTAAGATTTGAGCTGTTTACAGATCATTTATTTCAAGTTCTTGTTTTTGCATCTGTAGGCAGTGTAGTGTTACAGTGGCTAGCGCTGCTGCTTCACAGCTCCAGGAACCCGAGTTTAATTCCCAGGTTACTATCTTGAGTTTGGCGTTTATACTTTGTACATTTGCTTTCTCTGGCTACTCCTGTTACCTTCCAAAGATGTGCTTGTTGGGTTACTTGATTCCTCTGAACTGGTGCAGTACGTCTTAGTTTGTGTGTGCTCTACGATGTACTGGAACCTTTTCCAAAATTGACACTCAAATCTATAAAGATATTCTTTAGCTTCCATTTAATATAAAAAGAGGTTCTGAAAATTAATTATTGTTTTAATTCAGGTTTGTATCAGATCTATTTTCAACCCTACACTTTTTGGGCAATGCTGAATAATATTTAATGAATGGGATGGATTTTTACCTGCCGATGACTGGATTTTAGTCCTATTAGCTACATTTCTTCTGTGTAATGATGTTTGCTTTAGTGGTAGACTGTATTTTAGTCCTATTGGTAAAATCTCTTCAGTGTACATCATAATTTGCAGCAGCATATGTTTTTAGTCTGGGGACATGGCAGGGAACAGTTGTGTGCCACCTACTCAAAATGTATAATTGCTAGAAGCTTTGCCAGCAGAACTTTTGTACAGTTAACATTACGACTGATCCTCCCTGTATAACAAACCTGATATTCCATTACACACGTATTTTGGCCTAATGGGAAAAGTAAACAAATGTTTAGAACCAAAAGAAAAAGTAGAGGTTAGGTCACATTGCTGATACATGGTGAAACTGATGCACATCATTAGAAGCACACATACTGGAGTTAGGAACAAAGGCAGAATCTGGGCAGGACCCCTTGACACATATCAAGTGCTGAATTCTAGCAAAGGTTTTTCAGATAGGATTGTCCTATATTTCAAAATATGGGTAATGTTTAAAATTTGCCAAGAACTCTTCTGAGCAATCTACACAATGTCATTCAGCCTTTCTGGGTCGATTAACTGTTTCATACTCCTTGTACTTATTATTACAGTGTCTTTATTTAATCCTGGCTGGTTGAGTAGTTCAAGTTGATTATTTATTAATTTATTTTATATAAAAATTAGAACTCAAATAATGGAATTTCCACTAGTGAGAAATGTGCTCAGGTTGTGTCCTCTCAGAGTTGCTTGGATTACTGAATTCAGCATAGAGAGTTGGTCGTTTTAGCCAGTTGGACTAAAGGAGCGCTCCTCATCTCGAGTTACCAATCGAGGATTCTGACTTGAAGGGCGTCTTGTTTTCTTTGCAGTCTTTCACCATTTCAGCTGTGCTATACTCACCTACTGCAACTCTGTACACTCGCCTCCTCCCAGCCTGAGGGAGTCCTGGATGACCCCCCACATGTCTTAAGCAAGAACTGTGCTTAAGCAGCAACCCTCTCGATTATGCATCCTCACTTGAGGCAGTTGGAGGTGAATTTGAGCCACCTTAGTGAGGGTAGGGTTTACTCTGTGCTCTGAATCTAACAGACTGCATTTTTGTTTTGCTGCCACAAGTGAGGATGTACAACCAACAGGGGAACCACTTCAACCACCACCAATGTGTAGCACCCACCCACATGATGCGATGGGAGTCATTAATGTGCCAGTATGCTCACGGCATATTAGCTGTAAGGTGGTGAAAGGGTGAGAGAGGGAGCCAGAAAGAGACAGGGGATGTTTATGGAGCCAGAATGGACAAGGCCTTGGTGGGCAATTTAGCCACGACATTGGAATAAACCGTACTCTTTTCAAAAGATGCCCAGGGATCTTTTATGACCACAGAGAGTCAGGACCTCAGTTTTATGTCTCATCCAAAAGATGGCAACATTTTTAAAGCACAGTGTCCCCCACTGCTGCACTGGGGCATTGGGATCCTACATACAGACCACAGGGTAAGGGCCCTGTGATGGCCTCACCAACACCTCTTCCAACCCAAGTTTTTCCTAGATGGTCTCCCATTCAAGTACTGGCCAGGCCCAAACATGCATAGCTTCAGGTGGATGACTTGTTCCGAAGTGCAGGTGGTATGGTGTATGTCTGTGAAGATTCTCAGTCATCCAGGTGAAATTATCTGGTAATAATAATAATAATTCATTACATTTATATAGCGCTTTTCTCAGTACTCAAAGCGCTATCCACACAGGGAGGAACCGGGAAGCGAACCCTCAATCTTCCACAGTCTCCTTACTGCAAAGCAGCAGCACTACCACTGCACCACCTGTGAGGACTAGTTGAGTCATGGCAATTGGACGTCTTTCTTCTTCTGTTCCTCCTTCATCTGCCACTTGTACTCCTCATACAGCTTTCATAAAGTTTCACTTCAAGGCCAAGGAGGCTCCTTTAGAAGCCAGAATATGGAAAAACCATCACTGTATGTCCTGCTCACTCTTAAAATAAAATACAGTGATCATTTATTAGTTTGAACTACAGTAACTGTGTATCTTCTGAGCAGTCTGTCTACCAATAAAAGTTACGACCTCCAACTTTAAATCAACATCATATTTCTCTTAACTACACTTGATCTTTCTCGTGTGTTTTTCCTTCCTGCAGGTAATGTCCACTTTTTCCTGGTTTTCTAAGTTAATTTCTCTCTTGCAGATCATATGTAACAAATCTAGGAATACATTCAGATGTTGGGGTCATGTTTCATATCCTGCCTCCACAAAGCAATGTTCTCTTTTGGTGGTGTCCAATCTCCAGCTTTCCTTTGAAGGACCTATTTCCATATTTACTCATTTTCAAGGTTTTAGCTACAAAGTGTGGGACTATCACTCCAGCTCAAGCCCAGTTAAAGAGAGTCACTCCTCCGAGGACATTAGCTTATTGCAGTGCCATTTCTGATGTTCCCTGACTCAACCCACATCTTTGACACAGAACCTTGCTGTGTCTTTGTTGACCTGAACATACATGATGGCTTCAAAGTAGAAGTGAATTGTATTCTGGCATGAAGTGTTGGGTTGCTGTGCAGTCCACCCGGCAGTTTTGTGCAAATCTGAGTAAGTTGTCAGCAGCTTAATGCTCCAAATGATGTCTCCTCCCTGCAGCTTGCAACCAGATTGCCATTGTCCCTATCACTTCTGTGTATTGTGCCCATAATTAAAAGCACTTTAAGAATCCTTATGAAGCAAATTGTTATTTTGGGTCACAAAGTTATTATATGAATGAGTACTCAGTCAGAGGGAAAACGAAAAGACTCAGCCTGCCACACAGACCAAAGTCATAAAAATGGTTTATAGCATACATTTAAGAAGCCATATCATAACCAGATCATTACACGACTGTCAGACTGCTTCTTTATAATACTTGAAAACATGTTTTCTAGTTAGATGAAAACAAAATTGATATTTATTAACATATGCATTAGCACCATCAAGATCAGGATCTTGTGGAGAAGGTTGTCCTCCCCTTCTAAACACTGTGGTGAATCTCACTTGATTTATGGCAGATGTTCTGGAACTTGTCATTCTGCTTGAACTAAAGGGAAATTGAATTCATACATCTTCTAGATCATTTTGGATTAAATTTTTGTTCCACATGCCAAGAATTTCAGCGTTTTTCAAAAATGGGAACAATCTACAGTCCGCATGCAACTTGGAAAAGTAACTACTGAGTATATTTAACATGGCAGTTGCCTGTGATCTTCAATGCTATTAGGCCTTTTAATAGGCATGTGAAACATGCTGATTATGAGTCAAGACTACTTAGAGTACTGACTGAACAGGCACAGACATGGAGGGAGTCAATAAAAAGAAGCATAACACCCTTTGTTCCTTGACATTCGTAACAGGTCATTCGGAAGTCATGTTTGCATGTGTTTTATTGGGGAGCCCGCTGGCACAGACATGAGTACTGCTGCCTAGCGGGTCCTGCTCCTTGATTCAAAATCTGTGCTGATTCTAAAGTCACATATTGCAGAGCTGTCAGCTAATTGCAATGAATTACCCAGAGAAGGAGACATGAACCTCAATCTATATGCCTCCTATCTAAGCCGCTACTGGCTTTTAGTTTTGGGTTTCAGAATTGGAATCAAAGTCAGAATCGAGTTTATTCGCCAAGTACAAGCATGGACAAGGAAGTTTACTCAGTACAAAAGGTTCATACTTTGAATATGACTAGATGGAAATACAGAGGTCACTCTAACACCCAGACTTAAACAGGACAAAATATAAGACAATAAAAACAATAAATAATGGATAAAGTTGTAAAAAAAACAGTACAGTGCAAAACCCAAGGTATTCAAAAAATTACCAGAATACAATATTAAAAAGCCAAACAAAATGAGTGTCGTTGTGAGGTAGCTTATAAGGAACACTGATTAATCGCCGGGGAAATATATTTTTGTTCCTTGTTGTCGTGTTTTTATCATTTTAAAGCATCTACCATGAGGAAGGCCATGGTGGCAAGGGGCATAACAAAAACAACAACTTATTTCTTGTAAAGCCCAAAATCACACAAGGAATGCCTCAGTGGGCTATAACAGGCCCTGTTTCTTCATGGCCCCTTCCAACCCTGACTCCCTAAGATGAGGAGAAAAACCTTGTAGGTGAAAAAAAAGGAAAGAAATCTTGGAAAAAGCAATTCAGCGAGAGTCCCCCTTCCATGTAGGTTGGGCATGCAATGGGTTTCAAAAAATGGGGTGAATACAACACACATAACATAACAGAAGAAATCCTCTTCACAGATCTAGATGGCCAATCTATCGTGGCCACCCCAGAAATACAATACTGTACAACAGTTCATACGACTTTGTTCTTGCACAGCACCCCTCACAAAGTGCAGGCATAGAGCTACGTGACAACTCTCAAGACAAAATGCAAGAATAGTTTACATCCCTCACTAAAAGCAGCACAATCACATATAAGGATACAGATTTGTTAATATTCATCAAAAACATAGTAGGGCGGCACGGTGGCGCAGTGGTAGCGCTGCTGCCTCGCAGTAAGGGGACCCGGGTTCGCTTCCCGGGTCCTCCCTGCGTGGAGTTTGCATGTTCTCCCTGTGTCTGCATGGGTTTCCTCCGGGTGCTCCGGTTTCCTCCCACAGTCCAAAGACATGCAGGTTAGGTTGATTGGCGATTCTAAATTGGCCCTAGTGGGGGTGTGTGTGTGTCCTGCGGTGGGTTGGTGCCCTGCCCAGGATTGGTTCCCTGCCTTGCACCCTGTGTTGGCTGGGATTGGCTCCAGCAGACCCCCGTGACCCTGTGTTTGGATTCAGCGGGTTGAAAAATGGATGGATGGATGGAAAAACAAAGTAGAAATGAGTTAATAAAACTAATAAACAACAATATCTGTCCATCAACTAATTGTAGAACCACTGCCAGATTTTTGAAATGGAGTCAGACAAGCCAACAAGCTGCCTCCCTGCATTGGCCATTCTACAGCTGAATCAGTGCCAATCTGATGAAAGGACACTTCTACCCCATGATTCCAGTGCTCTTTTATCAGAGATGACTTTTCCATAGGTAGGCAAACAACTTGGCAGTAGAACAGCGGCACCAAGTGCCACATGAGGATAATGGGGAGAAACAAAATAGGGGAGGGATAGTAACAGTTGATATATATCATATTACTTATACTTTAGTACTTCTGAATAACAACAAGGAGTAGATTTTACCGTGAGTAAAAAAAATATGTTAGACAGGTGTTGTTGCATTGGTGATGACAAAAAATAAGAGTTTCGTGCATCACTTGATTGCACTGTATGTATTCATATTTGTATGCATGTGAAGAGAGATTGCAGTTGCGGAGGTGGAGGACCCAAGGTGATTAATCCCCTACCCTCAAAGACAGCTCCAAAGAGGAGCATACCACGCTGCTGTTTAAGATCAGATTAATGCAAACATCATGAAGTATTTCTCAAAAATCCTGTTAGTTCATTTAAAACCAATAATAAATAGGCATTAGTAAGGGCAACAGAAATTCCCACTGAATTCAAAGACAAAAATGTTACCTCAACTGGGCCGCTCGTCACTGGTCCTTGAGCACTCGTGTCTTTCATCCACCTTTCTCTTTCCCTCTCCTTTAGGGCCCAGGCATGTTTTTTTCTGCCACCAGACACCATCTGGAAGTGAGTTGCATGTGTTGGTGATTTCTTTGGCATTCCCTACATTCCCCATGAATTGTTGTTCTCAGATTAAATTTCTGGTTTCTCTTTGTATATCGCAAATATCCTTGTGTTGCCAAGTTGACAACCTTCTCCTTGTCACGTCTACCAAACTGGAATGTTTGCAATCCAGTTTTTAAAGACATGAATGTTTTTATATATCCAGGGTTTTAGAATTGGATCTATGTGTTTAGCATACAATTGAACTTGTTTAAAATACTTATTAATGTCATTACAAAAATCTATGAATATAACATCTATCTATCCATCCCTTTTTCAAACCCACTTTGATTAGGTTAGGTGTTAGGTTTATCCCAGGGTGAAAATTCTCAAACCGGCCTGATCCCATTTGTAGTCGTGTGTAGCCACAGCCTGTTCTGGCAGCATGGGGTCCAAGGCAAGAAACCCTCAACAGGGCATCAGTCTATTGCAGAACCCACTAATACACATACCTACAGTACATTCACACTAATACAGAGACCTTTCAGAGTTACCAACTGACCTAATTATCATTAATTAAATAAGGAATATGCAGTGAAGTCATGTGAATAGCAATGGACATCAGTGGACATGAATGAAAATATTTAAATATTTTGAAGACTGAATAAATAATCCATAAACTCACATACATAAAATACAAAAATGGGAAACAGCAGAATTGCAAATACAACACTTGAGAAGATATTCTCAGAATAGTGTGAATATCAAGGGGAGAGCGTATATTGGAGACCTTTATAGAATTGTGAATGTTTGTAGTTATCCTGGTTTTCTCATTACATAAGGATTTCAAGCAACACAGAATGCAAAAAGCTGAATTGATATACTTTTTTGTTCAACTGATGTTCTTACGCTCACAAATAAAAAAGCAGAAATGGTTGAGGAGAACAGCACCGATGATCTCAGTATATTCATGTTATAATTTATTACTCGATTAACTTATTCATGTTTTTAATACCAGATCCTATCCAGTGTGACGTTTTCACCAGTTATAAATCATCTCAAGTGACATGCTATTACCGACTCGACGCTAAGATGATTAATTGCCTCCAGGAAGGGTACCAAATTGCCTTTACGCTGTAGCTTTACTTTTATTGTTACATGTTACATTTAAGGAGTCAGAACAACACAGTGCCGTTCTGTGTCAAGTGGTAGATCATCTGAGATGTTTGCTTCTGTGTAGCAATATATTCCTATAAATAGATTAGGTCCATTTCACAAACATGGCTCTTCCACCCACAGTCAATGCTTCCTTGATGGAAGAAAAACAAAAAAAGGACTCCATTACAAAATCATACTCTCTACTAGTAAACAGGCCATTTGCTTTCTTCCAGCGTAATAAACTGAGTGTTCTTTCTAAAACAACAGGCTGAGTATAAATGAGAGGACTGTAAGTAGCAACCCTGTCAAAGAAAAGTGGGCTCCTCTCTCTGCGTAAAGTTACCATGTACTGAACAATTTGTTCTTCTTTCTAATGGTATAATAAAAGAAACCAGCCTCATTACTTTTACTTTAAAAAAAATAAATGAATTGTAACCAGAGCTATTTGTTTAAAGAAGCAGACAATAAATTAGCAGCATTGGTTAGACTAGTTTACTGCATTAGGTTAGACCCACTTGGCTGGTACTTTTAGATGGGTCAGCATGTATGATTATTTACAATTTTGTTAACATTTCATAATGGATTAATAAAATGAACATCAAGCTATATTCTCAAAGGACTCCATTATCAGGCACCTTCTACCTTTACATACAATACGGCACAAGCTGTGAGTGTTTAGTGTGCATGGTAGAAAACCTATTGAAGCTGAACTTGCATTTCAGCAGCGGGAAGCTCGACCATTGTTTCCTTGCTAATGATGAATAAGGAGATAGCACATGAACTTTACATAGTGTGAGGGATGGCCGGCCTGTCATCCCGGCCAACACCCCCAGGCCGCCAGATGGAGCTCTCCCTGCGACATAGAGGTTCCCCGAATTCCAGCAGGGCCTCATGGACCTTGTAGTTTTTACAACCAGCCCTGCTGAATACCATGGGGACCTCCAGGAGACGCTGTAGGGAGGCTCAGGGAATTCTACATGCCCTGTAACCTGGAAGTACGTCATAGGCAAAGCGACAAGGGAAATTACGTGCTGCCGGGATGAAGAAGAGGATTTTTATCTGACCCGGAAGTGATAGGAGATCACATGCACTGAGGGACTGGAAACACTTCCGGGTTAGGGAATATAAAAAGACTATTTGAAATCCCAGACGGTGAGCTGAGCTGGGTGGAAGGGTGGCAACGCATCTGGGAGTGGAGGATTGATTATTGATTAGTTATTGTGTAGTTTATGAGTATTGTGGAGAGAAGGGTGCTTTGTGCACTTATTTGTTCAAATAAATATTATTATTGGACTTTTATCTGGTGTCTGACATCTGGTCTGAGGGTTCAAGGGGTCGACAGTGCCTCTATTTGTCACAATAGATTGCTTTTGTTATTTGACATCACAGAACTTTTTTTTTCACTCTGAAATAAAAAAGGGACCCAGCAACTTGCCAATATGGAGTGGAAAATGAGGCTGGTTAGGTCGTAAGAGCAGATTTGTGTGTGTATGTGTGTGAACGCTGTGTGAGAAGCAGCCTGGAGACAGACAGACGGACATCATATTTTCTCCCAACACACGTTTATTTACACTATTTACAAATGTCACTGCACAAACCCAGTGCCTCCAGCACCAATCCCCCAAAGTCCAGGCCTCTTCTTCCAGTGCCTGCTTCCTTCAGGCCGCCTCCACTCCTCTCCAACACGACTCTCGTCCACTTCCACCCGACTCCAGTCCTCTACAGGGTTGAGCTTCCCAGCTCTGTACCCGTGGCCCCCAAAGGAACCAGGGTGGTCGCCCCCTCATGGTCTACAGGAGGCGTGAATCCTCCTCCGGTCTTCCTGGGCGTCCCGGCTGGGTGCCACCCCCAGCCGCGTGCCACAGCTGATAAGCAATGAGTGCTCACCTGGAAGTACAATGCATACAGTGTAGCCACAGAAAACAGGTATTTTAGACTGCTCAAAAACAGAAAACAGGCTAGTCTGTCCAATGTCTTCTGTTTGTTATAGCACAATAATGGAAAAAGGAAAACAATTCTGTAGGGCAGCGATTACGACAGACCTCTACATACTTGGAAAGTATTTGTGCAGGCAATGGCGGTGTGAGGCAGCACATTACTTGGCTGTCAAAACAGGGCAGGTTTGCAGTACTTTTGAAATTGTGCTGAAGCATTGAGAGTTGGTCGTGTGATCCAGGATGTCTACTCATGTAGTTTGGCATCCCTGAGGTGATGAGATGCAGCAACTGCAGTCATTAAGTTGACATGCCATCTGACTAGAAATTGTGGAGGGTGCCACCAGCCTTAGATTTTTGTTGCAGACCACAATTTCTGAGTTTGGCCAGGCTAAGGCAGGGGTCTCCAGCACTGTTCCTGGAGTGCTACTGTGGCTGCAGGTTTTCATCCCAACCCATTTCTTAATTAGTGACCAGTTTCTACTTAATTGACCTGTTTTAAAGATTTAGCCTTCTGAAATTGCTTCATGTTTTCCTTGAATGACATCCAAACAGAAATAAGATGTGAAATGAGCCAACAGATGATCAGCTAAGCCAAGACCTCAAACTCCAACAAGTTTCTTATTTAGAAGTGGATTCTTGTACATTAAACCCATTATTTATTGAAAAGGTTGATTTTCCTTTTTTCAAGAGCACCATCAAAATGTTTTGTGGATCTGATCAGCATTACTGAGACCTTTCTTTATTTTCAGATATTGTATGAGGGATACAGGTTGTTGGTCATTTGTTAGTTCGTTTTGTATGTCATTATTGTTTGGCTGATCATTAAGGAATAAAGAAACAAAGGCTTGAGTCTTAAACAGCAAATCAACTGCATTTAAGGCAAAAGAATTAATTAGCAGCAAGATCTGCTCACTGCTTAAGAAAAGGGTTAGAATGAAAACCCCATGGGCAGTCAGAGGAACACAGGAGAAGATGTTAGGGGTGGCAGAAATGAGAATGCTGAGATAAATGTGTGGAGTTACAAAAAAGGACAGCAAAAGAATTGAGACAATTAGAAGTACAACAAAAGTGGGAGAGATATCTAAGAAAGTACAGCAAAGTAGGTTGAAGTAGTATGAACATGTGATAGATAGATAGATAGATAGATAGATAGATAGATAGATAGATAGATAGATAGATAGATAGATAGATAGATAGATAGATAGATAGATAGATAGATAGATAGATAGATAGATACTTTATTAATGATGAGGAGAGACAATGAATATTTGGGCAAAAGAGTGATGGGAATGGAAGCACAGGGGAAGAAAAAGTGACGGAGGCCACAGCAAAGGTGGATGGATAAAGTAAAAGAAGATCTGAAGGAAAAGGAGGAGTAGGACCAAGCTGTATTAAGAAGGTTGATAAATTATATTGATCCCACATAGAAGTGGGAAAAGATGAAGAGGAAAAAGAAGATGAAAAAGTGAGAAGGAAAACTCACAGCAACAGCAGAAGTCCAGAGACTGGAATTGGAGACCCCTGATCTAAGGTTTGCCTCAGAAGACAAAAAGAATATTTCTGTCAAAGGGGACGTATTTGGCCCAATAAGATGCAGGATTTTCTTTCCCTCATCAGGTTAAAATAAATGTTTTTGCTGCTTAAGTGGCTCAGAATTGACAGTTCATTCATTTTTGACTTGTGAGCTACTGATGTGTGGAAAGGCTATGGCCCCTCTTGAAGGAACTTGATTCAGCCACTGGATGTATAGATATAATGATCTGAAAACAAAATATGAATAAGAGGTATGAAACCAGCACTACAGAACATACATATAAAATTAATTAATTAATTAATTAATAAATAACTACTTGTACTGCCTAAGTCTTCACTTAGTGAGTGTGCTTTGTTTCTGAGGCTGTCCAGACGTTGGTCCTATATTCGTTATGGCTGAGGCACATTCTGGCTCCTCATCACATCAGTTAGCAAAAACTAATAAAAAGAAAAAAGAGTTGGTCAGAAGGCTTAAGGTACTTTTTAACATCCTGGTTGTCTGTGTCTTGCATGAAGTTAACCTCCTAGACATTTTGAGAGCTCTTTGGTCTTCAGATTAGTATCGTTACTAGACATTTCCATTCATCTTAACCCTGCGCTCTGACCTCCAAAGGTCACACGAAAAGACAGCTTCCTTTCGGGGCTTAATACAGTTTACCAAAATCTATATTTTGCTAATATGAAATAATGTTAAACATTCAAATTGCATACAGCCTGATGCCTTTCTGTTCAGCACATGACTTCATAAGTTAAGTTTGTTGAATCTTCTGCAAAAAGAGGAGGTACGGTACATACAGATGCGTTTTTTTTCCGCCTTTGCTGACCTGTTTCATTTCACTTCTAACAGTGTTTACTTTCAGCTTGATTAAAAAATATTAAATGTTTATAGAACATTCCTGATTAAACAAAGATGTGTCCTAATTGTAAAGGCGTAAATACGATTGCGGGGCAATGAATTTGGATCCCTTCAGTAAACATTTCTGTAAGTGCATTATCACGCCGGCCTTATTGTTCAAAAGATGTTAAGGAGACTGTGTGTTTTCTTTTCTTTTTTGTCTAGTCATCATAACCATGATCAAAAAGAAATTGTAATCACTAATATATTCAAATAGGAATTGTTTTTCAAAACTTATGCAGACATAAGCAAATTATGGTTAGCAGCTAGCATGATTAGAAACTTTGCCTAGATCAAAGAATTCCGTACAAGTCAGGTCAAATGGCTTCATTGTCATTGCATCCATACACAGTAGTGCGACATACAGTGGCACGAAATAACGTTCCCCAAGACTGCGATGCAACATATACATAATTAATTGAAATAGATTGTAATAAATATGTAAATAATGACCACAAGTAATAATAATGTTGGATGCTACAGTACTTTCTGCCACATGGCTGTAGTACAAAGAGGCGGTGGAAAGGGTGGGAGTGTTCCTTCACAATGCCATAGGCTTTGTGGATGTGATGCTTAATAACAATGTCTTCAATGGAAGGTAGTGAACTCCCAACGATCTTTTCTGCTGTGTGCATTATCCATTGTAGGACCTTGTTGTCAGAGATACAGCAGTTCCCAAACCAAATGGTGATACAGCTGGTCATAACACTCTCAATGGTGCCCCTGTAGAATGTGGCAAGAATTGGGTGTAGTAGGCTTGCCTTCCTCACCCGCCAAAGGAAGTGAGATGCTTCTGTGCCTTATTGGCTATGGAGGTAGTGTCAATGGACCAAGTAAGCTCAGTTGCGAGGTGCACACCAAGGGATTTGGTGCTCTTGAACCATTCCACCACAGAGCCCTTGATGTGCAGTGCTGTGTGAAGAGAATGGATATCCTGAAGTCAACAATTATCTCTTTTGCCTTGTCGACAGATTGTTACGCTTATACTAATCCACCAGTTGTCGTATCTCCATTCTGTAAGCTGACTAAGTCCCATCGTTGATAAGACCTCCCACTGTTGTGTCATCAGCAATTTTGATGATGGTGTTAGAGCTATACACAGCTATGCAGTCGTGATTCAGCAGAGTCAACAGAAGTGGTGGGAGCCAGTGCTCACCATGATGGTGCTGGAGATGGTGTTTCCAGTGCAGATTGTCTGGGGTCTCTGTCAAGAAGTCCAACATCCAATAGCATCGGGTTAGTTTAGTAGTCTAGCAGCCTCAGTTTCTCAATGAGCTACCGAGGGATGATGGTGCTAAATGCTGAACTGAAGTTTACAAACAGAATTCTAGTATTAAGTGTCTTCTTTGTTCAGAAGGGATAAGGCCAGATGAAGAGTAGAAGATATACCATCCTCAGTGGAATGGTTTGGTTTTAGCAAAAAATGATACAGTCCTAGGTGTGCTAAGAAAAGCAGAGTCTCTACGCTGCAAGAATGATGTACCGAGACAATTAGTAACATTAAAAGGTAAAGATCAACTGGTGACTGTTCTTTGGACTTCATAGATCAGGCGTTAAGAGTAGAGTATTTTTGGCATAATTTTTTACAGGTCTGTGCCACAGGAAATTAATGGTAGAGACATAGACAAAAAACAGCCGAATATTGTAAAACAGGTGAATACTGTATTATAATGTGTACATGTGTTGTTTGAATAAAGTGTTCTCATGGTGCTTTACTGGGACATTCAAGAAAATATTGGTGAGGTTCAGGCCGGCCTACTAATGTTAATGAGAGGAGAGAGGAGAGAGAGGTTAGGAGTACGTGCTGATACAGCGCATTGCTGCACCCACCACAAGACAAACCAACTCAGGGTCCCAGATTAGGACCCGAGCGCAGCAATGCAACGGGTGACTCCTCAGCACCACACTAGTTCAGATGGAATGGAACCAGTGTGAGGTTTTTTTATGGCGGCTGGAGTGCCAATTCTGCCACCAGCCGGCAGGTTTTCCCTGCAGGTCAGAGGGCCTACATGTAGGGCTGGATGCAGATTAACGTCATACCCAAGACAGGTATAATAAGAGGACTGTCCTTTAAATTTAATGTGATATAAATTGATCTGGGAAGCCAGGATAGCAAAGCTATGGTGGTCCTTATAAATCTAAGGAACTGCACTTCCTGAAAAGAGAATGATAGGGATGGAGAACAGATATAAAAAAACTACGATGAGGGGTTCTATGTATTTACATATTTATTCAGTTTTCTTGTTTTCCTTTACAAGGTAATAGGGAGCTGGAGCATTTTCTGGCAGCGCTGGATGGAAGTATTAAAAACACACTGGGACATAGAGCATTCTCAGGCCCACTCATACTCAGTACGACTTGACGGATTACATTTTAAATGGCTAAGTAAAAGAGAACTCCCACTTCAGGACTTTTCCAATGTTGTTGACTTCATCTACCTAATCTTAGCGACCTGGAAGCAGTTGCAGTTCACTCCCGTAACCACCAGTCATATTGAGACACCTGGCAATTCATTCATTTCTGTCTGCAACTCATCATTAGAAAGTTAAACAGGTTTGATTTGGTCATAAGTTGTAGCGGCAGGCTTGTGTGAGATGGCTGACAACCACAGAGTGCTCGGCTGGAAGTGCAAAGCATAAAATGTAGCTGCAAAGAAAGAAGAAAAAGTGGACATCAAAAACAAGAGAATTGTCTGTCTAATATCCATTATCTGTCGTACCATGACAGAATGGAAAAAGGAAACATACTAGCAGGGATCATGGTCGAACAGAACAAACCTGAAAAACATTATTACAGCCAATGGTGCTGTTAGGAACTGTGTCAATAGGCTGTCTGAATGCAGCAAGCTTGCAATACTTTAGAGATTTGAAACTGTGCTGGGAAGTCGTAATTTGTCATCCCCTGTGATTCCTAATCATGTAATCAGACATCCTCAAGGCAACAAAATCCAGCAACTACAGTTGTTAACTTTAATGTGCCCTCTGACTAGACGTTATGTGCCACCAACCGAATGCAAAATCTGTAACTGAATAATTATTTAACTTGACTATAAACCCACAAGAGTGATAGTTTTCTTCAGTATTATCTCATTCAGTTTTTCAGTCTTTGATTTTATGATTAATTTAGAAAAAGCGTAATTTGCTGAGGGCCCTACACCATATCACCAGATGACTACCAGTTTTTAAGCTAAATTTACACACAGTAGATTCAAATAACATCTTCACTGGCTCAACCACTAAGCAGCTTCATGCATACTTCAAAATCCTGCTTTTTTATGTTTTCCATCTATTCTTTTTCCATTTTTTCTTCAAATTTAATCAGTTGAAAGATGTAATTATGTATAATATTGTCCAAGCAGCACTTCACAGGGTGTAATAACACAGTCTGTTCCAACTCTGCTTTAAGACAGACAGAGGGGTTTTTAAGTAATCGATAAAAGTTGGGACACCTGTGCAAATTGCTTCAACTTGCAAGGCTTAATTTACTTTAATTGCTGCAGAACATCTGGATATTGTATCCTATTAGTTGTTCCCTGAAGAGAGCCCATTTGTAACATTTGTAATATTCTAATATTTCCTTTTTTCAGTTTTTGCTAAACTAAACTTTAAATTTAAACCTCTGGCACTTTACTGCTTACCTTTTCACCATTTTAGGTCATTCATTGCATTTCAGCTGATTACATTTGAAGAAAAACTGGAAAACCTGAGGTGCTCTATAACTTTTGACCAGTAGTTGTATATACCACCCCCCATTTTTTTGAAGTCTTGTTAAAAGGAGTAACTTTGACCCCTTGTATCCCATTACGCGGTGAACCCAGGGGGTCAGTTGATGTGGCATGAACAACTTCAAGTCCTTCTGATCGTTTTTGCTGAAGATTGGTTTACACTTTATCACAAGGATATACGTAATTTCCTGCATATAATAGGGTTCAAAAATGGCCTAAAAATTAGTTGTTTTTTTCCAAGTCTTGAAGGCCAAAAATAGAAGGGACCCCAAAAAGTTCAACATCTTGCAACTAGACATCAAGACGAGTAGAAAGCTATATAATATGGTGGTGGCGTACAAAAAAACTGAAGTGATTTCAAAGTGTTCGTAAGTACTTGTTATGAACACAAATATTCACGAAAGCTATGAGAAGAATATATTGAATTAATATGAGCTGGTAAAGCCCAGTGAAACAGACCAAAGCTATATATGAAAAAAGTACTGACAGAACCATAAAAGGGATGTTTTACTACTCAAATTTTAAAGCAAAGTGCTAATCAGTTATTTTTCAAGTGTCTAAGAGAAGAGAAAGGCGTTCAGTTTGTATGTGATGGTGGCTCAGACTGACTGAGCTGTGCAGGAATTTGTGCAAAGGCCAAAGCTGACAGCCCTCAATGATGCTCCACAATCAGTTACTCTGCAGCATCTGAACCTAATTTACCTTATTATTCTGAGGCCACAGAGCAGCACTGTGATTTATTTAAGTAATATTTTATCCCTCTCCAAAATATTTTAAAATTAGTCTAGTATATAAATATTTAGAATGAATAACAAATAGTGGTTAACTCCCTACAATGAGAGCCAGAAATCTCACAGTATGACTCAGTGGTGCATTAATGTGTGTCATGTAATTAATTGTAATAAGCTGTTGTGTGGGCAGAGTCTGGGTGCACAAGCTAGAAAGAGCCGTGATTTCTTGAAGGTTCAGATTTCTCTATCTATCTATCTATCTATCTATCTATCTATCTATCTATCTATCTATCTATCTATCTATCTATCTATCTATCTATCTATCTATCTATCTATCTATCTATCTATCTATCTATCACATGGTCCCTTTCACATCCAGCCATATTGCCAATTTTACCAAGCGTAATATTTTTAGCAATAACTGTTGCCTAGACAATCAATCACTTTTTAAATATTTATTTACTTACTTACTACAGGAATCAAGGACTGGCAGTCAACTGCCCCACCAAAAGGTGTTAGCAGCAATATGAAGGGAAAGAGGGAAACTTTAACAAAACAGCTTTCCCAGACTGGTGTTCTTAACTTCATTCCCACAATCAGCTTGGGACTAGGTTTGAGACTAGTACTCTTGAATCCCACTTCTAACACCAAATTGTAGAGGCAAATAAAATGTTTACCTATATGAAAAATACAGTAATCCCTCGCTACTTCGTGGTTCACTTTTCGCGGATTCACGACTTCGCGGGTTTTTAAATACAAGTGATTGCCCGCCTATCGCGGAAGTTATGTTCCAGACCCATCAGCAACAGGAGAAAATCCGCGATATAGAAAGACCATATAAATAAACATTTTTATAGTTTAAGCCTTAAAATACCCATTCCACAAACTTATAAAACACACTTTGTTAACACATATGATATGTGTGGGGCGGCACGGTGGCACAGTGGGTAGCGCTGCTGCCTCGCAGTTGGGAGACCTGGGGACCCGGGTTCGTTTCCCGGGTCCTCCCTGCATGGAGTTTGCATGTTCTCCCCGTGTCTGCGTGGGTTTCCTCCCACAGTCCAAAGACATGCTGGTTAGGTGGATAGGCGATTCTAAATTGGCCCTAGTGTGTGCTTGGTGTGTTTGTGTGTGTCCTGCGGTGGGTTGGCACCCTGCCCGGGATTGGTTCCTGCCTTGTGCCCTGTGTTGGCTGGGATTGGCTCCAGCAGACCCCCGTGACCCTGTGTTCGGATTCAGCGGGTTGGGAAATGGATGGATATGATATGTGGATGTCGGGCTAAGGATATGAGTAACATCTCACTATTATAAAACATTTTAACTTCACGCAAGACAAGACAGTGAGACAGGAAAATTGGTGATGTACAAGCTTTTAAATTATTGACAGGCAGAGCGACAAGCAGCACAAAGCCAGCACAAAGTCCACTTCTCCTTAGCGTTCATTCAGCTCCCCACCCCCTTGACAATGCGAAGTGGCAGGAGCGTACTGCGCTTCCGGGGAGGGGGGGTTTGAGCGAAGGTGCGTTCAGCTCTCACACACCCACACACACACGCACACACACACTCCTCCTTCCGAACGCGCAGAGTGACAAGCAGGCATTTTGGCAGAAGCAGCACAAAGTCCATTTCTGCTCAGCGTGAGTTCAGCTGCCCCCCTTCACAAAGCGAGTGCAGACACATTGACGTCTGATCGCTGTGTGCAGGCAGTGTGCAGTGTTGGTCTGCGGTGTTTTAAGAATGTAGAAAGTGTTTAAGAGCATAGGAAGTGTTTATAAGAGCATGGGAAAGGTTAACAAGAGAGTGAGAAAGGTTTATAAGAGTATGGGAAGGGTTTATAAAGCCTTAAAATATGTATAAATAATAAAATAAATATAGGTTGCTACTTCGCGGATTTTCACCTATCGCGGGGGGCTCTGGAACGTAACCCCCGTGATAGGTGAGGGATTACTATAAATCAAATAATTTAAGCATTGGTCAGTCTGAGGCAAGGGTTCATTGCTAGATGCACACAAATGCCTTATGTCCTGCTTGGACGCTGCTGCAGCTCCTAAGATGTGTGTGTGCACTCGTTGTATTGAGCAGGCTGCTTTTATAAGTTTGCAGATACATCATTAATTATCTTTTATCAAGTATAATTTCTCTGAAAGAACAAATGATCTTAGAGCCTAATAGGAAGGCTAATTTTAAGCTTTCTTAGGCAGCTTTTGCTAGTACAAAACACAGAAAGACTTAAGAGTCTTAACATTGCTGTTGCATTATTTGTTATAAGTCAATGTACAGTACTGGCCAAATGTTTTGGCAGTGACACAAATGTTGTGTTTTGAAAATTTTGTGGATTCAGTTTTTGTGCAAAAAGCTTTATTAGCATAAAAAGTTAACTTTATCACAAAAACCTAAATGATCAGCTAAAAGAATCTAGCAAGCACCACGACCATCTCCTCCTGAGGAGTCAGCTACAGAATTGTGTTGCCACCAGTGTAGAGCCTGTTCAGTACTGGCAGCAGGTGGGTGTGAGTGCATCTGCACGCAAAGTGAGGCGAGACTTTTGGACAACGGCCTTTTGTCAAGAAGGGCAGTTAAGAAGCCACTTCTTTCCAAGAAAAACATCAAGGACAGATTGAAATTCTGCAGGAACTACAAGGACAGCAGAAGACTGGTGCAAAGTTATTTTTTCGTATGAAGCCTCCTTCCAACTGTTTGGGACATCTGGAAAATCGATTGTCCAGCGAAGGAAAAAGTGAATGCTACCATGAGTCCTGTGTCATGCCAACATTGAAGCATCCTGAGACAATCCATGTGCGGAGTTCCATCTCTTCCAAGGGAGTGGGCTCACTCACAATTCTGCCGTAAATAAACAATGGTTATCAAAATGACCTCCAACAACTTCTCTCAACAATCCAGGTGCAATTTTGTGATGATCTGTTTATTTTCCAGCGTCAAGGAGCACCAAAAAGGTTCTCAAAAAGTGGGTGGACAAGCAGAAGCCCACAAATTGAGATCAACGCCAAGCACTAAAAAGGCAAAAATGGATTTCCATCAGTCAGGATTTGGCCCAGAAGTTGATATCCGGCATGTCAGAGGGAATTGCAGAAGTTATGAAGAAGAAAGGTTAACACTGTAAATATTGACTCTATACATACATTTGATGTATTTGCCAATAAAAGTCTTTGAAACTTATGAATTGTTTATAATTGTTCTTCAGTATACCATAGAAACATGTAAAAAATAATCTGAAATTGCTGACGCAGCAAAGTTTGCAAAACACAACATTTATGTCACTGCCAAAACTTTTGGCCAACACTGTATAAGCTAAGGTAATCGATAAAAATTACCAAACATAGGCAAAATCAGTTATGAGCTAATACAAATATGGGCTAAAATGTCTGTCCTCCACAACCAACGCCAACTTGCCAGCATGAGGTTGAGCATCTTTTTTTATCTTAGACCTGGGAGTACTTCCGATGCTAGGGCATAACCCATAGGATGTACCTCCACAAAGTAGAGATCACAAATCTCTGCAACACACCCCTGGGATGCCTTATGGGACTCCAATTCCCAGTATGCCTTGCAGATGTCTGCACAGGTATTGTCAACCAGGGAGGCTGCCATCTACTGGGTTGGAAGAATATGTAATCCTGCCAGGATGCCTCCCCCCATCTTTCCATCCCATTAGCCTCCTAGCTGGGTAAGGGTCTTTGGACCATTCCCGCTGGAAAGCCAACGTGCCCACCTGCATTTTGGCATGCTTTATCTCTTCTAGGATACGCAGGAAACATCTTGCCCTTCTTTCTGTCCACTCACTGCCTTGGCCTCCCAGCCAGGGAAGGGACCAGAACCCATAACGATAGGGACACCAGTGCACACGCACCATCCATTACAACATAAACAGCGCTTCCTCCCCAAACTACACTCATCAACTTTGACATATATACTTTACACTTTTATACAATATTCTGCTTCAGCATATTGCACATAATACTTGCTGGACTAATTAACTGACATCTTTATCCTAGGAGACTTACAACATTTGAGATACAATTGGTTACATTTCTTTTGCTTTTCCAGTTGTAGCACAGGCAGATGAAGTGACTTGCTTAGGGTCACACAATGTCAGTTCCAGGATTTGAACCCACAACTTCAGCATATGAAGTCCACAGTCCTTAACTACTACACCACACTGCATTAATAATACATTAATAGTACTTTTCCTTCTGCTTGCGGAGTTGGACAGAATAGGTCATCTGTCCATCATACCAGACTCCAGATACTTCTGGGGATGTTCCAGGCTAACTAGGAACTCTCATTACTCCAGGATGTCAGGTTAACTGCAATTAAACTATGCAATGAGCACAATGTGCTGGTAAATAAGCTACGTTTGTGGCAGTCTAGAATTGTTATACTTTACATAAATGTTTCTGCAAAGACTTTTGCATTCAATAAACACATTTGATAAATCCTATAATTAATTAATCCCACATTTAATTTATCAAAATGAGGTGGCTTGGGTCTGACCTGGCTAGTATGATCTCTGCTCCATGCAAACCTGGAAAGGATTAAGTGAGTTTAGAGAATGGATGGTTGGAAAGATCTCATAAATCTGTCTGTGCAAATCCTCACCAAGAACTAAGGAAAATGGGCAGTAAATGCATTGTGATGTTAATAGTATTTAAGGAAATAATGACGTTTTGCAAATATATATGCCAGCCAAAGATGGAATCATAAAAGCAATTATGTTCATTACTTTTTAATAGGCATGGATCAAAATGCACTAATAGTTCAGAATAGGAAAGTGTTATTCAGCTCTCTGGAGAGATTGTGCAGACCGGAAAAGCAGATGGTTGGTTATTATGAAGAAATGCTGAAGGGCTCATAGGGCAACAATTTCAGCAAAACAGGACATTCACATCATTTAAAAATATTTGACTTATGAAGCTGAAATAATATATGGATAATGTAAAGTTAATGACCACTTCAGTGGATGGTAATTTTTGTTTTGCTTCCTAAATATCCATTCATGAATTCTTTTGATGTTCAAAGGAAATTAAATTGAAGAATGTTTAAAAGAAAGTCCTTCTCTGTGGCATCACAGATCATATTGTGTCTGGCTATGAGAGCATTTGCTAGACTTTTCCGGTTACTTGTGTGATGGCTTGTCATTTTAGCAATGCATCCCGAAAGAGAAGAAGGTGACATCTAACACAGGACAGAATTTGGCAAGGCCATAACAGAGAGGAATCCATGCACTGGCAGTGGAGTTATAAGGGGATATGCCAGTGTGGACATGTTGTGCCTGTCAAGAATGACTGCTTTTTGTAAACTAGTTGGCCGAGAGACTATTATGAGATAACTGGTTAAATATCTGTTTATTGAAATTCATATCAAACTATCTCCTATTTGGAATGTTTTTGGTTCAAGAAATAGATTTTTCTTACTAAAATAATGCTACAGTGCTTAGTATATTTTGTATATTTATTTTCAACTGTTTCTGTTTGGACTACAACAGGAGATGCTATTAATAATAATAATAATGCATTTTATTTATTTGTAGGCACCTTTCTATACACTCGAGGACACTGAACAATAGATGAAGCACACATTATAAACAAAACTAAAATACAAAATTTAAAATCAGACAGAGCAATTGTAGTCAAAGAGAAAAAGCAGCCTTAAACAAATGAGTTTTAAGTTTAGATTTGAAAAGTGAGAATGGATCAATGTTTCTAAGCTCAGATGGTAGTGAGTTCCAGAGCTGGGGAGCAGAGCATTCAGTTGGTGGTAAGACGGACAAAGGGGACAGTCAAGTGGATGGATGAAGAGGATCTAAGGGTGCGGGAGGGAATGGCAACATGGAGGAGATTGGACAGATATGGAGGGGCAAGGATGTGGATAGCCTTGAAAGTTAAGAGAAGAATTTTGAATTCAATGCGGAACTTCACTGGAAGCCAGTGAAGCTGCTGTGGACAAAGTCGAGACAACAGCAGGCAGACACCTATTCAAACAAGCAGAATTCTTTTATTTCTTTACACTTGGTGAGCAGAGGGTCCTTGCCTTACAGAGCCTGTCAGCTTTTTTCTCACTGACTGTCCGAAGTGCAAAAGCCCCATCATGGGGGGGTGAGTTGCATTTTTATAACAGAGATCTTCAAAGAAGCGGTTAGAAAAAAATAAGCTCAGTTTCATCCAAAGGTCACAGAACATTCTTACACAATTTGTTGATTACAACGGAAAGCAGAAATTCTAATCTTTTCTTATATTTTTAATTAAGCTTATCAGAAAACTTGTCATACGTTTGGCATCTTAATTGGACGATAACCAGACAATGCTGAGACAAGCCGGAAAGTAGCCAAAAACTGCATTCCACAGCTGGCAGCCTTGTAAGCATGCTGTTATAATAATACCTGGCCACACAGAGAACATGCAGATTTTAATACAGAAGCTAGCAATAGATTTTAAATTCCATTCCACACTGCTGCAAGACGGGAGTGATATGGTGAATAGAGGGGGTTCTAGTAATGATGCAGGCAGCTGAATTCTGGACCAGTTGAAGCTTATAAAGAGATATGTGAGAAAGACCAAATAAAAGGGAATTGCAATAATCCAGATGAGAAGTGACAAAGCTATTCTGTGTACCCTCTGTAGGGGGCACTGTCTCAGTTACTGGGGCCCTGGTTATATAGGTCACGACCCTAGAGAAATTCCCCATGCATTTAAAGGTCAGCCTTTCAGCACTTGTGAATCCAAGTTTGCAGAGAAACCCAAGCTAGCTCGGTGTGCATTTTACTATCTAAAACCATTTTGATTCTCCCATTCTTGAATTTTTTGACTTTGATTTTTGTCTCACTACTTGGTCCTAATTTCCTGTGCTGTTTAGACCTCTGGGTACATTTTGACCACTTTGTATCTCCTGATCACTCTCTCAAAACCTGTTTCTGCTCTTTAAAACTCTAAAAAATCAGAGTACATTTGTCAAAGGGTTTCATGAATTATACAAAGCCAAAGTCATAAAAGGCATTTTTACACAAAACAGTTTCCTCAATAAAGTCTCCAGGCCTTTCCTTTGTTTTGTAACAAACTTTTGGACACTACTTTAACCATGCAGCCACCTTATACTGTATAAAATGGCTGCCATGATGTCACTGATCCCAAGGCATGTGTGTCACTTGCCTAGCAGACAAGTAGAGTCATAATGATAAAACACCCAGAATTAGCCCATGAAGCAAAAACACAAAAATGACAGCACTAATGAAAATTAATCTATGAAAGGGTGACCAGCATAATAATAAAATAATTTAACACAAAAAAAATAATGTATACTTTTCCTGACAGTGAAACTTCATAATTTATTCTGCTGTATGTTTGTTCTGGGTTTATTTTGTGTTTTTAATCTCCTCTGATCAGTTTCTGTTGCTTAATATTAAATAAAATAAGTTTTGAGAAATATATTTTTTGTAACATCTTGTTTTATTTAATCGCATGATCGTGACAGTTGCGGTCATTACATTACCGGGCGTGATTTGTAAATAGGTCTACATAGTCATTTTTCTTCATCCCTTGGTGGATAACACAGCTTCCTAGTGATAAGTTTTGGTTTTGATGTCAACTCCTGACTAATGACTTGCCCCTTGGTTTCTGGTTAACTGTTTGAGTTTGATCCCATAGTTTTGACCTCTGCATGTCTCAGACTACATCTTGGTTTTCTTTCATCATTTACTGGTACTTCAGTGTTCACAATAATTCTCAGATACGTCAACATGTCCTTAATAGAATAAAAGGTCACTGCTGGGACAGCAATCCGCAAAACCATAGGATATGCCGCAGAAACATCTGAAGTAACCAGCGAGAGAGATCGACAGTGGCATTGTGTCAGGAGAAGGGTAATAGTCCTCTTGAATACCAAGGGACAGGTAGATCTGCATTTGCTAACTTTGACTCATTGATTGTGTCCAGCAAGAATGTCATTCCATGTCAATGGCAATGAATACGACAACACTAAATTAAATGAGTCTTAGATTGTAACAGATTTTCACCTTTTTGTAACTCCTGTAACAGTGACAACTTTTCACACTAACCGTAACCTTTTGGTTGTTTGCTGTGAGTGAGCATATACTTCAGACTGTAGTAATATACGGCACATTCACCTGCACTTTAGAATTGTCAGCCATAGCAGTTGGGTTCCAGCCACTAAAGTGCAGTCCTCAACTAAAGTGCTGTTTCATTCCAGACTACACTCTGCACAGGAGGAGGAGGAGGTTGGGAGTATAATAATAATAATAATTCATTATATTTATATAGCGCTTTTCTCAGTACTCAAAGCGCTATCCACACAGGGAGGAACCGGGAAGCGAACCCACAATCTTTCACAGTCTCCTTTCTGCAAAGCTGCAGCACTACCACTGCGCCTCCTGTGAGGACAAATAAAGGGTATGAGCCTGGCACACTGGCAATAGAAACCGTGCTGCCCAAGAGGCACACAGACACCCCACCTCACACTGACACAGCATGTTGTCGCACCACCACACAACAACCACCTCAGGATCCCAAATTAGGACCAAGTGCAGTCCTTCAATGGGGGACACCTCAGCACCATACTAGTTCAAATGGAATGGAACAGTGTGAGGTTTTGTATAAGGTGGCTGGAGTGCCAATCCTGCCACCAACCCCTGCACTTTCCCTGCAAGTAGGAGGACCTGCTTACAGGACTGGAGGCAGGTTAATGTTATATCCAGGATGGAGCAACTGCAGGTTAAAGGCCTTAATCAAGGGCCTAATGGGTTGGAATCACCTCTGGCATTTATGGGATTCAAACTGGCAATCTTCTGTTTGTCGGTGCAGATCCCTAGCCACAGAGCCAGCACTCTGCCCCAACTCTGCACAGGCTATCTATTAAACTTTTGTGTTTATGTTTCTGCTTACCAAACTCAAGGATGGTCAGCCATAGCATGCCCACTAGGCAGTCGGGGCTTCAGTCACTAAGGTACACCCTTGCTCATATAGTGCGACTTCACTATGCACAGACTGTTTAGAGGATGCCTTCTGTCACCACTACTATCCTGGAATTAACAAAAATAAAAATAAATACATATTACATAATAACAAATCTTAAATAAAAATATTAAATAAATAATTAAAAATTATTAAATAAATATCTGCGGTGGGCTGGTGCCCCGCCCGGGGTTTTTTTTTGTTCCTGCCTTGCTCCCTGTGTTGGCTAAGATTGGCTCCAGTAGACACCCGTGACCCTGTGTTAGGATATAGCGGGTTGGATAATGTATGGATGGATTAAATACATATTAAATAAATACATATAAGTATTAAACAAATATTAAATACATAAATATCAATATTAAATAAAAATATATATTAAATATTAATAGAAAGCTCTTAATTCCCAGGTAAGAAACCACAGACAGAAGTGCAGTCAAGGCAGATGCTTATATTCAGTATAATCATAAGCTGAAGCACAGGCAGAAGTGCTACATAAAGTACGCAGCCTGCAGTTTCTGCAGCAGTTTTAAGATGGTCTTCATTCTCTGTCCAGGTGGCACATTGTTTTTAGTTGAAGAGCCTCTCCAGAGACCGAAGCAGCTTATGTCATTCTCAGGTGGAATAAATGAAGACCCCTTCTCTATGTTATTGTCTGTCTTTGTTTTATATCTTCTGTCTATTAGACTTGTAACATGTTACCATTGGAGGAGAGACTGGAGTTGTGAGCTGAGCTGAGCTGAGGTGTAGTCTCACTAAGAAGAAAAAAAAGAGAGGCCAGTCGTTAGAGCACAAGGAAGAAAAGTAGGGCAGGTGAGAGGAGGTGAGATCTTTCTAGAAAGAGGATAAGCAGCTGAAAGAGAGAGCGACGGAGAGAGAGTAATAAAACGGTGACATAGGCAAGTGGGGTAACCACTCACTCTTCAGATGGAGACTAAACCCCTGTGTATTATTTTCCAAGAATAAAAGGTAGCCTCTGTTATTTTGTTCTATTTGTTACTCTGTTAGCCCTTCCCTGCTAATCCAGTGAAGTCCATCTTAACAGTAAAAATGCAAACAAAAGCTAGAAAATTGCAAAAAACTTGACTTGAGTCCATTTATTTATAGCATATAAGAGAAGAAAAGTAAAAATTCATGTGTGGTATATTACAGTCTTTATTATTTAGATTCTCACATACAGTATTACATCTGTTGCACACATGACAGACAGTGCAACATAGTGGACCGAACTGTAAAGTCTTAAGAGTGCCAGTTCAACCCCTGCCAGTCAATCACTGTGTGACCCTGAGCGAGTTACTTACTTACTTACTTACTTACTTACTTACTTACTTACTTACTTACTTACTTACTTACTTACTGTGTTAAACAAGGACAATAGTAGCAACAGAAGGTTTGGGGCTTCAGCCAGGAGATGCTTACTTAATGCAATTTAGACACAAGGTAAATGAAAAAACAGTCACTGAAAAAAAGTGGTGAAATTAAGGTGATGGTGTTGCTCTTTTGGGAAAAAAAGTAATTGTGTCACACTTTAGTAAGATGGGAATTTAACTTAACAAAAGTCGGGAAAAAAGGCATTATGTGAATATTCAGAAATACACATTAAATGTATACCTTTACTTTTCCCCCGTATTCACCTTCCAGGACAATGATAGGGTTTTCTAATCCCAATACTTCTCACAAGATTTCACCTTAGAGCTCAGAAAAACTTGCACAACACGAAAAACAGAAGGTGTAACATTGTAACAAATGATTATCCCCTTTTGTAACCATGGAGGAAATTTTGCTCAGATCTATTTTGTACTCCATTTGTGGCGAATCCCTTTTCTGTTCAACTTTCAAGGATGTAACTGTTCCCACCAAAATATCTACCAGAAAGATACTGTATGTTTGAACACATTTTGTGACAAGGCCAGCACTAAGCCCCTCTTAAAACAGGTACGACACAACTATCAGCAATAAGGCAATGGATCTCAGTGTTAAAATAATAAAGCAATTATATTATTAAATAAATGAAGATGGAAACAGATGGGTACAGCATACATTATATTTAAACCAACCCATCCCCGTAGCAGTGGCACACTTCCCAGAACAATGACATAAGTATGTACAAACTACAGTATATACAAACAACAAACAGATTCTAGTCTGCTATTGCCAAGTCAGAGAAAGGATTGAAGCAAATCCAGTGTCGGAAAATAAACATGTATGAACAAAAGCCATGCATAAATTTATCGGCAATTCAACTGCTTCCCCAAAATAGAATAAACAGACCTTTCCTACTGGGAATCAGAAGGAAATCCAATTCAAGCATATAAAGCTGAGAACGTCTTCAAAAACATACCTTTTTTGACCGTTTCTGCACCAATGGTAGTCTATGTCCTGAAATACTTACACCTTCCATCCCTTAAGAGATCTAAGTAACTGTAATATTTTAGTAACGGACTCTCCCAGTTTTACCCTCCTAATGCTTGTCATCTCTTTAAATGTTAACCGCCTTCCATACAAGCTTCTTGATTGAATATTACGGACAATTTCTTTAAGTCCAGTAACACCATTGTATACAGCATCACTGTTTGAAGACCCTTTGATGGCAAAACAGGTCTGATGCCTCCACAACAGAGCATAAAGCAGGCCAGGACCTTAACTAGTCAGCCCAGAAGAGCATCACACAGATGAGCTTGCCCCAGAAATCTATTTGCAGGCTTCAACATAATAATAATAATAATTCATTATATTTATATAGCGCTTTTCTCAGTACTCAAAGCGCTATCCACACAGGGAGGAACCGGGAAGCGAACCCACAATCTTCCACATTCTCCTTACTGCAAAGCAGCAGCACTACCACTGCGCCACCTGTGAGGACTAGGCCCAAAGTAGGGGAAAACTAGCTTAACTGTTCAGTATATATTTGAACAGTCCCAAAATGCCTCATAAGAAGGAGAAACTATAAAACGCGAAAGGCAGCAAGATTTAATGGTAAAAAGGGATATTTTATTAAAAACCAGAAATAAGACCAAAAAAGGTCTCAAAGTACTCAAAAGTACTCAAAGTAACAATTAGGAGTTTTCAAAAAGGCAAAAAAAAAAAAATCCCAAACACTTTCCAGAAAACAGAATCCAATAAACAGAGTAAAATGGTCATAGATCAGCAAAATCCAAATTCAGAAAGCACAGCACCTTAACTCCTATCAACTTCAATGATTTTTTTCTGGCTTAATTAGACAGAGTGAGGCTCGACAGCAGTGATGTCAGGGTGGCCCCGCCCCCCGGGGTGTCACCCACAAAGGCAGATTTAAAAGGACAGCAAGGAACAGTAGACATAATGAAAAATACATAAAAATATGACACACCATAACTGAAAAAACAACAAAGACAATAATAAAATACATTTATCCCTTGTGATTTGAAATTTGAAAATCTGCAAATACATTTTGGGCCCATGATCCCTGTCTATATTCTAAGTTTATTGCATTAAAGAAGATGCAAAAAGTTGAGAGAACCATGAGATAGAATGATCACTGAGTAAGCAAATCATGTGTGTAAGGCGGGCTGCCAAGACAAAGATGTGTGGCGTCCCACAGACAAAGTGCTTAGTTTTACAGTTCTAACTTGTTACAAAATTTAATTTACTATAATAAATTTGTGTGTATATTCTCTTCCTTTCCACCATCTTCGCTTATTGACTGCATTGCTGAAATTATATCCTGGTTTTCTTCGAATTTTCTTAAATTAAACAGTGACAAAACTGAGGTTCTCCTCATTGGCTCAAAATCATCATTATCCAAAGCCAATAATCTCTGTTATTAACTCCATTGTTTCCCCATCACCTCAGGTCAAGAGTCTGGGTGTCATCCTCGACAGTACTCTATCTTTCCAATCTCACATTAATAACATCACCCGGTCTGCTTACTTCCACCTATGTAATATTAATTGCATCCGCCCCTCCCTCACTCTCCATACCACTGCCATTCTTGTTCACAGTCTTGTTACTTCTCGTCTGGACTATTGCAATTCACTCCTCTTTGGTCTCTCTAATAAATCTCTCCATAAGCTTCAGCTAGTCCGGAATTCTGCTGCACACATCATTACTCGAACCTCATCTATTCACCATATTACTCCAGTCTTGCAGCAGCTTCATTGGCTCCCAATTAAGTTTTGAATTGATTTTAAAATTCTGCTATTAACATTTAAGGCCATTCATAATCTCACCCCTCCATATCTGTCCAACCTTCTTCATGTTGCCATTCCCTCCCATAACCTTAGATCCTCTTCCTCCATCCATCTGACCGTCCCTCTCGCCCATCTAACCACCATGGGTAGCAGAGCATTCAGCCGTTCTGCTCCCAAGCTCTGGTATTCATTACCTACCGAGCTTAAAAATATCAGATAATTTTCATCCTTCAAATGTAAACTTAAAACGCATCTGTTTAAAATGGCCTTTTCTTTATGATTACAGTGGCTTTGTTTGGTTTTAATTTTTATATTTTCTGATGTTTTAAGTTGTTTATAATGTGTCTTTTATTTATTTATTTGTTGTTTGTTCGGTGTCCTTGAGTTTTCAGAAAGGCATCTTGTATAAATAAAATTTTTTATTATTATTATTATTATTATTATTATTTATGTATGGTAATATTGCAGATATAAAAGAAATCCAACAAAACACTAACCATAAAACGATAAACACTTGTACCACAGTCCAGCTTTGCAGATGAAGATGATGGTGATGTGGTTATGAAATTAAATCCCCTGTAAACAGCCTCCAGAAACTTAAAGTTTTTTCCTACCGTGATGCTAATATAAGTGAAGATATGTAGAAGTTGCAAACACTCCCCACAAAAAGATGTTTTCAAACCCAGATGGAATCACAAGAGTTAGCAGTAACAAGATAAGAATACAAATCCAGAAAAAGCTGTAATCTGTTGGGTGTAATTGTAATCCAGTTGTGCGTCGTACTTTTAAAACTAGCACCTTCATCTTGTTTCACAGGCAACAACCAAAGCTGCCCAATGACGCAGTACTCACGGGGTTGCTGGGATTTCAGGTCCATTTAAGTAGCACTGCTATAGCCATCTGCAGTTTTCTGCAATAGGTCACAAAATTCGCAAAATAATTTCCATTTAATTAATGATAACAAACCTGGGAATAGGTAAATCCACAAATCACAAGGCCTGACCTGTACATACATAGACCGATAAATAACATGTTAATGTTAATATCAACAGAACCTGGCCAGTTATTCAGTATTACAAGCAACATACTGAATACTTAACAGGCACAAAATGGATCAGCAGAAGATTGAAAATTACAGCATGTGGTGCTGCTATACACCAATGTAAGAACCAATTTTTTATACACCAATGTAAGAACCAATTTTAAAATAATCTGTGAGGAGAAATGCCTTCTGCTTGAGTAATATGCCACAGTAGCGTCAGGGCTTATAAAAAGGAAGCTTCTAAATGAAGACAGAAGAGAATTCCTAGTATGTGGAGAATTCTTAGTATGCGGAGAATAGTGAGGGAAAGGGGGGAATATAATTAAACTGACTCTCTTGCAGCTCAGCATAGTCCACTGCACAGAAGTGGAAAAATATTAAGTATTTACTTACTTAGCACACACTTTTATCCAAAGTAACTTGCAAAAGAGGTCAACATAACCGAGTAGACATCAATTTGGGGACTGTTTAGAACAAGGTTACAAAATTGACCGTTATAAGTGAAGAACTCAGAACAGAATGAAAGGACTGTCTCATACAGTTTGTTTGAAATAAATTTTTTGAAATCTGCTCTTTCATTTTGAATAGCCCTGTATTTTAAAATTGATGAGTCTCACCTCCCAACACTCAGAAAAAAGTCATGACGTGAGTGGTCTCCTTTCATAATACATATATTAGTGGAACATGTTGTTAGTATGATTACTGTATATACTGTGTTCACATTTTAAATTGCATTTATGTTTTTATGACGTCTAAATTTTATATTATATAACCTTTAGTTAGTTTTCCAATACAAGCATCCATACAGTGGATTCGGAAAGCACTCAGACCCCTTCACGTTCTGAATTGCTGCCAAATTGGATTCTAACAAGTACTGATTTAGGGGTCTGAATACTTAATTAATGATGGATTTCAGTCTTTGAGCTTTAATAAATTTGCAAATCTTCCTGAAAACATATTTTCACTTTGTCATTATGGATTATTAAGTGTAGATAGATACAGTGCATCCGGAAAGTATTCACAGCGCATCACTTTTTCCACATTTTGTTATGTTACAGCCTTATTCCAAAATGGATTAAATTAATTTTTTTCCTCAGAATTCTACACACAACACCCCATAATGACAATATGAAAAACGTTTACTTGAGATTTTTGCAGATTTATTAAAAATAAAAAAATTGAGAAAGCACATGTACATAAGTATTCACAGCCTTTGCCATGAAGCTCAAAATTGAGCTCAGGTGCATCCTGTTTCCCCTGATCATCCTTGAGATGTTTCTGCAGCTTAATTGGAGTCCACCTGTGGTAAATTCAGTTGATTGGACATGATTTGGAAAGGCACACACCTGTCTATATAAGGTCCCACAGTTGACAGTTCATGTCAGAGCACAAACCAAGCCTGAAGTCAAAGGAATTGTCTGTAGACCTCCGAGACAGGATTGTCTCGAGGCACATATCTGGGGAAGGTTACAGAAAAATTTCTGCTGCTTTGAAGGTCCCAATGAGCAGAGTGGCCTCCATCATCCATAAGTGGAAGAAGTTCGAAACCACCAGGACTCTTCCTAGAGCTGGCCTGCCATCTAAACTGAGTGATCGGGGGAGAAGGGCCTTAGTCAGGGAGGTGACCAAGAACCCAATGGTCACTCTGTCAGAGCTCCAGAGGTCCTCTGTGGAGAGTGTAGAACCTTCCAGAAGGACAACCATCTCTGCAGCAATCCACCAATCAGGCCTGTATGGTAGAGTGGCCAGACGGAAGCCACTCCTTAGTAAAAGGCACATGGCAGCCCGCCTGGAGTTTGCCAAAAGGCACCTGAAAAACTCTCAGACCATGAGAAAGACAAAGATTGAACTCTTTGGTGTGAATGCCAGGCATCTCGTTTGGAGGAAACCAGGCACCGCTCATTACCAGGCCAATACCATCCCTACAGTGAAGCATGGTGGTGGCAGCATCATGCTGTGGGGATGTTTTTCAGCGGCAGGGACTGGGAGACTAGTCAGGATAAAGGGAAAGATGACTGCAGCAATGTACAGAGACATCCTGGATGAAAACCTGCTCCAGAGCGTTCTTGACCTCAGACTGGGGCGACAGTTCATATTTCAGCAGGACAACGACCCTAAGCATACAGCCAAGATATCAAAGGAGTGGCTTCAGGACAACTCTGTGAATGTCCTTGAGTGGCCCAGCCAGAGCCCAGACTTGAATCCGATTGAACATCTCTGGAGAGATCTTAAAATGGCTGTGCACTGACGCTTCCCATCCAACCTGATGGAGCTTGAGAGGTGCTGCAAAGGGGAATGGGCGAAACTGGCCAAGGATAGGTGTGCCAAGCTTGTGCCATCATATTCAAAAAGACTTGAGGCTGTAATTGCTGCCAAAGGTGCATCGACAATGTATTGAGCAAAGGCTGAGAATACTTATGTATACTGTACGTGATTTCTTACTTTTTTTATTTTTAATAAATTTGCAAAAACCTACAAGTAAACTTTTTTCACATTGTCATTATGGGGTGTTGTGTGTAGAATTCTGAGGAAAAAAATGAATTTAATCCATTTTGGAATAAGGCTGTAACATAACAAAATGTGGAAAAAGTGATGCGCTGTGAATACTTTCCGGATGCACTGTAGGTAAAAATGGAAAATATATCCATGTAAAATGAACTTGACAACACTTTTGACAACTTTTTGAATTCACCGTGGCCCGTGTGGTGCAACTGAAACCTTGCCAAGTCCATTGGTCACAAGGCACATGCACTGTTTACATTTTATTGTTTACCCTTTTAATTATTTTGTCTCTTTACTATTAGTTCCTAAACACATTGTATTCAAAAGCCAAACAAGTTACAAGGAACAGTTAAATGAAATAGAGCATACTGTAGATATCCAGTAATTATTTAATTTCAGACACTGAACTCCAAACACCATCAGCATATATCATTTGAACATGCACTTTGTCAAATGGAGTCTTCACTTACTGTAAACTGGCATCAGAGGAGGTTTGTCACCCTGAAGCCTACTGATATCAGTCCATTTCACCAAGCCATTAGCATACAGATCTGCCTCTGTGTTCTTCACTGGCTTGGAGGCTCTTTTTATGTGAACTGATGACTCACATCCTATGCCTGACTGCTAGGAGCACAAAACAGATTAGGTGTTGTACTTAGGTAAGTCTCAGTTGCTTCTTTCTTATTTTTTTTCTCCTTTTATCAGTTGCAAAACATATTCAAGCATATCCATCTCTGGCTAAAGCTGCAGCACACAAATGGTCGAAATTGCTCTCAACTGTGCTCTTCAAGTAGTCCAAGTGCATCCTGTCATTTATTTTTGCTCCTCTAATCAAGTGAGGATTCTGCAGCTATGCAGCATAAGTCTGGGCTATTCATTCAAAGGATATAAGGATAAATAAAGGAATATAAGGATAAATAAAGCAATATGTACAACCAGGACAGTGAAAACGTCTTTCTCTTTGGTCTGGGGATTGCCACTGCCATGCATGATGATGACTTTTCATATAGTCTTTCTGTAGTACTAGGGTGTTGTACCGTGTTAGCCATTATGAATGTAGAGAAAAGCCAAGCAAAATGACAAGGGGCCTGAGTTGCCTCGAAAGCTTGCATATTATAATCTTTTTAGTTAGCCAAGTAAAGGTGTCATTTTGCTTGGCTTTTCTCTACATATATTCTTTCCTAATTTTTGAGTCTTACTGTGATTGATCATTTAATAAAGTGGTTATTTTAATGTTTTTCATTTTTTAAACTAAGGTGTCACCTTCTAAAAGAAAAGGAGTTATCCAAAACAGCAGCATGTACTTAGTACAGAGCGAGCCACGAAGAAGCACTGAGGATCAGAATTTCTGCATGATTGCTCATTTTTCACTGTGCATGTTTTAGATCACCAGCCAAAAGCTAATTCTGGATGAAAAAGACCCTGAGTGAACAAACGATTGAAATTTGTAATACTTAAAAGAAAGTTAAACAATAGCCTAATTCCCTGTGTGGAAAACTAATTGCCGACTTGGTCTCAATAACTGATTACATTACTGTCAGCAACAATAACCACAACCAGACATTTCCTGTTGTTATTGATCGGTCTCTCACGGTGCTGTGGAGGAACTTTGGCACATTCCTTTTGAGGACTGCTTCAAATCAGTAACTTAATTGGTGACTTTTTCTAGCAGGAGCTGGTTGTGTCAGGTCCTGCCATGAAATCTGAGAAAGGTGTTGGTTCTGGATTTTCTCTAGAGTACTCTAAAACTCTGAACCTTTCTCCTTCTTCTACCATTCTGATGTAGCCTTGCCTGAGTGTTTCAAACCAATGACTAGCTGTATAATGGTTAGTTTACAGGGGATGCACAAGAGTATATCAGTGGATGGTAAACAAGGAAAAAAATAAACGTGATGATTCATTTTAATATTGGGTGCAGGGGGAGCCCTGCATGGGACACCGAACCCTCACAGTTCACTGACACTTTCTTACTCACACTGAGCTAGTTTAGAGCTACTGGTTTACCATTTCTTGGGCATCTGGAAAGTGAAAACAACCTAGAAATTTTGAGGCCCTAGTAACCAATCATCTCTATATATATAAAATCCAACGTCTGTCTGTCCACTTTTCATGAGAGAAATACTTAACGGATTTAGTTTTATTTTCTATAATTTTCTTGAACATTCCGGTTGATTTTGCGACTTCTCTCATCTCAATAAATATCATAGTTTGCTTGTGGTACTGATTTATTTGGGCGAATCCGAGAGAAACGCAGCGGGCCGGGGGGAGGGGGGGGCTGGGGGGGGATGGGGGGCGGGGCTCCAGCCCTCCTCACTCACATGCCAGCTGAGGGGCGTTCCTTACGAACAAGAGAACTACTTAATGGATTTAGATTGGGTTTTTTCCATATTTTGCTTGAACATTCTGGTTGATTTTGTGACTTCTCCATTCGTGCTAAGAATCATAGTTCATTTGCAGCAGCGATATATTCACGCTAATCCGAGACAGAGGCTGCGGGGCCAAGGGAAGGGGAAAGTGTGACGTCAGACAGCTAGTTTATAATAGGAAATTAAAATCTATCAGTTGAAAATATGTTTCCTTCTTAGCTCGACACATTTTGTAGATGTGTGAATTATGAAGTGGACTTAAGGTGCCTAAAGTTACATTAGATGGACGAGGCTCAAACAACTGTAACTCAGTCTCAATGTGCACAGTCCATACTAATCAGTGCATCTTTTGGATATTATAGAACACTGAATTACTTGTAGAACCCCAAGAACTCCAGAGTAGTGGGATAGCTATGCTAACCACTGTGCCACTTTGGTTATTTTATTGTGGTAAAAATGTTATTGTGTTTATCTTTGAACTCCTCAAAATGCCTGAAAAAGTGTCCATCATTTGTGTTATCTTTCAAACCTATGCTATTGTAATAATACGTATTGCGGTTAAAGCATGTGAAATTTTCTGAAAATATTATATTAAGTAAGCTTTTTTTCTGGTCTATTGGTTTGAACATAACCTCAGAAATATCTGGGAGAACATCCACCTGTGTACATTTGTAATTAGAGTTAAATTTATTACCAAAGTTTCACATTTTTAATATCCTACAACTGATTTCTCTTCTATAGCCTGGCTGTGTGAACACCACAGAAGTTGACATAAAGAAGTCCTCAAGAATGAAAAATCCACACAAAACGAGAAAAGTGAGTCTTAACCTCTCTCCTCCTATCTCTCACCTCCTCCAGGGTTGCTTGTATGGAATAGAACAAATATCAACACTTCAATGAATTTAGCAATAACACATTCTTGAATAAATGAGGTTGTTTTTCTTCATTATAGTCAGTCTATGGGCTACAGAATGACATCCGAAGCCACAGTCCCACCCACACACCAGCACCTGAAGGTAAACAGCCCACCGCAGAAGAACTACAGGAACAGGTGGGAACCATGTTATAATTCTATTCATTTTCTGAGGATGTTATTGAGGGTAATAATACACACGTCTACATTACAATGGTCAGCGAAGAGTTTGCTTCCTGAATACTTTTGGGTATCTTATGGTCTTTTGCCAGCTGATCACATGTCATTTTATTAAAATTGCCTATTTTTGTGATTTTTCTTCTCATATTATAAATTTTCATGTACAGTACAACAACCACAACTGGAACATCTGTCTGTGACCTAAACATAGTGGCACTGCTACATGGAATGCAGCTCAGTTATCCCAGGTCCTGTTGTTTCATTTGCACCTGGGACAGCCATGCTAAAGAGTCTCATTACATTAAAAAGAATCTTCAAGCATTTGATCACAGGGCAGAAACGTTTACCACATAAACAACTTATCAACCCAACAAAGATATTTTTGCCACCTGTACATATAGAACTTGATAAAATTTGACTGATAAAAATTTTTGTGTTAACGACATACAAGGAAGGTGAAGGATTTCAATATTTGAGACAGATGTTTCCACAAATAACTGACGCCAGGATTCAGGAAGTCATTTTCGTTGGCCCACAAATCAGATACGTTATCAATGACAAGTTGCTTGAAGATCCACTATTGAGACTGGAGGAAATCAAATGGAAGGCATTCAAGGATGTTGCTGAGAATTTTCTTGGCAACTACAGAGCATCAAATTACATCTAGCCGACTGACAACGTGCAACAAGCATACGAAACCACGAAATGCTGGAGATTCATTTTCTGCGTTCACTTTTGAACTTCCTCCATGCTAATGTTGGTGCAGCCAGAGACGAATATGGTGAAAAGCTTCACCGGGACATTACCGCAATGAAAAATAGGATCAGGACAAGTGGAATCCATCAAAGCTTGCTGACTATTGTTGGACACTGAAATGAGAAAAATCAGATAAAGAGTACAAATGAAAATCAGCAGCAAAACACTTGTAGTTCGATTGAACTAATTCAATGTGTCAGCATCATTAAGTGATTAAACACACTAAATTCAACAAAGGATACCTTCAAGTTTCTTTAAATTACTACATGATACAGTCAATCTGAAATTATATTGATGCTGTCCATCATAATCACCAAAAATTTTTCAGGAAGCAAAACATTTGAAAAACTCTGTTGCCTAGTGTTATTTATGCAAATTACTCTAAATAGACATTTAAAGCACTGTTAAAACCATCCTGTATATTCCATTGTTAAATTAGCACCTAATTTTCTATCTGCATTTGTTATTTTAATAACCATCTCCTTCCTGTGTAACTTTTTTTATTTTTTGCAGATAAAGTTCTGGCAAGTGCAATTAGATAGACACAGATTAAAAATGTCCAAAGTTGCAGAAAGGTAAGCTTACATGTTATATTCTATTAATTTCTATAATGTATCAACCTTGTATACCTCTGATGTGCACTGTTGGCACTGCTGTAAAGGCTCTGCTTTTGTATTCCTGCTTCAATGACTTGTCCTGGCCATTTGAATATTAATAATCACAATGCAAGCACGCTCTTTCAACAATACAAAACTTTGATAAATGGATCATGAATATTGGCACAAATCGTTAAAAACAGGGAGAAAGAAACGGTAAATGGTGATTTTCTGAAACAAGATGAAAGTTTAAAATGAATGACAGTAGCATAATCTGGACTTCTCTCAGTTCTCCAGTGCAGATGCGAGGCTTTTAACAGACCTTTAACATTAAACGCTATGCTACCTTTGTGGTGTGTCTCTCAAAAAATGGAGCTCTTTGATGTGTGTTAGGCAAAGCCGAACATTTTTTTTTTATAGGGATGGCCTTTACTCAAATAAAAGGGGTGATGCAGTTTTAAATGACAACCATTCTAATAAAATTCAGACTGCTTAATAGTTCCAGTGCAATTTTTGATTATTTACCTTTTTAAACTCATTTCATATACTCTTTATCTTGCAAGTCATTTTATCAATTATTCCTAAGAATTGAAAAAAAACACAAAAGACAAGGAACGCAATTGGTACCGTTTAGCAAAATGACATTCATATCGCAAGAATAATAGAACAAAATATTATTTCTAGATGTCTCATTACTGTGCCCAACAAAAGTTCTGATGGGGTTCTGCTGCCACCAAAGTTAAATCTTTTATTGACCAGAAACTTGTCATTCCATTGATCAGATGTAGTAGTTCTGTTTTGTGATCCCCTTTTCACAATATTTGCATCTATTTAGGGGTTTGAATATCGAGGAATCCAAAAGTAACATTTGTTTTTCTTTTTATGGTAATTTAAGCGCCTTGAGCATGAGAAAGGCTCTATATAAATAAAATGAATTATTATTAATTTGGTAAAGAGTAGAAAATGTTTTATTGTTTTGCTTTAGCACCCGTCCTGTGCACATTTATCGTAGCAGTTGCTTTTGGTTTGATATGGGTGATGTCCAGGGTCATGCCGCATGTGTGATTACTAGTGATGAGCAAACACAACAGAGTTCACCTCACCATGAGTTTCAGAACTAGTTTTGAGATGATTATAATGGTGCAGTGATCTTTTAAGCATCAATGAGGGCAAGAGAAGCATCTGCCAACCATACTGCACCAATTATTGAGGCAAAACAACGTGACCTGAGCTGTGAGGCAGTAGTGCTAACCACTCTACAACTTTGCACCAAACAGTCAAAGATACAGGTGGAACAAATATCGCAAACAAAACATAACAAATGGCCACAAACAAGAAATAAGTAAATGAAATAGAGGCCATTGCACTCATAGAGTTCCAATCTTGAGGTGTACTGTATATTAGCCGTTGTCACAAAGCAGTGTCATTGGGACTAGCTTTTTCCATTTTTTGAAATCACGGCTCCGAGTGCAGCTAGAATGTCTTTGTTGTTTCCCAACTATTTGTGTAGATGCCTTATCTCTTCCATCAAGAAGGAAAGCTTTGTAAATAATACTAAATCAATCATCATTAATCATCAATATTATTATTTCACCAGCTGTCTAAGCCTGTGCTGTAAAAAGCCTGGGGTCCTAGAAACTATTGAAATCGTCAGAAAAAAATTGAAATGTAGAGATGTCATGTAATTGAAAGGAACTACTCTGGGCATCTCTTTCCTGGGAGGATTCATTTTGCCGACGTGCTCGCATCGCTTGTGTATTAGCGGCAGGAGGAAAAGTTAAAGGGATACCATTTTGCTGATGTTAGCGGCTAAGCGACTTTCTCTTTCTTCTGAGGTTTCGTTTTGCTGACGTGCTGGCCTCGCTTGTGTTATTAGTGGCTAAGCGAGTTTTCTGTTTCCTCAGAGGAGCCCTTACCCCAACTCCCCCTCTCACTTCCGGGCCAGACAGACACACACACACACTTTCACGTGTAGACGTTTATACATAAGACAAGGTCTCCTGTGTTTTATGACAGGAAGGGACTCTTTTAAGGCTTGTTTTCTGTGGCACTTGTGGCACATGGCTATTTACAGGGTATGCATGAATAATTAGCCATGTGGTGCTGGGCTGTGAGCATATAGGGATCAGTTTTATGTATCTGGTGGCAGGACTCATCATATTCTCATTATAGTCAGCTAATGTTCGCCTCAGATGAAAATCCAGCTTGAGTACTGATCGGGATGCATGTGGGAAGCTGATCAGCAGCAATCTCACAGAACACTTGAGAGAAAGTTCTGCTACAGCTCTGTGTTATGTTATGCTGGCCTTGCAAAGTATTATGGGACACTGGTTAAAAAAACTGTTTGACTAAACTGCTGCAGGGCGATTTACCGGGAAAATATTCATCAAACAAGGTCACCAACAAACACAGCATATTCATTGTGAAAAACATTTCGCTGATCAACAGAAGTCATCAGGAGTCAAGGGTATAAAGGTCAGCTGTGTATACTTCCTGCTATCTGAAATTGGATAAAAACAGTGTTGGTATGTGATTCTTTTTTTTGGTTAACGAACTTACAGTATTTACAATAGGTCTCTGATCTTTAGTTGGCATTTCAATTCTTGATGATAGATCCATTGGACTTTTAGCTGTGACTTTGGTTTGATTTTTGAATTGCATTTCAATTCCTGATCCTCTTCAAGAAAAATTCTTGCTGTCTCAGTCTGAGTCAGTACAGTGGAGTCTGCTGGTGCTGCAGTTACCGACAGTGTGGTGTAGGATATTGGACAGGGGTGGGAGGCGTGATTGAGGGGTGCTGTCTGAGTTTATGCAATATATTGATTGCTTCTTAGCCTTGCATACTGATTTCATTTTGACTTTAATGATTAAAATGTGAACACAAAAAATAAAATAATGTAACCTCAGCACCAGTGTCAACAAGGGCTATCACTATTTGTCATTGTGTTGCCAGCAAGGTATATAAATGTTGGTCTTACTTCCCTGCATGCAGTAGATCATCAAAATAATAACAAAAACTATTAAAAACAAAAATGACATTAAAAACATTTACAAAATAAACACACTGAAGCAGAGAAGGCTTTAACATGTTGGTAACACATACACAAATTGGCCAAAAATATGTGGACACCCCTCTGAATTATTGAGTTCATGTGTTTCAGCCGCCCCCCATTGTTAACAGGTGCATAAACTGAAGCACACAGCCATGAAATCTCCACTGCCAAACACTGGAAATAAAATAGGTCTTACTGAAGAGCTCACTAACTTTAAATGCGGCCCTGCTTTAGGATGACACCTTCACCACAAGTCACTATGTGAAATTTCTGCTCTGCTAGACCTGCCCTGGTCAAATGTAAGTACCGTTATTGTAAAGTGGAAGCATTGAGGAGTAACAACCGCTCACAAAGTGGTGGACCACTCAAACTCACAGAGTGGGGTTGCTGAGTGCTGAAGCACATAGCACATAACAATCACCTATCCTGTGTTTTATTAAACTGCCTCTTTAAGTAGCACCAGCACAAGAATTGTGTGTCGGAAGCTTCATGAAATGGGTTTCCATGGCCAAACAGCTGCACACAAGCCTGAGATCACTATGTCAATGTCAAGCTTTAGTTGGAGGGGAAGAAAAATATGCCAACACAGGACTCTTGGGCATTGGAAATGCATTCTCTGGAGTGATGAATCATGATTTACTATCTGGTAGAAAGAGAACAGGGTTTGGTGGATGCCAGAAGAAAGCTACCTTCATCATGTCTACTGTAAAGTTTCATGGAGGAGGGATAATGGTCTGGGGCTTATTTCCGGGGTTTGGCCTAGGACTCTTGGTTCCAATAAATGGCACTGTTACTGCTACGGCATACAAAGACATTTTAGACAATTGTGTAATTCCACGTTTGTGGTAACAGTTTTGGGAAGACTCTTATTCTTTCCAGCATGGCTGTGCCCCTGTGTACAAAGCCAGGTTCATAAAGATATGGAGGGAACTTGAGTGGTCTGCACAGAACCCTGACCTCAACCTTACTGAACCCTTTAGGATGAATTGGAATGCCAATTGCAAGCCAGGTCTTCTTATCCAACATTAGCACCTGACTGGCTTAATTTTCTTCTTCTTCTTTCAGCTGCTCCCATTAGGGGTCGCCACAGCAGATCATCTTCTATCTTCCTGTCCTCTGCATCTTGCTCCATTACACCCATCACCTTCATGTCCTCTATAACCACATCCTTAAACCTTCTCTTATGCCTTCCTCTTGCCTGGCAGCTCTGTCCTTAGCATCCTTCTACCATCATACCCAGCATCACTCCTCTGCACATGTCCAAACCAACGCAATCTTGCCTCTCTAACTTTGTCTCCCAACTGTCCAACCTGAGCTGACCCTCTAATGTCCTCATTTCTAACAATGTCCTTCTAACAATGTCCCTAATCACACCCAATGCAAATCTTAACATCTTTAAGATCTGCCACCTCCGGCTCTGTCTCCTGTTTTTTGGTCAGTGCCACCATCTAAAACCCATATAACATTAGCTGGTCTCACCAACTTCTTGTAGATGTTCCTTTTCACTCTTGCTGGTACCCATCTGTCACAAATTATTCCTGACACACTTCTCCACCCATTCCACCCTGCACTCTCTCTTAAACCTCTCTTCCACAATCCCTGTTACTCTGTACTGTTGATCTCAAATATTTAAACTCATCCACCTTTGCCAACTCTACTCCCTGCATCTTCACCTTTCCTCTGACCTTCCTCTCATTCACACACATGTATTCTGTCTTGTGCCTACTGACCTTCATTCCACTCCTCCCTAGAGCATACTGTATCTCCACCTCTCCAGGGTTTCCTCAACCTGCTCCGTACTCTTGCTACAGATCACAATGTCATCAGAAAACATCATAGTTCAATCTCGTCTATCAACCTGTCCACCTGTTCAAACCTGTCAACATCACTTGATAAATACTGGCACAAACTCTCACAGCCACACTCCAAAATCTTGTGGAAAGCCTTCCCAGAAGAATGAGACTGTTATAGTTAAAATGAAGGGGGGTTGTGACTCCTTAATAATACCTATGTGTTTGGAATGGAATGTCCAACAAGCTGATATACAATAGATGATACAGTCTAGTGTCCACAAATGTTTGGCCATATACCGTACCCTGTCAGATATACTGTAATTAAACCAATTCAGTGTCAATTGGCAGTCTGAGCCTACCTGTGCAGAACTGGGCATAGGAGCCAATTTAGAATCAAACAGTTAACCTACCATGCAACCTGGGGAAAATAAAACATGAAGGTACCATACAGACAGCAATTCGGCAGAGGATACAACCCCAGGATGCTGGGCCTGTGAGAGCCACCTGATATATAAGTTGGTATTTACAAATAAATACGGCAACACGGTATCAATTGCTTTTTGTATTCTGAATGATTAAGTTTATAAGCTATGAGTAGGCTACAAGCACATGATATTGAGAGACTTTGATGCAAATTGTGATAACCTCAGGCCCCTGGAGATCTTGAATTAGATGAAGTGGGACTGGAAATGCTATGTTACCTCCACAGCAAGCCTTGTTTGTGCGGCATCATACTCATATCACTCATTGTAACCGTTCAACTTTGAGACCTTCAAGCATCTGCTGTAAAGCATACCATTATTTCTGGTGTCTGTGAAGGAGTCGCATCAAAATATTTATGCCTAAAGAAAGCAATAATTTTGTCAGTCTTTCAGAAGTGCTTTGCTGGAAAAGAAAGTGATTTCCTTTTAAAGCCAATATCGTTTTAATCTGAAGAACTGCTTCACTGACTTTCATATAATGGAATGATGAGTCTATTAATTTGAGTGACTATTATACAGTAACACATTCATCATTTCCCTAAAAGTTATAATTTGTTATCATTTAAATTCTGTCAGTGACCTGCTTTGTTATGATAAGATAATTATGCTTCATTTAACCTTTTAGTAATAAAAGAACGTTTAATTCTTATCTCACAACATAAAAATTATAAAAATCAACAGCTTTTTATGTATGCAATGAAATGTAATATTTTCGAAATCATGAAATCTGTTTCTCTGTGTTTGTTTCCAATGACTTGTTTTAATATGGTTTATGATTAACACATTTAAACCTGCTGAGATAGTCAAATCTAATTTACAGCTTCTTCATGAAACAATTTATTCATGGAACGTACTGTAACTGTCGTTTAATTTACTAAAAGTACCAACATATGTAACTTGCAATGGCATTTTTAATATGTTCAGCACAAATTACTAATACAGAGCTGAGTCATTTGCGGCTATGCAACTGCTGCTCGGTTCGCTTTCATTTCTAAAAGTCTTGAATCTAAAATATGAAATTTAAATGGGTCAGCTGCGTACATGCATAAAATTGAATTGTGGTTATCTGATGTTAGACAAAAAAATATAAATACGCATGTTTGAGATTACAAATTCTCCGTCAATAAAATGTATTTTTTTCAATAAGTACAGTGCAAGCCAATTTCATTTAATGTATGTTAGCTAAAATGAATGTTCTGTAAATGTTCCAGTATTTAAGTATGAACTGATATACATACAACTGAAAATGTCGGTAATGTTTCTAGAGATATCTGTGGTAGAGCAGAGTAATCGCACCAACTATGGAAAAATGTAGTACAGTAATCCCTCGCTATATCGCGCTTCGCCTTTCGCGGCTTCACTCCATCGCGGATTTTATATGTAAGCATATTTAAATATATCTCGCGGATATTTTGCTGGTTCGTGGATTTCTGCGGACAATAGGTCTTTTAATTTCTGGTACATGCTTCCTCAGTTGGTTTGCCCAGTTGATTTCATACGAGGGACGCTATTGGCAGATGGCTGAGAAGCTACCCAACTTACTTTTCTCCCTCTCTTGCGCTGAGTTTCTCTGATCCTGACGTAGGGGGATTGACCAGGGGGGCTGTTCGCAAACCTAGACGATACGGACGCTCGTCTAAAAATGCTGAAAGATTATCTTCACGTTGCTATCTTTTGTGCAGCTGCTTCCTGAAATGACATGCTACACGGTGCTTCGCATACTTAAAAGCTCAAAGGGCACGTATTGATTTTTGCTTGAAAAACAAACTCTGTCTCTCTCTATCTCTCTCTCTCTCTCTCTCTTTGTCTGCTCCTGACGGAGGGGGTGTGAGCTGCCGCCTTCAACAGCTTTGTGCAGCGGTGCTTCGCATACTTAAGCCAAACAGCCCTATTGATTTGTTTGCTTTTCTCTATCTATGTGACTTTATATGCTCCTGACGGGCACTCCTTTGAAGAGGAAGATATGTTTGCATTCTTTTAATTGTGAGACGGAACTGTCATCTCTGTCTTGTCATGGAGCACAGTTTAAACTTTTGAAAAAGAGACAAATGTTTGTTTGCAGTGTTTGAATAACGTTCCTGTCTCTCTACAACCTCCTGTGTTTCTGCGCAAATCTGTGACCCAAGCATGACAATATAAAAATAACCATATAAACATACGGTTTCTACTTCGCGGATTTTCTTATTTCGCGGGTGGCTCTGGAACGCAACCCCCGCGATGGAGGAGGGATTACTGTATGTCACATCTTTCAAGTTTTTGGCAAATTGAGAAAATGATGTTGCGATCTCTAGATTTCTTTTTTCCTGAGCTTCATGTACACAATATTGTTTTTTTTTTTTTTTACGAATCAACAACACCTTCCATTTAAATCACACAGTCGCAGCATTTAAATCACGTGATCGTAATCGGACATTTTCATTGGTAGGTGGTATTTCCTCATTGGTCAGTGGAGTTGCAAGGTTTTTGTCTTGCAGTATATAAAATGCTGTGTACATACTAGCTTCTTCAATTGTGCTATGACTGGAATTAAGACATATTTGGCCATCACCACTACCTTATAACATCAGGAAAGACCTAGTAACTCCAAAAACTATAAAAACTCAATTTTGAAAAAAAATGGCAGTTACTAGGTTTTTCAATTGCACATGAGTAATGTCAGTAAAATGGTGTAAAGCTCAGGACAAACTGTAGATGACAACAGAAACATTTGTTTTTTTGTAGCACATTGCAAGAAAAGAAAAAAAACAAATAAGAAACAGATAAAAATGTGAATGAATAAATGACATATCAAAAATAGGTAAGAATAGATAAGAATAAATCAATACACACCTGTATAACATAGATATATAAGTAATAGAAAAGTAGAGTGCGTGTATATAGATTCATTTTTATGTCTCTAAAGATATGGCCGATGATGTAGTCAGATGGCCTGGGAGGACAGAAACAATTGAAAAACTCCAGATAAGGTGGAGAAAGAAACAAAATGTGTTTGCCTTCCAAGACCAAAAGACCACCCAGCCCTCAGTGGGCATTCTATCTACCATAAATGTACTTATGCGGTTCTATGGCAGCCAAATTAACATTTAGAGATATCTCAAAATACATTTTAAGATATCTGGAAATGCATTTTAGTTATCTCAAATTGAAATGAAGATATCTGAAAATGCATATATTTCAAGATATCCGAAATGCCTTTTGTGGTATCGCAAATAGATCTCAAGATATCATAATACACTGCAGATTTTACGATATCAGAAATGCATTTCAAGATATCTCAAATGCAAATTGAGATATCTTGAAATGAAGTTCCTGTGCATTTTGAGATACCTCAAATACATTTCGAGATATCTTAAAATACTTCCGCAGGCATTTTAAGATATCTGAAATACATTTTCATATATCTCAAAATAACTTCCTGCATTTCAAGATATCTCAAATGCCTTTCAAGGTATGTCGAAATCACTTCCTGTAAAATTTGTTATTCTTCAAATGGGACTTCCTGTCTATTTTGAGATATCTCAAAATGTATTTGAATAACAAACAACGTCAACATAGCCACCATCAAACCCACAAAAAAATAAAACGAAAAGAAAACAAACTTCTTACTTGGCTAAAGATAAGAGAGCAGTAACAGTGAAACATTATACAGCCGTATTACTGTTGGTTTACTATAAAGTACCCCCAGTAGCGTTTCTTAGTGCACTCCTGCTAATACATTTAACTATAAATTTCCATCTAATACTTTGGTGTCCTAAACAAAACAAAATATGAAAAAAAAAAATAAATAAATCATACTCGCCTCCATAGAATTTACCTTAACCAATCGCCAGCTGTCATAGCTGCCTGTGGGTGTTCCTCCCCACTTTCCGTCACTTTTCTTGTGAATCCTTTGCCCAGTGACCCAAATGTTCAGCCATATTCCATCCTGAGGGTTACCTACTGGTAGGTCCCTTTGCTATTTATTTTTTAAAGGATTTTGATGTAGGTCTTATTTCTTTTTTATTTTTAAATGATTTGGGGAGAGTTCTGGTAGTTTTACAAACAAGCATCCTATGGCAAGTTGATTCCAATGAAAACTCAGTACAAGAATCTGAGTAAATTTAAGGGTTTAGATCTTAACATCATCTTTTTTAACAGTATGGCTTTTTTCCTTTAGGCTGGAGAAAGGGACCATATCATATATATTTTAAAATATTGATTGTTTGAAGTATGCTGGGTGATTGATTTTAATTTTACATTTTTACCAAATGTAATCTCTATCTGCTGAGGATTCCAGAAACATCATTGCACATTATGTTTCTGCATCAGCAGTTTCATAACTTTGATAAAAAATGTAATAATAAGCAACAATCAATTGTAATTTCTTTGAAATACAAACATACAGTATGTAATGAAATGAATCTCACCAAGTCTGAGATGATGACAACGTCAATGTCAATTTATTTATAGAGCACATTTAAAACAACATCAGTAATGCTGGAGCCAAAGTGCTATATATATATATATATATATATATATATATATATATTGTGAACTGCCAGGGGGCACACCGCCAACCAAACTTGACACAGACAGGCATGGGACACAAGTTCAAGGCACATACGTATTTTATTTTATTTTTTCCCATGTGGGAAACGCTTTCTTCCATTTCCCACAAGTACAACACAGTTCTGCACAACAAAAGCACACAATACTCTTCTTCTTTCTTTCCTCCTCCACTCCTCCTGACAAGCTTTGTCTTCTCCCACTCAACTCTGGCTCCCAGAATAGTGTGTGCTGGCTCCATTTATAAGGCACCCGGAATTGCTCCAGGTGCTCGTTGTTCCACTGGGTGTGGCAGAAGAGCTGCCCTTAAAGGCTCAGCAGCTGCTGCAGCACCCCCTGGTGGTGCCCACGGAAACCCAACAGGACTGTAGCACACTTCATGTCCCATGGAGCCCTGTTGGAGTCTGAGGCACCGGGGGTCTGCCACCTAGAACTCTGGGGGAGGGAGCATAACCAGAGTATTACCTCCCCCTGTCCTTCCAGTGTGGAGGTATCCCGACTGGACAAGGACCCTGGCTGCCCTCCTCTAGATAGATAGATAGATAGATAGATAGATAGATAGATAGATAGATAGATAGATAGATAGATAGATAGATAGATAGATAGATAGATAGATAGACTCTGCAACAAAAACAATTCTAATAATTCTCAAATGTTGAAAGTTCACTTACAGGTGACAGTAGTTTCATATTTGTGATACATTTTTAGTTGGTCGTGTTACTGCCAAAATAATTTGAATCATTTTGTGTGTTTTTTTTTTATTTCTCTTTCCCCAATTTCCCTACAGCTTATTAGGCTACACAGAACAGTATATCGAATATGACCCATTTCTCACACCTCCGGACCCTTCAAATCCCTGGATATCAGATGATACTACGCTCTGGGAACTAGAGGCAAGGTTAGAATCATTTGAATGCATTTGTCTTTCCCTAAATATTTATGATGTGTATTCAGTTTAAAAATATTCTGCTTGCTATCTTTACAGTATGGCTGGTTTAATTTATATTAGTACTTTTTCCTTTCTCAGAAATATTGATGGCATTAACTGTGATGTATCATGATGTGTCTTTAAAAATAATTCAATATCTTTAACTACAAACATTTAATCCTTAATTTAATTTCTATAATTTAATATATCGATCAGGTATTACATTGATTTTTTTCACTGTATGTATGCCAAATGTATTTATCAAAATATAATTCTTCACTTTATTTAAAGTATGTTTTTCTTAAAATCAATTTGGGCCTCTCTGTAGCTTCTTGTGTTTATTCCTTTCATTTTTAGACTAAAATTCTTTCTCTTTATGAAATTCCTGTTTAACTAACCTTGATGTTTCTTAACTGTTTGGTAGGTTCTGTAAACTTCTAGCAGCTTGTTTTGTTCATCTTGTTTTTCCCCTTGGAGGCTCTCTGTTACTTGACCACTGGCAATTTACAGTTGCATTATGAGTCGGTAGACGCTGCTGTGTAAATATATCCCCACACTACTTGCTTAATTCATGCAGATCTCTTAGTTTTGTAGACTGAATTATAAATAACTAGCAAAGACGTCAGCTATGCAGGATTGAGAAGAATGCAAAGAGTTCCAGCTATCCAGAAAGAGTGCCCAGTCAGTATGATTGGTGCAGGTTCTATTACTGCTGTTTTACTTGACCAGCAATTTTTGGTTATTATTGTTATTGCTTGTGGGCTAATATGATTGTTAAAATGTCAAAGCAGAGTTTTTAGTTTCTATGATCAAATACGTACCACTTCTTTAACCTACTTTAGAAACTCTCCTTTGTAATTCCAATAATTCTCAAAAATTGTAAAGATATGTATATACGATAAGGAATTCAGATTAAATGGAGAAATGGAAAAATAATTAAACAATAGGTTAAAATACGGCATCACTGAAAATTATAGAAAGTTTTAAAACAACAAGCAAAAAAGAGCATTATTTGAACAATCATGAGGGATTTGGGAAGCTAAGACAGGTTGTGTTTTCTTCCTAAAATTGTAGATGTGCACATTTAGGTTACAACTGAAAACATTCTGCTGGATGCATAAAGTTGTATGTGTGGGTGATTTATTAACAGTAACCACCCATGTTGCATGCTTCCTCTCCCAAGATGGTTGTCTTTCATAATAATAAATAATCTTCTGGTAGAGAGCAGACTTGTTGGTTAATTCACTGATGTCTATTCTTCTAAGATTCATCCATGGATTCATCCATACCAAGTTTTATCAGAACCACCACTATCCTTGACCACTGGTAGGAGGTTTCTAATTAAACTAAAACGTTACATTTTTTCAAATATTCTTTTGACTTATTAGTCCACCGAACAGGTAACATCAAACACATTTGATGTCACCAAATTCTTGCAGAGCAAATACTTTTTGGACCATACATTTTTTCAGACCATAAGAACTGTTTTTACATACACTATCATAAAATGAGTCCCATTCATTACAGAATTGGCCTTTTCATGAAATAGTCAATGGAAGTAAAATAAAACTACAAGCTACAACTTCTATGCAGAAAAGGTTGAGAGAACCTCCAGGTTATTTTATTTGCATATCAGTTGTCCCTTAAGGGTCAAAGTTCTGACAGAATTTCAAATGAAAGCCGCAGGGAGCCGAATGTATAAGAAAACGAGCAGTCTTGCAAATTAAAAGGTAAACTAAAGTTGGCTTAACTAAAGTGTCAGAATACATGTTGAGACACAATTCACGTTACGATGTATGCAAAGAAAATAGTCGGCTTACCCAATAAACCCATTGCTCCTTCAGCTTAATTCATGCAAAGACGCTTTTAATTAGAATGTCTGTTTGTAAATGATGACAGATTTCATAATTGAGTTAAATTTTATAAAATGTTTGCATAAAGTCTCCTAAGAAGCCCTAAGGGAAACAGAAAATAATGGTGTATTGTTTTGCTTGGCTCTTAGACACCTCTGAATATCTCCACTTACCTATTATTGTTAAATACCTAAAAAGTGTACAATTCTAAAACATTATATCTGGCATTTATAATAGAATTAAATATGTTTACAGTAGTGTCACTTCTGCCTGTGGACTGCTGTGTTTAAGGTTTTTTTTTTTGTTACATTATGTAACTATAAACTTTGCTTTTGTTTCATAAAGTAATTCATACCAGTAGGCTTAGGATGCTGTAGTGTACTACAGTGTAGGCTGTTCAGTTATTCATTCCCTTTCAAAACCTGTCTATTCTAAGACAGTGTCACAGGGATAGATAGATAGATAGATAGATAGATAGATAGATAGATAGATAGATAGATAGATAGATAGATAGATAGATAGATAGATAGATAGATAGATAGATAGATAGATAGATAGATAGATAGATAGATAGATAGATAGATAGATACTATCTATCTATCTATCCCTGTGACATGAATTAAAACATTTGAAATGATGAATCCTATACAATTTATCCCTGTGGTGTCACTGTTATCTGTGCAGAAACTGCATGTTCTACATGAATAGAGACGAGTGAACCCCACTGAATTTGTTTCACCTTCCTGAAATCATAGAAATGTTCAGGAACTTTGCCAAACTCTGTGAAATGCTCAGAAAGTCAATTGGGATTGAAAAACTGAACTAGTGTTGAGTGGATTATAATGATGCAATGGTCTTTAATTGTCTCAGGGGGCTAAGAAAGCATCTGTCAACTATTGTGGCCAAAAATATTGCCTGAGCACTGTGGCAGCAGTGCCATCGTGCCTCCCTGAGGTAAGTTGACTAGAATTAAATATCAGAACGGTAAAATTTCTTGCAGACAGGAAGCATGAATTGGCCGCCTACAGATCTGATAACAGATACTCCCCCCTCTCAAACCAATAAGTAGTTTGTTTCCTTTTCCCCCCGATGCTTTTACTCATTCACTGTCAATGCTACCAAGTAAACGCAACACAAAAGTATGTGGATTCTTTACTCCTTCCTGTTTGTGTTAACTGTACAGCACTCTGGGTAATATTATTAAAGGAGTAGACTCACGTATTACACACAGGTCACCTACACGTCCATACAAAAGTCATTACCTTGAAGACACAAATACACCAACACATGTCGAGATCCCTTCTGCGTGCACGTTTTGTATTTAAATGCTTTCTACTCATTTTTAGCTCGTAACTTGGATTAGCATTATACTTGGGGGGGACTACTCCATGCAACATTATCTGCTATGGCTCTGTGGTGCCATGCTAGCCCACACACACCATCATGTCGTGCTGGGGAAAAAAAAGTTAATCTAATTGGCCAAACAGCAAATTTCCAAATGTTTAGAGAACAAGGTCACAGGTGAACACAGTATTCTCACTGCAAATAAATGCTTTCATGAATTTCGTCGATAAACACTTTTTTTTTCTTCACTCAGTCACACTTCATTGAGATTTGAGTGTTTTGGCAATTGGAAAAATTAAGTTGGCAGCCTAAGTTTGACATATCTATTCTCAATCTGACCATTAGTTAATTTTTACTTTCACGTTGTATACTTTCACTTTAATATTGGCGTCAGTAAGAGGTTGTTGTTTGTTAATCCGCGCTAAGACTGTAATGTAATTAAGGGTCCTTTTCAAATCAAGAAAAGTATCCCAGGTTAAAAAAGGAACAATACGGAATGGAATGTGTGTGGAGATTTTGCGAGTTTCTCGAACAAAGACCATAGCAAGACAAATCCAGATCTCTAACTAAGAATATTTATTGGGGAGATGAATAAGGAGTACAAGGAAGGGTATAATTTAAGGATTAAGACACAGCGTGAACGCAAATGAAAATAATGAGCACTATGGCCCCCTGGGCCTCATCTGTGACATTACTACCTCTAACAACGCGTTTTCGTTTTATGGCTTTTCACCTCCTTTCTTTCTTTCATAGCTCTTATTAAAACTCTGCCATCTTCTCCTTCCTCCTCCACTCTACCGGTTGAGCTCTTGCCCATAGTTTATTCCCTACTACAGACTCACTTGGATTAAGGACTGAAGTTTTTCTTAATGCTTGAATCAGTTGTACGTCCAGTGTCTCCAAGAAACATAAGCACATCAGTCAGAGGGCCAGAACTGTACAGAGGAGGAATCCTGGGAACTCCCTCTGATAGTCCCAGATATTACTTCTAGCAGGGATGTATACCAGAACTATCACTTCCAGGCAACCCAGCGGGAGTCAGAAATCTAGCAGCACCAGCGTGCTGTTGCCATCTGTTTATCTGTACTGGAGGATCAGAAGGCAGCAGCGTCATTGTTGTGGGGGGCTGCCTTTGTGCCTTTAGACAATGAACACGGAAGTGTAGCCCCTGATCTTCAACAGCACCCCTCTCACTTGTTCAATATATTTATATGGATAACTTCTGACCTTTTGTTTTCTCCCGTTGACTGTTCTGATCATGGTGAAAACTCCGATGTCAATAGTGCAATGACCCCCCCAACCCCCCTTCCATTTGTGAGTGAGCCATAGCTAAGCTCCCAGGAAGTGCGAAATTTTTGTCCATGATGTAGTGCAGAACACATACTGGCAGGGACAACCAGTTCAGCACACTTACCCCAACACTGTACTCTCTCCTACAGCATGCAATTGTTCAAACATTTTGAATAAAGTGAAAAAGAAAAACCCCTTAAATAGAATAATAAATCCAGATCTTTAATCTTGCTTGATATGTGGCTAGACGTATGTAATGTGGAAAGCTGTTGTAATTTTCTTTTTTCCCCTTTTTCCCTTTCTCACCTTCTTACATTTCAAACTTATCTTTACCATCATTTCTCTGCTTCTTCATTCTTATGGATGAGAGGAGGGAGTGACAGATGGCTGGGGGTTAGACTACCAAGGCATAGCACAAAAGTGCTGTAAATTATTTAACATTATTATTACTTTTGACCTACTAGAACCCACATATAGCTGGAAAGAAAATATTTTAAACAAAAGTCGTCTCTACACCATTGCAATATTGCTTATGGTGATGTGGCCAGTCAGTGCACTGACTGATGAAAAATATTTAAGAAATCGAAGGCTCTTTCTGCATACATTATTCTTTTAAAAGAAATTGGTTTAATAAAATGTTCTGGGTAGTAATGCGGGGAACTGACACTAAAATTCATTTTGCAGGCAATTTGGTTCCAAACTCACTGAAGAGTTTTTTGGGGTTTTAAAGGTTTATTTAGGTGGACAACATGGAATACAGCTCCCTAAAGCCTTGTTGTTTTAAGCAGCAGAATAGAAGATATAACTTGTACCACACTTATAAAATCAATTCTATTAATTCACCTAATTCACCATGGAGGAGTAAAGTATGTTTTTTTTTTTAATTGAACATGCTGTACACAAAGACATACTAAAAATGCATTGTGCTCATTACTGTGTTTGCTCCACAGGAAAACTCACAACACAAGAAGTCACTGCGGAGTGGTGGCTCTGAGGCTAGGGATCTGCACTGGCAATCGGAAGGTTGCCGGTTCGAATCCCGTAAATGCCAAAAAGGGACTCTGCTCTGTTGGGCCCTTAAGCAAGGCCCTTAACCTGCAATTGCTAAGCGCTTTGAGTAGTGAGAAAAGCGCTATATAAATGCAAAAAATTATTATTATTATTACTGCTGCCAAACCACCCACACCTCCGTTATTACCCAGTAGCTGCCTTATCCTAGTTGAGGATATGCACATCTCCATGATTTTTTTTTCCCTCTGGACATCTTTCTTAAAATACTAAATGGCAGTTATACACAGAATCCATGCAAGAAAACACATCTAGACAGAAACTAAACACCTTACCTCTTGAGTAAATGGCACCAATTTCAGTAGAAGAAAAAAGTGAAGCATTGACTTTCATGGTGAATTAAATTTTGTGCAAATCATTTCTCTCATCAGTAGTTCCTTGGTACCACACCATTTAAATAAATAATGATATGGTTACAGTGTCCAATAATGCAGCTGACAACAGAGGATGTAAAGGAGGTCCTTCTTTACTTGATTGCCTCATAGTACACACTACTTGGTTAACCAGCACACACATTACATATTTATATATGACGTATTATGCCAAATCTACAGAATAACAGTTGTGCTATATAATATATTAGCTGTCCCCCACGTCTCTGACCATGTAGTAGTGAGACAGGACAAACTTTAAAAATCAATAAAAAATATTTTAAAAATGTAATTCTGGGCAAGCGGAAGGTAGGTACACACAAATGTCAAACGTTGGCACTATACCTGATCATGTTCAGCTCTGACGGGAGAACGTCCCCCACTTGGAGAGAAAAACACGTGGCTGTGATATCTCTGGCAATCACCAGCTACCCTCTGATTTTACCCTTAAAAACGTCAGCCGTTACTCCTTAACAATCTGTAGATGATAATGTCCATTGAACAAGCGGGTATCGCTAGCTAAGCAGAGGGAAGGCACGCTCCAACACGTGGTGAGAGGTTGAGCGACTTGAACAGAGGCTGACGCATGAGTGAGAAGGTGCCCCGCTTCCCCTTCTCCTTGGTCTGCAGTGTCTATCTCGGATTCACGCAAATAAATCGGTACCGCAAGTGAACTATGATACTTAGTGTGATGAGAGAATTCGCAAAATCAACCGGAATGTTTAAGCAAATTATAGAAAAAAAACCCAATCTAAATCCGTTAAGTGGTTCTCTTATGAAAAGCAGACAGACAGACAGATGTAGGATTTTAAATATATAGAGATTATATAAAGGATGTGCCTTTAAAAAAAATTATTCCTTGTCCAGACTATCGTATAAAATTTTAAACCTGAAAGTCAAGATTCTATAATATTTGAACTTGCTAATGTGTGCCATTTCTTACAAATATATGTTATTGAGAAATTGCCATTTGAAAGCCATATTTTGTTTTTGGCCTGATACTTGAAACGTGAAACTATCTTAACCTGTCCACATTATGTACGCATGTATCCATTTTGGTAGAAAAACAGATTAATTGTCATAAACGTTCCCCAGATTTTTTATTAAAAATGTGGAATTTAAAAATCTTTAAAATGCCCAGTTCATTTGTTTGTTTTGGAGTCCTTTCATTAAGAAATGCATTTTTTTGTTGTTTTTCTTTAGTTTCTCAACCTCAGATCTAAGTCAGGAATGTTCAGTGGCAAAAGTTTTAGGATTCAAGTGATGTAACACTCTGTTGCAACACAGTGCAGGGTACATGTAAACTCCTGTGGTTTTTGTTTCTGAGAATTATTTTTTTAATCTTTAATTAAGCAAAACAGAAAGATAAAGTTAACAAAATATGTTTTCTGACACACTACTGCATAAAATAACTTTGGGCCAAAGACAGGCAATCAGCCCATGCTCAGCTACAACAGGACTGACGCTAAAGTAAATGATGGCCAATTGACATGGAGTTACAAGGGGATGAGTTGCCACCAAGGTGATAAAGGGTAGAGGACAGTCCTAATGGAACTACCCAAGAATCAGAATCAACGTGCTAAGTTGGCCTTGTTGTGGGCCACATACTAGTGGTGAACCAGCCCTTCCAGGAACATCCTCAGGAGAGAGAGGTTATTATTATAATGGTCTGAGAGCGAAGAAACAGGGTTGCCATGCCCATGTAAGACCAAGCTCTTTGAAAAGAAATGGCAAACAGTTTGGTATTCAAACAGGACCACCACCACTGAGCTGAAACTGACCTCAGGATGTGATTTAAAAGCCACCCGTTCTCAGAGATGAATGACTCTCAAGTTGGCAGGAGAGTTTAGTGCAAAAATTCCAAGGTGCAAAGAAAGGGTAGGATCTTGAGAAACAGAGAAAGCATTAGAGACAGGAGGTGAGAGTGCATTAATGATACTTACGGTGGGCTAGTGAACAGACAGACTGAGATGGCAACCAATGCACAATGCCCAAGAGAGGCAACAGACCTTTTTTTGTTTTAGTTTGTTTATTCTTTTGTCCATGGAGATGATGATTTGTGCCCTGATTTTGAGGGAGGAAAGGCTACTTGACAAAAATGATAAAGAGTCTGTCTTCTCTAAGCATTGCTGTAGGGGGCTGTTATACTCACAAGACAGAGAGAGGAAATGGACAAAGGTGAGCTGGTCAAACCCACTGCATTCAGACTGACCTCTGAGTGGAGATGTGCTGTAGCAGTCCAAAATTCAAATAAATACGGGCCAAAATGCTCAATATAATAAATATGCCAGAGTGACATTCATCTTCTCATTGCCCAGATTTCATAGACTATATGTCTGATTTTATATGCTCTGTGCTATTTAATAATGCTAAGTGGAAAAGAACACATTTATGCAAATACCTTATCTATTTATGTAATACTAGCTGTGCTACCCGTCCAAGACGGGTTGAAATCCAATAAGTTGATTTCTGTCCGTCCAGTAATTACGTTCTGTTGAATGTATTTAGCTTTAATGTTTGCAGTACACAATCATTGAGAATGTATTTTGTAAAGCATGTAGTTATAAAATCATTGCATTTTGCATCTCAACAGATGGTCATCGTAAACATTATCACTGCTTTTACAAATCTCATTTCCAAATGTCATATAAAAGAGACGTAGCAAATGGACAGACACACAAGGACTCTTGTCCTTTTAATGAGGTGGATGTTGTTTTCATCTATCTATCTATCTATCTATCTATCTATCTATCTATCTATCTATCTATCTATCTATCTATCTATCTATCTATCTATCTATCTATCTATCTATCTATCTATCTATCTATCTATCTATCTATCTATCTATGTCTGTCTGCCTTTAACGACACACTTATTCATCTTTACCTCTCACTGTAATGCTCTGAATTCTGAACTTGAGCAACAGCCCAGCCACACATAACACAGTCAGTAAGTCGACTTTCAATTGCTCATCTACAGGAACCAACTTTTTTAGTTGCCTGTGCATGTAAAGGTACTGTAGTGTTATTATAGAAACTTCATAGTTCTTTAGCAATGGGAGTACTGGGAAATTTGAAGATGTTGTCCATGTCTACATGTAAAAGTGACCCAAAGTCTCCTTTCTATTTTTAATGGATTGTGTATTTTCATGGCAAAACTTTGACAGGTCCTTAACCTCTACCCAGTAGGCAGACTCTTCCCTGTTGGTGATTAAACCTATTATATTGTAGGGTCTTGAATAAAAATGAAGATGAAATTAGCTGAAACTGAAGTCTTTAACCAAAGTTGTGTACTTGTTAAATATAAAGACTTGTCAGTCTTCCTTCCGCAGAGGGATTAAGAATGAAGGCATTAGCACACAGCGCCAACCCCTGCTTTGGCAGGTAATTAGCATCACCAGAGCCCTTAAGCTGCCTCCCAAGTGCACACGTATGACTGTATAGATATAGATGTATATACTGTGGAAGCCGGTCCGGACACAAACAGGCAGACACCGAAGGTTCAAAAGCACACACACATTTATTGTACATTATTTACAGTGACAGCACACAACCTAGTACTCCCGTACTATTCACCCTTAAGTCCAGGCCTATCTTTCCAATGCCCTTCTCCTCTGGTCCACCTCCACTCCTCTCCTCCGAGTTCTGTCCTTCTTCCTCCCGACTCCAGCCATCGAATGGAGGGAGGCGGACCCTTTTATAATCACCCGGACGTGCTCCAGGTGCCTCCCAATGAGCTCCTGCCAGCACTCCCTCGTGTGGCGGAAGTGCCGGCTGTTCACCTGGAAGCACTCCAGGTGTCTCTGGTCTTTGTCCCCCCTGCACTTCCGGGTGTTGCGGAAGTGCTGAAGGCCAGGGCTCCTCAGGCATCTGGGCGCCCCCTGGCGGTGACCACGGGCCCCTATAGGGTTGAGCTTCCATGCTCCTTTCCCATGGTCCCCATAGCCACCAGGGTGGTTGCCCCCTCATGGTTCGGAGGAGGCGTAATCCCTCCTCCGGTGCTTCTGGGTGTCCCGGCTGGGTACCGCCCCCAGCCGCTTGCCACAATATGTATATATAATATATAAATGTTTATATAAATTTTGTATGTATATATATATATATACAGGTATGTATATATATATATATATATATATATATGTATATATGCATATGTGTAAAATGTACAGCATATCAAGTTGTGCAGTAATTACATTTTTTAGGTTGTGTTGTTTTTATTTTCTGGTGTGATAGATTGCTGATGGATTCCTATTGATTATTCAGAACTAAAATTTGAAGAATATTTTTGTCAACATTTTGATGTCAGTATTCTACAAATGTGTGTTAACCCGCTTTTTTTTGTTGTATCAAGTGTATAGCCTTACATAAATTACCGCTTCAATTATTATATCCCACACTGGCCTAACCACTATTTCCTGATAATGAAGCCTTGCGTTTGCCTGCGAATCCTTCATTTTGCTCTAATTGTCAATGCCCCAGGCACTATTTACTTTTCACATGCCATTATCTATGTTATGTTGTAAGTGGTGCAAAGAAATAATTATTTCACTTCAGGTATGTAAATAAATAACACTGACACCACATCATGAAAGCATTTTAATAACCTAGAAAGACTCTACTATTTACTAATGTCAAATTTCAAAATCACATTATGTAATTTTTAGCTTTTTAAAAAGCCAGTGCATGTGTTTCAATGATAACACTCTGTTGAGTTATTGTAAATATTGTAACTAAATCTTGGTAACCTTCTTCCTGTCTCCACAGTAAAGAACCTAGCCAGCAGAGGGTGAAGCGGTGGGCTTTTGGCATTAATGAAGTTTTAAAAGATCAAGTGGGTCGAGACCAGTTTCTTAAGTTTTTGGAGTCCGAGTTCAGCTCAGAGAATCTAAGGTATGGACTTAAGATATATCTGCTGCTGACTACCTACAAGGCAGTCCAGTGGTATTTGCCGCATATCTCCAGTGACCAGAGTTGAATTGTTAGCTCTTTCCTGTGTCTGTCTGGAGTTTGTACACTCTCTCTGTGCCTGTTTTTTTTTTTTGGGTACGCTCATTTCTTCCCACTGCTAAAGCACATGGGCCTTAGGCTAACTGGAAAGTGTGAATCGGCCCACAGTGAGAGCTGAGTAGGCCCTGCTGCGATGGACTTTATCCTGTACAGGGATGATACTTGCCTTGCACCCAGTGCTGCCTGTGCCTGCTTTAACTACTCTCAGCCGTGTATTCAGCTAAATGAGCTAGAGATTGGAATGTGCTCCTCTGTAGAGCAGAAGATCATTTGATTAACAGGTTGAGAAAATGAGTTTTAATTTCTGACCTGGTCACAATCTATTTTGATTTTTCAAATTCTGTTTTGCATTATATGTGCACAAGTGCATACTGTGATGAACCAGTGCCCTATCCAGGGATATTTCCTTCCTTGTACCCAGCGATGCCAGAATAGGCTCTGGCCAAATCCTCTGAGAATGATTTGAGAATGTCATATTTTTAAATATATATTTCCTGCTTAGTTTAGTTCAGGTTTGCAAGTGAAATTCATAAAGCAACTTGACTTGAGCTCTGACAGTCATAGTATATCTGCTATGAAGGCATTCAGTGTGTCGGGATCTTAATGAAATGGGTTTCCATGACCAAGCAGCTGTACACAAGTCTAAGATTACTATGGAGAATGACAAGTGTCAACTGAAATGATACAAATCTTGCCACCATTTCACTCTAGAACAATGGAAATGGAGTGATGAATCATGTTTCACAATCTGGCAGTCTGATGTGCAAATCTGTGTGTGGTGGATGCCTGGAGAACTCTACCTTCAGGACTGCAAAGTGTCTACTGTAAAGTTTAGTGGAGAAGGTATAATGGTCTGGAGTGTTCTTCAGGGTTTGGTTTAGCCCCCTTGGTTCCAGTGAAGGGCACTGTCAATACATCAACATATACTGCTCAAAAAATTAAAGGACCACTTTTTAATCAGAGTATAGCATCAAGTCAGTGAAACTTGTAGGCTATTGATCTGGTCAGTGAAGTAGCAGAGGGGGCTGTTATTCAGTTTCAGCTGCTTTGGTGTTAATTAAATTAACAAGAGGTGCACTAGAGCAACAATGAGACAACACCCAAAACAGGAATGGTTTAACAGGTGGAGGCCACTGACATTTTTCCCTCCTCATCTGTTTAGTCACTAGTTTTGCATTTGGCTACAGTCAGTGTCACTACTGGTAGCATGAGGCGATACCTGGACCCTACAGAGGTGGCACAGGTAGTCCCACTTCTCCAGGATGGCACATCAATACGTGCCATTGCCAGAAGGTTTGCTGTGTCTCCCAGCACAGTCTCAAGGCCATGAAGGAGATTCCAGGAGAAAGGCAGTTACTCTAGGAGAGCTGGACAGGGCCATAGAAGGTCCTTAACCCATCAGCAGGACCGGTATCTGATCCTTTGGGCAAGGAGGAACAGGATGAGCACTGCCAGAGTCCTACAAAATGACCTCCAGCAGGCCACTGGTGAGAATGTGACCAAACAATCAGAAACAGACTTCATGAGGGTGTCCTGAGGGCCCAATGTCCTCTAGTGGGCCCTGCACTCACTGTCTGGCACCGTAGAGCTCGATTGGCATTTGCCATAGAATACCAGAATTGGCAGGTCCACCCCTGGCGCCCTGTGCTTTTCACAGATGAGAGCAGGTTCACCCTGAGCACATGTGACAGACGTGAAAGGGTCTGGAGGAGCCGTGGAGAATGTTATGCTGCCTGTACCATCGTTCAGCATGACCGACTTGGTGGTGGGTCAGTGATGGTCTGGGGAGGCATATCGATGGAGCGACGCACAGACCTCTACAGGCTAGAAAATGGCACCTTGACTGCCATTAGGTATGTGGTGAGAGTATGCAGGCAGTTCCTGGAGTGTGAAGGAATTGATACCATTGACTGGCCCCCACGCTCACCTGAGCTACTGTATATCCAATAGACTACCTCTGGGACATTATGTGTCGGTCCATCCGACGCTGCCAAGTTGCACCTCAGACTATGCAGGAGCTCAGTGATGGTCCAGATCTGGAAGACGATCCCCCAGGACACCATCCGTCGTCTCATTAGGAGCATAACCCCCCCGACATTGTCAGGCATGCATACAAGCACGTGGGGGTCATACAAACTACCGAGTATGATTTTGATTTGCTGCAGTGAAATTTTGTTGTAATGGACTTTGATTTTCGGGGTATCTTTGAATTCAGCCCTCTGTAGGTTGATAATTTTCATTTCCATCAAACGATGTGGCATCTTTTCGTTCCTAACACATTACCCAGTCCATATCAGTACAGATATCCAGCAGAATTTTTATTTCCATTAAGATCTGATGTGTTTTCAAAGTGTTCCTTTAATTTTTTTGAGCAGTTTACAAAGGTTTTTTAGACATTTCTGTTGCAGCATGACTGTGCCCCTATGGAAAGACTTCCTACATGAGTGGAGGCTGTAGTATACACAAAGGAGGGCTAACTCCATATTAATGCCCATGGCTTTCAAATGAGATGTCCAACAAATCCATATAGGAGTAATTGTCAGAAGTCCACAAACTTTTGGCCATTCAGTGTATTATTGCATCCAGCCAGTTTGATGTTATATACTGTATTGTTAATTCATATCTGCGGATTGTTTTGTCTGGATAATACATTGTTCTTTATTGATTATGACCATTTTTGTCAGATATTGCACTAAAAATGTGATACATTGGTACAGATCTAGTGACCAGATTCAAAATCTACTGCCTGTGTGTACTCTGACTTACTCCAATTTCCCAAATCCTTGTTGGTTACATTCATTTGTGACTTTACATTATCATTGTATGGTATGCTTTGCATATGGTGTTTATTGATTTGGAGAAGGTCTATGATAGAGTGCAATGTCAAGAGGTCTGGAGGAGCATGAGAGAGAAAGGAGTAGCAGTGAAATATGTGAGGATCGTCCAGGATATGTATGAGGGTTCAGACAAGATCGCCGTTAGAGTAGGTCTGCACCAGGGATCTTCTTTAAGTCTTTACGTCCTTGATCTGTTTATGGATGTGTTGAGTCATGGGATAAAAGGCTAAATCCCCTGGTACATACTTTTTGCTGCCGACATTGTGTTATGTAGCACCAGAAAAGAGGAAGTGGAGAGGATGTTGGAAGAATGGAGAAGGGCTTTGGAAGATAGAGGTGTGTGGGTGTGTTTGTGTGTGTCCTGCGGTGGTTTGGCACCCTGCACAGGATTGTTTCCTGCCTTGTGCCCTGTGCCCTGTGTTGGCTGGGATTGGCTCCAGCAGACCCCCGTGACCCTGTGTTCGGATTCAGCGGGTTAGACAATGGATGGATGGATGGATGGGAAGAAGACAGAGTATATGAGGTTTAATGATAATCAGGATTGAGACATTAGCCTGTAGGGGGGCTGTTGAAAAGAGTGGATAAAAGTACATATCTAGGCTCAGTGGTAGCCCAAAGATGGGAAGTTAGATGTTTTTGATAGCTGAAAGTTCAAGGTTTTTAAGACAGTGAATAGTAAGACCAGAAATGAAGTATGGAGCTGAGACATGAATAATAGTTAACCGAGCACAGAAGAAGAAGAAGAAGAAGTTGGATGTTGCAGAAATTAGAATGTTGAGATGGATGTGTGGAGTTACAAAGAAGGACAGAATAAGAAATTAGATAAATAGAGGTTCAACAAAAGTGGGAGAGATAACTAAGAAAGTACAGGAAAGTAGGTTGATGAGGAGAGACAGTGAATATGCGGGCAAAATAGTGATGGGAATGGAAGTACAGGGAAAGACGCCAAAGTGGTGGTGAATGGGTAAAGTAAAAGAAGATCTGAAGAAAAAGGGCCTGACTGAAAAGGAGGTTCAGGACTGAGCTGTTTGGAGAAGCTTGATCACAACCCCACATAGAATTGGGAAAAGGCGAAGAGGAAGAAGAACATTGGCATGGTATGCGTGACTGACAATCCTTGACTGGTTCCTACCTTGCACATGATGCTGCTAGAATAAGCTGATTCAGATAATAAAAGAATAATTGTTGTTAAAGACTGCAATTAAAAAATGAATAGTAGTAATATTAATGGAAATATTTTCAATAACTGTACAATACCAATGGAATTATCTAAAAAAAACTCTTTATTAATTTAACCAGGTTTTGGTTAGCAGTTCAAGAATTGAAAAAAAGGCCCATTCGTGAAGTGCCAAGTCGAGTCCAGGAGATATGGTTGGAATTTCTTGCACCGGGCGCTCCAAGTGCCATTAATGTTGATTCAAAAAGCTATGACAAAACTACACAAAATGTCAAAGATCCTGGACGGTACACATTTGAAGACGCTCAGGTAAGTATTATATTTTGTAGTAAATGTCTAAATATGTTCCTCTTATAGTGCACATGTGTAACTGGTAACAGTATGTTGTATTATCAAGAGATGAGAATATTCATTGCATGGTATGGAATAGACTCAGAAGTACTAAATGAGCCTGATAAAGGAGAGTAAACATCAGAAAAACCACACAGCGCCATGTCAGCCTATACTCACGCGGACCACATATGGAAGTTCAAAGCCATCTCTGCCATAAAACTATCAAGTTACAGTTACTTCAGCTATAGTAAATAGGAACAAATGTGACAATCATACTGTAGTGCTGTGGTGCCCTACAGACGTGAGACTACATTATGTGTACATGTTATTTAGGAGCTGTTTAGTTGCTAACGCTTAAATAAAAATAGAGTAAAACATAATTTACACACAGAAACTATGAACTTGTGGCTTACCTTTTATTTTATCATGGTTGCAATTTTAAACTATTTCAAGCAAATTTATCAGTAAATAACGTGATTACAAAAAAAAGCATAAGTAGGCTGTCAGGAAGCAACGTAAATGAACAAAGGTGACTCTGAACAGAGGAGGTGCTGGCTACCAGGCTTTGTACTTCTGTTTCATGCACTAACTACTTGGTCAAGTTTCTTCCAAAGCATTTTTCTGTTTTTAGAATATTCATATTTTACCTTAAAATTAAAAAAAAAGAAACTAAACAGAAACATAAAGTTTCACAAACTTCTACCATCACTCACCACAGCTGTCTGAGGTGATGCTCTGCCTTATCAGATCAGGCTATGGCTAAATATCAAAACAGTTCGGAGCATCAAAGTCGCCTGCTCTGATCTGTACATTTTCCTGTTAGAATGGAATGAAAAGTGAATGTTTCTTTTCAAACTGTTGCAATACTCAGCTTATTTCTTTTATTTCTAGGAGCATATTTACAAACTGATGAAAAGTGATTCCTATCCACGTTTCATACGATCCAGTGCCTATCAGGAGCTGCTACAGGCCAAGAAAAAGGTATATGTTGTCAGTCTCCTGTACTGCAATTATTTTAGATACCAGTTGCACCTATCATGGACATGCGGAAAAGACCGGTATGTATACTCGTGAGACTTAAGTCACCCAAAAATCACAACATTTCTGTCCTATTTCTGTACTTACGGAGCTACATGGAGTCAACCCAGAATATTTCTTTGCATCCAAATATCTTAACATTAGATACATTTACACATAATTTGTTAAATGATGCCACACAAATTACTTGAATAAATTTTATTGAAAGGTAGAGAAATTGGGGGTCTTTACAATTCAAATCAGGGGTCTCTACTATTCACAGATAGCAACAGTTTAAAATATTCAGAATTATTGCAACAACCAGCCAGGAAAAGACACATGGAAGGCAGTTTGCTGGTGAGCCCAAATGTTTTTATTGTAGGGGTTTCTTGCCGAAGTGGATCTCTACCGATTTCCATTCTTTGGGTTATGGAAAACAACACCGAAATAAAAATCACTGCAGACACCTACAACTTATCTGCCTTACATCCGGCTCACTTCTTTTTCTGACCTATTACTACATTAGATGTTACACCTCATATTTGGCTCCAGTACCACACACATACAGTAGACTACCGTATTTATTAAGGTGCTTTTCCGAGAATCCTTCGAACAGCTCAGAAGCACATCATAGTATTACAGTTTGGACCTAATATCAATATATATACTGTATATATTAGCTGTCCCCCGCGGCTCCGCCCACGTAGTAGTGAAACAGGGCAAACTTAAAAAATAAAAATAAAATATAAAAAAATGTAATTCTGGCCAAGTGAAAGGTAGGTATGCTGAAACGTCAAACGTTGGCACTGTATCTGATCGTGTTCAGCTCTGACGGGAGAGCGCACCCCGCGTGGAGAGAAAAGCACGTGGCCAGGATATCTCTGGCAATTAGCAGCTACCCTCTAAGACACACGTCGCTGTGATCGCTCTCTCAAAAACATGAAACGTTACTCCTTAACAATCTGTAGATGAGAATGTCTGTTGAACAAACAGGTTTTGCTAGCTAAGCAAAGGCAAGGTACGCTGCAACACATGAAGAGAGATAGACCGACTCGAACTGAGGCTGGCTTGTGAGTGAGGAGGGCTCCACCTCCCTTCCCTCAGCCCACAGCCTCTCTCTCGGATTCGCGCAAATAAATCAGTACCACAAGCGAACTATGATACTTAATGCGATTAGGGAAGTTGCGAAATCATCCGGAATGTTCAAGTAAATTCTAGAAAAAAACCCATTAAGTAGTTCTCTCGTGAAAAGCAGACAGACATACAGAAAACTTTTTGATTTTATATATACATATATATATATATATATATATATATATATATATAGTAAGATGGCTGCTATATAGCGCCCGACCTGACACCGGATTGGACACGGGAGGCACATGTAAAATAAATAAAACTATTTTTTTTCTTCCCCTGTGGGCGCACGTCTTCCCCGTGTCCCACAGGCAATACACAGTCCCAAATCACAGCCCACTTTCTTCTTCTTTTTCTTCTTGGCACCACTACCACTCCTCCACCTCAGCAAGCTTTGTCCTCCACCTCCCACCCGACTCTGGCCATTGAGTGGTGGTCGCTGGCTCCCTTTTATTGGGTACCCGGAAGTGCTCCAGGTGGTTGATTATCGACATCTGGCTGTACTTCTGGGTAAGGCAAAACCAGTGCCCAAAAGGGGCCAGCCACTCTTGTTGCAGCATGCCCCTGGCGGCACCTGCTGAACCCCACAGAGCTGCACAGAAATCCGATCCCCCATGAAGCCCTGGGGGAGTCCGAGGCACCGCTGCAACCCAGGGAGGCTGCCATCTAGTGTCCAGGGGGAGATACTTTGCTTTCCACCCTTGTCCCCCTGGCATATGTGGTGAAGGGGCGTCCCGGCCAGGCATGGGCCCCGGCCATCCATCACAATATAGATAGATAGATAGATAGATAGATAGATAGATAGATAGATAGATAGATAGATAGATAGATAGATAGATAGATAGATAGATAGATAGATAGATAGATAGATAGATAGATAGATAGATAGATAGATAGAGAGTAGTGAAATATACAGTATAATGAGAGGTATATGGTTTCAAAGTAATATAACTCTATCTTCTTTTGTATGACTGGGAGGAAAGCACACTTTTTGCCATACTATCAAATAGAAAAACAGGACAAGACTAATAAAGTGAACAATTCAAAAATATGCAAAATATATTTTAAAAATGCCACAAAAATAAACTTTAGCTAAAAAGCATTAAATTCAATAATAATTAAAATCCATATGAAGATTTTCTGACACAGAAATTTTGGACAAAAAAGGAAGCTAACAGCTAAAAGGGAGGACGGCTCCAAAAACAGGGATCGTCAAATTGTCAAATAACTGCCATTCTCTGTGCTAGCACACCTGCTGCCTTCTCAAGTGCACTTGTAACTTGCTAGTGATCTCGTGCCAGCAGTGATCAAAGTACCATCATTTTATGGTTTTGAAAGCATCGGCAAATGCATTTTCAAAATTAGAAAATTAATAATAGGGATGCATATAAAACACAAGAATATAAGCATGGCATGCAACACGTGCCTAACAAGGGATCTTGGGGGATTACCAGGTATGATGGCTGTACCGAGTGTTCAGCAGATTTTTTCACTCGGGCTTCTTTTTTGTTTCCAAAAATACTGCCAAAAGAATTGCTAAAGAAATGTACAGTGATTAAAAAAATGTAATTTTTTAGTGTCACATAGAAGTAGAAGTCTTTTGGAGACCTATTTAAAAAAGTAATAAAATGCAGGGCTTCCTTATAGTCTTGCATAGTAAAAGGTAGTAAAAAACCTTGACAACCTTTAAGAAGAATCGGGATGAGATAGCGGGACAGCTTCTCTAGTAGCTAAACAGACGGGTTTCATGGACTGAATGGCTCCTTTCACTTGTCAGATTTTTTGTTTCTTAAAATCCGTGAAGCGCTTCAAAGCTACCATAAAACTTGAGAAATAAATACACTTAGCAAGAGACACAGGAAATCTCCAGGCTTCAATACCGAGTACACAAAAAAAGAGGCTCAGATACAGGTGGTCTGACTATGCAGTCTGGAGCAAATAATTTAATTCACTTATGTTTTCAATATTTATAAATATAACTTTAAATATTTAAGTCAAGTTTTATGTAGATTTGAGAAAGTGCAGAGAGTACAGTGAAATTCTTATTTGCATGTCTGACCAGTATGCAATATGGCACCATGACAAACAAGTTCATATGTCCAGTATAAATCCAGTTATTAACTCTTTATTAACTATATTATTATAAATAATAAATGATCATTAAATAGCAACTCTTGCTGTAATTTTTAATTGTTTCGTGTACTGCTTAAAAGGCTTATTATAATACATGTGGCCAGTGGGCAGAATAGCACAAACCGTTTCTAATGTTGGGGCCCCAGCCAGGTCTCCCCGTTTAATAAACAGGATAAAAAAAAATTGTACATGGTGGCACAAACAAAAAAAATTGGTGTGATAGCCCAACAAATAAAGGTTTTCCCAGGAAGGCACAGGAAAGTTGTTGGTGCTTACTTCAAGTTGGGTTCTAGGTCCAAAGTCAGATGCCATCCTCTGAGGACTGTTTGGTTTTACAGTTCCCCAACCGGAAAGGACGGGGCCAGCTCTGGGCACTGCGACACCAGGTTAGGTGACCTCACTGGGTGGCTTTTTGTAGCTGTAGGTGCAAAAGGAGAGACAGTTAGCATGACCACCCCCTGTCATCACAGAGTGGTACTGCTTACCTCAGCAGACCCAGGAAGGTGATCCATAGGTGCACATACGTGACACACAGTATGTGTCGTGACATGCAGAATCCTGAGAGCTACTTATATTATAATGAACACCTAAACCAAAATGTTACCAGATAAGACTGCAACTCCTAAATGGCGTATAGTATTATTAATTATTTTAAAATAAAGAGAAAAGAGCAGGGGATTCAGTGAAATCCCCACTTAATAGCCAAGTGTTAGGCTAGAAATTCTCAAAACAATGAAAAAGCAAGTCAAATCTCTGGTCACTCTAAAGTGTTTACGAGCTCTTCTCATTCCAAAATGAAAAATGACCTCCAGTTTTGGTGCTCTGCCACAGTGGAATAACAATCAGGATGAAACATACCAGAATCAAAGGAAAGCAACAAAGACAGAGAAACCACTAAAAACCAGCAAGAGTCTGAAGCCAAAAGATCAGACTGAAACCTAAAAACCAAAGCAGAGGACGTTTACCAAACTGGTGCATGTGAAGCCTTACAGGAAAGGCTACAGAGGTTTAAATGGAAGGCCAGGGGAAGAAATGTAAGATGAGTAGAGAATCAAAACCAGAAAAGCAGTCTTACCTTTTAATTAGGTTAAATCATTACCCAAGTAATTGTAGTGAAGAAAATCTAAGCAAAAACCAAGAACTAGAAAGTCCGAATAGCTGAATTAATGCACAATTTTTTTTACTTTTTCTCATACATGGTATAGTAAGTATAGGAATCGTGAAAAAATTCGACCTCGAGATTTTGATGAATCTTGACGTTTCAGACCTTTCTGCATCCAAAAATACCATTTCTTATGTCTGTCTGTGTGTCTGTGTGTAAACACGATAACTTGAAAGCAGGTCAATGAAATTTTGTACACCTGCGTTATACCGAAAATAAAGAATCCTATCAACTTGTGGGCCATTTCCGGTGACCGGAAGTGGTACTTTACCTGAACACATTTCAGATTTTTTCAAGTAAACTTCGGCTATAAATAAAGATTTATGATTCAAATTTTGTGCGGATATTAGAAATTACAAAAAATAAGTAGATGTAAAATTTGAGAAAAATCGTGGAACTGGAAGTGGTACATTAATTGAATACTTTTGCGAATTTTCAAGTAAACTATGGTTATAATTAGAGATAGATGATTCAAATTTTGTATAGATATTTAGAATGTTAAAAAAAACATATGAAATTTGAGAAAAATTACTCAACCGGAAGTAGTATTCTATTTAAACAACCATTCGAATTTTTTGTATCATGGAAATATAAATGTGTACACAATATTAAAAACTGTGTTCAATATAACGTATATTCTTTCAAAAACTATTATTAATTTTATTGTAATTTATACATCATCAGTTTAACAATAGCGTGTGAACATTGAACATACCATGTAAATATAAAGATGTAATGGGAACAATAAGCTGCTACGTCCCCGTCGTGTTCCTGGTAATACATTTAATTTTATGATATATATTTTTTTTGTTTCCACCATTATTATCATAATTAAATGTAGCTAAATGCAGTTTTACCTGTAGCATTTAAATGCAACAAATATTATATAATACTAACACTTTTTCTGTTTTTAGGTGACTATAACTGTTTTTACTTTGCACGTAATCTAGGTGATGCATATGTAATCATGAAAAAATTCCACCACCGTTTTTGAAAATATAACTTTAATATAAAGGTTGATTATAAATAGAGATAAATGATTGTGCATTGATATTATTAATTAGTTATGATGAGAAAGAAAGAGATATGATATTTGAGAAATATCAGGCAACTGGAAGAGGATCTGATGACCTTTTCCTCTATCTCCATATACGAGAAAGTCAAGGGGAACACACTCCTGATTTTTTAATCTGAGTACCTGCAAACTTGGACAATGACATATATGATGCAATGACTTCTACAAATAGTGTTCATTATGTTAATTACAGTATTTGAATAAAAGGAGATAAAAGAATTAACAGCAATCAAAATCAAAACACAAGACAAGAATCAGAATTAAAAACATTGAAAATTAAGTTATTCAGCATTAGCATTAACAGAGGTAATAGTAAGAACTTGTTCTTTGAACCCGTGAACTCGGATAGGGATATGACCTCACTGTGAACTTTTATACCATTGTGTCATGATTGATGATGCTCAACATGAAAGGTCACACCTCTGAAATTGGTGCTCAAAAAACGTTACAAAATATTTCAAAAAAATAAAATGAAACCCTAAAGCGAAAAACGTATGTCATCGCCAAAATCCCTGAGGTAGAAAAATTCTAAATTGAATGCAAATGTGTATCAAAAGGGTCAGAAAAATTTGGAAAATATTAACTAAGACAGAAAACCCAATACAAAATGGCAGAATTATAATTTCATATTAATGACAAAAAGTCTGAATTAGTGTAAGCCACAATAATGCAGGCTGTTCATAAAAATGTATTTGTTTACTACATGAGGCAGAAGTATATAACAAAAATAGTTGTGTTGAATACTTGGCATATTATAATGTGTTCCTCAATTTATATTTTTAAAGTCTAAATATTCCCAATTTGAATAGAAATTTGTCATTGTTCTCAATGTGATACTGGTCCACAGAGGGCTCGATCCCTAGTAAAAGATTAACAATAATATCATATTCAGAATCGCCGACCATGAAATTGTCTAAAATGATACCCCCTCCCCAGATTTATGTATGAAATTTGTCATTTTAATCTTCTGAGAGTGGCTGTTAGAGGGCTAAGAATCAATTATCAAAAATGTATTATATTTGTGATGATCTACCTTGAAATAGATTAAACGACACCCCACATACTATCCCCATTTTCTCAAAGTTTTGTGAAAACGAGTAACTTTGACGTCTTGTATTCCATTAGAAGGTGAACCCTGGGATCGGTTGATGTGGCACACACACAACTTCAACTCCTTCTGATCATTTTTGCTGGAGACACCCATTGGTATACTTTTTATCATAAAGGTGTAATTTCCTGTGCAACGTTTAGTCCAAAAATGACCTAAAAATTGGGTTGTTTTTTTTGTGTCTAGATGACCAAAAGTAGGGGAAAATGACAAAAAGCTTGACGTCTTGCACAACTAGACACCAAGATGAGTTGAACAGTACGTCCTATGTGGGTCTTTCTCTCACAGTTGAGTCAGATGGCGTTGGACAAAACAAACTGAAGTGATTTCACAAAAAATGATTGACCAAGACAAATTGTACAAATAAACAACGTTAAAAGCTTAATTGGTGGATATTTTAAAGGGGTGGGGCCAGGAGGTGGAGCTAGAGGTGTGGTTAGGGTTCTAACCTTCAAATTGGGGGACAGAAAAGGAAAACATGTAAGTGGCTGTGAGCCTTTACAATTAGCTCCAATTAAAGACACATTAGGTCTGTGCATGTGACAGCACATAGCTTCGAAACAGAATATGGAGTATCCCACTAAGATCTGAGAACAGTTTGCTGCAATCCATCCTACAGACTTGGGTGTTAAATAAGAGTGTAAACAACAACTGGCTAAATACATTTTCATTTCTGGATTTCTGTGCACTATGTGTAAATGTAGCTAATTGCTCCACTTTCCATTACATGCTTCCAATTCTCCCTGGAATTGTTTTACCATATTCTTTTGGAAAGCTGACAAGCTTTAATTTAATGCCGTTGCTCATTTAAGTTCAATAATGTATCCAGATACATTGATGCAGAGCACTCATGTCAAGTATCAGTTGCTATATTTTGCATAGCTTTGCCTGCGGCCCATTTTCATCACTCTTTCTTTCAGCAAATTTGCTTTTTTTTTTCTTGCTTTCCCTCCTTCCTATTTGTTTTATTTTATTTTTATTTAAGTTGGAAAACACTCAGGATCGCAGAACCTCATTTGAAAAATTCACTCGCAATGTGGTAAGTTGACATGCCTGGCATGGCTTGCTGCCAATCCCATCAAAAGACCATCCAATGATAAAGTTGGTGCAACCCTTGCACACAAAGCAGAAGCTTTATCATCCAGAAACATGCCGAATAAATGGTGGAGCTGTTTTCTCACAGGTTTCATTTCTAAATGTCTAACTTCACACCCTTCTTGTTCCCAATCCAATGACTTTCTTTGTCCTGATGTCTTTTTTTAGCAGACTGTTTGCATTCATTTGAAACTTGCCTGGTATTTCTTATAATGCACTCTACAGCATGACTTTTTCAAACTTTTTATACAAAGTGGCTGTCTATTTTGGACTTGGCTTATAGACGTTAAATTAAAACAAATAGCTGGCAGGGAGCAGCAAATTGTGTTCACATTAATTGCCTTCTTAATGTTATTTATTTATTTTTTTATTTCTGTTACTCTTTGTTTCTATGTCTGTTTGTGTCTCTTTTTTGATCCAAATATGCCTGAGAAAGTGTTGTCACAAATAAATGAAATGAAAAGTGCACTTGCTTTACTGGGGGGGGGGGAAAAAAGATAGAGAAGTAAATTAATCAGCTCTGGGATCTGTGGAATAAGATTGTGCATGTAAAGAGTTCCAGTTTTGCATGGAGATTATTAGGGGGACAACTGAAGAAAGAGTCAAATGCCAATAAGTGCACCCTCAACTTTGCTTTCTCCTTGTTCACAGAAAAGTAAGAACTTATTTTGAAGGATTTTGCTTCCAGGTAATAAAGTACTAAAGAACTAGTAGTTTTATTCTCCATGTCCATTGTGTCTGCCATTAACTATTATATGTTCTGTCTTTAAGAAAATATTATATATTCTGTGTGTCTTTGTGTGGCTATACTCACATGCGCACACACACACACAAACTTGCACACAGTGTATATAATCCCAATTTATGCAGTATGTATATATTTATGTATGTGTATGTTTGTGTTTGTGTGTGTATGTCTGTGTGTGTGAGCATATAAATTTAAACCTGTATATGTGCACACATGCACACATGCGCAAACACACGTATATGCATACAGTATATCTGGTATTAAGCATGATGATTCTTTATTGTGATTGTTCAAACTAAAAGCATTCAACACATTTATTTTATAGGGCAGAAACATCCCTATATTTCCATGCCATAAAAACTGTACACCAACAGTGAGGGCGAACTCTAACCTGTTGTGAAAGAGGTAGATAGATATTGAATGGTGTTTGGAGTTTGTCTGCCTTGTCTGCTCAGTGGTGCAGTATTGTGGCTTTTGCTGTGGAAATCAATTAAATTTGTTTTAATTCCAGTATAATCACCAAGTCTACAGCATAATACATCATGTACTGTATGTATATATGTGTGTGTGTGCGCCATATTGTACAAAATGGGCCCGGTCCCCTAAGCAGCTTTTAGTCCCTGTCCTAACAGAGAGCTGCTGAGTCTTATATAATTGTGCTGTGTGCCCTCTGGTGTCTTTAGAGAGCATTACATGTTTTTTGTCCACTTCTCTCCCTTTCTTTAGTTCTGGCATGTTGCCCTTTTAAGGCACCCAACATACATTTCAGACATACTGCCTGCTGGTGACAAATTGCATAACGCTGCTGTCAGGGCACAATTCCCTCCATGTTCAAGGGTACCATTCAGCCCCCATTCATGTCTTCTGTAATTGTCTCCAGCCTGCAGTTTCACTTGCATGACCATTACAAAGTGTGTGTAAGTGGTGCCCTGTGATAAACTAACACTCCATTTAGAGTTAATGTTTGGTTTGTACCCAGTGATGCCAAGCTAGGCTCCCCACACCCATGTAACAGAAGAAACTTGACTGTGGTTTTTATATTCTGGTGATGCCTGGAGTGAAAAACATAGTAGAGCCATATCAATTTAGTTTAACACGAACAATCATGATGATAATGCAAGTAGAAATGCCTCTGTCTGTCCATCCACCCATTTACTGAAGTTAAATAAAGCTAAATTTCCCCCATTGGATCAAATAAAGTACTGTTGATCTATCTAGTCTGTCTAGTGTTCAGAAAGTATTCAGGCTCCTTTACTTTTTTCACGTTTTGCTATGCTGTAGCCTAGTGCTAACATCGTTTAACACTAGAATTCCTGAAGCCTACGAAAAAACTCATAATCCCGGCCTTCGTTAAAGCCCCTCGCGCCTCTCCATCAATGTCTTTTGTTTTGCAAATGTGTCGATTAGCACAAGCAGCAAGTAGCCTGCTGTCCTTACCCTCTTGACAGAGCTCATCTCAGGCAAAACTGTCTCCCAGCTCAAGCCAAGGCTCCTTATATGCGTGTAAGGTGAGGTGCCTGGAGTTGTATAGGGTAAATAATATAGTAAATTGTTATTTGGAATACATGCATTTCATGTGTGTTCCATGTCTACAAAGATCTGGGTAAGCGTAGGATGAAAGGAAATGCCAGACAAGAAATGCTGAACACATACCTAAAGCAGAAACTTTTTCCATGTTATACTAATAATGATGTGAAGTGTATAATGTGTGATGACTTTAGTCCAAATATAAAATAAATATGTGTGCTTTTATTCAAGAATATAACCAAAGAAAAGAAAAAAAAACATTTGATTTACAGTACATGTGGCTGTCAATAAGTTAAAAACTCAAGCTTAAATGTCAATCGACAGGGAGTTTATACATGTTCTTGAATGGTGCAGAAGTAAGAATTGCTGCCTTATAATCCCAAGGTCCTGGGTTCAAGATCTGGGCGCTCTGCATTTTGAGTAGTGAGCTGCTATTGTTATTATTATTATTATTATTATTATTATTATTACAACAGTATAATATAATAAAAACATACATTTGATTTGAGTCTGTAACACCCGGTGTAAATTTTGGCTATGCTAAAAGTTAGCACTTGTTTTTTTATTATTCAATTTTATTCTCTCAGTGACGTTCACGTAATACAGTTAACTTGCCTCTCCCTCTTTGAGTTGATGGCATTTATCTCCATTGTTTTCACAAGAACTGCACTGTGGCCGATTCCTGCTCAGAACTATTTGTTGTACTGGCAATCAAAGATACGATGTCTCGTGACCGCTATCAGACTGGACAAAGGCAGGACTGTAGCAACAGACAGCTTCTTCACAGCGCTTTTGCTGGCTAGTAGACTCCTGCAGCACAATGCAACTCTGCTTGGCACCATAAAGTAAAATGGGACTTCCACCTGCAGCTAAAGTCACTTCAGTATGCGAGCAATATACCACGCTGCTTTTTAGATCTGGCAGTGCCAAAATGACGGTGTATGATCGAATCATTTACAAAACAAAAGACGCTGATGGAGACGTGTGAAGGGATTTAAGGTGGGCCGAGATTATGAGTTTTTTCGTAGGCTTCTGGAATTGTAGTGTTAAATGAATTTTTCCTCACATTAAGCAACACTCAATACCCCATGATAACAAAGCAAAAATACAATTTTAGAAATTTGTGTACATTTCTAAAAACTGAAATATTCCATTAATGCAAGCATTCAGACCTTTGCTATGACACTTGAAGTTTGTCTGAGGTGCAGCCCATTCTATCAGTCATGATTGAGAGGTTTCTATGCCTTGTTGGAGTCCACCTGTGGTCAATTCAATTAAAAGAACTTGATTAGGAAAGGCACAGGCCTGTCTTTAGAAGGCCCCACATACTGTATATCAGAGCAAAAACCAAGCCATGAGGTCAAAGGAATTGCCTGCAGAGCTTAGAGACAGGATTGTGTCAAGGCACGGATCTGGGTAAGTCTACAAAAATGTCTGCGGCTTTGAAGGTTGCAAAGAGCACGGTGGCCTTTATAATTTATAAATGAAAAAAGGTCGGGACAACCAAAATAAGCAATCGAGGGAGAAGGGCCATAATAATAGAGTTCCAATGGTCATTTTGACTGAGCTCCAGAGAGCCTGTATGGAAATGGGAGAAGTTCTGAGAAGGATAATCATAACTGCAACACTGCATCTGGGATTTATGACAGACTGGCCAGACAGACTCTCCCACCCCCATCCCTTCAGTAGAAGACACATGAAAGGTCACTTGGAGTTTCCAAAAAGGCACATAAAAGACTCCAGAGATAAAAGGCTAAGTCCAGAGATATCCTTAATGAAAACCTGTTCCAGAGCACTCTGAACCTATGACTGGGCCTAAGGTTCACCTTCCAAGTGAACAACAATGCTAAGCACAAAGCAAAGACGACACAGGAGTGACTTAGGGACAAGTCTGTGAATATCCTTGAGTTGCCCAACCAGAGCCTGGACTTGAACCCAATCTAACATCTCTGGAATGACCTGAAAATAGCAGTCCAGTTTGAGAAGATCTCAGGAGAAGAATGGCAAAAAAAAGAATCCCCAAATCCAGGTGTCCAAAGCTTGTCACCACATACGCAAGAAGACACAAGGCTGGAATCGCTGACAAAGGTCCTTCAACAAGGTGCCAAGTAAAGGGTCTGAATACCCATGTCATGTGATATTTCCATTTTTTAGTTTTAATTAATTTTGCCAAAATTCTAAAATCCTTTTTTCAGTTTGTCATTCTGGGGTATTTTGTGTTGCTTGATGGGGGAAAAATGAATTTCACTGATTTGGCACAAGGCTGCAACATAGCAAAAGTGAAGTGGTCTGAATAGATTCTGAATCTATCTATCTATCTATCTATCTATCTATCTATCTATCTATCTATCTATCTATCTATCTATTATATAGTGCCTCTCATATCAATCTATCTATCTGTCTGTCTGTCTATCTATCTATCTATTATATAGTGCCTCTCATATCTATCTATCTGTCTATCCACTTAATACAAATTTCGAGTTGTGGGAATTTCGGAATTGTAAGAATTACAAAAAAAGGAGGAATAAACCCTGAATGGCCTACTGGTCGATTGTTAGCACATTTACTCACACACCCAAATTTGCGCATGTACTTGCAATTTAACCTTATTCACATTCTTTGGAAATTTGGGAGGAAAAACTTGAATACCACAAGAAAGACTAAGTGTGCTAAACATTTTCATTCTAACCCTTTTCTTAATCAGTGGCCAGTGTTGGCTTCTAATTAACCGTTTTAGGTTAATTTTAATTGACATGCTATTTAAGGCTCAGACCTCGTATTATTATTTCTTTAATTAGCAGCCAAACTGAAAATAGAAAGGTGAAGGTCTTAGTGATATTGATCTGTTCAGTTCCGCAAAACATTTTGTTCTTAGAAAAACTTAAAACAGTTTTAGAGATGTCTGCCCTGACAAAATGACAACACCAACAAGCCATGAAATTAAATAACGGGTTTAATTAACAACAAGATCAGTTTCTAACTAAGAAACTGGGAGCAGTGAAATTTATGGGGTTTGAGGCCTCTGCTTAGGTGATCATATGTTAGCTCACGTCACATTTCATTTCTGTTTGGGTGCCATTTAAGGAAAAAAAGAAGCAATTCAGAGGACTGAATCTTAAAAAACAAGACAATTAAAATGAAGAAGAAAAGAAGACAATTAGCAGCAAAAACTTGTTATCGATGAAGAAATGGGTTCAATGAAAACCTGCAGCCATGCACCGTAACGCTCCAGGAGTGGAGCTGAAGACCGCGCTGATCTAAATAAATAAAGGTGTTTTCCAGAACCTTCACATGGATGGTTTTTTTGAGAACCAAAATTGGTTCTCCTCTAGCAGAGGTGCCCAACTCCAATCCTGGAGGGCCACAGTGGCTGCAGGTTTTCATTCTCACTGTTTTCTTAACTAGTGACCTGTTTTTGCTGCCAATTAACTTCATGTAACTGATTTGCTACTTAAGACTAAGACCCTTTAAATCAGGGGTGAGCAACATCGGTCCTGGCGGGCCACAGAGCCTGTAGGTCTAAGCTTCATGAGGAGTCATGTATTGCAGTTGAAGCTCTTATTGCTCAAGTGACATTTTTCTGCTTCATTTCTCGCTTATTAAGTTTTTGAACCCCTAATTGCTTATTTTACTCTTACGTAGCTGTATTCCCAGTCTTTAATGGCTCCTAATTGGCAGTAAGACAAAGGAATGACAAAGGAACCACGCCTCTGTGGATCCATTGTGCACTATTTGGTTTAATAAAATATTTCAAAAGGAAAGTGAAGAGAACGCGAAGGACTGAAAATGACCCATCTGTTTTAGGCTTCAAATTATTTGGATGATATCATTAGAAATGAGAAAAAAAATCTATGATTTACGAATGACCTGACAGTGCAGAGTTAAATCTACACTAACAAAATAACTCAGATCTGTTATTATCAAGGATTGTTTTCTAATTAAACAACTGGGATGGAACAAAAACCTGCAGCCACTGCGGCCCCTCAGGACCAACGTTCATCACCCCTGATTTAAAGGGTCTCAGTCTTGCAAATCAAGTAAATTAGCAGCAAGAAGGGGTCACTAACTAAGTAAAGGGTAAAAATGAAAACCTCCAGGACTAGAGACCTGATCTAAATAAATAAAGTTTTTTTGTGGCTCCTTCAAGCAGGTTGTCCTTCTGAGATCTGAAAACAGTTCCCCTGTGGTATCACCCTGCAGAGCCACCCTGGCACCTTTATGTTTAAGAGTGAAGACAGCAAACTGAGTAAAGCCCTGTCCTAACATAATGTTAAGTAATCAATTGACATTTACAAGAAAGGACAGTTAGAAAAGACTCAAAAGGTGCATTCTAATAATTCAGCGTAACTATCAGTATAAATCTGACATCTTTTTGGCACTGCACTGGCCACCTATAGATAACCCCATCAAATGTGCAGATATAAAATACACATTCACCATTTTGAATAATTCAAAGAATAATTTAGAGAGTATATAGAAGAAAAAATGTTCTCTGGGTGTATGTTTGTTTTTTTCTATTTATAAGGATCACTTAAGAATGAAATCCAGTCCCACCTGCATCAGTCTGATCTTAAATTCATTGTAACATTTGTTTTGCAGTCAAGTTAGGAGTTCATTTCTCTCATTTTTGAACGCTTATACTTGTGTTTTCTGTTTTCCTTTTCAGGGAAAATCACTTACTTCAAAGAGGCTAACAAGTCTTGTGCAATCATATTAAAATACAATCATCCCTTAGCTTGGAAGAGGATCGTGTCATTCATACGTAACTGTAGTCTGCTACTTGGCCGGTGAAATCAGAGGACTGCAGACGAGCTGTTGCATGTGTAAAAAAAACTGACTTTTTAATTTGTTAATTATTTTTATTTTTTGTGTGTGATGAGGCATTATGGACGTTACAGAGACTATAAACCCTCTAATGCCTTTTTAAAGAATAATACATCTGCTCACTCCTTCCTTTCATATCAGCTGGATCTGTGAAATAGTTTGAAATAAAAAAAAAGCTTCTGCCTAAGAACACAATCTTAATCACTGATAATCAGACACAAAACAGAAGCGTTACAAAGTATGCATATAATGTTGAATATACATATGCCATTTTGCATTTATTGCACTATACAAAATTAGCACAGACGGTTATCATCACAATTGTAAAGTCACCTTCTAAAAAAATCAACCAATGCTGTGTCTCTGTCTGATGTAGTCTGTAATTCTTTGTTACTGTTTCTTGCATTTATTTTTATAACATATTTTAAAAACACCTTTTACTTGAAACGTATTAAGGTTGGCCCTTTATCTGTTAATCTGCTAAAGACCATTTTATATATTGTATTCAAAACTGAATTACAGTATGCTGCCATATTTGTCCAGTGAGAAGTTCTAAGAAATGAAGAGCTGGGGTAGGAAGAAGTATAATATATAAAAAAAAAAGAAAATTAAAGTAGGACACTTGACTATTTTTCTTGTTTCTTTTTTAATTAATTTAAAAATATTATTGACTAATTAATATTTGGTGCTAGCCCTTGAATAACATCGTAATGCCAAAAAGAGCAGCTCAGGGGTGCAATGGCGAGTGTGGCTGCCTCATGGATTCAGTGTCCTGAGTTTCTGCATGGAGTCTGCATATTTTTCCTGTGTCTTCGTGGGATTTTCTCCAGGTAAACTCCGTTCTTCTTCCATGTGTGTGTGTGTGTGTGTGTGTGTGTGTGTTAAGTTAATTGGAGATCACATAATAACCCTGAATGTATGAGAGTGGACCCTCAGATACACTGGCACCCCATCCAAGGCCACATGCCTCACACATTTGGGAGAGACTCTGGAGCCTCACCACCCTGAACTGGATAAAGCAGGTTTCAATATGTTATCATTATTAAACAAAGATTAGAGAAGATGTACCTCTAATTAATGACATATTACTATACAAATCACAAATTAAGAATATATTATCTGTATGTGTATACAAACAGTATATATAGATGTACACATATACTCTCACACATATATACTCTACATGCACACACGCACAAACAAATACAATATATTTGTTATATTTTATGTGTCAAAATCTAACAATAACACATCAGAAATGCCACACCATTTAATCACAATTCTTAATTTGCTATGAATTCTTTATTTTAGTCCAGGAGTAGACGACAGGATGTGCATGTGCCTCACTACTCCTTTATTGGTTTTCAGATTGTGCAGCTGGCATTTAAATGTCAGGAAGTCTTGGAAGGGGTTGGCAAGGGGGCGGGGCTATGGTGAGCTTAACGTCCCTCAGTTTCTTCTCCCATGTACCCTTTAGGTCAGACCCTGAAAGGAACAGGGTGACAACATACTGTGGTTTCAAAGAGTATTCCGACCCCTTCACTTTCTGCACACTTTATTGCATTGCAGATTTAATTTTAAATGGATGGATAAATTGGCCATTTTTGCCCATTAACCAACACCCAATAACCCATAAAAACAAAATGAAAACCTATTTTCAAAGGTTTGCAACTAATATCACTCATTAATTTAAGTATTCCAACCACTTGTTGTGGCACTCCAAATTGTGCTCAGGTGTATCCTGTTGTGTCGAGAACTTGACTGGTGTCCGCCTGTGGAAAACTGAATATCACTGGACATCATTTAGAAAGGCCTGTGCATAGAAGGTCCCACAAATCACATTGCATGTCAGGGCAAAAACCTAGCAATGCGCTCCAAGAAACTCTCTGTAGTAATAATGATAATAATAATATTAATAATAATAATAACAACAATAATAATTATTATTCTTTGCATTTATATAGTGCCTTTTTTGCTACTCACAGTACTTTACAAAGTGAGTGGGGTGCCACTTCAACCACCACAAATGCGTAGCATGAACTTGGATGATGTGACGGCAACCATTCTGCGTCAGGACGCTCACCACACATTAGCTATTAGGTAGTGGTAGTTTTCACTTTACATGCTTCCACTGGGATCTATCATTAAGAAACATAATGTTTATTTTCACTCGTATGCAGATGACACCCAGTTATACCTTTCATTTAGATCAAATGAAGTTTCTCCGATGTTGTCTTTAATTAGTTTTGTTAGTGAATTAAAGAAGTGGATGAATGAGAACTACTTGTCTTTGAATACAGATAAAACAGATATGTTAATTGTCGGAGGGAATGACACTGATCACAGCAATATTCCATCATCATTTAACTCAGTTGGAATCACCATTAATTTTACTGAATCAGCCAATAATCTAGGAGTTATCTTTGACTCTAGCATGTCATTTAAAGTGCATATTACAAAGTTGTCCAAATCATGTTTCTTCCATCTTGAAAATGTTGGGAAATTAAGGCACTTTCTAAATAAACAGGATTCTGGGAAAATAATTCATGCATTTATTTCTAGTAGGATTGACTACTGCAATGCGGTGTTCACTGGATGTTCAAACTGTTCTTTATACAGCCTCCAGCTAATCCAAAATGCTGCTGCAAGAATTATTACAAGAACAAGAAAATATGAACACATAACTCCAGTTCTTAAATCCTTACACTGGCTAGCCAAGGTTCGGCTTACTTGTCTGAACTTATCATGACTTACAAACCTGAGCGTACATTAAGATCTCAAGATGCCGGTCTGCTTATGATTCCAAGGATTAATAAAATAACAGTAGAAGGTCGATAGTTTAGTTACAGGGTCCCTAAACTGTGGAATGGTCTGCCTGCTACTATAAGAGATGCTCCTTCTGTCTCAGCTTTTAAACCTTGGCTGAAGACTCACTACAGTAATCCCTCCTCCATCGCGGGGGTTGCGTTCCAGAGCCACCCGCGAAATAAGAAAATCCGCGAAGTAGAAACCATATGTTTATATGGTTATTTTTATATTGTCATGCTTGGGTCACTGATTTGCGCAGAAACACAGGAGGTTGTAGAGAGACAGGAACGTTATTCAAACACTGCAAACAAACATTTGTCTCTTTTTCAAAAGTTGAAACTGTACTCCATGACAAGACAGAGATGACAGTTCTGTCTCACAATTAAAAGAATGCAAACATATCTTCCTCTTCAAAGGAGTGCGCGTCAGGAGCACAGACTGTCAGAAACAGAGAGCAGAGAAAAGCCAAGCAAAATGACACCTTTTATTGGCTAACTAAAAAGATTACAATATGCAAGCTTTCGAGGCAACTCAGGCCCCTTCTTCAGGCAAGAGAGGAAAGCAAACAAATCAATAGGGCTGTTTGGCTTTTAAGTATGCGAAGCACCGCCGGTACAAAGCTGTTGAAGACGGCAGCTCACACCCCCTCCGTCAGGAGCAGGGAGAGAGAGACAGAGAGAGAGACAGAGAAAAACAAAGTCAAAAATCAATACGTGCCCTTTGAGCTTTTAAGTATGCAAAGCACCGTGCAGCATGTTGCTTCACGAAGCAGCTGCACACAGAAGCTAGCAACGTGAAGATAATCTTTTAGCATTTTTAGACGAGCGTCCGTATCATCTAGGTGTGCGAACAGCCCCCCTGCTCACACCCCCTACATCAGGATCAGAGAAAGTCAGCGCAAGAGAGAGAGAGAGAGAGAAAAGTAAGTTGGGTAGCTTCTCAGCCATCTGCCAATAGCGTCCCTTGTATGAAATCAACTGGGCAAACCAACTGAGGAAGCATGTACCAGAAATTAAAAGACCCATTGTCCTCAGAAATCCGCGAACCAGCAAAAAATCCGCGATATATATTTAAATATGCTTACATATAAAATCCGCGATAGAGTGAAGCCGCGAAAGGCGAAGCGCGATATAGCGAGGGATCACTGTACTTCAGTTTAGCACACCCTGACTAGAGCTGCTGATTAACTGTACAGACTGCATGTCTGTTGTTAGTCATTAGCACTAAAACATAAGTAACATGATCATTATAATTTGTTACTAACCCTCACCTATTCTGTTTCTTTTCTCGGTACTCAAATGTGGCACTTGGTTCCACGGCCTACCTGCCAAGTTGTTTTGCCTGCCTAAGGTAAAGTCATCCCTGATGAAGGATGGCAGAAATCATGGGGTAGAGGGGTCCTTTCATTGGATTGGCTGGCCCAGCACTGTTTCAGCTGTGGAATGTCAAATAGGGGAGGCAGCTTGATGGCCGAGGTCTCCAGGACTCTAAATAAATCCAAATCATATTATGTGATATCATCTACTGTTAAATTCTGGTCCGTATTTGTAAAATTTTTATACTGTATTGAGGATTTGTTCTGTGTATTGTATTGTATTGACTCCCTTCTGCATACCCAACCTACCTGGAAAGGGTTCTCTTTTTGAACTGCCTTTCCCAAGGTTTCTTCCATTTTTTCCCTACAAGGGTTTTTTTAGGGTGTTTTTCCTTGTCTTCTTATTCAAGGCAGTGGGGCTGTCAAGAAGCAGGACATGTTAAGGCCCATTGCGGCACTTCTTGTGTGATTTTGGGCTATACAAAAATAAGTTGTATTGTATTGTATTGTATTGTAGTGAAAGAGTGAGAGAGAGAGAGATAGCCAATTAGAGACAAGGGATGACTGGGGGCCAGAATGACAAGGCCATGGTAGGCAATTGACCCTAAACATTGGGGTACACCCTACTCTTTACAAAGGATACCCAGAGATCTTTTATGACCACAGAGAGTCAGGACATCGGTTTTTATGTCTCACCCGAAGAATGGTGCCATTTTTACAGCACAGTGTTCCCATCAGTGCCCTGGGACAATGTGATCCAAACACAGACCACAGGGTAAGCGACCCCAGCTGTCTTCACCAACACCTCTTCCAGCAGAAACACAAGCTTTTCCTAGATGGTCTCCCATCAAAGTACTGGCTGGCCCCGAACATGCTTAGCTTTAAGTGGATTACCTGTTCTGAAGTGCATGTGCTATGGCTGCTGGACCACAACGATCAAACTGTAGTAAGGCATAGATCAGGGCAAGGGGATAACACCATTTCTAAAGCTTGCCCCAGAAGACGTTTGGAACCAGCAGAACTGCTCCAACAGTTGGCAGTCTAGCCAAACTGAGTAACCAGGAAAGAAGGACCACAGTCAAGGATGTGAATAAAAACCCAACAGTCACTCTAACAGATCTTCAGAAGTCTGCTGAGATAGGAGAACCTGTTCAAAGGACAGCAATCTCTGCAGCACTTCATCAATCAGTTGTTTGTGGTAGAATGGCTGACTCCTGCTTGGAGTTTGCCCAAATTACATTTAAAGAATTCTGAGCATGAGGAAAAACATTCTCTGGTAGGGTAAGACAAAAATTGATCTCTTTGGGATGAACTCCAGGAACTGTGTCTGTCGAAGACTAGGCACTGCTCATCACCTGCCAAATACAATGCCTATGGCAAAGCATGGTGGTGTCAATGCTATGGGGCATTCTCAGTGGTAGGGACAGGGACAGGGAGACTGGTCAAAATTGAAGAAAGGATGAATGCAGCCAAATACAGAGAGGTTCTTGAAGAAAACCTGCTCTAGAGAGCATACAACCTGAGACTGGGGTGATGGTTCACCTGTCAGCATGACAATAACCCAAAAGCATATAGCCAAGAAAACACTGGAGTGACTTCAGAACAAGTCTCTAAGTGTCCCTGAGTGGCTCAGCTAAAAATCCAGACATAAACCCCACTGAACATGTGTGAAGAGACCTGAAGATGGCAGTTTAAAGATGCTTCCCTTCCAATCTAACACAGTTTGAGAGGATCTGCCAGGAAAAATTAGATAATCAGTCAAGATCCAAGTGTGCACAACTTGTAGAGACTTACCCAGGAAGACCTGAAGCTGTAACTGATGGCAAAGAGGCTTGTCGAAAGTACTAAATGAAGGGTCTGTGTAATGGAAATAAATATGACAAATTGCCATTTTTGAATTTTAATAAAGTTGCAAACCTTTCTGAAAACATGTTTTCACTTTGTCTTTCCTGGTTATTGAGTGAAAGCCTGATGGGCAAAAATTGCATATTTATACATTTAAAATTAAATCTACAATAAAATAAAGTGTGCAGAAAGAATAGGGGTCTGAATACTTTCTGAATCCATGGTACGTGTCATATTTGTTGAGGAGAAATACATCCCTGCATGTCCAAATCTATTATCATTTTCTTAGAAGTGTCTTTTTTTCAGTGGAAATTCAGAGGAAATTCTTTTCTTAGTATTTGCATTACAAGATGCATTCCCATAATGCTGTTATTTCTGCACTCTCATAGATGGTGACTTACTGATATCAGTGCTACAGCAGGTTACATCACCAAGTGCTTTGTCCGTGTTGTAGTCAATGATTTGGGTTCAATTTTCACAAAGATCTTGATGAGAAATATGCAATTCTTAAACACTGTAAGCATTGTCAGCACACCAGGGTAGTCTCTCCCCACCAGCCAACAGCGACACTTCAAGGCTGAATTCTCCACGTTGTACTATACGTCTCTTTCTTTCCGTTACATAAAGAGAACAATGGGAATTTTGTTCACAGGAAACTTCAGCTTAAATGTTTACTCACGTTTGTCTGGAGTAGTCACACATGTCCTGCCTCCTGAGGAGCCAAAATGTGTTTCTGCATCATGGGGGTCTATCCTAAGCTGAAAAAGAGACCCACAAGCAAAGTAACAAAGAAGGAGATATGGAGTATCATGGAATTTTTTCCCATAGAACTGTGGACTGAAGAATGTTGAAAGTGTTCTGAATTAAAGTTTAGTACATCCTTTAGTATATTTGAAGTTAATTATCCTGTTAAAAATACACTCAGTCAGCAAAGTCTAACACTGAGTCAGTTAAGCTTCAGGCATATCAGACTGTGCAGTCAGGAAACAGAGGTGACTATGCATCAACTTCACCTGAAAGTGACAACAAGTGCACTGGAGAGGCAACAGCAAAAAGAATTGTTTTACAGGTGGCGGTCACAGACAATTGCTCTCTCCTTATCATCCTGACTTATTCTTCTCTAGATTTGCATTTTGCTAGTGTCCTCATCACTAATGGTAGCATGAGGTGGTACCTGCAGCTGAATTAGGTTGCACAGGTCGTCCAGCTCCTCCCGGATGGCACATACATAAAGTATGTGCCATTGCAAGAAGGACTCAAGAGCATGGAGGAGATACCAGGAGAGAGTCCGTTACATGAGAAGACCTGAACAGGGCCACAGAAAGACATCAACCCAGCAGCAGGACCGGTATCTGCTCCTTTGTGTGAGGAGAAACAAGAGAAGTACCACCAGAACCCTACAAAATGACCTACAGATGGCTACTGGTGTGCATGTTTCTGACCAAATTGTCAGAAACAGACTCCATGAGGGTGGCATGATGGACCAACATCCTCTAGTGGGAGCTATGCTCACAACCCTTCACCCTACAGCTCGACTGGCATTGTCCAGAGAATACACAATTGGCAGCTCCACCATTGGCATTCTGTTCTCTTCACAGATGAAAGCATGGACAGACGTGAAAGAGTCTGGCTACACCGTGGTGAACATTATGCAGCTTGCAACATCATCCAGCATGACCGGTTTGGCAGTGGGTCAGTGATGGTCTGGGGAGGCATACCTTGGAGGGTCATACAGACCTTGATGTGATAGGCTATGGTATCCTGACTGCTGTTAGGTACTGGGATGAAATCCTCAGAGCCATTGGCAGACCTTACACTAGTGCAGTGGGCTCTGGGTTCCTCCTCATGCAGGACAATGCCTGGCCTCATGTGACCAGAGTGTGTAGTCAGTTCCTGAATGACGAAAGCATTGACGCTATTCACTTGTCTTTGAGTTTCTCAGACCAGAATCCTGAGAACTTCTGGGGTGTTATGTATCAGTGCATTCAAATTCCCGCCAAGTAGTTCCACAGACTGTCCAGGAGTTCACTGATGTCCTGATCCAGGTCTGGGGGGAGATCCCCCAGGGCACCATCCACTGTATCATCAAGAGCATGACCAGACGTTGCCCCGCTACTGTCTGGAAGGAGGTTTAGGGCAATCAGATCACACACTAATTGACTGAAAAATGGCTTTTCCATCACACCTCTCCAAATTCTATACTCCTCCAGTTTACAGGAGCTCTAATCAAAACATAACATATGCAATATATCCATCCATCCATTATCCAACCCGCTGAATCCGAACACAGGGCCACGGGGGTCTGCTGGAGCCAATCCCAGCCAACACAGGGCACAAGGCAGGAAACAATCCTGGGCAGGGTGCCAACCCACCGCAGGACACACACAAACACACCCACACACCAAGCACACACTAGGGCCAATTTAGAATCGCCAATCCGCCTAACCTGCATGTCTTTGGACTGTGGGAGGAAACCGGAGCGCCCGGAGGAAACCCACGCAGACACGGGGAGAACATGCAAACTCCACGCAGGGAGGACCTGGGAATCGAACCCAGGTCCCCAGATCTCCCAACTACGAGGCAGCAGCGCTACCCACTGCGCCACCGTGCCGCCCATATGCAATATAGACACACACATATAGACACATTCCACATTTATCACACATATAAGGAACTTATTCTATTAGGTAATGTACTGTATATCAACACTTAAATACCATATAATTTTTTTAAGCTGTACATAATTAAGGTCATTTTTTATATAGCAATTGAATATATGCTGCTTTCTTCTTTATTACTTTTCTTCATTACCGGAATAACCTGAATAATTGCCTTATTGTAGTGTTTTATTGTTACCTTTTTTCTTTGCTGCACATGGAAAGCTGTCATCAGAATTTTATTGGTTGTATGAAAGTATAATGGCAATAAACAAACTCCACTCAACTCAACACATTATATTCTAGTTAAAGGTGATGTCAAACTTGACAATTGTAGTTGCCTGACGAAGCCAGTGCCCTATTGAAGGGTTCACTAGTACAGCACACAATCTCAGCCCTTTACTTCTCGTTTTCCTTTCTGTCGTGGTACGCAGAACACTTGGCATCAGACAGACTAGTCTGTCACCTGTTTGTCAGGACCAGCATTTCTACCTTTTTTATTCCTTGCATTTGCTTTACAGTACAAACACTGTACTTCCAGGTAAGCTCTCATTGGTTTTCAGCTGCACCTACAACCTAACGTTAAGCCAAACCAGTTTAACTTTATCAGGACGTGTCACAGGCTGGTGGAACTGAGTTGACTGGTGGTCACAGATCCTTGATGCGACTGCCTTCAGATTATATAAATGAAGTGTGTGACTGAAAACCACTGGAAAAGTTGGGTAATTTGACATTACCTTAGTGTATCCAACGCCACTTCCAGCAAAAACCCAAACATGCTTAGCTTTAGATCAGGGGTGTCAAACTCCAGTCCTGGAGGGTCGCAGTGGCTGCAGGTTTTCATTCGAACCATGTTCTTAATTAGTGACCAATTTTTGCTGCTATTTACTTCTTGTAATTAACTTGACTCAGGCCCTTTAGTTGTTTCTTTTCCGTTAATTAGCAGCCAAACGATAATGAGACACAAAACAAGCCACCACATCACTCAATATCTGAAAATAAAGAATGGTGATGGTCTCAGTAAGGCTGATCTCTCAACTCACCAAAACACTTTGACGATGTTCTTATAAAAAACAGAAAATCAACAGTTTTGGAAATGTCTGCTGTTGCAGAACGAGAGCAGCAACAAGCCGTGGAATTAAATAATGGGTTTAATTAACAGAAAGCATTGGCTTCTCATTAAGAAACTGGTTGGAGTTTGAAGCCCCAGTTTAAGCTGGTCATCTGTTGGCTCGTTTCACATCTCATTTCTGTTTGGCTGTCATTTAATGAGGAAACAAATCAATTCAGAGGACTGAATCCTTCTAACATGGCTGTTAAAATAAAGGGGAAAAAAGTGAATTAGCAGTGAAAACTGGTGACTGATTAGGAAAAGGGTTAGACCTGCAGCCACTGCGGCCCTCCGGGCCTGGAGTTTGACACCTTGCTTTAGGTAGATTACCTGTTCTGAAGTGCATGTGGTATGGCTACTGGACGTCTGTACACCAAAATGATCACATTGTGATGAGGCATTGAGGGATAAAACCATTGCAAAAGCTTGTGTTCCCAGTAGTACAGCAGCCTTAATAATTGCAAGATGGAAGTTTGGAACCACCAGAGCTTTTCAAAGACCTGGCCACCATGCCAAACTGAGTACACAAGCAATGGAACCTTAGTCAAGGGTGTGAATATGAACCCAACTCTAACAGAACTTCAGAAGTCTTCTACTTACATGGGAGAACATGTTGAAAGGACAGCAATCTATGCAGCACTCCATCAATCAGGCATTTATGGAAGACTCCTGCTTAGACTTTGCCCAAATGACATTTAAAGAACTCTGACAGCATGAGTAGAAACACTCTCTGGTCTGATGAGACAGAAAATGAACTCTTTGGGAAGAACAACCAAGCACTTTGTCTGACCAGAACAGAGAGAGCGCTTACAAACTCAGTACTAAATTGTGGTGTGGCAAGCTGGGCAACAGTGGCTGCCTCTGCACATTTATGTAATTACAAGCTGGGTAATTCGGCTTCGCCCAGGAAATTTTGTAAGATAACGCATGTCAGATAAAATTAATCAGATGTATCAGACATACTATGGAACTAAGTATTTTTCTGTACACCATATTTTTAGCATTTTTTTTGGAATCATCATGGCTTATATTATTAGCAGGCTGTGTGTTTTGGTGGTTACGGCTTTGGACTTCAGTCCCTGAAGTTGTGGGGTCAAATCCCAGTATGACACTGTGTGATGATAAGCAAGTAACTTCACCTGTCTGTGTTAGAACTGCAAAAACAAAAAAAAGTGTAACAAATTGTATCTCTAATGTTGCAAGTCACCTTGGATAAGGGTCAGATAAGTAATAATAATATTAATAGGTTACTGGACACTTGAACATGCTATAAATAACTGTCCAAGGCTAAACATTCTGGACTGTTATTCCTAGTGACTTAGCTTTTTGGATTTTTGGCTTTTGAAACACAATTTTAGAGGAGACTGTTTCAGACCCCACTGTGGACTTCAAACTTGATCACATCTCTTTTTTTTCCTGTCCAGGACTCCACGCCGTCTTCACTAATCCATCCATCCACCCTATTGGGTACTGGTACTGTGTGTGCGGCCCCTCAATCACTTTTGCTTTGTCCTTCATTTGCATAAAGGCCACACTCATGCATATTAGCATAATATTAATAAATATGGACAAATAAACATTAAAAAAAAAAAAAAACACAGGATGGCTATTTTACTTTTTTGTATAACAAATTTTAATCAAATCAGTCAAGTATTTTTGAGATTTTTACTTAATCTGTTGTTTGTTTACCCCTAAATATTGATAAATGTCCTTTTTTAGTGGATACCTACTGTCCTAGATGTACCATCCTGTCAAATTCAGCTTTCTAACTAGATAGATAGATAGATAGATAGATAGATAGATAGATAGATAGATAGATATGAAAGACACTATATGATAGATAGATAGATAGATAGATAGATAGATAGATATGAAAGACACTATAGATAGATAGATAGATAGATAGATAGATAGATAGATAGATAGATAGATAGATAGATAGATAGATAGATAGATATCTGTGGTCTGTTGTGGCCAATCCCAGCCAGCATAGGGCGCCAGTCCATCGCAGAGCGAATACACACACACACACCTGGTCAATTTAGCATTGCCAGTTCACGTAACCTTCTTGTCCCTGGACTATGGGAGGAATCCAACGCAGGCCCCCGGAGAACATGCAAACCCCACAGAAGGAGGACCCAGAACATGAACACTGGTCTCCTTCCTGCAAGGCAGCAGTGTTACCACTGCTCCACCATGCTGTCCTAGCTAGATAGATATGAAGTACCCCATAATGCTTACGTTGGATTTGAGATTCATTGACGAATACTGGTGAAAAACATTTTATGTCTGTGGTGGGCTGGCGCTCTGCCCAGGGTTTGTTCCTGCTTTACGCCCTGTGTTGGCTGGGATTGGCTGCAGCAGACCCACCTTGACCCTGTGTTAGGATATAGCGGGTTGGAAAATGACTGACTGACTGACATTTTATGTCAGCTTTAATCATGGCTTTTTTGCTGCATGCCTTTAACATTTTAGAACTTTAAGGACCTTAAAAACTTAATTTGTATTATTTTGGTGAAATTAGGTGGATAGGATTGGTGATCTTTGTTTTGCTGAATGGCCTGTTCTCATCAAAATTGTTCGAATGTTCTAATTTTAAAATAATCCCCCTTTTTGTATTGTGGCTCCATAATTATTAGGATGAATGGCTGTCGGCTGCTTCTTATTGGTTGAGTGTTTCCACTTGAATTGATTGTGCGCATACAAAAGAGCTTTGGATGCTTAGGTTCTTTAAATTGGCCACATATGAGTGGCAGTGAGTGTGTCCCCCAGTGCTCTGCTCTTCTATCCAGGGGTGGTTCCTTCCATTTTGCCGGGACACACTGTGGCCTTTGTGACTCTAATCTGGGTTAACTGGGTGTAAGCAGTGTGCATCTTTATCAGAATTCATAGCAACCAGCATCATAGTACAAATATGTAAACATTTTCAAAAGTAACTGTTATTTTATTATATTACTGAATTTTATAGACTGTTACTCCATACAGGACTGGCTCCTATGCTGTGTGCACCGCTACCAGGGTGTGCACCAGTAAAAGCTGAAGTGAGTTCAGAAACAGATGGATGACACAGCGATTGGCACCTCACAGTGCTGAGACGCTGCTGGTGGTGCAGTTTGCACACTTCCTTTGTGTAAGTTGGCTTTAATAGGTGGACTCTGGCCTCCTTCTACAGTCCAAAGAAAGGCTGTCAGTGTAACAGTCAATGGATTGAAGTGGTGGGATCCTGGAATTGAACCTGATGCTGACAGGGCACATAGCAGCTCTCCATGGCCCTTCACCGTATAAAACATGCTCAGACAATCAATGGCTGGATGGATAAGATGGATTTCCTTGTAAGCTAATTACATTTAAGCACGCACTTAGACATTCAGAAAACCACATTTGCTCTTTTATAAAAGTAGAGAAAAGCCAAGCAAAATGACACCTTTTATTGGCTAACTAAAAAGATTACAATATGCAAGCTTTCGAGGCAACTCAGGCCCCTTCTTCAGGCAAGATGTAATGCTCTTTTATAAAATAAATTCTTTTCATTTTGCACTATTGAGCTAAAATGGACTCACAGCTCTGTTAATTCTTTGAGGTGTACTAAGAACAGAAAAATCTGCCTAAGTCTGTACATCAAACAGAATTTATTTATAAAATTCATATAATGAAAAAATTAAACTGAATACACCTGTAGTGTTTGGCCACATTAAGTAAGAGCTTTGCCTGAGCCCACCTACCGACTGCGGTCATTCTGTGCCCCCTAGTGGCTCACTGTCATGCAGGATGCTCTAATCTTGTCCTGGTCAAAATAAGCTCTACAGTGCACAATACTTTATTATGCTTCTAATATGAACTCCTACTAACGTGGCCATTAATGTTATTAAGATGATGAATCAGCAGTTATTACAGAGTAAAAATTAGACTGTGTGTCTCTAAAGTTAGCCAAGGGTGCTGTTTTACAACACTCTGATATAACTGGATATTTTCACCTGAGCCATAAAATTTTTACCATAGTATTAGCTTCATTAATATCATCCAGAAATGATAAAGAGGCTTTATTTTCTAATGATTTCCATCTGTTTTTATAAACAGACCTGGATGTGGCATTTAAAAGGACTTGCGTGCACCTAATTTCAAAATTAAGCAGCCAGTAATTGTGTATCGATTCTCAAAAACTGAGGCTGCTGTCATTATAAATATAATATTAGGGTCCTAAGACTTCTGATCTGTCCCCCCTACTCGACAGTAACAGGACACCACACCTTGAATCAGTTCTCAAAAGTGACAAATTGTGTTTAACACAAAACATGAAATTGCATAAACTTCCTCAAAATTATATTTCTCCGTGGTGATTTAAGGAGATGTGCCAGGAATAAAATAAATGTGAAATTAAATATTGGAGTCCACCTTTCTGTTGGCTTTCATTGGAGTTTCATAATAATTATTACATTAAATGATGGTGTACTAGCTGTCCTGCCCAACAAAGACAGCTTGATATCGAAATAATCAACGTAGACCTCAACTTAATGTTTGTAGTGGCCCATTTATTGGAATGTATTTTGGAATACAAGTAGTAATAACATGCATTGGATTTGTCATTCCATCAGATGGCCTATCACAAACATTTATTTGAATAAAACTCATTACAACAAATGTTGGTGAAGTGCCATCTGTTGGAATGACAAATGCAATGCGCATGGTTCTGTTATATGAAATTTAGTATGGGATTCGTTAAAACGGTGTTAATGTTTGTAATGTGCCATCTGTTGAAATGAGAACTGCAATGCACATGGATCTGTTATATGCCATTTGGTATGGGACTTGTTAAAGTAGTGTTAAAGTTTGTGATGTGACATCTGTTGGGATGATAGTGTGAAATCTAAATAATCAACGTATACCTCGACTAATGTTTGCAGAGGCCCATCTATTGAAATGTATTTTGGAATACAAGTAGTTATAGCAAGCATTACATTTGTCATTCCAACAGATGGCGTATCACAAGCATTTATTCGAATAAAATGCATTCCTACAAATGTTTGTGATTTGCCTTCTGTTGAAATGACAAATGCAATGCACAAGGCTCTGTTATATGCCATTTGGAATGGGATTCGTTAAAGCAGTGTTACTGTTTGTGATGCACCATCTGTCAGAATGACGAACACTGCATTTTATTACTACAGATGTTTGTGATGCACCATCTGCTGGAATGGTGGAGATGTAGCAACTTGATGGACACACAGATAGGCAGACACACAGACACTTGTTCTTTTATTAAGAAGGAGTTGCAAAATATGATTATCATTACAAAGTGGTCTTTTATTATTTATCATAAACGGTTACCATTATGCTGTATTTACAAATGTGTCAAGAGTTACTGTCAATATAGACAAATTCATTAGTCTTGCTGGCTCCTATTTGGATCTGAATTTCAGTTACAAGCTGCAGATCTAAAATATTTTGACTTGATATGTCACTGTAATGCAGAATGTAACATATTATTTTCCTTCCAAACCACTGTAACTAATGCATTAGTTTATTATTTATGAGAACAGTTTGACATCTGATTATGGTTTTGTATTGTTGTTTGGGACTTGGCATTTCACAATAAAAAGAAAAGCTGAAATTAAGCTGTTATCTGAGTAAAGTTTGGCTTCTTTCCATTCCCATAGAAAACACTACGAAACAGTAAGTTTGTAAAAATAATGTGGCTGATCAGCAGATTACCATAGGAGACAAATGTGAAGTGGAAGGAAAAATAAAAGAAAGTGAAACCAGCTGCCCATTGGTGGCAGCTCACACGTCGAGGATGCCAGTGTGCCACAACACTCTTCCGCTATTCTTAGATATGAAAAACACAATGTACTGTATTTTAAAAATGGAAACCAAACCTGGGCTAAAGAGTTATGCATTTTACAGAACGCAGTGTAAGTTCTTTTAATAAAGACAGTGCAGAATATTTTGTTTTAAGAGTGCGCGTGAAGCCACAATGCCGACAATAATTTTTGGAAAAACTAGAGAAAGGATACAATGAGAAATGAACATATTTTGTGGTTTTAACGCAGTTAAACGTGTTAAGAGTTTTAGACGAGAGGGGTGTAGCAGATGGATTTAGATTTACAATTAATCACAAAGGCTTATAAGAAGTTTTTACCTGCTTGGAAGTTTTCATATTTTATTGTTATCAAATTACAGTGAATTTGATTTAGCTTTTCTGACATTGATCAACAGACCAAACACTCTTTAATGTCAAAGTGCAAACAGGTCTCTACAAAGTAATGTAAATTAATTGCAAATATAAAACACTAAATAAGTGATAAGTGTTCATCCCTTTAATGGGACACACCTCAGGCATCACTGGTTCAGCCAACTGGTTTTAAAAGTTGTGTCATAATTTCAATGGAGATCATGTGTGTGAGATTTCAGTTGATTGTGGTATAAATGCACCTTATCTGGACGGTCCAACTTGTGGTGTGTCAGTATGGTGGGCAAATATGAAGACAAAAGAAAACTTCAAGCAACTCCATGGAAAGGTGATGGAAGAGCACAAGTCAGTGGATGGAGACAAGAAAATGTCCAAGTCACTGAATGTCTGGTTAAACCAATCATTAAAAAATGGAAAAAGCGGGGCACAATTGTAAATCTGTAAATGTTAAACCTTCTTTCCTCTCTGAGTGCCTGCAGGAGGGTAAATCATGGCTGTCTACTAATTTTCTCAGATTAAACAGGGATAAAACAGAGGTTCTTCTGATAGGAACTAAGTCTGTTTTGGCCAAATGTGATAATATTTCTTTTCCTATTGATAATTCTCTATTCTCTTCTTCCTCCCAGGTTTAGAGCTTAGATGTTCTTCTCGACAGTACTTTAAAATTTGAGGCGCATTTTAATAATATCACTCAGTCTGCTTATTCCTGTCTATGTAATATCACCCGTTTACGCCCGCTACTTTCAGCCACCCGCACTGCTGCTCTTTGTCATGCCCTAGTTACATCTCATACTGATTATGTAATCCTCACAAACTCCTTTACAATCTTAAGTTGGCTCACAATGCTGTAGCTTGCATCATCACCAGAACCCCCTTCCACAGAACTCGTTACTCCTGTCCTTCAGCTCATGCTCAGTCGGGCCTTCCGGAGGGTCGGGGTAGCCCTTAAACAGGCCTGCCAACTCCGGCGTTTCTAAGTCAGTAGCGGTGCTCTGGCACATAAGTCCCGACCCCATACCTTCTTTGGGGAGTATGGCTTGGCCTCACACCGCCCTCTCCCCTTTTAGGATAGGCGCGTGGTGTTTTCAGCAGTTGTAATGTGGGCTGCTGTCCCACTGCCGTGTGTATGTGTGCACTCGCACTGCTGTGTTGGGTTGGCCACAAGACATTTTTTATAATGGGTTTCCTGCCAACTGACAGCCAGGAAGTCCCATCTGGGATGCCATTGTGGACCACCAAGGGGATGTACCATCCACCCTACCTGACACAGACAGGTAGACACAAGTTCAAGTCCAGCACACACATTTATTCCTGTGGGGAAGCCCTTTCCCTTTGCTCCCCACTACACAGCACAGCACAGTACACCAGTAGCACAACACAGTCCTTTATTCTTTTCTCTTTCTCTGCCGCCTCCATTCCTCTTCTAGCAAGATTCATCCACCTCCTCCCAACTCTGGCTCCTCGAATGGAGTGAGGCGGCTCCTTTTATAAGGCTCCCGGAAATGCTCCAGGTGCTACCTGATCCTTTTCCAGGTTTGGTGGAAGTACTGCAACCCAGGGCTCTGAAACTCATTCAGGCAACCACCGAACCGGAGGTGGCCATGGGCCCCAGCAGGGTTGAGTTTCTAAGCTCCAAACCTGTGGCCCCACTGTGAGCCAAGGAGGTTGCCCTCTCGTATTCCGGGGGAGGTATTGCCCTGAATATGCCCTCTCCACCAGTCTCTCCATCACAGGGGAGTTCCGGCCGGCCAAGGGCCCCAGCCATTTGCCACACTTATAATGAACACTAAGTGGTTAATAAAATCAAAGGGTGCAAAGAAAGTCAAACAAAATATCAAACATATCCAGAACATTAAAAGCATACAACAGGAATAAAAACTAAGAAAATGTAAGGGATGCCACATTCTTGACATTTACCATTTTCTGATGCCCAGATCCGGTATGGAAATTAAAATAAATAAATCCTAATAACTGTTACATAGCCAACTCATAACATTTCAAGGTCTTTTGTTTTGCTAAGCCCTCTCATACATTAAAAGTGATTGCACTTGGATTTTAAAAAGGCTTTTAATTAAGGCTTATATTTGAGTTTCCAAGGTACAAAATACATGGATAAGAAGAAAAAAATTTAGAATAGAGGATGGAAAATTGGCTAACTGCCCAGAAAATTGAGGCAACCATAAAAGGAATATTTTCATGTAGGAGGACACATGCGTTTGGAATGGTGTGTGGTTTTTATTTGTGTAAAACAGAATCAAAATAAGAATCATTCATTCATTCACTCACCAGAGACAGGTTGATAGATTTGAAATTCATCAGAATACGCTGCCGAGTGAGCGCGTGCACAGCAAGTTTTTAATAAGAGCTTTGGACTTCTATTGTGAGGACGCCTGCATTTTACAGTAGTTGTTTTCACATTACTGCTTATTTTAATTCTGGATATAATTACAGTAATTGCACTAGATGTATCCTTTTAAAAATTACATTCATACTTATTTTCTTTTCACAAAATCCACTCTCTCTATACACAGTAAAGTTGAAATCTAATTAATTAGCTTACGTAGACCTCACCTTTAACGTTTGCAATGCACTATCCAATGCATACGTCTCCATTTTTTGTCATTTGGTATGGGATTCGTAAAAGAAGTGTTAATGATTGTGATGCGCCTTCTGTTGGAATGACAAATGCAATGCATATCATTACTACAAATGTTCAAAGTCCAACGAAGAGAATGATAGGTTATTTACTAGAAAAAAACAATTTAGAAAAGTCACACAAAGCATACACTATGTATCCACAAATTTGGGCAGTGAGATATATATGGCGTCAGCTCACACACCACCATGCCAATGATGTCACCAATGTAACGTCTTGGAACCATCTGTGTCTTAGAAACAGGACCTCAAAATGGTGATGTACATGAAAACAAAAAGTCATTGTGGTTAAATTGACTAAATAAAAAGTAAAATCACAAAAATAATATTACTCCTGGATCCCTTGATGTTTAAAACATAAATACACCCAAAAGAAGCTAGTTAGAAAAATATAAAAAAAATAAAATGCAACTACATTAAAACAATTAATTCCCTTATCCCTGTTTCAATCATTTCAGGCTCTGATTCCATCAGCAATTACCTGTGAGGCCCATTTATGATTCCTGCTGCCCCAACTGCTTTGCTGTGGCATTTGCTAGCTCTCTAGAGCTTTTGTACTTCCACTCTTCTTTTGTACTGCTCTTTTGTTAGGTCTGTGGTCTTTAAACCCTTTGTCTTTGGATTACTGTCTTTTTCATTTTTATTTAAGCGTTTTGGATTATGATTTCCAAATCACAAATTATTGGCACTGGAGTTTATGGTTTTTATTTATTATTTTGTTTTTTGTAATTAACACCGATTTTATTGTTACAAGAAGTACCAAGAAGTTGTTTTGGATTCCTCACTATCTACATCCAGAAAAGTGCAAAAGTGATCAAAAAGGCTAAAACGATCTTAGGTTCTACTGTATAACTTGATGTGTAAAGTACAAGTCAAGGAGGGTTATACTTGAATTACATACAGTAGCACACTGGTGAGGCCTCACCTGGAGTACTCTGTACAGTTTTCATCTCCGTATTGCACAAAAGACACAGCAGTGCTAGAGAAAGTACAGAAAAGAGCGACTAGGCTGATTCCAGGACTAAGAGTTTGGAGCTATGTGGGGTGACTAAAGGAGCTGAACCTTTCCAGTTTAGGCAAATGGAGATCTAAAGGTGGCATTAAGTGTTTAAAATTATGTAGGATCCCAGCTATAATTTTTTTTTTTTAACATGAACAAGGGGACACAGTTGGAAACTCACTAAGGGTGAATTTCACTTAAACGTTAAAAAGCTTTTTTTTCATACATAGGATACACTAACAAGTAGTTTAGTAGCCTTCAGAACTCACCTTGATGTTATTTTAGACGACCTGAATGAAGAGGATTGCAAAGCTTATTGGGCTGAATGGCCTGTTCTCATCAAAATTCTAAAAATATGTTTACCTACAAATCTCCTTAATTAGGGCTTCACTGGTAAAATTCTGGGCAGGATCAACTATTCCATCATATCCTAGGCCAGCGTTTCTCAACCTTTAAGTATTTGCGACCCGAGTTTTCATAACAGTTTTAATTGCGCCCCCCTAACGTTTTTTAGAAAGGAGCTAATACCAATTTGTTCTTTTTTAATTAATGATATATTGTAGATGCATATTTTATTATACCTACTTAACTTTTATCCATATTTATCTAACTCTATATTTATTTTTCTAGTATCAGAATGTAGTTTAAGTTAATTTGTTTTGGTTTCAATAGATGTATTTTTCATATTTTCGATTCTTGTTTTTTATTTTTCACATCTTCGCACCCCCCTAGGGGGGCCCGCCCCACAGTTTGAGAACCACCGTCCTAGGCAACTTTCTTCAGCTCTTCCTTTGGAATTACAAGATGCTCCCAGCTATGCCTTATACACCTCCTAACGGAGGTTCACAGGGAGCATTCTAACTACATGCCCAAACAACCTCACACTGCCTCGTCTTGATCTGAGAAAGCAGCAGTTTTCCCTTGAGATCCTCCCATAATGCCATGCTCTATAATCCATTATGCTAGCACAGCAGTACTGTATAGGAACTTAATTTTAGCTGTTTGTACTCATGGTCTCATTCCTTCACTTACTATCCAATACTATGTTACAGCCAGGATCTGTTCTCTGGGTTTTTGATTATTTAATAAATTCTTTAATATACATAATGAAATTATTTTGTGTTGCCCTAAAAATCAGACGTTTGCAGTTTCCTTCTTCCTTGAGGGGTATTTCTGTTTATTTTGTACTTTTAAAAGCCTGTGCCCCATTTTTGACATGAGTAGGACAGGAAGCCTGCCGATTGAGTTTGGCACCTGGCTACCTGTGGTGAGGCCTATTTTGCAGTCAGACTCAATGAAGTACTGGTCTGACTGGTGACTTCTTAACTTTCAGATCTAGTGATCATGAAGACAGATGGGATATATACTAACCACTCTGAGAACTTAACTCCCTCTTCACTACTGTGGTCTCCATAAAGTATTCTACAGTCAGTGTCACCATCAACGTTTTCCTCAGTTCTGAACAAATTTGTACTTGAACTCCCTGACTTGTGGCTGCTGCTAATTCCTTGTCTGAAGAGAACAAGCCAGTTTTAACTTGAACTGAGATCTGATAGTCCAAATTCTCATCCTGCCTGGATCATATGTAACTGCAAAACATTCTAGCGAGTGGAAAGGTAACAGAAAGATGAAGATAAGAGGAAAGCCCACAAGGCAAAAGATGATTGTTGAGTGCGAAGCCATGTTGGGGACATAGGTATAAATGGAACTGATATGGACACTGCAGACCTTCTAAAAAACAACTCTCAAATGTAATGAAATTCAAAACAGACTGTTAAATGATACTATATACTTTTGTAAGAACTCCTTCTTGAAGTGTAGTAAGAGAACAGTTGTACCTTCCAATCCTGTATTTTATCTGCCTGACTGTTAGTCCTCTCTTTACTTAAATATATAATAAACGAAAGGCAGTGTGGCGGACGGCTGGGGATCCTGCCCAGCCGGGACGCCTGGAAGGACCGGGAGAGGGACAATATCTCCCCTGGGCCATGAGTGGGCAGCCACCCAGGTCTGCATGGAGGCCACAGGATCAGAGCTCAGAAGCTCAACCCTCTTGCAGCCCATGGCCACTGCCAGGGGGCGCCTGGAGGATTATGGAGCCCTGGATCGCAGCACTTATGCCACAGCCAGAAATGCTGCCGGAAGAGATTCCAGGCACAAAAGTAGTGCTTCCGGGTACTCATGCAGCACTGCCGCCACACCAGGAAATGCCGCCAGAAGATCATCAGGAAGCACCTGAAACACATCTGGAGTGTTATAAAAGGGGCCGCCTCACTCCATTAGTTGAGCCGGAGTTGGGAGGAAGAGGACAGAGCTTGCATTTGGAGGAGTGAGGGCAGCAGAAAGAGAAGAATAGAGAGAAAGAAAGGACTGAGTTGGCTAATTGAGCAAAGTGTGATGCATTAAACATGTGTGTTTTGGACATCTGGTGTCGTGTCTGTCTGTGTACGGGGGGCTGTTCTACCACAGCAGATATGTCTTTCATTTTATTATACAGGAGATTGTTATGCAGTCATAACACCAAACCTCCATTTCCTTCAGACTTGCACTCCATACCTCAACAGGCCAAGCCCTGTTGGCGTCTCCTCCACAATGACTGAAATGTTCTTACACTTTCATCTAACAATAAACACTGTTAAATTAATTTTTCTTTTTATGGTGGTGCCTCTATTAGTAAGAGTGTTGCAAGCAGAATCCAGTTTTTCCTGCTAAAAGAAAGTAACAAAATCACCCTTTTCTCTTACAAATACATCCAGTACTCAGTCCCCTTCTCATTCACTGATTACCTTAAATAATATTTCAATGACAGAAGGCTTTCTACATGAGGTGCTGGAACAAACTTTCACTTTACTCAGTCCACTAAGCATATTTTCATGAACACTGCACATTTATTCACATACACAACAATAAACTCGCAGGAACTCTCAGTGTTTAACATAAAATCTCCTTTACCTGTGGCCCCGGAAACAAAACAGCAACTGGACCCTTCTCATGTATATCACCAGCAAACAAAAACTAAAAACAAATAAATGAGCAATGCCGAATGCCGTTCAAAGTTACTCATGGCTCCTTCAGATCTGTTATTCAGCTAATCTTTAATGCGCGGACTCCAATTTCACAAACGTACAACTCTTGGCTGAATGGACCGGGCCGTCTTAACACATGGGCACGCTGGGCAGTTGCCCGGGGGACCCATGAGCGTAGGAGCCCCGTGCTAATCTATGTACGCAGTGACTTGCTGAGTGGCTGTATAGGTGCGGTCCCCAGTGTACTGCTTTGCCCGGGAGGCCCCATAACGCTGTTAAGATGGCCCTGTGCATGAATGCAGGTCTCTCTGACCAGTCTGAAACAGAAATTACTTTACAACAAATGCTCTGTCTAACTTTAGCCTAAATATCAGGTACGTTCACTCACAGTATAGTTAATCTTTCATTGCCAATGGGCTTTCATTTGTTTCTGGCATGGTACATATACTTGCTGACATGCACTATATGGACATTTCTAACATGCTATTAAACCTTGCGTTGTACCATCCTTTTCAGACAGGCCACTTCATTCACTTTTGGTTCTCCTGATTTCAGACCGTTTACCTTCTTTTCCCCTTTCTCTCCTAGTTATTCTGACCGCATCCTTTCTCCTTCACCTCCTGCCCTGCTTTCAGTCAACTCCTCACACGCCCTCTCCTTCTTAAAACTTCCGTCTTTCCTTCCAACCCTCCATGCCACTCATCTATGCAGTCCCCTACTCTGGCAGGTTGGTCACATAATGGACTGAGTAATTATAAATTTTAAATATTAAACAGCTATCAAGATAGGGCCTGCTCTTCTCGTGGACTTTAGAGACCTTCAAATCTTGACTTGATGTTATTTGGGACAATCAAGATGAATTGGATGGGTGTCCTTGTTGGGCTGAATGGCCTGTTCTTGTCATAACTTTTCTAATACTCTAATGTATAGCACAAACAAACATTCTAAATAAATTTTATTTAATTTTTTTTTTTTCAAATTACTATACATAGGGTATTCACCTGGTGCCACATTGGATTCCTTGACTTCCATCATGTAAGTCTTCTTCTCCTTCTTCTTCTCCTTCTTTTTCTTCTGGCTACTCCCATTAGGGGTTGCCACAGCAGATCATCTTCTTCCATATCTTTCTGTCCTCTGCATCTCATTCTGTTACACCCACCACATGCATGTCATCTCTCACCACATCCAACTGTTTTATTCCTGAACAACCGAGTACTCACCTGTTCATATGGAGGTTGCACAGTCTCCACATGTCTGTGTGTTTTTTCAAAACTGTGCCAGTTAGGACAGATTGACAAATCTAAACTGACTCTAAATTTATTAGTATTTTGGGACTGCGCCCTGGGATCTTCTAGCAGCCTACCCAGGGTTGATCCCTGCCTTCCACCTGATGGCATCAGTATTGGCTCTGGTTTCCCTTGTCTCTGTACGCAGTAACTACATTCAAAGAATGAACAGATTGATGTAGGAATCCCAGTGAAGTAGGAAACCCATCCCATATGGGCACAAGGTGTGTACTCAGCTGGCAGCACCATGCCACACATTGACAGGGATTTAGTGAGTAATAAAGAGATGGATTAAGGTGTGTCTGGAGTGACAAAGGGTCACTGCAATCGTTCTCCTACTCTGTGTCACCATGTGAGAGCTTGTTAACATTTTAATAAAGAGCTACACCACCTAAAACAGACACAACCATAATATAAATCAAAGTTCAGAAGGCAGGAATGAATGCACAGATTAAAGCAGAAAAACAAATAACTTGGCACCGCAGACAATACTGAGTGACATCTACAGATAATGAGGTCCCAGATGAGAGACAAACCCTGCAAAAGTGGATGACAGATTTTATGAATGTGACCGATGGAATTCAGTAAATGACCAAGTGAAAAGATGGCCAGATAATTAGCCAAAGAAAAAGAAAATAATGTTCAAGTGGGCTAGGCGTGTGGAGGAAATCTCTCTAATATGATTATTTTGTAAATTACAGTGCGGCAAAGCCGCCCACATTCTGTCAGTCACTTGACGCATTCCAGGACTGTCTACAAATCGAACGCATGGCAGCTGAGTGTGGAAAAAAGTCGGATGGGTGACACATTTAGAGCAAGATAGCTGTTTTCAAAAAACAGTTTAAAAAGAATGAAAAAGAAAAGGGTAGGAGTCATGAAACACTGCGTGCATTTTAGGTTGATGAAAAAAATAAGTTTCCTTTGATCAAGAAACTTAGCTGATTTTGGTACAGATAGTCCTGCCAAAAATGCTGCAGTGTGTAATCTGAAGAAAAAGAAAAGTCATACGTGTCTCCTGCGGGCGCTCTGTTTATTTACTCTGTGTTTCCAGGTCCTTTGATTTTCACCTTTCTGAGTAACAGCAAGCGTTGTACAAAATACTCTAAAAGCCACACTTGAGTAAGAGGAGAAACACCCTTCTGGAAAAAAAGAAAAACTACTCGAGTAGTTGCAAATAAGTGTACTAAAGTATCAAAAGTAAGCGTAGGATCTCTCTTAAATTAAGTAGTAGGTATGCGAGGGATTTCTCTCTCTCTATTTTCTATATAGACAAAAATGTTTTTACAAACTTAAAAGAAATCGGGCTAACGTTTTGTGTGTAAGTCGTATTACATTCACTAAAGTACAGGGTGAGTCAAAATTATGTTAACATTTAAATGGCAGAATCAATTTATTCATAAAGCATACTTTATACGTGCAAGGTGATTTACAGGAATGTCTCAACCTGTTTGCCATCATGTTCAACACATTGACCATATGTGGCACATGAATTATCAACACAAATTGTATATAAGTATATACATAGCAGTAACATTAGTGTTAACATAATTTTGACTCACCCTGTATGAGCCAAGTGACTGGACGTTGAAGTGGTGACAATAAGAATGAAAGGTTGTGATCCTAATTCAGTGAGTAGGCGCTATAGGAGGGGCATACAGGCTTCCCCTCACATCAAGATGTCAGAGTCAGCTGGCAGTGGTCAGAAGTGGAAGGAAAGGAAGACATTTATTAAGGTAATATTGTGGTGTCTGTGGCTGTGTGCGCTGTGAATGGAGGTTGGTGGAAATAATAATTTGTTATTTTAAACCTGGAGTTGTGTTGGGTGATATTGTGTCTGAGGATTCTGACTCAGTAGTGCCCCCTTGTGGTTACAATCGGCAGTATCACACCTGTGCATGGAACCAGAAAAAAGCTTGTAACAGGGATTAAATGTGCCAAGTTAGTAAAGTTTTAGTAGCAACAGGAAGTCCAAACAAGAATTTTGGGTGAGTTGTCAAAAATCCCTCATACACTAAACTCAAACACTAAGCTGGCAAAAGGCCTGCCAGTTATTTCTGGACTGAACTGATCTTACATGAGTGCCTACCTAATTTATTTAAATGCTAAGCAGCAAACAAAAACACCATTGAGCTCAGAAATTGAAAAGGCAAAACACACCTAAACTAAAACAAGTACATAAAAAGTAATCTTGCTTTAAAAACATATGGTGAGTAAGAGCAAAATGCAGGGAAAAACATACTGTAGTAAATCTACAAATAAAGCAGAACGTCAAGAAAACACCAGTAAATTTAAAATATAAAAACCCAACAATTTGAACCATGAAACATCACTCACTAACACATATGAGCATAACCATGGCATGGCACCTCATAGTGGAGTTCAGCGTCCAAAGAAAATACTGTATGAAAAAAAGAAAAGAAAAAACTGAACAGAAAATATCTTGACAGTGAACTCAGTTGGATGTAAACAACGTTTAAAAACGTTTAAAACGTTTTAAAGCTGTCCTCTTCATGAGTCTGCCAGATAGATAGATAGATAGATAGATAGATAGATAGATAGATAGATAGATAGATAGATAGATAGATAGATAGATAGATAGATAGATAGATAGATAGATAGACAGACAGACAGACAGACAGACAGACAGACAGACAGACAGACAGACAGACAGACAGACAGACAATCTGTTCATTTACCTTAGATAGATAGCAAGGCACTATATTATACATAGAAAGGCACTGTATAATAGATCGGTCAGCATGAAGGGCACGGTTTTATTTTATTTTTGTGATTAAACAATTAAAAAGAGCAGAAAATTACACCTTCTTTCGCTGTGATGCATTTCTAGAGTTAGCAAACAAGGGGCCAGTAAGTTCCGATTACTCACTGGGGAGTTATCTGATACAGACAGAAACGACATGGGTCACTTAAACACGGCCGGCAGCCTCAGGAAGACAATCCCTTATTTTTTTTTTGTTGCAATACAGTGTCATGAAAACTAAACTTTTCCTGGCTTGTCTCATAAAATCCAATAAAAGGCACATCTCATGGAGTTATGTTTACTAAACAAGCCAACACTGATTATAGATTAAACAACCATTTTCAGCATGTTTATAATATTATTTAATTATAAATAATGAGGTGTTTCGTTTTTGTTGTATGTGTGGAGTGAGTGTAAGTTTTTTTTTAGTGAATGAAACATCCCATATTGCCAAGTTCTGTAAATCAAGCCCATGCTTGTATGTTACAGCAGCTCTGGTGAAGTTGCCTTGTCTGTGTAAACAGTTGTTTAGAGACAATGAACTTTTTATACCTTTTTGTTGTATTATGACTGGATGCAAACTACAGGCACTTTAGATACGATGATTGAAAGTTTCCCATTTCTGATTTTTATCTCTTTGAAACTTTGGAACACTTCCTACTGTGACCACTAGAGGGACAAAAGAGGTCACACTACAGCCTGCTGAAGACAAAAAATGATGGAAGTAAAAGAAAAAGAAAAAAAATACTCTTTAAATACCTATAGGTACTGTCAATTGAGTCTTAAATATGGTTTTCAATAAATGTCTTTGTAGAAAGCTAAAAACACTGAATAGATTGTCAAATGCAAAGCAACATAGAGAGTTAATTAATAAAATATAAAGCAAGTATATCATAATGCTGTCATTTGAAGACTTAATATGGTGAAAATGATGTTTCATTACAAGAAAGAAAAAAAAAATGTCAGCTTCTAAATATTCAGGTCTACTTTCAGCTCAACAAATATACAGTAATTGTATAAAGTACCTTCCTGAAGAGGAAGAATTCTAAGACCGGTTTACAGCTTGAGTATCACACACCGTCTTCTACATTTGTACATGTGGGAGCCTTGAAATAATTGTGGGGAGAGACATATTAGCTAAATGTATGAGTCAAATATCTATGTCTCTATAATTTATATGGGACTCCGCTCAGGATAAAGGGGGTTAAGAAGATGGATGGATGGATATACATTATATATATATGTAGGCATACTTATATACAGAATATACTGTAGACCCAAGATCCCCTTAACCCTGAATAGAATTAAGCAGGTTAGAGAATGCTGTATTCTGTTTTAAATACGGAATATCCAAGGACAGCCTGGTTCATATCTTATCTGAGCTCTGTCTCCATAGGCTTGGTACATTATTTTTGTCTCAACATGGGTTTTTCCTTCTGGGTTTAGTGGCATGAAAACATGCAAGCAGATTATTCAGAGCTGATTCCTGCCTTGTAACTGATATTGTCAACAGAGGCTTCTACCATCTTTTACTCTGAAACTGGACTAAGCAGCTTTAAAAATGGATGTAGGTGTAAATAGATAGATAGATAGATAGATAGATAGATAGATAGATAGATAGATAGATAGATAGATAGATAGATAGATAGATAGATAGATAGATAGATAGATAGATAGATAGATAGATAGATAGATAGATAGATAGATAGATAGATAGATAAACAGACTATAAAACACGCAGACCTCCAGTCCACCCAAGATGAAGGTTTCTGCCCCAGCAGTTCATGAGTACCAGTAGGTTGTCTGACGATCATGCGATCAGTTTCTGCAGTTTGCTTCAGGTTCAGCAAATGTCTCTGCTCTTCGTTTTCTTACTTCCATGTCACATTCTTTATCAATTTCCCTTTGCAGTTTGCTATAAGAAGGTGCAGACTCTAATAGGTCTAATAAAGGCTGCTGATAGCCACATTGTTTGTTTCACCAGTTCTTATCAAATCATACGCTTCTGACTAAGACCAATATCAAGGCCCCATTGGTTGGTGCGTATTTGCATAACGGACAGACACGACCCTCAACAATTTATTTATATACAGACAGATACCAAAAGTCACTCTAAATCAAACACTTACTGCAAAATATCACTATTAAAACCTTGTTAATTTATTGGGATCCTTTTGGTTGTTGGATGGCACTGTGCCCTTATGGTCCAATATCCTGAGTTCAAATCCCATGACTGACTGTCTTCCATGTGATATGCACATGCTCTGCCCAAGTCTCTACAGGTTTTCCTCCCACACCGTCAAAGATACACTGGTTTGACTAACTGGTCCTGTGTGAGTGTGATGGTGTGTGTGTGTGTAAGCAGACCCTGTGATGAACTAGAGTCCTCTCCAGGGTCATCTCCTGCCTTGCACACAAAGTTGCTTGGTTATGCTACAGCCCCTGCAATCCTGACTTGGGTTTAATTAGCTTCAGCGGGCTTGAGGATGGTATATTGTGCTATGTTATTATTTGCCACATAAGTGGATATATTTTTCATTTTTTATATAGTCTTACATGCCAATTAAGAACATCTGACAAGAGTAATGTCTTCCTGACGTGTGTTCCCGTATTATCTCAGGTCCTTTCCGTCGTGTTGCATTACTTGATAGACTCAGTGTGCATTTGCTCTAAATAAGCCAATTGCAATTTCCGTAGATTTTTAGCACACCCCAAGGTGAGGGATCTGTCAAACTTTTTTGAATGCGAAGTGTCAGATATGAGAGATAAGATACTAATATTAACCAACCTACGACTTTAATGATTTTTTGACAATTTTGCAGTAAGCTAATGACACAAAGTAGTCAATTCCATGCAGATGCACAATTTCCGTGGTCATTTTTAAAAAAACGCAAACATACACACACACTGCTCTCCTTCTACAGTACATCAGCTTCAGCCTCCTCTGACAGTAATGTGTGCCAGACCTTAAAGGGGGGGAAGAAACACATTATAAAACTGTCAAAATTGCACGCCTATGTAAACATTACTGGGTGCTCGCCTTTGAAGCGCTATCACGTAGAGATTAGAACATCGCATTGAGCTGATGTGATGAGACATTGCCCTGACTTCATTATCACTTCAACAGCTGTGCGAGTGTCGAGTCCTTCCACTACTGTTTGCTGGTATCCTGCAGTGAAGCCGGCCCTAGTTGGTGTGGTTGCCAGCACTTTTAGGCTGCATGCTCGACAACACGATTATGTTAGAAACCATTCCATGTTCTTTTATCACTTGTGGAGTAACCCTACATACACTCTGCTTACGTGCCCTATAAAACTGCCTTCCATTTACGGATCAGGTGGACCAGAAGTTATCATGACAGCGCCAGCTGCAATGCAGGAAACTGAATGGGGCACCAGTCCATCTCAGGGCACACTTGTGCGCATATCCCCTTGGCACTTGTATGGGACCACTGAAGAGATGGGACTCAATCCAGTCAGCTTTTCTCACTGTACTTCAATTTCCTCCCACATCCCAAACATATGCAAGTTGTGTTAAGTGGCAACTCTCCAGTAGGCCATGTGATGGTATGGTGCCACATCACCCCTCTAATCCTTCATTCAAATAAGTAACTCAGAAAAATAAATGGGTGGGTATGTGATAGTTATCGATTAAATCCAATGTTACATTACGTGAATTCTAGCCATGGAGTATGTCAGACTTGCTGATTGATGTTACTGCTGATCTCGTCACTGGACCATGTCAATTTACACAACTAAAAATCGCTGGGCATGTCAAGTTTCGCGACTGATTCTCGACCTTTCAGCACAGCCATTTTCACCCATTTATGTGACTTCTACTGTTGAATTCTGCTCTGTACTTGTAATATTTCTATTGCACTCTTATATTGTACTGAGGATTACTTCTGTTCTGTGTATTGTAATATGTTTACCCCGTTTTTTTGGGCACCCACTGAACACCCAGCCTACCTGGAAAGGGGTCTCTCTTTGAACTGCCTTTCCCACCCAAGGTTTCTTCCATTTTTACTTTCTTGTATACAAAGTATAGGGAAAGTATTGTAATCGTCCAAAAATTCGACCTCGAGATTTTGATGAATCTCGACATTTTAGACCTCCGTGAGTCTGATTTACTTTCACATAGGGAAGGTATTGTAATTGTCCAAAAATTTGATTTCAAGATTTTGATCAATCTCGACATTTTAGACCTCCCTGAGTTCGAAAACACAATTTTTGTCTCTGTCTGTGTGTGTGTATGTAAACACAATAACTTGAGTACGCTTTCAGTTAAGTCAACCAAATTTTGCATACAAGTATTAGGTACAAAACATAGACTTCTATCAACTTTTTAGCTATTTCCACTAACTGGAAGTGGTACTTTTTTTATTCTTGCAGCTGCAGAGTCCGATTTATTCAACTTTACTTTTATAATTGTTCAATACATTATTAATTTGATTTGATTTGTTGTTGATGTTTCTTTAATGTACATAATATAAAAATATAATCGTCTTGCGGTTTACTCCTCAAATATCCATCCTCATATCTGAGTATACGAGAAAGTCTAGGGGAGACCACTCCCGATTTTTTTTCCCCCGACAAGGGTTTTATTTTTTGGGAGTTTTTTCCTTGTCTTCTTAGAGAGTCAAGGCTGCAGGGGGGCTGTCAAAAAAGGCAGGGCCTGTTAAAGCCCGTTGCGGCACTCCTTGTGTGAGTTTGGACTATACAAAAATACTGTACTGTACTGTATTGTATGTGACAGCCAAAAACGTGCTGCCTGAAGGAGCTGGTGCTGTATGAAGGGTTAACAGGTATATCTGCAATCTCTGAACTTTGTTATCTTTTTTGGTACATAAAACATGAGACATCAGACAGACGAGCTTCTTTTCTGTTTGCCAGGTCCAAAACCTCCACATTTTGTATTCCTCATCTTTGCATTAAATGCTTTGTACTTGCGGATGGACAATCATTGGTTGTCCACTCTCAAGCACACACAAAGCCCACCCTAACACACACACACAAAAAACAAATACCTGTTGGAGTGAGTCAATAGATATGTAGACAACTGGCCTTCATGGAAGTGCACTGCTGACTGCCTCAGACTCGCTAAGATTATGTAAACGGAGGGTGAAACTGTCTAATGTGGCATGGACTTAAGGCAATGTGGTTTAATGCTTAGGAAAATGGTTGCCATGTCAATCTTGCAGTGTGACCCTGAGCAAGTCATCTAAAGAAATAATACATGTAAACAGTTTGAAGCATCCTTATGTTTTGAGTCATTTGGGTAAAACTGACTGTCTACATTCACACTCCTCTGACCTCCTGGCTTGTATCAGATAGAACATTATGACATTGCTTTCCTGATCCCCCAGGAGGTCTGGCCTTGTGTGCCTATTGACATGCATGCCGCCAGCTTGCTCTCTATAGTCAGCCCTCAATTATGCCCCTACTGTGAGGAAGGTAACTGCTCTGCCATAGTATCACAATGGTGGAAGTGCTTATCCATCATGAATGGAAATGCAAAACCTCTTCCTGTTTTTTAGAAGATGAGAGGACCCATCTGGTCAGGGTTTACTTAAGCTCTGAGGCCTGACAGCCATTTGTCATCTGGTGCCTAACCTATTATTGGACTTTAATGTGGTGTTTCATGTAGTCGGGTGCACTTGGCATCCTTGACGTTTATGCACTATAGCTGCGGGGCCAACACTGTGGCTAGGGCACTAAAGTTCAGCTCTTTGTTTCAATCCATTTTCTTAGCAAGAAGCCAGTTCTTGCTGATAACAAAATTTGTTTCATGTTGAGGCTTCATAAGGCCATGTCAAACTTGACAACTTTTCCAGCAATATTCAGTCGTAGCCTATATTAATGTAAATTTAGTGAGCCGAAGTCATGCTCCCGTGAATCCAGTCACGTAGTCATATCCAGTGACTTTCGACTAGTCTGCGACTCTCTGCAATAAAATCAAACAAGTGTCAATTTGTCTTTAGTTGTAGGGGTGGGCTCTGTGCATTTGAGAGCTGGACAAAAAATGAACACTCATCTGCAAGTATAATGCATGTAATACAGTGCTGAGGTATAAGAAACACAAGTGTTTTGGAAGAGAAGCTTGTCTGTCTAATGTCTCCTGTTTTATGTACCACAACAGAATGGAAAAAAGAAAAAAAAAAAGGCTGACATTGCGGCTGAACTCGCAGCACCAGTTTACCGTTTGTATAGCACCGGCTCCGTCCAGCAGCATGTGCTGGAAGGCTGGCAAGTAGGCACTAAATGTGGCATGCCCAGCGGTTTTCCATCATGTAAATTTAAATGGTCAGCAACTGCTGCTGGGAAATCTGAAATGCCCTATGACTAGAAGTCACGTAATGTGATATCAGTTTTAGGGTTGTCTTTCTACCTCATCAGTAAATTCTTATATTATAGTGTTTCCTTTTCTAAAGCTATCACCCAAATGATTTGATGCACAGGACAGATTAGTGATTCTCAGTTCTTCACATATGTCATTAAAGCAGATACTTCCTGACAAACACATACAGGTAGATGGGGGTCACTGCTGGCTGCTTTGTCTTTTGCATCTCTTTGTTAATTGGCAGCTGGTTAAGAAAACAAAAAGCAATTTAAAACCGACAAGGCAGCTGTTTAAGAGTAAAAGAAGCAATTATGGGTTAGGAATCTGAACAGGGGAGTTCACTAAAATGAAGCACAAAAATGTTGATTGAACAATAATTGGCTTCTAATTAACAAACTGGCAGGAAACAGAAAACCTGCCACCACTGCTGCCCTCCAGGACCAAACATGAGAAGCCCAACTTAGGGTCTTGTCCGGTGCATATGGTTTTATTCTCCAATTTGTCTTCATATACTTCTGTGTCATTGGCTGCAATGGAGAAAAGAATGTCCGCCTTAGAAGTGAACCATCCATACTTTAGCATACCCACCTAATGCAGGTCGTTATTGTGGGGTAAGAAGCCAATCCTGACAGTAATGGGCACAAGGCAGGAACCAGCACTGGATGGGATTCCAGTGTGTAACCCCCACAATTCAGAGTGCAATGCAATTAAAAGAGATATGGGTGGTGGCCTGACTACCCACAGAGAGAACCTGCATACCCGGCATAGAAAAAGTCTGAGGTAGGATATGAACCTAAAGTGTTCATGAACCTGTTGTTCTGGATTTGAGTGACCATTGGAGTTTTGCATTTTTTCCCTTTATATAGAGTGGCGTCTGTAATTTGACTTCTGCACTTGAGTAAGTGTTGTACTACACTGGCACCTCATCATTGTTTGCTTTCTGCTTTGTGTCCGCACTGCCATGTATTTGACTGGTCAGGGTAGAGCAATGCTGTGTTACATGATTTAAGACTTCTCTTGAAACTTTTCCAATGACGTGATACCATTTGATCAACTACATTTAAAAGCCACTATGTTAAATTAAATTTTTATTCAAAGAAAACACCTAGCCGCTTAACACTGAAAGTATGATGAATAAATTCCAAATCTGCGACGTGGATTTCCATGTTATTTATAAAATGATTAAGTTGCATGGAACGCTGACCCAGGGTAGAGGATGACTGCACTGTACATCTTCCGATTATTAAAAGAAAATAAATAACCGGAATGATATTAAGTCACATATTATTGCCCTTAGCATGTAAATAAATACCTTATGTCTGTCTCGGAAACTTATGGTGCCAATTCAGTTGGTGGAAAGCCATGGCTCTAGTCACATCAGGGAGAAACGAGAAACATGCGGGGGAAGCTATTGAGTAAGAAAGGGAAAAAAAAAAAAAGTGGTGAGCGGTGAAAGTGGTTGTAATAATGTGTTTAGAGGACTGGCTGAGTAACCATAATAAAGGGGGAGGGATAGAGTGGGTGAGAGAGAGAGAGGCTCACTGTGATTTGTTTAGTAATCAGAGCCAATAGAAACCTCAGACTGTGATAACATCCACATGCACATGACTGAGAGGAACAGATCGGAGACTTCAAACACTTTGAGAGGCAGGAGATACAAGGCACAGTTCCAACACTCACCTCTGCTCAGCGATTCTTATGGGCAGCATCAGCCTTCTACAGACCCACCAGGCGCTGAGATCTAAAGGAGTCATTTCTTAACTCCTGCTGCTGGAATAATCTCAAAGGCAAGCCTGCAAATACAAGCAGACACCCAACTGAAGGTAAATGGACACTTTTTACTGAGAGAAAAGAGGAAAAAAGAGAGAAATAAAAGAGAGAGAGAGAGAGAGAGAGACAGCTCTCATTATGTCCGAGCTTAAGCATTAGGCAGTACGTTTGATGTGGGAGAGGATGCGGAGTCGGTGTCTCTAAGTTCTGGAGTCATTGCTAAGTATGCAAGTTTGTATTTATTAGCACGTGTATGGAGTATGAGGAAATTGTTTGAAGGCTAAGAAAGAAAACAGATGTTTTCTTCACTTGCACACAGCTAAGGTGTTTATTTCCAATTTTTCCTCTAAATTAATTGCTTTAAGGATGTATTTTAAGTAAAAAAAAACATTTTTTCCTTCTTTTATTATATGCAAATTAATTAAAAGCATGTGCAAATAGTACAAGTTGCTGGTAAATAGCAAATGTACAGACAGAGCTAAGCAGACATACTCCACACATACAGTATACTTATTTCAGCACCCTATCATCATTCACATTATTTAATGACAATCTATTGGGATTTTAGTCAAAGTATTTCTGTACAGCATCCACCACACTTATTTAGTGGTGGAAAAGCAAATTCCTGAAATGCTCGTTTTATGCTGTTTTGTAAACATTTCTTCAGTCCATTATGTGAAAGCGGTTCATCCATTGCAAAGTTCACAGAGGATTTTTTCATAAAACTTAACTATGATGTGTAGTCATCCATCCATTCATTTAGTGAGTATCTATTGCCTGCTGGAAACATGTAGTGAAATATAAAATTAGTATATAATATACACATATATGCATACACACACAAACTCTCACTATCTACCTATCTAAACAGTATATAACTCTTAACACCGCATGAGTTCATTAAAATCAGCACTTTTGTCTATGTGGGCATGTAAACATAAGTGATTATGTATAAATATATATTTTTTTATCCACTACATATGTATGTATATATTTATATTAGTATAAGCATGCATTAGGCGTGCATACTGTTTATATACACACATATATGTTTGCATGCCTGTATGTACAATAAGGATACAAATTATTATTTATCCTATATAGATAGATAGATAGATAGATAGATAGATAGATAGATAGATAGATAGATATGGATACAAATTATAATTTTTCCTTGTATACTGCATATACACACAGTATATATATATATATAAATATATATATATTTATATATATATATATTTTCATACACAAACACATATATATATATATTCATACACAAACATCCATCCATCCATCCATCATCCAACCTGCTATATCCTAACACAGGGTCACAGGGGTCTGCTGGAGCCAATCCCAGCCAACACAGGGCGCAAGGCAGGAAACAAATCCTGGGCAGGGTGACAGTCCACCATAGGGCACACACACACACACCAAGCACACACTAGGGGCAATTTAGGATCGCCAATTCACCTAACCTGCAAGTCTTTGGACTGTGGAAGGAAACCGGAGTACTCGGAGGAAACCCACACAGACACAGGGAGAACATGCAAACTCCTGGGAAATGAACCCAGGTCTCCTTACTATGAAGCAGAAGCGCTACCACTGCACTGCCCTATACAAACATTATATATATATATATATATATATATATATATATATATATATATATATATATATATATACTGTATATGCAATGCTAGATAATAGATGGTGTCCCAGACGGGTTTGATTTCTTCCTTGCAGCCAAAAAATTCTGGTATAAGCAACCGAGATATAGAGACAATGCATATTTAAAATATATGTACGTGTAAAAAATATATGTGTGTGTGTGTGTGTGTGTGTAAAATACATACAGTACATGAGATCATGTACATAAAGTGAATAGTATATACACAGGGTGACATTACATATCCATTTTGAAAAACGTTTTTGTTTTTTAGCCTTGTGAAATTTGGTCTCTGGGTTCAAGGTAATTTATTAAACTTGCTCTGTTAAAATGCGTTTGTACAGCCATAAAGCTCTGGAGACCCGAGTTCGATTCCAAGCCAGCTCACTGTATGCTGTGCACATATCCCACTCCTGTAACTTTGTGCACTTTAGTTTCCGCCTACATCCCAAAAGCATTTATCATAGGTTGCTGGGTCGAGGGGAGGCACGGCGGTGAAGTGGTTAGAACTTCTGTATCACAGCTCTGGGGACTTGCGTTGGATTCAAAGTCAGATCGCTGTCTGCCTGGGTGTATGCAGTGTGGACATTTTAGCCCTGTCCCTCATTATTACTCTGGTACTTCAGTTTTCTCCTACATCTCAAAAGCAAACATCCTAGGTTGAGTGGTGAAAGAGGGACATGGAGGTGTTGTGGTTTTCTCTGTAGCGTCACAGCTTTAGGGATGTGTGTTTGATTGCCAGCCAGGTCAAAGTCTGGAGTGTGAATGTTTTCCTTATATCTATATGAGTTTTTTCTGAATTTCCCCCATATCTCCAAGATTTATTTGATTTGTGAAAATGATGTATACAGTATATACTTGTGTCTGTGTCTGTGTATACTCATGTACACAGCTATATATATGTTTTAAATGAAAGTGTGTGTGATGCCAATGAAGTAAAATGCAATTAAAAATGGAATACTGAAAGTGAGATTGGTCATGGTTGGATAAAAATCATAATTCCATTACATCAGTGGATTAACTGGGTAGTTTGGGGATAGGAGTTGAAGAGTTAATGATCCGATTATCTCTAGTTTGCTGCTGAGTCGGTGACTGCTTCCACCTTGCACAGTTAGCTTGTTTAATAAAGAGGATTTGTGCAATGAAAAACCTGGAGCTGTGGTCCTTACCCCAAATGCCTTCTTTGCCAGTATTCTTCATTTCTGTGCTCTTATCTGATGCCAGCATGACCAGCCATGAAGTACAGACGTGCAGGGCATGTCCTAAATGTGTCATCTCCAGCAGATAGCCATATTTTTGGAAATAAAAAAGACTCCAAAGAAAGAGGCACATCTTTGTCTTTGGCAGTTTGTGAGGATGTATCACTGCCTGCAATTAATCTCATTTCAACCCCTGCAACTGGTTTTCACATACACACAATATTTGCAGGTCTTTGTTGGCATTGCAATTGTTACAATTTAATATATAAATGGATTATTACTGTAAATAACATACATGATAAAATAAGAGGGAATTAATCTGCTAATTCCTATAGCAAACATGTATGCCTTTAATGCAGCCGAGTCCACCTGCTGTTAACTTCTAAGGCACTCTGTTGTGCTAATGGCAGTCCAAGGTGTTAGAAGAAATAACATTTGATAGAGTGAGCATACACATCTGTAGCACCACAAAACCCAAATATCAAGGCTAAGGTTAATTATTGACACATATCTGATTTGGCGATAGATATGACTGTTCAGAAAAAGAAAAAAACTGAAGGGCACAGCAGAGAAAGTTTTACTTTGACCTAAAGTCCAAAAAAAAAAAAGAAAAATATTTCAACAAGCTTATTGTGAACTTACGTACTAACATGCATTTCTGAACTAGAGTGATTTTGAAACCCTTTAAAAGAATTGCCCCCTGTTCAGTGAGTGTGGTAATTCCAAAACTGCCCGCTGAGAAATCGGCGTTGGCTGGAACTCACATTTTTGCAGCAGAGCTGATTTTTGTTGTTTATTTGCCTGGCCTTTTATTTAATTCTAGTAATCTTCCTTATTTAGCAGTCCTCCAGACGTGCTGGAGGAGCACTTTACGCTTGGAGGATGATGACATCCTTATTAGCAGATTTTCCTCTTTTCCAGGCACCAATATTCTGTTTTAAGAGCAGACATACAGTACAGCAGATGGAAGACCTTTGAATAATTAAATACAGCGGCAACGGCTCACCCGCCTCATTAAAAAGACTTAGTGGGACAAGCATGTGCAAATGATATGCCCCGGAATACATTCGTTATTTGTATACAACCAGTATTGTTTGTCCTTCACTTAGTTGCCATGTTAAATCTCAAAGCCGAAAGCTCAGAGCCTCCAAAGTTTGCTAAGATAGATAAATAGATTAAAGAAGGAGGTTATATTCCTCTGTACCTAAATTAATTTCTAACATAACATTTGCAAGTTCACTTACTATATTTCAGGGGTCATTAGGGGCTGAGGCCTATCCCACCAGTCATGAATGGGCCATCACCACTCACCAACACAAACACAGGGCAAATTCAGGATGGCTAAGCTACCCAACAAACATATCTTTGGGATGCTGTCATACAAGAATGAAATCCCAGGCGGGTATGGGGAGATGTATCCAGCAGGTGGCGCATGCTCCCTGGGAATGGGTGGTTTTAGAATTGTAGTCATAAATTGAGTCACTATGGTATATCTCTCTGAGTAATAGCAATGGTCTTTGATGAGCATACGACCATCCTCGGAGGAGACAAAAGCCTTTCTTATGGACAGATGGAGGACATTACCTGCTGTTTGGATCGAAGATAATGTCTCAGACTCCTCTGAAGATGGACATATGTTCATTGAAGACCCCACTGAAACATCTGAAGACAACTGTACCATCCTGTGGGCTTCCCCAATTGTTTTCTTATTGGAGGAAATGCAGTATTTAAAATCAAGTTAAATATATCCATTTTTTTTGCACCATGATGTGCTTGTCTTAATATCTCCATCATAATTACTATGAAGGATATATTTTGTCTCGAATATGGCTACAATTGTAAGACATTCACAGGGAGCATGTGCCCTCCGCTGGATACAGAAAAGCGCAGAAACAGGACTTGAACCCTGGACACTTCAGGTTATGGGTGGGGCACATTCCATTATAGTTAAATGATATAACTACTAGAAGTTAACATCAAATCTGTACCAAAAAATATCCTTTTTCACAAACAAAAACGACAAAAAGCCAAACTTGAATAATAATAATAAAGATGGAAGAAGAAGAAAGACCACAGAGAAGATCTTGTAAGCAATCCCAAATTAGTGGAGTCTGAAACACAATGACGTGCCTACTGCCTTCATGATGCCCTCATTCAAGTACTTCAAAACTCCCAAAATGTAGTTTGTCCAAATGACTTGAAATAACCCAAAAGGCAGGCAATGATCCCCCTCCCACCGCACCACACCCCACCGCCACCCTGTCCCTCTAAGTCTCGGCTTTATCGGCATCACTGAATTCCTAAAGAGCCCTCTTGGAAGACATTAATCTTCCTTCTGGTGAACACGTACTGCGCAGACAGAGATAACAAAGTCCGCGATTTGTAAACAGAGTGCCTCCTTCTTCGTTACTTCATGGCTTGCCTAATTCCTAAAGACATGCATTCCAGGCAGTGGCCGCCCCCTTTCAGCGGGAGATGCACTGAAATGTCTGTGGTCAACATGGCATTTTTTTTAATACAATATATTATCTATGTACTGAAGGCACCGTGTAAGCAGGCTGGCACCAGGACAGTTACAAATGTCCAACATTGGGCAAGTACTGTAACCGCTGTACCAGCTCCTCTGCAACTTTCAGACAAATGTCAGAAAAGAAATGCTTCTTAGACACGAGTGTGTATGTTTTACAATGTTTTAAACTATGGTGCTTATTATCTTAACAATACCCTGTGAAATGATTTGAAAGATGCCACAACAAAAGTTATCAAAACAATATTAAAAAATAAAAGTAGTACTTTGTTTACTGCATGTTTGTCACGTGGCATTATATGCACATCCATCCGTTCATTCATTTTATTCTATGCACTTGACCCATTTTGGGGTCACAGAAGTCAGAGCTGATCCTAATAGCAATGGGTGCAAGGCAGGGAGCAACAAGGCACACTAACTTACACCGGGACAATTTAAAGCCCCCAAACACCTAACATATGCAGAGCGGACCCTCAGATTGTATACAGGAAGTCTGACCTAGTGGAAGGGCAATGGCCTTTAAACCATAAAATTACCAGCTCAGCTTCCAACTCTGACTCACAGTGTAGCCTTGAGCAAGTTCACTTAAGCTACTAGCGTTGAAATTGCATAAAATTATAGATAAACAATTTTAATTCATCCTCATCTAGTTTGACACCCTGGGCAAAAGGTTCTGGAACGTGTACAGTAAAAATAATAATAATGCGTGGAAGCAAAAGGCACACAAGGTACAAACTGATAAGAGGAAAAAAGGTAATAATATAATCTCATAAACAAACGTGCCAGTTCTCTTAGAGCACACTAACCTGTCATTAAGATAATTTACACATTCTTATAGTTTACATTGTAAAAAGTTTTTACTACCTTTTATTTCTGTTTCAATTAATTTAAGTTAGCATATACAGTATATCGGATAGATACTGTAGCTAGGCAGTAAATGAAAGGCACTACATGAGACATAAAGACAGATATGAAAGTACTATATGTGATAGATAGATAGATAGATAGATAGATAGATAGATAGATAGATAGATAGATAGATAGATAGATAGATAGATAGATAGATAGATAGATAGATAGATAGATATGTTGATTGAGGGGGTCAACCTTGAGTAGTCCACAGCTCAGAATAATCCTTAGAAGGCGAGGGTACACTATCATCACCGTGTATTTTATGTAAAAATAAATGTGACAAGAGGAGAAACAAACACAGAATAAAAGGACAGAAGTAAACCCAATTCCTATTGTTTTTCAGAACATTCATATGTCAGTTACATGCCCCGTCTGTCAGGTAAGGTGGTCTGTTCATTTACATCCACAAAATACCTTGCACTTTTACTCACTTCTCACCATCCACTCTTCTCTCTAGTATTCTCTGACCTTCTCTCCTCCTGCCAGTCGAGCTTTTTCTAACCATTCTTGTGCCAACTCCCAGCTCCCCAAAATTCTGTTTTTGCGGAAACCTTAACCACCTTTCACGTGTTCTCATTCAGAAAGAGTTTAGAATATCTTCTGGGGTCAGAGAAGGTCCTGTATTTACTCCAGGAACACCAGGCTCAGGTTCCCTCTAGTGGCCCTTGGTGATCCTGCACCCCTGAGTCTTAGGTAGTAGTTGAAGGACTAGAAGTAGTTACAAGTATCAGTAGATGATGTAGTACTCGAAGTAGTAGTTTGGTCACATTCACATATATTCCTACTTGCAACATATTTCCACTCTCCTTCACCATGATAAAACCAGAATGAAATACAACATTTGATTTGAGGGTCACACAGCCTTGTTTGAAGATGGGATGTCTGCTCTCTAGTACCCTGGAGAAACATGACAGTCCACCCAAGGCATGCTTCCTTTCCCGTCTGAGCGACTGAGATGGTGCCCCTGACTGTAGCTTTTGCCACACACTCCCAGGCCTTAAGCCCCTGAAATTCTCCATGCTGTTGAACTGAAATGGTGTTTTGAGTTGCCACTACCCACACATGAATTAGTAGAACATTACAATCACCCTGACCTTTAAGCAATCACAGTCCTAAGACTTCACTACAACACCGTCTATAGTACAGTCTAGTATATGGAGCCATAGCCTACCCCACGCAGCTTTGGACACGGCCCTGGATGGATGTGGTGCCAGTCAGCACTCACTCACATAACAACAACCTCTAATCCACTTAATCCCATTCAAGGTGTGGAAATAGGGGGCTATCTTGGCAGAACTGGGTATAAGGCAGTCCTGAATCGATCACAGTTAGTAACAAATAGACATACTGCTCCAATCTAAAGTGTCATGGGTGCTTTAGAAGTTTTAGTAATCCCAAACAAAGCTTTTGTTAAGGTCTTGTTACATGATGCTAACACGAATGAGAAATGAAAGGAAAACCCAGGCAGAGACCACAAAGATAATAACAGGGCATGTAATTAAAACCCTAGATAGATAGATAGATAGATAGATAGATAGATAGATAGATAGATAGATAGATAGATAGATAGATAGATAGATAGATAGATAGATAGATAGATAGATAGAAATTATTATTTATCCTTGAGACTGCTATGCTATGCACAAGTTGACCAACTGTCCATCCTCCATCTTCTACAAATGTGTTAGATACAAAGCAACACCTCACTTCCATTTGTGAAGTAGTTATTTCCCAGGATGCTCTCAATTTAATGGCACATGATCTCCTCTGACTGTCAAGGATGAGCCCCATGACAAACTTGAAATTCTTGTTGACCAAAACAGTCTCACCACTAAGTTCCATTTACTACAGTGTTAGGCTACATAGGAGTTGCAGTTTATCCCAGGCAGTAACCTGTTAATGACACACTGTAGGAGAATGATGACGTGTTACCTGTTGATTAGCACTTACAAGTAAGAATTTCACTGGGCTCTGTACACACAACAGACGCTATATAACCGACCCCACACTGGACAGCAGCTCATCACAGAATACACTGAGAAACTACAGTTACACCACAACTAGTTTCATGGATTATAGGAACGTTCCTTTACCTTCAAAGGCTAAGCTGCGCAGTTTTCTACTGGTTCAGTGGGATGGAAGGTCAATCTGACACAAGTATTTTTGATAGTTGTAATAGCAGATCATAACTCGGTGACAGCCAGTGCAACTTTCCATGCTGTGTCATACTCAGCCAGTAACATCACTTAAAGAGAGGCACTAGCTGATTAAGAAGGTAACCTCCATTTTGGATTGGACTGTTGACCCATTAGAAATAGTAGTAAAGGAGGGAAAGAAGACAAAACCGAACACCGGCGATGGGCAGTTGCCGATCCTCTCTTTGACACACTAGAATTAGGTGAGATCAACTAACAAATTATTCAGCAAAAGTGTCTCAAAAAACACTACTGGGGCTCCTTCATACCGATGATAACACACCTTTATAGTGCCTTACTGTGACTGATCTCTTATCTTTAGCCAGATTTCTTTTTTTATAATTCATGTGTCTGTCTGTCTATCTATCTATCATCTCCAAATGGGTTCAGTGTCAACCTCTGACTGCCAGTGTGACGCTACCAGCACTCTCACTAAATAAGCGAATTATAATTCAATTTGTAAAGAGCCTTGGGATGTTTGCTGTACAAACAACTTTACAAACCTGGACTTTTGATTTTACATCCACATAAAGTGAGTGATTGCATGTGTGTATACAGTGCACTCCTGAACACAAAACGGTCACCTCTTGTTGATCAGCCCACCCACAGGATAGACAACTGAACCGCTCAGCCTGTGGAGGCAAAAGGGCGTCCCAGTAATCCTTGAAGCTAACTGTGGTGTGACTGCACATCTTAATCCTACAGGGCTCCTTCTTAGAGTGTGTTTTCATATTCTTTATGCACAGGCCGTATCTCAAATCTGAAGGACTTCTCTAGGACACATTTATATGACTAAAACTAAAGGCAATTAAACAAGTAGCAAGGTCATGACGTGACTGCCTTTAAACACATTTTAAACACGCTGGATATCTGATAGCAAGTCCTGTGCCTAAAACTGTGACAGTCTAACAAGCTTAAAAAAGGGATCTAGTCATGACAATGGTGTTATGATGACTCTCACTCATTGCTGTATGTAGAAAGCTGGGAGGCTTACTCAGAATTAAAGGGCTATCGCTGCTCATTTTTTAAACCGAGAATGTTTTTTTCCCTCTAATTTTGCCTGTCTGCCATTGTCTTGCCAGACTAAGATGCCTTTGTGTCTCCTTTCAGCTCTTCAGTCCATGGAGGTCTGGTATTTTCTCCTTTGTGGTTTATTTAACATACACAGTGCACAAAATAACACGTACCATGTGTTGAGACACAGAATGTGTCAGGGGATTGTTTTGACAATTTCAGTAGCCAGGAGATGGTTAACAAGAAGAGAGGCCTGATCAGACAACTCAAGTGTCAATCAAGCCAAAAATGAAAGAGGCAAAGACAAACTGTAAATTGGAAGTCAAAGCCAAAAACCAAAGCCCAGCACTAGGTGCCCCCTCAAGCTGGATATTGATTTGACTTCCTTTTGGAGGATTGGCAGGATCCCAGGAATTGAGCCTGGTCCGTAGAATTAACTGTGTGAGAGCGAGAATAGATGCCGGTGATCATGATAGAGTTTGTAATTTTGCACTGCATGCAGGGAACATAACAGCCTTTTTGCTCTTGGACTCTCTTAGAGACAGAATTTGATACAGTCAGATGAGTGGACTCTGCTCAGTGCAGGTTAGATTACAAAGCTGTAGTGAGCTGTGAAGATGGTTGAATGTCTTTGTTTTTGCTTGAATCAAAGCTGGTGCACCGATCTGCCAGCCACCACAATGCTTCAGATGGCAAGCCTGCCAGTATGCAATAAAGTTCAACCAAGAGGCTGGCACGCTTGCTGATAGAGATCACGGTGATGGGACTACATGAGTTATTGCTGGAGTGGAGTGTGCAGTTCCACATGCTCAGTTCTTATAGTGCAAGACAATGTGTGTTTTTGATTGTGTATTCATGTAAGGTTGAATTCATTTTTTGTTGGCCCATGAGTCAAGCATTCATTAATCATAACCCTTCACCATAAATAAACACTGAAAAGAAAAACTACATTTAACTTTCAATGTGTCAAAAACTTTGGATTCATTGGTAGTAGCAGAAAAGACAACTTTCGTGTTCTTGCACGTTATTCCACTGTGGGATTGGCAGTAAGGAAAAAGGTCCAATTGAATAACACGGTTCTGCCAACGACTGTCCATACCAGCCACTTTATTTATATATTGCAAGACACTAGGGGTTGCTGTTGCCCCTATAACCCCAACAGACAGATGCTCAGGACACAAATATAAAAGCAATTAGTAGTGTTCTAATTATTTTCTTCTATAAATAGTGCCCAAAGCACCACAGCCACAATATCACAGGGAAGTGAAACACCAAGCACAATAATAAACATAAATCTCTCTCTCTATCTTCTCTTCCACACCTCCCAGCAAGCTTTGTCCACCTCCACCAGACTCTGGCTCGCTTTCTGGGGTCTCAGCAGTCCTTGAAATAGTGTCCATCCCAGAAGTGCTTCTGCTCTTCCTGCCACATGACTTGCCAGCACTTCCGCTTCAGATGGATAACTCAAGTTCTTTAATCAGCCCGGAAGTACTTAAGGGAACCTGCCATCTAACGTTTTGGGGGAGGCAGTGTCAACAAGTAGCTGTCTTCCCCCATCCTTCCATTTTTGAGCTGCCGGCCTTCTCTTACAATATATATATACACATACAGAGACAGATAGAGAGAGAGACCTGGCAAAAAATATGTTAGAAGTTTTACCTAATAAGATAACTATAGTGATCATCTTCTGTATGCATTTTTGCATTTATCTACAAAATGGTTTAAAGCTAATATAACTGAAAAATTAGATTGAAATAATCAATATACTGCGTGCATGACTGAGACCCATGTATCCAATGTCCTACTTTCTGGAAATTTGGAAATGGTCACTCAAGCACTAGATGCTACTTGAATGAGAATCTATCTGTGATATGAAAAGCTATGAGAATAGTATATCAACTGAGGAAAATACAAGCAGTGACCGTCATGTTTTTATATGAGCGTGATGATCACGGTAATGCAACACCTTTCAACGGTAAACAAAGAAAACAAGACATGAGCCAAAATAAACATTGTCATATTGTATCAATATAAAAAATGAACCAAAGAAATTGAATCCTTATGTGAGAAAAACAGAAAATACAAAATACACAAATAACAATGCATTAATGTGACACCATACCTTTAAGTATATCCAGTGCAGTTAGTGGGGATCAATCTGAACCTGCACAGCAGCGTAATGCTGAGGTGGGGTGTGAAGTTTGTACCTTCTCCTGTGTGGCCACTGGACTGGCAAATGTAAACTGGTCAGATGCAAGTGCACATCTGAATCTGCTCTGTGAAGGACTGGTGTCCTGTCTGGGATGTTCTTCTGTGTTGCCTCCACAAGTTAAGGTTGTCTGTCTGTCTATCTATCTTAAAACTATTATATTTGTTTCTTTTTAAGTGATGGCCCAGACAGTGCTGATAGTGTTGGTCTGTGTAGGTGCCATAGTCATATAGTGAATCGTCCATCCATCCATCCATCCATTTTCCAACCCGCTGAATCCGAACACAGGGTCACGGGGGTCTGCTGGAGCCAATCCCAGCCGACACAGGGCACAAGGCAGGAACCAATCCCGGGCAGGGTGCCAACCCACCGCAGGACACACACAAACACACCCACACACCACACATACACTAGGGCCAATTTAGAATCGCCAATCCACCTAACCTGCATGTCTTTGGACTGTGGGAGGAAACCGGAGCGCCCGGAGGAAACCCACGCAGACACGGGGAGAACATGCAAACTCCACGCAGGGAGGACCTGGGAAGCGAACCCGGGTCCCCAGGTCTCCCAACTGCGAGGCAGCAGCGCTACCCACTGCGCCACCGTGTCGCCCTATCATCCGGATTACTTTATGACAGTTAAGTGAATTTGGTCCTACTTGTACTGTACAATAGTTTTCTGTTTAGTAAAGCTATTCACTTAATCAGAAAGAGTTCTGTCAAACAAAGCTTGTGGTACTTAAGGCAGAATCAAAATCACTGCCACTACAGCTGACCAATCAGAAGGTAAGGGGTGGGTCACAGCTGTTCAGGGCACATTGGCAAGGCTGGTGCCACGTAACGTAGATGGTGCTTTCTTCGGTTCTTGAATCTTTTAGTTAAAAGTGTGCGTCTAAAGAAAGGCCAGCAGTTAAGAACACATCCTGCCATCCATGGAGAGATGGCGGTGATACTAGATGGGTGCTCAGCACTTGTGGTTGTAAGCAGAAAAGAAATGTGCATAAATAACCTTTATGCTTACATGCTACTATGTATATATGTAACCGGTATGCCTACATTTTTGTTGTATATTTACTTGTATGCTTGCATAACTTCTCATGTAATTAAATAAGCAGAAAATACTTCTTTAAAACACAACATTTTGAGTAAATGCTATCTTCATTGTGGATTTGTTATCTTTGGTTTTGTGTCTCAAGAACTTGAACATTTGCTCTTGAGGTTGCTCTAAACCAAGTAACATATGCTTGGCAATGTGTACAAACTAGCAATTACAAATAAATACCAAAAATATTTATAAAGTTTACTGAGCGTTGGAGAGGGAGGAAATGAAACACGTGCTTGCATGCCAAAGTGTAGTATTTAAATGAATGCTGTAATATGGTTATAAACACGCACATCTGCATCAGCCTTAAAATCTGAATTGGAATTTTTGGTGGGTGTTTATTACTATTTACATATTCACGGAATGCATTTCATGCCTGTTTGTACGGCTTTGTGTTATACATTCCTTAGGAATACGTACAAGGCAAAATTCAAATTGTTGTCACTGGTGAGTGGTACATTGAGCTAAGGACTATTTCTTCAATTCAAAGTTCTGACTGTTCTGATTACTTCACCATTTCCAGGCATATTGCACACACAGAATTGTAGAGAGAACCAAAACATTTCATTTTCGAAGATATTTATTTGTTAACCATGAGTGGCTTTTAAAGTTTAGAGATGTACAGTACTGTGCTGTCAAGCTAAATTAGATGAAGTCACTAGTTAAAATAGTATTGTTTGTCAGGTTTAGAATCCTACTGGATAAGCGGATTAAAAAACAGATGCATTAATGAATATTTTAAGTTATACTAGAAGAAAGACATTGAGTTGCTATTTGAATTTGTATAAGAAACACTTTAGAAGACAAGCTTGGCATATTTACTCTATAAGTCAACCATTGCTATTTAAAGCAAACAAAGCCTTTATAACACAATAGGGAGTGCAGAACCTATCCAGACAGCATAGGGTGTAAAGCAGGAACTAGTCCTGAGTGGGCCACCAGTCATTAACCTCGAGAATGACTCGGGCCCAGAATTCTGTGTTATTACAGTTAAGCCCGAGTCAGACTTGGGGTAACGGTAATAATCTGCTTCAGTAACTCACAGAACAGTATTCTGCTGCCTTCTAGTGGATAAAATAGCATTGTGGTGTAAAAAATCAATAATATTACCATGCGCTTTGGCAGTCGAAGGTAACTAATCAAAATTCATGAGTTGGATGAAGCCTTCAATCAAATCACAATGGCGTCTCAATAAGAAGCTGTAACACCAGGTTTTAGAACAAACAGACTGAATCAGTAGTCGAATCAAGCGATAGTGACAAGAATGTGAATTGATCATCAAATGTTGACACGGAGAGCAAGACCTGATGCATATGGCACTGTATGACCGAATTTCCATCTAGTAAATTTAGTAGCACGAAGTTTCACTGTGGTGCAGCAGTAGCTGCGTCGCAAAAAGGCAACATGATTGTGATCGAGTAGAAAGATAAGAAAGACGCTGGTCTCCTAAACACTGTTCCGAATGCAGCAACTGTTATGTGTGTCAGGAGAGATGTGGAAGTCACTAAGCCTTGCTTACCGTGGTAGCCTACAATAATACAAGCAGGATGTCTTGATCGTGTGGATAAGGCACTGTCATTCTACCCTCTCAAAATCAAGCAGCACAGAAAACACTAAAAGTGTGCAAAGAAACGTGCAGCCCCATGGTGCAATTGGGGCAGCAGAAGCTTGTCGGTGACTGTTTCAAAACAAATTATTAAGAGGCAAGCCTAGGTAGCCCCCCTTCTAAAGTGTTTTCGAAACATTCTGGGCCATCCTGCAGCACAGTGGTTAGCACAGTTATCTTATTAACTCCGAGGTCCAGGGTTCAGCTTCAGGCCCAGGATTATGAGAGTGGGCTTTACATGTTTTCTTCCTGTGGATTTTCTCTTGGTGCCCATGTCTCAAAGGTTCATTGATTTGTTCTCTGCTGGCCTGGCACAAGTGAGTAGTTTATTTCTTGTGATTCTGTTAAGCAGGTTAAAAAAAGTGATGGAAGGATGAATGACCATTGTGGCCAGAGGTCAGCAGTGCTGCCTCACAGCTTTAAGAGCTTGTGGCAGATGAAATTTAATGTCAGTAAATGTAAAGTATTACACATAGGATGTAAAAATGTGAGGTTTGAATACACAATGGGTGGTTGGAAAAACGAGTACACCTTATGAGAAGGATTTAGGAGTCATAGTGGACTCTAAGCTATCGACTTCCCGACAGTGTTCAGAAGCCATTAGGAAGGCTAACAGAATGTGAGGTTATATAGCACCCTGATGTGTGGAGTACAAGTCACAGGAGGTTCTGATCAAGCTTTATAATGTACTGGTGAGGCCTCATCTGGAGTACTGTGTGAAGGTTTGGTCTCCAGGCTACAAAAAAGATATAGCAGTGCTGGAAAAGGTCCAGAGAATAGCAACTAGGCTGATTCCAGGGCTACAGGGGTTGAATTATGAGGAAAGATTAAAAGAGCTGAGTCTATACAGTTTAAAAAAAAGAAGATTAAGAGGTGACATGATTGGAGTGTTTAAAATCATGAAGGGAATTAGTACAGTGGATCAAGACTGTTATTTTGAAGTGAGTTCATCAAGAACATGGCGACACAGTTGGAAACTTGTTTATGGTAAATTTCGTACAAACATTAGGAAGTTTTTCTTTACACAATGAATGATAGACACTTGGAATATGCTTCCAAGTAGTGTAGTAGACAGTAAGACTTAAGGGACTTTCAAAACTCAACTTGATATTTTTTTTGGAAGAATAAGTGGATAGGACTGGCGAGCTTTGTTGGGCTGAATGGCCTGTTCTTGTCTAGAGTGTTTTAATGTTCTAATGTTTAGTTTCCAAGATGGGTTACTACATTCTCTTAAAGTAGGTGTTCTCTGACTGAACAGTGTAGTGTCAATTGCACTTCAAATGCCAGGGTTGTCACTTCAGTTCTTGCCTGTGTCTCAGAGTATGACTGAGCTACAACTGTACAGTAAAATATATCTCTAAACTGTTATAACAACCGCCATTATGAAGGCACCAGCCAGTACATGATATTGCAACTCCAGTGTCCTCGTATATTCCTATTGAAGTGCATATTATGTTAAACGCTGGGACAAAATTGTCCCAGTATGAGAAAGTGGTGAATGGTATGATAGTTGGCACTGCTGTCCCATGTATCCAACACCCTGGATTTGAATTGCATGCCCTGCTCTTGTCTTTGTGGTCTCTGTCTGGGTTTTTCTCTTATTTCTCAATCAAGTGGGCACTGCAAATGGATCCTGTCAGTTAGCATCACGTAACAAGACCTTAAGGAAGGCTTTGTTTGGGATTAATAAAACTTCTGAAGCACCCATGACACTTTAGACTGGGGCAGTATGTCTATTTGTTACTAACAGTGCTCCATTCACGACTGGTTCTTCCCTTATACCCAGTGCTGCTGAGATAGCCCCCTAAATCCACAACCTGAATGGGATTAAGTGGATTTGAGGTTGTTGTTATGTGAGTGAGTGCTGACTGGCACCATATCCATCCAGGGCCGTGTCCAAAGCTGCTGGGGGTAGGCTGTGGCTCCATGCCAATCCAACATTAAGTTCAGCAGATTCAATGCACCGACAACCATAACAACACTGTGACAAAGAGGTTGGTGCTTCAGGACCTCGTGTTCAGTTTCCTGAGGTTTGCCTGCTCTCTCCATGTGTTTTTCTCTTCACACATTCCAAAAATGCTCGTGTTGAGTTAATTATCGTGACCATAGTGCCTGGCGTGAGTGAGTGCAGACTGGCACCTCATCCATTAGAGCTGGCACAGGCTGTGGCTCTGTATGATTCCTGGAATTGCAGCAAATATATTCACGAAATGGACAGACGGTATATCTGTCTTGAGCTTAATTGTTCTGGAGACAGGTGATGACTCGCCCTGAGCCTGTAATCGAAAAATCAGACACAAAAGAACTGAAAGGATACAAAAGAAACACACACGTCATTCAGGCACAAGGATGGCCAAACTGACTGGTGAATAATGGCTGAAATACCATAGCAGTTCAAAAACGTTTGTCCTCATCGACCCTGCTGGGAAACGTGTGTCTCATACTTCTGAAAAGCAAATGTTATTTGCTAGCACATTTCAGGATGCTGAAGTTGATTAGAAAGCAATAAAAATGGAAATCCAAGTCACCTTTTCATGCTAGGCAGTCCTTGCACCACTTGTCCAAATAAATCATACAAGGGTGACTGTTTGATTTTCCATCTGCCCCGTTTACTTAAGCAACTGAACAAAGTTACTGGCGCAGAGGAGGCATGCTTGAAGACAGAGGGAACTGTTTAAACGAGTTTTGCTAGACAAATACTGACTGCAACCCAGGGTTTTTAATGCCATAAAATTGCAAAGGCTCTGAAGTGTTGCTAAGAATGCCAAATGGACCACGGCTAACCAAAAAAGGGGAAGTGTGTCGTTTCTTTAATCCCACATGTGTGGGAAGGTGCCTAGCTGGGAGTCGCTTTTGAAACACAACGCTAGACCTCCATTCACGTTATCTCTCAGCTGCTGCTGATTATGAAAGAGTTTTGTGGTTAATAGATTCTGCCCAAACATCCTGGGGCCAATCCATTGTAATTTCATTTTGTCTGTTCCCAAAACACCTTGTAATTGTGTTTTCATACCAAATTAACTACAGGACATACAGTATGTTAACTCAAATTATGTGAATAACACGTCTGACGAAGATGATACCTCCTCCCTGAGGGGCCCTGAACACTCCTGACCCCTCGGGTCCAAAATGAAGAACGGACGGTGGAAAGGCATCCAAAAACAAATTGCTATATGCCATGTAATAATGAATATTAAGAGGGGGCTCTTTAGCTTTATGTGTTATGGATGATGGGTGGTGTGGGGGGCTCTTGAGCCATCCCCAAACTCAGAAATAACAGCAAAGAGGTCAAATTACACAAAAAAGAAATACAAATAACGACTAGGAACAGGGCATTAGGAAACAATGGGCAGAACGCAGCCTGTGGGCTTAACTCCACAGTGAGGTGAATGTGCTTAGTTTATAATTTTTTACTTTTTTTTTGGACACTTTTTTCAGCTTATTGGGGATCCTGAATCCATCACTAGCATTAGTTTTTTTTTTTTGTTTCATCTCCATTTTGATATCGCCTGGACCTTCTACATTTTGCTTTTAGGCGTAGCAGGAGTTCTTTCCAAGTGTACTGGTAGTGTTTGAAGTCAGCCAGTACTCAGCCTATCAGTGCTTTATCCCACATGTTAACAGACTGTGGTCCAAGCCTAAAATCTATCAATCTAATCTGTTAGCTTATGTGTTTGGAGACTGTTAGATGAAGAAGCTGTAGTACCACCTCTTCGATTTTCACTTTCCATCAATGGATAAAGCAGAGCATTTGTAACCTCTTTTCCCAACAGCATTTTGTTTATTTCGGTTGCTGCCGTTTTATTACAATCAGAATTTTCTTTTAATTTTTATGTAACCGGATGTGTCCTTTTGGGATAATGTTTGTGTCCTTTTTGTTATTATTTATTTTCCATCATCTTTATTAAAAAGCTTGGAATCTTTTCACATCATAACATGATGCCTTATTTTCGCTGATGGGAACTGTGACACCCCGGGTGCCCGCAGCCTTGGTTGTCTTCCTGTTCCTGGGATTTTGATAGTTTTAACCAAAATGGATTAGGGTGAGCAAAGACGCCCCAACAAGTAAAGTGCAAAAGTGCACGGTGCTTTGATATTAAAAACCAATAGTGTCCAAAACAAAAAAAAATCTTCAATGAATAACCCATTAAACCGAGTGAGGAAGATAAAAATCAATAAATAAATCCATTAAAAATACAGTAAGTAAAAATCAAGGGTAATATTCTAGACAGAATGGTCCCGTTCCTCTTGTGAGCAGCGTTTCTCCCTTTCTCTCCCGTCTCACCCTCCTCACCCCTTAGCCATGCTCAATAGGGCTAAGATGCTGACAAATGTGATCCTTTACTGCCTGTGTCTACCGGGACGCTTTGAGCCCGGCTCGTTCATCTTACCACCTACATCGTTAACCTGCTAGACTTCTGAAGACCATGATTGATGACCATGATCACTTCTGTTACACAGCTAAATAGTAGCAATCCAGCCCTGGAGCTCTATTCCCCTTACTCTAACACGGGATGTCCCAACCACTTCACCTCCTTCAACTTGTGCTGGCTCTACTGCCCAATTCTTCTCCCCTCTCATTTTTCTTTGCCTCAGTTTTTACTTCCTTGTCTTTCCTTCATTTATTGTCTCTTTGTTTTTTTTTTCTTCCCCAACCTACTCAGGCCTTTTATACACTTTGTGATTGTAAGAGCACTAGATGCGCCAAGCGTCAATGAGGGACAGCAGGGCCAATCACCCTCCTGCATGTGAATACCTAATCGGTTCGTTCCACCATTAAGCTCTGCGGACGCTCATCGCTCTAGCATTCACTCACACTCATGACGTCTGAGCCGTACTAATTTTAAAAAATATCCCTCATCCACTCCAATCCGCTAGGACCCTGGACACACTTCACCACAGACACCCCTTGACCCATCAGTAAGGGTCATCACATACCATCCCGACTCACCCGAGCTTTGAATACAATGAGCTTTCTGTGCAATTTACGTGGTTTCGTATTTTCTGGCTCTTAAAACCTGAGCTTCGTTATTATAATTAATGTTTAGGGTTTAATGACAGATCGTTTCACTTTTTTGGTAATGACCTTGGCTCAATATTTTGACCACATTTCTCTAGGTCTTTATCATTAAAATCTTTTTCAAGATAGAACAGTGAAAGTGTTGCTTTGATGTTACTATAGAAAGTGCTACACCTGACATCACAAGATCAACAGTATAAAATTTGTGCTGGACACTTCCTCATTATTTGGGTTTGATGGATAGTCTCTGAAAGAATTTGTAGTTGCTTTAGTTATTGTTTTTTTCCAGTATTAGAACTTTTGTCTACATTTCTTTAACTTCAAATTAGGATTTAGTTTTGGCTTAAATGAAAGATCAGTCCGATTTTCTTGTTTTGATCTTGGCACGTTCAACGACTACATTTGATCTCCTTGCGCTCATTTTGGATCTTTTCTGCTGTTCCTTAACATAACACACAGGGATTCTGTGCCTTACCTATCTAGATAAGATTCCAGCTTCCATCTGGTCTCCTTCTGCTCTGACTTTCCCTGGCTTGTCTTCCTCCTGCCACTCCTTCACCTACTCTTGAAACTACAAGCTCAACAGTAGACTGACGTAAGGCAATTCTAAGCTTCAGTCTGGAACTTCTTCTGTGAACATGTGCAGTTATGCTGCATTCAGCTAAAACTCGGAACTCATAATGTCCTAACTCCGACTCTGAATTCCTCCTTTCAAACTCAGGCCTGGTCTCTCAAGTCCGAGTTTAGCCACCTTCAGAATATGATGTCAGTCCACAATGGCAATGAACTCTGTGATCAGGAAGTACAGTAACACTATAGGTTTAATCTATTTATTAGAATAACTTACTTTAAGTGAATTACCTCAATGTCACCTCCCAGTGATACTGAAAATTGAGAAGGGAAATATTAATATTGCATGGACCAACAGTAACAGACTAAATGATGTTAGCTTGATATGTGCTACTGTTCATATATTGGGCTCAATGGTTGCTTTGTGCCGTTGTTTTCATTGCAGCTTCCAAGGAGGGACAGTATTTTTTATTGTAATCAAGAGCATAAAAGTCTTTTATAGACATGACAATTTGCATTTTATGTCTTTCTTGCTTTCTTCATCGACCTGAAGTATTGCTTTATTTATTTATTTATTGCTGAGGCACAGGATTTCATGGGGGCATCCATTATTACATTCCCACTTGGTAGGCACAAACACAGGGAGTATGCAAACAATGCAATGGCGACTCCCAACTCCACCAGACAAATGCAGTATAAATGTCAAGTGTGCTTACTGGAACCTGTCCTATTAGAGCTCCCCTTTGTGGCTACAGGGGGCCTTGCAATCCTGATTCACAGTTTTCAGTCAAAGTGCCAGGTAACCTGCACATTAAATACAGTCAAGGACCCACATGTAATCTTGTATGTCTCCTTTCTACCAACCATCAGACTAGGGGTTTCTTAGTATACCACTTATCTCTCTCCCTTTCTCCTCTAGGTCTATGCCTCTACTACTTTCGGGTAACACTGCATATTTAAGTGTCAGTCGGATTCCACTGGTGTAGAGATTTCAACCTGTGCACTTTCCTTTCATCACTCCCCTGTCTTAAACAAAGCGAACTGGCCCGCAGTCGCAGTCCTGACCAGGTCCTCCTTAACACATAACAGTGACCAACCATGCTTAGAGGTCGTGTTCAGTGGCCGTGATTCAATGTAGCCTACGTGTTGGATTCTATCCAAACAGACACACCAATCAGCGGTTTTATGCAGTGTCTTTGTGAAAGCGTATAAAAGTTTTCAGTAAAAATGTTATTTGAAGTCTTTAAATGCTTAAGTTGAAACGCTAAAATTTGAGCATATTTTGGCCAGTGGTTACAGGCGTCTATCCGCTCCAAAAAAATGTTGAAATATTTGGCTGAAAGATGGCTTTAATTTTAAAATTTCATATTTATATGTGTGGTCCAAATAATACAAGAATGATTTGGCACGCCACAGACGTCTGGATTCCGTTTGATGTGCTAATGAGTCCTATGTACAGTACAGTACAGTGTGTGTATTATTATGATACATATTGCAAAAAAAGGGGCAGTATAGCAACACAGCGCCTAGCATTTACTCAGTGATGGACTAGAACTCCGCTCAGTGTTGGATTCTACTGTTCAAACAATCAGTTGTGGATGAAGCATTTTCCTAAAATGGCCTCGCAGATCCACAGCCTTGGGTTCAAATACTTCACTGTTAAGTTCTTTCAATGTCTGCAAGGATTTTCTTCTGCTTTTTGTCCCATCTCTCGGATGTCACAGGTTAGCTTCAGTGTAGTTTCACAGATGACAACTATGACTAAGTTTTTTGCTTAAATCGGGATGGGAACAATTAGATGACTGATTGATTGTCACGTTTCTAAACCAATCCAATGCCTCATGGTGGTGGCACTCAAAGTAGTGGCGGTAACTTTGAGCTGCAGAGATCAGAGGTGCACTTGTTAACCTTGTCCAGGCACAAATCTGTTTGTATGAGGTTTGTACATTGCGGTAGGAATCAACTTGTTAATTAAAGAAAGAAACTTATCCTCTACCAGGACAAGTTTGATAAAAACCTTTTTGTCGTTAATCAGGCAGGAAAAATCTTGTCCATCTGTGTCCTTTATTCACTTTTCCAGCGAATGCCAAAGAGGGAGCTCTCATCACAGCAGTCTGTTACAGTGGGGTCAGAATGGCCAAAAAAGTACAGGTACAGGGTTATATTTATAGACTACTAAATTTGCATACCATTGCTGAATTAATGCTTACATATCATATGCTGATTGGTTCAAAGACATGAGGTGCCAGCCTAAAATAAAGTCTTTCTCCATTAAATCCTTGTTGTTCTTATTCTGTTCAGAAAACTGTATATGTGCCAACTAGCAAGTCTTACTAGATGCATGAAAGAACATTACCTTGGCCAGTTTCTTGAGCCATCCCCCTGGAACATTTGGCTTGTTTACTTGACCATTTCAGCAGTCTCTTCATGACATTAAAAAAAACAAATGTTTATATATTTCACTGTGCATTGCAAACCAAAATACTTAACTATTGCTGCTTCTAAGTTATTCTCTCAGAACATTCTCCCCATGTCCATATTTCTCCATGCACTCCAGTTTTCAGATTCTGCTAATTGAGTGGATCGGATATTGAATGGATGGACATTACATGTTTACTTGTATTTATAGTGTCTTTACGAAGCCCAACACTATGTCAAATCCTGAAAATTGTCAATTTACTTCTAAAATATGTTTAAACTTTTCCCCCTTTCCTCAAAAAGGAATTATGTGGAATGAAAGTTGGCCTGTTTTGTTGGATATTCTGGTGGATCTTTTAGAAACATTAGATCATAAGTCACACTTTATATAATTCTGTCAAGTTCTCATCTGGCTATTCTTAAAAAACGCTTGGCCAAGGATCATTTTATAAAATGTAGTTGTAATGCCAGTGCAGATCTGATGGAGCAAGGTATTTAAGAAATGACACTAAGCAAAATGTGAGGGTAAGCATCACAATATTTTCATCAAAATGAATAGAGAAAGAATAGAGTTAAATTGTGCATACTGTTTCGACTAAAAAACTTATCATTTCTGCCCCAGTACTCGTTCAGCCCATAAAAACCAAATCACTGCTCGCTGCTCTTCATCGGTGTAAACAGAGAGCAGAGCGGCCATGTTTAATTCTAGAAACCAACAAGAGAAACCGACTGCTCCAGCTTGAAACTTTACCACTGTGTCCACAGACACACCATATTATTACACGTGCAAGGGGAACGCTGAAAAGCCAACCCAAACAAAATTACCACAAAAGTGCAAATAATTCTTGACTTACAACTCTTATTTGGAAACACTTCTCTTTGCAAATAACTAGATTATTTTCAAATAAAATGCAATGTAAATACCATGGGAATACAATGATGTACCTTAATGAAAAAGGAATGTGAACTTAAAGGCATTTGGAAAGTTTTATAACAAGTGTTCAATGTGAAAGTGTTATCAATTCATTACATTTTCATTTTTCTTCGCAATTAATACGTTTTTTTGTGACACTGCAAGGATTTGTTACTGCATTTTTCATTCCTAAGAATCTGTTAGCAAGGTTATTTCTCATTTTTGAAATCTGTTACAAAAGTTTGAAATAATTATCATCATTACTTTTATATACTGTGGTGTCATTTTGTGTTACAGTTTCTACATGCAACCTGGTGCTGTGAGTTTGAATGTGTCATGCTTGATTGCGTCACTGACACGATGGTATAAAGAGCTGCTGGTTAGACTTGTTCATTATTTGACTTTGTAGATACCTTAAGAGTCCGCATGTGCCTTTCAATTTGTGCTTTATTTTTGGCTTTGGACGTTATTTTATTTGTCTGACTACAAGTTTGCTTTTCTCTCTGATTAGACGAAAAGTTCCTGATAGATTTTCTGGTCTTGGCTCTAGGGTTTCCTGACAACATTTCATCTGCTGGTCCTTCTGCTTCTGAAGCTCCATTCAAATTGGTTTCACATCAGCAGGTGAGGTAAAGTAATAATTACTGAAAGGCCTCTGTAATTTTAATTCTGTCAGAATCACTCGATTGATGGAATTTTACTGATTCGCACAGAGACCATTTTAACCTGGGGTTATGTTTTATGGACTTTCATAGAAAGTTAAAGGCTCTGCAATCTTTACTGAGACATGAACGCACCGTTTGTAAAAAGTTACTCACACGAGTGATTCAAATGGAACTAAAATTATAGAGTTCCTCCAGTAATACTTACATTACCCCTCATCCTGATATAAAACTCAATCCTTCTGAAAAGCCTGACCGCTTACCTTGATGATGGTAGAACAACAAGAATGAAACCATCTTTACGGTTGACAAGTTGGGATATTTTTCTTGATTTTACACTACATCTAAATGCCTTAATATAATATATTACAACAGATATTAAAAAGCTTTACATTTTTATACTAGTTAATTACTGATTGGTAATTTAGTTTTAGTTAATGAAGTTATTAGAACATTAGAAAGACTTAAACAAGGACAACCCGTCCTCGCCAGTCCTATCGATCTAATTCCTCCAAAACAACATCAAGTCGAGTTTTGAAGGTCCCTAAGGTTCTACTGTCTACCATACTATGTAATTAAGTGGATTAGGCTCCATCTGCATGCAATCCGAATTTGGCTTAGGTGGTTTTGAGAATGTTATATTGTAAAATCAGTAACATGAATCATAACGTTACTATCATTTTTGTCAAGTCACACAGCCTGTCGTTGTTTTCTTGATACTTCACATGCTTGACAATTCCAAACAGGTCTTGTGCGAATGTGGGAGTGTGGGCCCTCTAATGGACTGGTGCCCTCTCTAGGGTTTCTTCTTTCATTATATCTACTCCCAGGACTTTTAACTGAATTAAGCGGGTTTGAGAACATTGATGTTATATACAATACACAACCATAGCAAGATTTCAAATTTTACAGCCATACGAACATTATCTGCATGGAATTTCATAAAATCTCAAGTAAATGAGATGAAATATGCACTGACTAAAACTCGTACAGTCACAGACAATGATAAATCAGCATGACTTGCCAGCGAGCGACAAGTACTCACAGAAGCCTGACTCATAGCATGTGGAAGACACAAAACGGTAATGACTAAGCAGACACACACACTTAAGAAGTTTCAGACAGCATATGAAAACCGTTAAGTGATTTTACACACAGCATGCACCAATTAAGCACAGAAAGGGCGTTAAAAAAAGTATGAATAATTGCCGCATATGTTTGTACTGTAGATAATCCTCTGTGTGGCTCCCAGGACACCTAAAGCTTCTCTGTAGTTGGGAAACCACGCAGAATAAGGCAGACATTCCTTTAATAGAAGTGGTGATGTTGTATTTAGCAATGTTGTCTCATTATTCATTCAAGTTCAATTTATTTAGCACAGCACACTGCAAAGTGAACACCAGTACAATATGAAGAAATAAATGCTAGTAATTCTGTAGGAAATGCCCGTTCTCTGTGTGGCTGTGCAGTCAGCTTTCACTCCACATCTCAGTCACATGTGGTTATTATCTGACTGACGCCTTTATCCAAGGTGACTTATAACACCTGAGACACAATCGGTTTCATTTCTTTTGTTTTTCCAATTGGAGCACAGGCAGGTGAAGTGACTTGCTCAGGGTCACATGGTGTCAGTAGCAGGATCTGAACCCACGACCTTAGGGTTTAAAGTCCAAATCCTTAACCGCTACATCATACTGCCCGGCTGGTTATGTTATATGGTGACCCCATATGAGCAATTGTGTCTAAGAATGTGTCCTGAAATTTTCTGGCTGCTTCTTTCCTTACATCTTATGCTGCCTGGATAGTGAAGCTGAATTGGATGTGTGTGTTCACTTCTTTTTCTCACATGCGTAAGTCAAATACGGTGGACTATGGACGGAATACAATCCTGAAAAAAATCGGGAGTGGACTTTCTCATATACTCCGATATGGGGATGGATAATCGAGGAGTAAACTGCAAGACAATGATTATACTTTTATATTATGCACATTAAAGAACCATCAACAACAAATCAAATCAAATTAATAATATATTGAACAATTATTATAAAAGTAAAGTTGAATAACTCAGACTCTGATGCTGCATGAATAAAAGGTAAAGTTCCACTTCTGGTTAACGAAAATCGCCCAAAGGTTGATAGAAATCTACGCTTCGTACTTAATACTCCATGCATCCACTATCCAACCCACTATATCCTAACTACAGGGTCACGGGGGTCTGCTGGAGCCAATCCCAGCTAACACAGGGCACAAAGCAGGGAACAAACCCCGGGCATGAAGCCAGCCCACCGAAGTACTTAATACTTGTATACAAAATTTGGTTGACCCAAGTGAAAGCGTACTCAAGTTATCGTGTTTACACACACCCAGAGACAGACAGGCACACAGACATAATTCCAAAAATGGTATTATTGGACTCAGGGAGGTCTAAAACGTTGAGATTCATCAAAATCTTTAAATGGAATTTTTGGAGGATTACGATATTTTCCCTAAACTTTATACACAACAAAGTCAGGGAGGTCTAAAACATCGAGATTCATCAAGATCTCGACATTGCATCTTTGGCCGATTACAATACTTTCCCCTATACTTCATATACGAGGAAATAAAAACACAGACTCTGAATTGGATTAAGCAGGCTTGAAAATAGACCAATAAATGCAGGAAAAAATTATTGTGTGAATATCAAGGAAAACCATACACTTCTGCCCCATAGAATCACCAGGGCTAAAGTATGGTTTAAAGTGTACACATTGTAGCAGTATTTCAAAATTCAAAGGCTACAGGTTTTTTGAGCACAGTAAGGGTAAATTTAACACTGGCAAGTGTGCTGCATAAGACGAGTGCATCAATGGCAGCCGCGCTATAAGGCCAGGATTTCCTCCAAAGCAAGCTTCTCTACAGGATGACAAGAATTCAATCATTCATTCACTGAAATAGAAAATGGACGGTGACACAGACCCAGACTGTATTGCTTTTGAATTGGTACCCTTGAGCAATGATGAATATCACAAAACACCTCAAAGATAAGAGCATAGGGGACAGATTTGGTTAGTTTAGATTAGATTAGATTTAACTTTATTCTTATTGCACAGGTACAACAAAATGCAGTTTAGCATCTAACCAGAAAAGTGCAAATAGTAAAGCGCAATAGACAATAAGGTGCAATAAGGCACCAGACAAATGAGAATTTACAGGTAGTAGTATATACAACGAAGCGCAAACAGACATGAATACTGAACAGTATGTAAAGATAAATCTATATTTATTCATATGATGTATGAAATATTTCATGTACAGAATAGATATATATATATAAACAGGTGAAAATACACATAGAGTGCAGTGTGAAGTTGTTGATAGTTAGAAAGGTCTGCTATTGAGTGGTAAGGGTTGACATCAGTTATCACCACTTATGATTTTGCAGTTCAAAACTAAATAACGAAAGAAACAATCCAAATGTGGCACACATAAAAACTGAATCCCAAAAGGCACCCAAAACAGCAGCCATTCTAAGGCTGTCTGCTTCAACAAGTTTTTAACAAGTAGAAAGTAAATCCCAATTAAATGTGAGCTATCAAATATTATATAACATAACACGCAATGCCTATAAAAAGTACTCACCCCCTTGGAAGTTTTCACGTTTTATTGTCGTACTACATTGAATCGCAGTGGATTTAATTTGGCTTTTTTGGTACCGATCAACGGGAAAGGACTTTTTAATGTTAAAATGAGCACAGAATTCTGCAAAGTGGTCTAGATTAATTCCAAATAAAAAACACAAAATAATTGACTGCATACGTATTCACCACCTTGAAGGCAATATTTAGTAGATGCATCTTCACCAGCCATGACCATCTTTTGTCTGTGTGCTCAGGCCTCTATCAGCTTTGCTCATTTGGACACTGCCATTTTCCCCTCATTCTTCTTTATAAAACTGCTCAGGCTCTCTCAGGTATCATGGAGATTGTGAGTACACAGCTTTTTCAAGTCCAGCCACAAATTCACATTTGGATTGAGATCTGGACTTTGCTTTGGCCACTCCAGGACATTGACATTGTTGTTTATAGGCCATTCCTGTGTAGCTTTGCCTTTATGTTTGTGGTCGTTGTCTTGCTGGAAAACAAGTCTTGCAGGGCACACTCGTTTCTTGTTGGCTGAATCAGGTTTCCTCAAGGATTCCATTGTACTTGGTTGCATTTATTTTACCTGCTACTACCACAAGCCTTCTCGGGCCTGTTGCAGAGAAGAATCCCCACAATATGATGCTGCCACCATCATGCTTCACAGTGAGGATGGTGTGTTTTGATAATGTGCAGTGTTTGGCTTATGCCAAGTATGGGGTTTAGTCTGATGGTGTAAAGTCAGACCAGAGCTGACTTTACGTTCCCGCATGTACCTTCTGTACAATCTCTAGCTGAGATGTCAAATGCATGGCTCTCCTTTTGTCCCCATGAGGCACCAATTGTTGTCTGCACACTCCCTCCAATCTCAGCCACTGTATCTTCTAACTCCTTCATAGGCCTCACTCATCTTCTTCATACATGATCACTCAATTTTTGTTGATGGCCTGCTTTAGGCAGATTTACAGCTCTGACATACTCTTTCCATTTCGTAATTCATTCATTAATTTTCCCCTGGGTATCTGGGACATGCTCACGGAGGCAACAGTCTTTGCAGTGAGGTCCATATGTCCCTTTCCCCAGTCACGCTTGCTAACTCATGCTGTAGGATCCAAAGGCATTCCCAGGTCATCTGGGATATATAATCCTCCAAGTGAGCCCTCCGTCTTTGCCAGGTTCTCATCCTGGCTGGTCATGCCTGTAAAACCTCCAAAAGGTGGGAGCGTCCAGGAGGTATCCATGTTAGATGTCCAAACCACTTCCTCAATGATTGATTTAGCTGGAGTCCAAGGGATATTCAGTGACTTGGATATTTTCTTGTCTCCATCCCCTGACTTGTGCTCATCACTCACCTTTTCATGGAGATGTCTGGAGTGTTCTTTTGTGTTCACTGTGTAAGTTAGGCCACCATATTGACTCAGCACAAGTAAAGTGCATTTATACTACAATCATCTTGAACCCCTTGACTATAGACAGGTGGTCTCCATTGAACTAATTCTTTGACTTCTAAAACCAACTGATGCACCACTCACAATTTAGGTGTGTTATATTAATGAGGGTGCATACATACGTGATAAATTATTTGGTTTTACTTGTAATTCATTTAGAATAGTTGCAAAGATTTGTGTTTACTCTGACATAAGACTTTTCCTGTTGAAAGGTCTGTCAAAAAAGACAAATGAAATCCACTGTGATTCAATGTTGTATAACATTAAAACAAAAAAACTTCCAAGGGGTAAATACTTTTTTATAAGTCAACGTGACACTCACAAACACATCTATGCCAGTTTTACATCGTCAAAGCTAGGACCTGTCCCAGCAGCAGCAGCAGGCTCAAGAAACCAGCCTGTTAGAAACAACTTGCAAATTATCTTCTGATGTCATTGAAAATTATCCAACATGAAGAATTTCCTGGCAGAGAGAGAGTAAGGAGATGAACACAAAAATTACCAAAGTGGATTGGGTTACCACTAAAACTTCAATAATTCTTTCTTGTTATGGAAACTCTTACCATTATCAGCAACCATGGAGATGCAGATCACATTGTTTACATTTTTCAGACCACTTTCAGACATTTAGAGTCTATTTGGTTATGCGTTGTAAACTGAAAGTATTTGTACATTTTAATTATCAGTAATTTTAAGAGACAGTTACAAAACTGTTTTTCTTTCAAAGGCATTTACGCAGTACAATAGTTCAGATCAGTTTAATACTTAAAGATTATTGTCATTCCTACTACTGCAGACGTTTAATTCTTCACAGATAAGCCAAACTTAACAGTAAAACCAGACACAGCAGTTACTTCATTGGACTAACTGCCTATTCAGAGTTAATTCCTGCCTTTTGTCTGTGTAGCTTTTGTTTCCAGTAGTCTTTTAACCGGAATAGTGTAGGCTCAGGAAATGGGAAGCAAGATGGCACAGCATTTGGCAGTGCTGTCTCACTGTTCCAGGAGAGGACATTGAAACACTCAGAAGCCTCTCTTGCTGTGGACTCTGCATGTTGTTCCAATGTCCATTTGGACTTTTCCCACCTACGCCATTTTTATTTCCACATCCCAGGCACAGGTCCGGTCTTTTGAATGGCTACTCAGAAGGATGAGCTCCAGTCAAGGAGAGGTTGAACTCAATGAAGCTGGCTTAGATAATGGAAGAATCAATGAACTGACAAATTTGTTAAATGGTTATGTTGGAAGTGTTCACTCGATGGCTCAATTATTAGACATGTTGCAACCACAGGAGAATACTAGCTTTTCTGTGAAAACTAAATATATATTTTGCTCTTTCACCTTTCAGTAACAGGTACTTGTGCACGTTTGATTTTTTTCTCCAATGACACAGCTGTATTTACTTAGTGAGCAATATCAAGAGATGCTGTCACTCACTGAACACAGTTGGGCCCACTGGTTTTGTTTGTTTTCAGAATTTACTTCCTAAATTAAATTTTTTAGCGTTTTAGTATATAGCTGTGTTCAAATTCAAATTTTTTTTTTAGGTATATTTAAGAGATGTTGAGTGTTCAAGAATCCCTAATCTTAACCTTAACCCTAACCCTAACCCTAGTGGTGTCTAAGATCTGAAGCTTCTTGCAATGCAAATATGACTTTCAGCTTAATACAAGTTCTACTGAAAAGGTTTTCTCCATGAAAAATTAAATGAGATTGGAAAACTAGATCAGTCCTTTCCACTTTTTACAGGAATGTAAAACAGTGAGCATTTAGAAAAATCCAAAATTGTCCCTTAATTAACAACTACTTTAAAATATCTCTATGCAGTATATGGTGGTAATCGAAGAAAATCAATATTCATCTTACAAGGCAGGCTTAAACTATTAAATTGTGGAATTTAGAAAGATAATGAGTTTCACTCATCCTCAGCAAAATATAAGTGCATATTTTACAAGTGTAACATAAAGCAGCTCAGAGCCAACTAATAACATAAAAATAATAATAATAATAATAATAATTCTTTACACATGGCTCCAAAAAAGACTGTGAAATAGTTGGAGAAGCCCAAGAAAAATCGAAAGACCATTCATTTGAATGTGAAACTAGAATAGATATCACAGGCGAACAGTTTTACTAAACATTTAATGATAGGCAGTTTTGATGACTAATGCTAAACTAACTATGTATTCATGTATTTCAGTGTTAATTTAACATAAATTAGGTATTTTTCAGGACAAAGTAATACTTACAAATGTTTTCCATTCAAAGTAATAGTAATTAGTGTTTGCGTTGCAAACATTCACTTTACCAAGGAGTTTTCAGAAACGGATTAGCTTTGTAAAGCAGGGGATGCCTGTATTTAATGAAGTTTTTTCCATCAGAGAAGAATCGGAGAGGAGCATGCCGTATTCTATAACAAACACATTCAGGAAAATGTTTCCATTTCACCTAAAAACAGAAGCATAATTGTTAAAAACCAAAATGATAATGTGGAAAAAATATTTCCATGTAAATGAAAAAACAGCCATGGAGAAATCAAGAATTTGGAAATTAGGGATAAGAAAATTCATAGAGTGGAAATAGTAATACCAGTGAATACATCTCCGATTACATTCTTGAAAGGCTGACACTGTTTGCTGACTGTTTGTTACACTACTATTGTAAATACGGGTAGAATTTGCATTCTCCTCAGGGAGAAGTGGGCCATTTATAGGCAAAAATGAGCATGGAGGACCTTCGTGAGGAAGGTGAAGAAGCAGCTTCTACTATTGTTATTTTGAATACAATTCATTCTTATTAGTTGAATGAAAAAAGGTTACATACTGTACTTGAATATATGGAAGAAGGTTCAGTATGCTGACATGTTCATAAATAAGACCCAAAGACTTCGATACCGTGAAGGAATACAGTTAAACAGAAAAATATCAGAGGACAGAACAAGCCAAAATTTTGTAGCAGATGTCTAAAATGAAACTGATGTGGAGGTTGATAGCACAATGTAATCAACACCACCCTCATGGAAATTAATCAATTAATCAATCAAATAATAATATTTAAACTGGCCTAATAGGATTGCAGTGTAATTGCTGTTTCCAGGCAATGACAAGCAATGTCCAAATCAAACCACAAGACATATGAGCGCAATTTCTTCAAAGAAAAAGGATACAAACCATCCACTATAAAGTCCTGGGTTTTCGTATTATATTATGGACAAGTCTACATTTTTAGGCTGCTCAAAATACTAGTGGGGAATGGAGTATACATTTATGAATTTATTGTCAGAATAGCGGCACTAGTTTACACAAAAGAATGTTTGATTTTTATATCATTGATGTTCGTTCACAACATAATCACTTGTTCTTAGACACGACTGGGCATATCATACTGACCCTGAATAGGATGCCAGTCTGTTGAGGGGAGCACTGAAATGCATTAATAGAATCATCGATCAACTTGATATGGACATCTTTGAAGAAGGTGGGTGGAAATCGGCCTTCCCAGAGAAAACCTCACATGGGTGCATCGAGAACTTTCACTAAAATCAATGCAAAATAAAGACAAAGTCAACTGTCATATTCTACCATGGGGATACATTTATTTTTATTGTAATGCTTGGTATAATTGGTTCCAGTGCTATATGCCAACTGATGACTATATTTCAACACATATTGTTCAACGATTACCACTGATATTATCTCACACAAGATAAATTACAAACATATATTCGTGGCGGGAGAACAGAAAGGGAATTATGCTGACCTCAAAAGAAGGGGATGAAAAGTGAATGGGTACATTGTTTAAAAAAAAAAAATTAACATAATTTCTTCTTTATTGTGGCAAAAATCCCTCATAACCCAAATTTAAAATTCAAAAAATGGAATATGCAACTACATGAAAGACAGAGATGTGCCAAAAACATTTAAACTCAAACACTGACTGGACTGAACCAGAGTCTTTCGCCGAGTTTCTTATTCTTAACGGTTTAAAAGTTACAATCAGTGGATCATCCCAGGGCACACTTGTGCAAGCAGACTTATGGGGCCACTTGCAGTCGCACAATAACCTGATCTTCATGTCTTGGAGATGTGGGAGGAAATCAAAGCCACATGGGGACAGGAAGGATAGGCAAACTCTGCGCAAACAGTCACCAGGACATGAATTGTACTCGGGTCCCCACAACTGAGGCAGAACCCTAGCCACGGTGCCATCAATTCACACAGTCATGGCGGTAATGTAAGGAGCGCAGAGGTAATGTAAAGTCACAAATGAGATGAGGCCATCCAGCTCAGTAAGCTTATTGGCTGTCCCAATACCACCTTGATAACTTTGCCCCAGATTTCTATGTGTGAAGAGGTGATTTGAACGGAGTTTATGAGTATCCAGGGATTCACTTCTTAGCTCTGAAATGGTCTGCTTGTTTAGTTTATTTAGAAAAATCTGGTGGGACAGTAGTCACTCCAAACTGAGCTATGAAAGTAGACCATCAAAGACTCCTACCCTGATAGCTCACATAATTCTCTGGCAATGCCTCTGCAAATCATTTCTGTGTCGACTGTCTATCTGCAACAGTGTGCTGGACAAGTGGGTTAGAAAATGAATGGAGGGAGGGACAGACAAATTATATGAATGGCCTGCCAGTCATGAGGGAATGCTGACAAGACAAACATATAAGTTGGAGTCCCCCACTGGCTCCCCATGCCGGGTGTAGTTACTTCCATGGTTGTGTCTCCCTTGAGGCAGTGGCATTGGACAACGAACCAAATGATGGGTAACTGATTTACATGGCAAATCTGACTTTGAGCATGTTCTATAACTGAGGCTATTTTTCATTTGAATTTAAAAAAAGATCTTATTGTCAAGATTGATAGTGAACACCTATTGATAGCCTGTTTATGAATAAGTTTTAGACAGATTTTATTTTCTTGTAGGCAGAAACACCGTCAAAATCAACTGCATCTGGTTCAGCATCATGGCTGCTGCAGAATACCCAGCAGCCCTGTGTTCAAGACAGGAAACAACCCTGGACAGAACACCAGTACATTGCAGGGCATCAGAACCTCCTGATTATTTATCTTTCTTTTCATTTTTTTTTTTTTTTTTTAACAAATAAATTATTATAAATCCTTATATCTACATACAGCTCATGAATGACAATTTAGATTTCACAAACCTGAATCTCATATGTATATTCCCATGCATAGTATAACATAACGTATGCAACAAGAAGAAATTAATGCCGTGAATACGATCATAGTAATAAACACCCCAGAAACTACAATTCGGACAACCTACATAAAGAATACAGGCTTTAAAGCTAATGCAGGTGTGTGAGTTTATGACTCTTTTAACTGCATTCGTTTTTATACTGCATTTTGGTGTGCAAGTATGTGATTCATTTCCTCCATCTGTATAGTTTGGCAAACTTTAGATATCTTTGGTATTTATTTAACGTCACCAGTTTTTACACTTGGCCAGGCATATGTTACTTGGTCTAGAATAACCTCGAGAGTAAAAGGTAAAGTGAAATTTCATGTGTTTACTCAAAATATTGTGCATAAGGAAGTATTTCATGCTTAAATATGTTATTTAATTCAATAAGGTGTTACTTAAATATACAAATACTGTATGGTACATATACAACAAGCATTTAAGCATACAAGTTACATGTATACAGTAAAACATCCAAACCTATAATTTATTTATACATTTTTTTCTTCCTTCTTTTGTGCATCTAACCATAAGCCATGTGTATCCATCCAATAATACAGCCTTCTTTCCATTTCCACCAGGACATGCTGTCTCGGCTATTTTCATATTCAGAAATGCACTGACGATAAATGACAAATGCCTGTAACATGTGGCATCTTCCTGTGTCGACTAACATGGCCAAGCATTTTAAAGACTGGACTATAAACTACCAGGCCACTAGTTCAATGGTCACACTGTGTTACACTACACAAGTCACCCATCCTACTGGTGCTCACATGGGAGAAAAAAAAACCAAAACAAATAAATCAAAGCTCTACACTTGTAAAGTGCAATGGATGGCATTTATGACAGTAAAGTGATGTGTAAAAATGAAGGTTGGTTGGATCTTGGCACTATGAGGAAGTGTCACCCTGTCCACAGTTGGTTTCTGTTTTGCACCCTTTGTTGCTGGGATAGACTCCAGCCCCCCGCCACTCTACATTTGATTAAACAGGTTTGAGATCTCACGCATGTATGTATGGATGGATGTGTCTAGCCCTTGGTAACTAAAAATTGGCTCTTTAGTTGTCAGTGTGGGGGGAGAGTGAATGTGTCCTGTGATGGCCTGGCATCCTACCTTACGTTTGATGTTACGTGGTGACCCTAAAATTGGATTAAATAAATGAATTCAATGAAAAGGCAAAAAAGTTTTTTATTTTTTGGATGAGATAGATAGATAGATAGATAGATAGATAGATAGATAGATAGATAGATAGATAGATAGATAGATAGATAGATAGATAGATAGATAGATAGATAGATAGATAGATAGATATTTTTAAACAACCTTTATTGGGTTAACAACAGCAACAAAACACGATAAAGAAAGGATGGACATTACCTGTAAGGTAAAAGGCAGCATGACGCTGCACCCCAAAGACCCCCGAAAGAGCATATACATTTATATTTTTTTAATGTGTGACTCTAATTTGACCATTTATGGACAAATATGCATGACTGAGAATGTGCCACGAGACTGCTTGGCATCCCATCTGGGGCTGGTTCCTTGAATGCTGGTAGAATCGATTGAAAATTGATGGGTTCCTGCCTATTTACATTGATTAAGTTTATGAATTCCTAGTTTGAGAGTAAAAAAAATATTTGAGAGAAACAAAAACAAGGAGGAGGAGGAAGAAGAAGAAACTCTTGGCATATGGCAGGGAAACGTGGGGGATAATTGGCTTGCTGACATGCCTTTCTCACTGCTGTGATGGATGTCAGTGGCTTTTCCTCTTTGCTCTGAAATTGTGAAATGCCGTCTCTTTACCCAAGTTATGAGAAACATCCCATTTACTGTAAATAGTTTTACTCATGTGGTTCTCAATAACAAAGTTAAGAGAGTATAAAAGTCTAAAAAATAATGAGGCAGAAAGCAGAAATCTGTCTCCATTTATCCTTCAGTTGCACATCCATTAGCTCATCCATTTCTACCACCCCCGCACTTACTCACACCGGGCCGTCAATTCATTTAGTGCACATGTCTTTGGGATTTGGTAGGAGACCCAGTTACCCAAAGAAAAAAACCACATGAGTGCAAACTCTAAGTGGCAAATGTGATTTCAACCTATAAGCCAGAAGTGCTAACTACTGTGCCACCTTGCCACCTTATAAAATGTGCAAAGGATAAATTCTTTCTTCTTTCATATTTAATCCTCCACAGTTAAACCCCAACCAAGAAAAGTTGGTTTTAACAGGTTTTGAACCAGGCAACTACGAGGGGCACATTTCAGAACAAACAGAACACATAAATGAGGAATGAAGTGCAGGATGCCGAACAACATAAAGCTTAACGCAATCAACTGAGTGATGCAGAGTTTGAATGTTTATAAAGGAAAAGAAAACTTTTGCAAAGAGTGTAAGTATTTAGCCAACAGAATAAGGAGATTCACTTATGGAAGGATGCTACCGAGCACAGTTCAATCACTATGATCATTTTTGCCCACCATCACCTGCGGTTTCCTCTGTGTTTCTGGAAGTGCTGACAGCCTGTCACAGGGCACATTTACTCGCACGCCCACTATGCCAATTTGGATTCTCCAGTTTACCTAACTTGCACATTTGTGGCATGCGGGAGGAAACCCACAAAGGCCCAAAGTGAGCATACAAACTCGTCAAGGACTTGGCCGGCCATCGAACCCATGGCCAATTTATTATGAGACAGCTGTGAGGCCCTTTAAAGGCCCAGTCGTAGCATTTTATGCTGCAGCATTAAATGACTCCTTCAGTAATAAATGTGCATTGGATCTGCTGCCTCCCCTCCGTTTCCATTTCCCAAAGACTTCTGGCAGGCCTCCAGATGTTTTTGATGTTTATTATGGAACACAGTACAGCGTGTTAGTCTAGACAACCAAATGGGCCGTTGTTATTAACAAACTTCATGCGTATGATTGTGTAGGCAGTGGATGTCATTATAGCACATCAGGCGGCTCCAGTGGTTTGGTAGTGGATCAGCACAGGATTTAGCTATTCATTTCCATGAATTAAAAAAATAGCAATTTCAGATTGCAGTTATCAGTTATATAGTCATATAATACGAGACAAGTATTCCTTTTAAGTTAATCAATGAATCACTTACGCAATGGAGAACTCCTATGGTCTTGTATAACAGACTGATATAATATACTTATAACCAATTTAGAAATATCAGAGATAATCTAAAATATGAACCCTGGCAAATCATAGCGAGCATGGATGTTGATTTTGTTAGAAGAAGAATGTTGGCCTCAATTACAAAAGAATATAAATATAAATTACAGAAGCCCTCAGCATTGCTGAAATACAATCTGTCTTCCTTGCTTGTTTTTAAGCTCACTGCTGTTAACTTCAGCATTAATTCTCTCAAAGGACTTGCATAAAAACCTGAGGAAGGGTTCAGCAAAATGTCAGAAAGGACTTAGAAATGAAGCCCAAAGACAATTCTAAGACGAAAGGAGGGGAAACGTCTGCTCGTACCTGCACTTGATGAACGGAGGGTAGACAGGTGCCGTATTGTAACACTGGCCGCAGTAAAATCTCTGGCTCACTGTGGGACGTCAAACACTCATCTCAATGTGATGACGTTTCGATTGTAGAAATACTGCATGTAAACACGTGTCCTAAGAACAGAAGTTTGACCAACAAGGGGAGGCCATTCGGTCCATCGAGCTCCTCCTTTGGTTAGTGTTAAAGGAAAGGCAGCATTTTTATTTTTAAATAGGACCAGGAGGTAGAAGGACAGAATCAGAAATGTTTATAAAGGCAAATATCAAAAGCCAGAGAAAAAAGAAAAAACAATTGAACCAGAATACCAAAACCCAAAACGTTAATTCCATGTTGAAATTTTTAGCAAAAAAGTCATAACTCCAAAACCTTTCAGTAAACGCTAGCTTGTACCATGAAAGATTTAACAATCCAGAATTTTGGACACCAGGAGGATGTATTGCTGCCTTAAATACCTTCAAAGTCCTGATGTCACAATGCACATCTTCTTGACATCACAGGAATGTAAGGCCAGGCACAAAATGGCAGCCGATACCAAAGCAAACACGCAGAATGGTGGCAACTACAATAAATATATTAAAAGATAAACATTTAAAATTACTTTCAAAAAACTCTGTAGTTCCACAAAATCAAAAGGGAACTGAAATCTCCATAAACTAAACAGTATCCATCCATCCATCCATTTTCCAACCCGCTGAATCCGAACACAGGGTCACGGGGGTCTGCTGGAGCCAATCCCAGCCAACACAGGGCACAAGGCAGGAACCAATCCCGGGCAGGGTGCCAACCCACCGCAGGACACACACAAACACACCCACACACCAAGCACACACTAGGGCCAATTTAGAATCGCCAATCCACCTAACCAGCATGTCTTTGGACTGTGGGAGGAAACCGGAGCGCCCGGAGGAAACCCACGCAGACACGGGGAGAACATGCAAACTCCACGCAGGGAGGACCCGGGAAGCGAACCCAGGTCTCCAGGTCTCCCAACTGCGAGGCAGCAGCACTACCCACTGTGCCACCGTGCCGCCACTAAACAGTATATCGACAGTTATTCCAATAAGAAAACAAAAATGAAATTCACAGTCTACTGTATGACAGTTGGTTATCCCAATATTTCATCTAGGCATCTTTAAAAAGTTGTCATGGTTTCCACATCAAATGCATGAATTGGGTTTTTATTCCACATTCTTGAGAACCTTTTCGTGAAGGATGGCTTCATGGCGCCTGTCTTATGAATAAGAAATGATAAGAATACTTTTGATGAAAACAGGCTATTCAGCCCAACAGAGTTTGTGCCGCTTGGGGCAGGGCTTCAATTTGCCGCCCTCCAACATAACTAAATATGTTAGCCTATTTAAATAGAAAATTAAAATGATAGAGAGAAATTAAAATACATTTTGCATAGATTTATTCATATATACAGAAACAGCAATAATTTTTCACATATAATTATTTATAAGCATCAACTAGACGAGAATATAGTATAGACGCACTGATAAGCTGTGTTCTAATTATTAGTTTAATATAATTATGCTGCGACAACCAGAACCAGTGTAGTGCACAAGTGATAGGTGGGGATGTTTTCTGCGCAGAGCAAGAACGCATTCGGATTGATAATGACACAAAATTATAAATTGTAAGTTAGTTTTTCTTCCTAGAAATTATTATCGGTGTAATGTTTATGTTTATTTTTGTTATTACCTCATACATTTCAACTGCTGTGTCTGATGCCGTCACAGAAGGCCAGTCTGAAAATAATTTTTGAAGCAATTGTGGATAAAAATCACAGAATTTTACTTTTTTCATTCATGAGTGGTATTTTTCCAAACCCTGCTGCTTACACATGAATTATACTGAACCTTTTGGCCAATAATGCCATCCCCAAAAATGTGCTGCCCGGGGCGGGCAGCCCCCTCTGCCCACTATTAGCTATGCCACTGCTTTGCACACTTCCCTCAGAGTATTGCTATCTAACATGCCACTTGGTCCCACATTCCATGTGCCTACGGCTCTCTGTTTGAAGGGGAAATTTTAAAAATTTGTGCAAAATTTACCCTTAGTCACCTTCCAACTCTTCCACCACGTTCTTGTTGAAGATTTCATTTTAAAGTAATGTGTACTTGTCTTAGATAACTCATGACTCATAAATGACACTTTCCCACCACCAGGACCTTTTTTCAGAAACCAGGGATTATTTAGAAACACAACAGGTTTTGCAGCATTTTGCAGCAACTTGAGCAATTTATAGTTACTGATACTTTTTTAAGCTCCTACTCCAGGATATGTATCTTTTTGATCAAACAAGAACTATCGTGAGTGGGCCTCGGGCAATAAATTGCGCTAATTGGTTGATCACAACCCTTTCACCATCTTAGAGATCTGTTAGTAGTTTGGACTTTGGAGAGTTACCAGTGGAGATGGAGGGCCGCACTTCGCACCGCATCACTCTTCTTGGCCGCCTCCCTGGTGAACTGCATAGAAGCAATCCTCTTCTCCCTAAAGTCACAATCACTTTCAAGAAATAAGGTGTGGGGGTTCCCCATCAACTCCAGATCTTGCTCTACTTCGTACCACATTGCTCTTCATAGCTGCCTCCCAGATGCACCACGTCATACACTATATCGGAGCAATAAGTTGGGGGAATGGTCCCCCTGTGAACTCCTGAGCACATGCCTCACTTTGCATCACATCTGTTTTTTGCACGTCTCATATAATTCGCATGAAGATTACGGTTCTATCATGCAGTGGGAACACAGAACCAGAACTGTAAAGTAAAAGAATCACAACGAGGAGAGGGTTTAGGATTGATATCCACCATCTTGGACAGTGACAGGATGTCAGGGGTGACATTTTACTTTGCTGCTTGAATAACATTACACACACGTATCTCTGAGTCATTAGCGAAGCGGCATAACAGTAATGGTCATGCTGGCAAAAGATTCAAAAATAGCACTGGAAACAGCAAAAATACATGAGCAACATTCCATATAAGGTCTAATTCAAAAAACCATTGCACTATTCAGAGAATGCATGAATTGAAGCCTCAGACAGATGCCAAATATCTAAAATGACAAAATAAATGACTAAAACTGAAACAAAAAACAAATCATAACACATTTATTTACTCACAGTAGTTGAATTGAACACAATGGACTGAGAGGGTTGCTTATATTCTGGTTAACAGTAGAATGTCTTATTGCCCATATCTTTAATTTACGATATCTGCAAAGGTAGAGACTTTTGACTAATGGTTATTTTAGTAGAATTTGATGTCAAACATCCAAAGAGCTATATACTGAAACCGAAAGATGAGTTGTGCCAGAGACTTTTCCAGCAGCACATTCTAAAAAAAATTCAATGTCTATGGTAACAATAAATAAATAAATAAATAAATAAAAATTCTATGTAATCTTTAAGTAGTGCATAAGTTCATTCCAATACAGGATTACGGTAGCTGGAGCCTAATCATGCACACATTTTAGTATGACCCTGCCACGGTCACTGCATGCATCACTTATGATTTATTTACTAATATACTGAAAAATAAAAATATGCAAAATGGCAGGAAAGGCAATGAAGAAAAATGCAACTTTATGTTTATTTTTAATGTTACAAGTTGTAACTAACCAGTTCCTCAATAGCCACATATCAGTGATAATTTCACAAATTTGGATTAGCTAGGGGTAGTTGACTTGTAGGCACATACTGAAGGTTAGTGTTATTAAACACTTCCTGTTTATTCAAGTAAAAGCAATTAGAAATCGCTGATCTTGCAGCAGACATACGCGATACACAGCAGTTCAAGTCTACCCACAGAGTACGTGAACTCACAGAAGCGCTGAGCGTCTGAGTGAGGCTGATGTCACGCTCTTCAGATTTTATCTGTTGTGGTTTTCTGACGTCTGGCAGCACTACACAATATAAACATTCACTCTTTTGAAATGTTGATTGCATGGATTTCTCATGCAGCAGACGTATGCGGAATTCAGCAGAGCCCACAGACTTGAATGAGCACTGTACATTCAAGCACAGCTTTTGTTCCACTGTTCAGAGTATTTTTATCTAATGTCCATGTTACATGGTTAACAGAAAGACTTTCTGCCTTTTGAACTGTTGAGTGTGTGGATTTCCCGCAATCAGAGAGTCCGTTGACTCACACAAGTGCCTCGCATCTAAATATGACTGCAGTCACATTGTTCACAATATCTCTCTGCATCCCAAGGGTTAAAGATAGGCGGTCATTCGTCTATATTGGGAGGACATTACACAATAGTTAGGAGCAATGAGGATTTCAATGAACAATCTTGAAAAAAAGGACAATGCAAAAAACAAAGCAGAGAACTGTTGTGATTATTTGACACAAAATAGTAAAAAGTTTTTAACTGGCAATAAAAAAATCCTAAACCAGATCAGCACTCAGTTGGTCTGGAATACAAAAGAAGGGTTCACCCCAGGCAGCCTGACCCATAACTCAACAGGCAGGCTTCAAGGACTGTATAGGCCTAAATGGGGTTAAGTCTTTTAAAGTAAAAAAAAAACACAACTTTAAATGTTTCAAATTTAGAAAAATGCCTTTCAAAAGAGAGGAAATCATAAAATTTCTGGCTTAAAGGATAAAGCCAACAAAGAATCTTTTTGAAAGAAGATTTGCAAAAATCAAAAAAGACAAAAACACAGAAAAAGGCAAAATAAAGGGAAATAGGATTTTCCTATAAAGGGAATCATATCAAACAAGTCCACAATATAAATTCCAGAGACTAAATCCAATGACAGAAACAAGAAAAGCATAAAAGCCAGAATATACAAATCAATATTCAGAAAAAAATGAATCTCCCCCAACATCAACAGACCACTGAGACAACTCAGTTGTTCAGCGGTCTATAAATGGCTGAGGGCGTTCACTCAGTGGTGACGTCACGCTGGCCCCACCACCCAGAAATTCTATTTTAAGGAGACAGGGCACATAATTAAACATATTAAAAGCACAACAAATAAACCAAATAATATTCAAACAAACATGAATAATAACTATACACCATCATATCTAACAAAACATAAAAGTAACACATTATAAAACAGAAATTTACTTATCCTGGCTAAACCATAACATGAACATACAGAGGCCAAATTCTAAAATTTAGGTTAAGATTTGATTTCTTCAAGTCTTTATTAAAAATTTAAATGAGTAAAAAAAAGCAGTTTCCATCCTCATTTAACATGATAGTTACTAACATCTGAATGCCTGACATGCGACAAATAAAACGTGTCTGATGTTATTGATGCCCAACCCTAAAAAATAAGGAGACAAAATCTATACATCTATCTATACATTATACAGTGTATATAAAAAATGGCAAACGGTGTGTTTGTCATGCAACAACTCACAAACCACTGGGCCTTGAATCTTGATCTTAGTCAAGAGCATATGACATAATATGCATAACACAACCCACTGATTGGCGTCACAAGCTACCTCCACCATGCAATTGGGCTTCAGGTCTTTATCATGGCAAGCATCGGTGTGGTCGCATGCTGTGGCTAACAAGAAAACAATAGCAGTGCGCAGTGGTGTAGCTAGGGTTTTCAGCGTCCGGGGACAACTGAAGATTTTGCGCCCCCTCCTGTTTGCCAAAATGCAATGGGGAAGTGAATTTAACATCAATTTGGCACCCCCTGGATACTGCGCCCGGGGACAGATGTCCCCCCTTGCCCCCTCTAGCTACGCCATTGGCAGTGTGGACATGTAGCATTGCTGACAGCAAAAGAACCACCGTGACATCTGCTGACAGTGAAGCACATTTCATAGGCTGACTGATCATTCTCCTCCGAAACACAAGTCATACACTATGAGCAAAAAAGAAAGTGATACACAACCAAATAACTACAGGTGTAGGCTGTCTCCACTAACGAAATTGGACCTCAGGTCTTTGTCCCAGAAAAGTGGCAGTGCGGTCACACGCAACATGGCTGACAAGAACAGAACCGTGCCGACATCTGCTGACAGTGAAGCACACTGAAATGGCCAACTAATCATTTTCATCACCAATTCACTTCATACACACTGAGAACAAAAGACAGTCTTAATATGTCTGCTGCGTGGAAATGCCTTCAACTGTGTGAAGATGTAAAACACTAACTGGAACATTTGCTGGTAAAATGGTAGCCATGATGGAACTAAAATGAAGACGTTTGGTGCTAAAAATGGGATAAGACATTTAAGATTACATCACAGTGCAAATTACGCAGACTCTTAGTGGCTTTCGCTGCTTATGAGTAACAACAGTACTCTTTTAAAACATTCAATCACTTCTTTTTATTGTTTTTTTTCCGTACTGCAATATTAATAAATCCATTAAACAATATATTTTACTATTATAGACTTCCCTACGCTGTTGTAAGGGTAGGGAAGGAAGACGCCACGAATGTGAAAATTTACGAATAATACAAACTGTGGTGGGATATGCTACAGCGGGATATTATTGTAGTTTTGTTAATTGCTTTTAGGTTTTTTGCTTGGTTTTGTTTTTTAACTTTCCCCGGTGGTTAACTGGCGCTGACATGCATGGACACTCGCCTTAATGAGTCGATTGCTGTTTAGCTGCGTGGCATCAACTGGGGGTTAGCCGCACAAATAAAAAACAGAAGTGTAAGAAAAGAGAAAAAGAAATAGAGAGAAAGGAAAGCGAGCAAGTGAGCTTGAGAAAGGCGAGAGTGAAGAAGGCACGGCTTGAGCTCAGTGGGTTTCCGGCAGAGGTAAGTGGGTGAGAGGGGGACAGAGAAACAGTGTGTGAGAACGCAGAATACTAGGTTTAGGTTTAGGTTTATTTGTCATATATAGGTTAACACAGGGTTAACATACAATGAAATATGTATGACGAGAAAAACAAGTCACTCAGCCTAGATCCAATAAAGCTAAAAAATTTTTTACAAAATTACAAGTTAAAAATAGACTAGCCATATAAAATAAAATGTACATTTTAAAAGAAGTTATAGAGCAATACGAGTTGAATGAGCAGCAAGTACAAATGACAGTTATTGCACAGATAATGTTTTATAAGTACAGATGCATATTCCATAAAGTGCAGATGCATGTTCCAGTCAGTATTCAGAGTGTGTGCAGGTACAGTTTGTGTGTGAGTAGTGCAATGAAGATGTAATGCAATGTAATGTAATGTAAGTGTATGTAAGTGTTCAGGTGTTGCTGTTGAGGAGTCGAATGGCCTGGTGGTAAAAACTAACCAGCTGGGAGGAAATCTGTTGATTAACTAAGGGAGCAGTGAAGGTGAAATTTATAATTTCAAATACACTAATATTAAATACTACTAATATTTATGCATTACAATATATATTAATTTTAAATATAAATATAAATTATTTTCAGTATCCTTTATATATTTTTGGCCTACGTGTCGTCTGCCAGTTCTTTGCGGTCTTTTGGCAAGCTCCAAAAACATTCCCATTTAATTATTCACTGCCAACTTGTGAATATCAGAAATCATGAATGTCAAATTTGCAAGTCTAGAGGGGTGACTGTGATTATTTTGTTTTACTTGAATACAAGAGTCGATATTTTAGAAACCCTATAAAGGAACAGGTAAGGAAAATGCTGTTGAATATTTTATGAAACATAAGACAGAAGGTGAGCAGGCAGAGATGACACACACGATTGTCTGCTGTAATTTCACATTAATATATACAGAGCATTGTTACATTACTTATGTCTATATGAAGCTGGCTATTCAATATGTGTAAATATTCATAATGAATCATATAACATACATAACATTGCTCTCCATTTCTAAATCTACTTATCCCAAGCAATTTCACAAGGTGGCTAGAGCCTATCCAAGCAAGCATCGGGTGCAAGGCAGGAACAATCCCTGGACAGGGCGCCAGTCCATACAATAGCAGGGTGAACTGACACTCAAAAAAACTCACACGTGGGGCCAATTTAGCAATGCCGGTTCACCTAACTGGCATGTTTTTGGACTGTCGGAGGAAACTCACTTGGGCATGGAAAGAAAATGAAAACTCCATGTACACTCTTAAAAATGAAGGTGCCAGAGTAGGTCTACAAAGCGAGACCACAGAGGAACCATTCTTGGTTCCAAAAAGACCCATCCACATGGAGGTTTCAGAAAGAACCTTTATTTATGTAGATCCATAACAGGCTCCCATACACTAAATAACCATGAAAGGTAATAGATTTGAGAAATACCAATGAGTCAAGATTTTCAAAGGACTGCTGCTTGCATACAGTACCAGGTTTTCTTAACCTGTTAGTTTCCTGACTTATAAGCCTACCATTCCTTAGATTTCAGGTTATTAGGAAGCTTTTCAAAGCACAAAGAACCAAATTCAGATGTAAAGAACCCATGTCAGAATGAATTATTGCTTGGTCAAGCAAAAGGTCGATGAGACACCACACAACCCAGTAAAGAATCATAAAATGCCATTAAAGAACTGGTATGCTGAAGATTGCAGGGAGCATTTAGGAGGTAAACCTCCATCTCCTTATTACAAGGCAGTAACACTACCATTGTGTCACCATGCTGCCCACACATTGCACTCTTTTACAAATATTTAAATTCTAATAATTTATTGCAACTTGTAAGGGTTTTGATAACACCACAGGTTCTTAAAATACATGTGACGACGACCCATTTTCTGTCACGTGTTGTCTGAATTTGGGCTGTGCTGAGTCACAATATTACTCAGTGGGAAAGAGTCGCAGAAGATTTGTGAAGTGATGGGTCGCTGCTGGCAGTTAAAGCAAATGCCATTGGCCTGCTATGACCAGAGTCAGCGATTTAATATGTGGTCTCCCCCCATCCCGGGAAGGCCATCGGCAAGATTCTCCAAGGGGGAAGAGATTACTATCGGTAGCAATTCTGGGTCTTGAAGGCACAAAAAAAATGCAAAATTAGGACGCAACAAAAAACATTTAAGAACCACTGGATTATACTGTTGTGATCTGGGGATTTATGCCAAACATCCGAAAACTTTTCATTTTGTTAGTTTTAGGGATGGCGTACTGAAGGCAATACTGGTAGGATTGTTTGAGCAGTTCTTTTTTTTTTGCTGCTGCTGCACAGTGTTACATGAAAGTAAAATTACAACTCGAATTGCAGGATGGACTCAAATTCAGGGCCTTTTAAGTAAATGAAGGCTATAGAGTATTCTATAAGTCTATCGAAAAATTACCAACTTGCACTTTAAACTTCAACTGATAATTACGGCAAGTGTCTTAGCTGTGAAAACATTTATGAACAATTATTTAACAAAGTGAATTACACTTCCCCGATCCTCATACACTAAATTTGAACAAATCATGTGACACAAAGAATGGGCAAGCACTGAGCCAGAACTCGGTGATAACACTTTAGATTGAAATGCTGTAGCAGGTAAAGCAAGCTGACATACAATTACACAGTGTCTTAATTACTCCAAACACAGGCTGTCAGCCATATTTTCAGTTTCACCCACCAAAAGTTGATACCTGGTTTCCAAGCCTGGCGATCACTTTTGGAAGTTAGTGTTGAGCCCTGTTTGGGTGACAGGTGTGGTGACACTCCAAAACAAGGACAAAGTGTACAGTTTAATATGTGACGCTGCTATGACTTTCAGTTATTAATTGGGACACCATTGCCACCAACAAAACAGCCACAGCCATTCCTAAACACATTACAAATAACACATTTAAAATTAAATAAGTAACAAAATACATGTAGATTGGAGTTCTGCACAATACAAAACTTATAAATCACAATAGCTCTAAGCATTAAAGTGTTATTACAATACATTAACTGAACAATAGATGCCCCCATGTAGCCCCTATTCCAATTTACTGCACGGCAAAACCCCCATTCAGGTAGCCCCATTCCGATGTGCTACACGACAGATGACCCCCAGGTAGCCCCTATCCCAATATGTTGCATGGTAGCTGCTCCCAGGTAGCCCCTGTTCTAATGTGCTGTATGCAGATGCCCCCAGACAGCCCTTATTTTAGTATGCTGCATGGCAGATGCCCCCAGGTAGCCCCTATTCCAGCATGTTGCACGACAAATACCCCAGGTAGCTTCTATTCCAATGTGCTGCATGACAGCTGCTGCAAGGTAGCCAATATTCCAGTGTGTTGCAAGGCAATCCCCCTTCAGGTAGCCCCTATTTCAGTATGCTGCACAGCAGAATCCCTCACATAGCTCCTGTTCCAATGTGCTGCACACCAGATGCCCCCAGGTAGCTCTTGTTTCAATGTGCTATATGGCAGATGCCACCTCAGGTAGCCCCTATTCCAACGTGCTGCAGGGCTGTCCCAAGTAGCGTTAGCCACAATGGCATACTGTGATCTTAGCTGTTGTTCTCCCACAGCTTAAAGACAAGGCGTTACGTTAATTGCTGGCTCTGACTTGGCCTGGTATACAGTAAGTGAATGCTGCCTGTTAATCACTGGCATCCAATCTGGGGTGGATTTCTAAATGGCGCCCAATGCTTCTGGGATGGGCACCATCTCCCTGCAGATCATAAAGTGAATGGAGGCCTAGGTTTACAGTATAAGTGAAGCAGAAGAGTTGGCTGCATGCAGCATATTGTATGAGGATACGAGGATTACATCATTTCACCGTTACCCAGGATCCTCCAGTGATGGACCCAGTACCACTACTCCTCTTGAATTTTTTGTTCTCTACTAAAAGGGTTGATTCAGTCCCACAGGTCTTTGAAAGCTGATGGCCGTCAGATAGCCGTCTAACATTTCAAGACACCCGTTTAAAATGCATTCGAGTGCTGGCTTTGTGACCTTCAGGAAAAGGCGCAAATGTCTTCATTTCACTGCCATTGTGAACCTCAGGGACCAACGATTATTATCAATTGTGAACACAGCCAACACCACACAAGGCTTGTCAGCTGGTGAGCGGCCACATTTTAGCTGAAAAAAATGGAACTTCAGGCTAAAAAGCAAAACTATAGTCAAGACAAGAGCAGGTAAATATGTGCACTTAAAGATAAGCGGAGTAAAGGATGTTGGTTTTTTTTTTTTTACCCCCTACAGTATGCCGTCTTTCTAGTCCAAGTTGTTTTCTTTAGCATATTTTTTTTTTTGTCTTCCAAAGGAAAAAGGTAAGACAGAACATAAATGGCATTTCATTCATGTTCTTCCAAAAAAAAGAAAAACCTCCGAGAGCAGAGGAGCCTCACAATTCTGGAATGCTGACAGCGTGTATTAGCATCAGTGTACTAATTTGTAAAAGCAATAGCCTGTGTTTACTTTCCAATCAGGAACATCTGCTGCAAAGATGTCCGTTCGATAGGCACAGTTGCCTCAGTTCCCTTTAATAATGATTTGAGTGCTGCTCCATTGTTCCCGCTAAACTTGACAAAGTGACAAATTAAAGATAATCTGCCTTTTCCTGTCCTCATAGGAAATGATTTCAAATGGTCTAAAGAGCGAAAGGGCAATCGGACCCTGCTGGCTATTCTTGTGGCCCCCCATGAGGGACAAAGAGAAGGGACCTGAGCACACGTGGGCTGTACGGATGTGGATGGGCACACACAAATTCATACATAAATGCTGGGGGGATGTTTTGTTTAAAACACATAAAAGCCTGCTGAGGTGAAACTCTTCCCACAGCTACTAGGGAGCCGATACAGTAATGGGATATTAAATCAGTTTGGCTACTTGGCTCATTAGACACATCCGCAAAGCCTCTAAAAATAAATCTAGCATTTATTTGTTTGTGTATTTTAATAATAATAATAAAAAAAAATCAATAAATCATTTCAAAAAGCTGTTCAAAAATATGAGCCACCAGGCCAGGGTCAACCTTTAGTTTTGATCTAAAACAAATCTGCCCAGAGGAATAGAGCATCAGAATCTACACCAGAGTTGGTCCAAAAAGACAGCTTTTGTTTAAATATTATTTAATGGTATGCACTCTCACATTATGTCATCGCAGAATGGTCATCCAGTGCTTCCAGTTTAACCTCAAGTGTTCCGTCAACCTTTCCAGCAGGCACTATTAATGGGCTTAATGGGAATTGCATGCGTATTCAACCACACTCTAATGTAAAAAAAAAACAACCTCCACCTGCACAGGGTGGGCTCCTGCCTTGAACCCAAAGGCTATCAGGAAAGACTTTACCCACAGAAGTGGGAAAACGAATGACCCGATGGGTGAATTGAACTGAATTGAATAAAGTGTGGTGACAAAGAGCAAACGAGGATCCATGTCTGGGGACAACTCGCTAAAATCTTTCTAGCTGGCAGCGCTGAAGGGCTACGACCAAAGGGTTTCTTTCTAAAAAGTCCCCTCCCCCACCCCATTTCCTCCAGTCTGTGCACTGTAAATATTCAGGGTATAACCAAAAACACAAGCAAAACAGTTATCTTGATGGCTGCCTGTAGTACTAGGGTGTTGTTAGCCATTATGAATGTAGAGAAAAGCCAAGCAAAATGACGCCTTTTATTGGCTAACTAAAAAGATTACAATATGCCAGCTTTCGAGGCAACTATACATCTTGCCTGAAGAAGGGGCCTGAGTTGCCTCGAAAGCTTGCATATTGTAATCTTTTTAGTTAGCCAATAAAAGGTGTCATTTTGCTTGGCTTTTCTCTCGATGGCTGGCAAAATTTGGTGAATTTGTTACGGCAAAAATAAAGAGATTGTTTCAAAGCGGAGGTTTCAAGAATAATATTCAGTTAAATATTGTTGGGGAGCATGCCACTTGGATTGGGACCAGAGTGTAGCGGGTGGCACTGCGGCACCACACTGGGACAATGGCTGGAGTGTCAATCCTGCCACCAACCCACAAGTTTTCCCTGTATGTTGGAGGACAAAGCAATTACTTGTTAAGGGTCTTGCTCAAGGACCCAATGGAGTAAAGTCACTTCTGCCGTTTACAGGATTCAGACCAGCAACCTTCTGATTACCAGTGCAGATCCCTAGCCTCAGACCCAAACAGAGTTACATATTATGGTCTGTACATATTCAGACATGTTCATGTCAATTACTGAATTTGTTTAAACGTTCAGTCGGAATGTGGATGCTGTCTGTGCTGGTATCAGTGTCGTAGGTACATTTACTATTTGGCCATAAGGACTACACAAATGTGCTTCTCCTGTGAGTCTGTGTTACCTACAGCAAAAAAATTCACTCACCAAGGGGTTCATTTCACTTTCTTTTGTGTGACGGCACACTGTTTGACTCAAATGTACAGTCTAGACTTCATCTTCTCACAGACGTTGCTGCCAATTCTTTGAACCTCACCTTTACCCTGACTGAGTCGTTACAACGGTGAGTGACAGAGGCCACCTCCAGCCATTCACATTTATACCACTGGTCCAGTGATGTCTTTGAATGTCATAATGGTTTTACTGAATTTTTCTTTCCCTTGAAACAGATTATGCTTATTTTTTAACATATGCGATGGGGGCTCATCATAGACACAACATTCTATGAAACAGATGGATGGTAAATGGACAAAAAAAAAGGAGAAAAGTGTGCAAAAAATGAGCTAAATTCGTAACCAAGAATTCGAATTGATCTTTTTGCCTAATCAAAAACAGAACAATAAAGTGTAGTCAAAATTCATGGTCGTTTTCCAAATCCCGGATGACCTGGAATGTCTGATTTTTTATGTTGCTGCCACGATGATGTCATGTGTCGATCATGAACATGCCAGTTCCATGATAACATGGTGGTAACCACACCACAAAATGGCCGTGCTTTGTGAAAACTAAGATAGAATCAAAAAAAGATGTCAATTATTTTAAAACAAGCACAAATCAAAAAAGTAACATTGGGAATGAATTCCGCAACCCTCAAAACCCCCATAACTGATTTTTTATGCAATGTCTTCCTAGAAAATGAAGTTACTAGTATGGTTGCCTAGATATTGAACTTTAAACCCCAGGTTACCATGTAACTCTGACCCAAGTTATTAAATTGGCCTGGGCTCCAAATGTGTAACAAGTGGACCTGGGCATCCTGGGTACTGTGGCCCCCTCACAGATCCAAGCTGCTCACATGTGAAACCTTGTGGCTTCTCCCCTGGGGGCTCTTCCGTCAGGTCCTTCTGTTTTCATCCCACTTTGCCAAAGACATGGAGGTTAAGAATCTAAACTGGCCCAACGTGTTCATAAGTGCACCCCGAGATGGACTGCTGCCTTCTCCACGGGTCTTTCCAAATTTTAACCAATACTGCCAGGATAATCTTGGCCTCCCTTGACCCTGAATTGGACTAAGCAGATCTGAGAATGAGATGTTATAGTTTTACTGTATCTTGGTGGGATGGTGTTCATTAGAGAAAAGACTTTATAGAAAATAAATTGTTTTAGATGCCCTGACTGGTAAAAAGAAGGAAGAAATCCAAGGCAAGAATGCTCTTGAATTAAAGCTAAATGTCATCGGACCAACATTTACCACAATCGGCCTGCTGACACTGTGGTGTGGAATGCCATGTTTTCTCCCCAACTTTCGGACACATTTTGCTGGCAATAAGCACAGGCTCCCCTCTCCTCTTTGTTATTTCCCTGTAGTTTTATTCACAAGTTGCCATCTGTTTTATGATTTGGACAGAAATTAGCTTTTCCTGCTTGGAGTTAAATTTTGTTTCAGGATTATTTGACAATTAGAAGAGCTTTGAACATCACATAATCTCCCTGTATGGCTATTTTTATAAGTTACTATACCTAGACATAGGTTACATTGGGTTATGGTTATGTTTTTGTTTTGCTCCAACACTTTTTCATGATCCCTGTGGTTGCTGGGGACGTGTACTGTAAGTCACATTATGTGACATCATCAGCGTGATGTTTTTAAAGCCAAATGAGTCACATGTTCATTGGTGTCTCTGGGACAAGATAGACTACTTTGGAACCCAAATGTTAGGACCCTTGGGGTCCCAATGTTTTTTTTTTTTGTGTGTATGCTACAGTTTGCACACTGGTGCCATCTGCTGGCTCTGAGCAAGTGAAACGTCCATATAGGCTGAAGCCACACTAGCAGACAAAATGACTAGAGCTTAACATTACTCGCCTGGGCAACGCCATGTGTTGCTCCTGTCTACTGTATTGTAAAAAGGAGTATTGTGTGCTTTTGCAGGGGGTGTTGGGTGAGGCTTGATTGAGAGTGGAAGTGCAGCACCACACGAAGGTGAATCAAATGGTGTTTAGTTAACTCCTGCTTTGTCGGCCTTTCTTTAAAATGTAGGCACTACCAACAGTCCACCTTGAACTAAGAGGATGGTAAGACAGCGTTCATGGTTACAACTCCGCAAAAAGTTACTGCAATCACACCCAAAAAGAGCAAATTCTTGACTCACGAGAGCAGAGATGTTGCTAAAGGGGTCGTGTGGATGACAGATGGGACAGCTAGCAATAACAAAAGGGTCACTGTTTAAAGAAAACGTAAACCTTTGCTTGCTTTCTTTAACTCATTCTACAAATGTACCTGGGTAACACCGGACAGATTGGCTAGTAATAATAATAATAAAGGTTTATTTTCATCTGGACCCTTTTGTGAGAAATTTCGGGGTCCAGAAGGTGTCTGCGGTGTTCCCAAAACCCTTACAGAGTGATGTTTCTTTTTTTTGAATCCTCTTCATAGTGAGATTTGAGATTGAGAAATACACACGCAAAACAAAATTTTGCAAAGATTTTATAAATATATATGTATGTAATGGACACTTTCACTAATTGCTACCAATTATTTTGTGACGTTAAATTTTACACCATGTATGGAGTGAGGCTTGGGCTGCCGGACAAACACAGTGATGGTGTGCTGAGTAAGAAATAGGAATTTCAATGTACTGTGCACACGTGACAATAAGTCTGAATGAACTGTTGACATTTTTTTTATCAAAGCATAGCCTCATATTTCTGCGGTGGGTTGGCACCCTGCCCAGGATTGATTCCTGCCTTGTGCCCTGTGTTGGCTGGGATTGGCTCCAGCAGACCCCCGTGACCCTGTGTTCGGATTCAGCGGGTTGGAAAATGGATGGATGGATAGCCTCATATTTTTTTTAAAAAGCCAACAATACTGTTCACTTGTATATTGTTCACCAACACTCAGTGTTACGAGCTGTTTGAGGCATGTTGTTTGCACTCACGCCATTTTAAGACCCTCGGGGAGTCCACCAAGCACAGCTGTTAGTGGATTAGGAAAGCTGTCTGAGAGGCATTTAAAGATTTTGGTCCAAAATGATGTTAATTTGGTGCACGTCCAAAACATGTGGACTAGTGAGGCTGGAACTCGATTACAGCGTTCACAGGTTGGATCTTGCTCTGGAAACATTTTCGACAATTTTAAACCAGATAGATGTGCTTGATAAAAAGATTATAAGTTGAATAATTGTGTGCTTTGCGCATATAGAGCTCGAGTGAATTCTGTGCATGGCTGCCTTCCCCTCCGTTTCTGTAATGTTGGGTAAGAGACCCTATTCCCAGTGTACTCTGGGATCTTTAAAAGGAAAAGACTTTAAAATGGTTTTATATATTGCAGAAATGCTGTACAAGTCCTGAAGACTGATCAATATCTCTCCTTGAATAGAAGTAGGTGGGAGGTGAGGACAATTGGGCAGATTTTGTTTAGCAAAGCTTCTAATTTGGAAGTAGTGGAAAAATTGTGTTGATGGAAAGTTAAATTTGGAGTATAATTGTTCGTAGGATGTAAAGATGTTATCTATGTACAAACCTTCAAGTGATTTAACCCTGCATGTTTTCCAAACATTAAAAATTGCATATGGGATGGAAAAAGGTGGTTATCGTGCAGAGGTGCCATAGATGTCTTCAAGTGCTTCCAACATTGGTTCCATATTCTGAGTGAATGACGCACAATTGGGTTGTTAGTAAAAATAAATTCATTATATAATAGAAAGGAAATATAATATTTTTTTTGTTAGCACCATGCTGATTGATTGGGGACGGCATTTGAGTGAGTAAAAGTAATGAGTAACTTTTACCGTTTCTTGTTGGTTGAAATTTACTCAAGTCCACTTTATGATGCGACTGTTCTAATTTTAGAGAGTTGTGCCTAATAGCAGTTTTAAATGACCTTTAAATCGTCTTTATAACTTTACTCAAATACCTTGACTGGATCTGAAACATGATGCAATGCCCCCCACAATCCAGCACTTCATCCCAAACCGACCAAAAATCGGCCTCTGGGCCCCCCTACTGGAGATGCTTCCCATGGTCCATGACAGACTGGGTATGACAATGCCACAGACACAGCAACCAGGCACATGTTTCAGAACCAGGACCTTAGATTTATGAGGCGGCAGTGCTAATCATGCGCTACCACATTATTATTGTTTGATTTTTTTTTTTGGTTCATTTTTTTAAATTGTAGCACACGCAGCCTGCAGACTGAATCTATGGCCAGGACTTTAACAGGCAGCCTTGTAACTTACAGTGCAGTGTGTTAACCACTAGGCCATACTGTAATTTAGCAACTGCTAGTATGAAGTAAAAGAAATAATAATAAACAATTAAAAGGAAGAGTTTATTTAGAGTAGTGTGAAATATAAGCCCTCGGGGTGCTCTGAAAAAAATCCTATAATTATAATACAATAAAATGTAATCTGCCATGCTGTCTTCACAAAGAGAAGCAGGAGAGGCTGCCTGATGATTATGTAGGATAAGTGCTGTCAAGACAGGCCACCACAAATTACAAATCACAATCACTTTTACGCAAAGCCCTGGTTTTCCCCCAGCAGTAAATTGTCTGTTATTGAGCAAGATCAGGCTATGGAGATTACACAAATCCTTGCTCAGAAGGTGCGTGGAGTACGAGGTGTTGAAAAGCATCGCCTCACTTTTGTCAGTCCTTAAGAGAATTCAAGAGACATATTAAAAAAAACAAAATGAGCCATATGACCCATCCAGCATCAGAAGGACTAAGCCTGGCAAGATACAGTTGTGCATGAGATGCCAGTACACTAACTTCATGTGTGTGTCTTTGGGAGCCTGAATAAAGGTGGGAGCACACGTGGATATGGAGAGAACACACAAGGGGGCCAGGAGGTGAGAACTGGGCCTAAGCTCACATGTGACATTTGTTCAGTTCTCATGTTCAGCAGCGGCTTTGAGCACTGGAAAAGCCCCCCATATACGAAATGTGGTGGACTCCTCAAGTCAGAGTATCTTCAGCTGGTATTCACGTAGATTAAGCGACTCATTCAGGGTCACACATTGCGGTGCAGGCAAAAATGGAACCAACAGCCTTCACCACTACAACACTAAGTCGGGTGTGGATATCCCAGAATGTTCGACTTCAAATTTTTATAAAGACTGATGAGATGTTACATTTTAACATTTTCCAAAGCTGACATTTTTTTTCAGGTAGTAAGAATAAATGGTAGGTAGTGTGGTGTAGGCACCTCAGCCCATCAGGCGACTGGTTCATTTCCAATCTCTGCCTTAGTATTTTACCCTGAGAAAGTCATCCAATGTGATAAAAAATACGAAAAATGTTGTAGCATTCTAAATTTGTATGCTGTCCAGTATTCATTAAAATATACCACAGTAACACAAGTAGAGTTATCGTTTTGGACTGCGACTCAAGTAAATAGAACATTACTCTAGTAGATACGAGGGGGTACCCAAAAATAACCATAATTGGAAAAAAAAAATCGTTTTAATAATTTTTACTTACTGAAACTTTAGTCTCCTTCAAAGTACTCTCCATGTGAATGATTGCACTTGTCCTAATGGTTTTCCCACTGGTGGAAATATTTTTGGAATTGCTGAAGACGAACGTTGTCCAATGTCTGCAGCGATTTTTGTTTGACTTCCTCCTTGGTACAAAAACACTTTCCTTCGAGTTCTTTTTTCCTATGCGGGAACAAGAAAAAGTCACACAGAGCAAGACCAGGCGAGTAAGGAAAGGTGGCAAGAACTCCGAGACACACAAGTCAATTCAGAAATCTCTTCAATAGTCCGACAACGATCTTCATAAATTGCATTGCAGACTTTTTCAAGATTTCGTCATTCCTAATTGTGGAAGGTCGGCCAGATCTTGGTTTAGTCATGGTTGGTCTTCAAGTGACATTTCCCCTTGTTTGAAACGCGAAAACCACTCATAGACCTGTGTTTTACTTAAAGCTTCCTCTTTAAAAAGTTTCATCAGCTGTTTTCCCTAAGAGAAAACAAAATTTAACAGAGACTCGCTGTTCTTTATGATCACCCATTACAAAATATCGCAGAACACATTTAATAAGCACCAAGAAAAACCAACATGGAATACCAAATGAACAATACAGAGCAACACCACTTGGCAGATTGCCAAAGAATACTATAAGTATACTACATCTAGCAGTGAAATTCGCAACTAAGTGTAGATTGTGCGTCAGGTACAGATTACGGTTATTTTTGGGTACCCCCTCATATTTTATAGTATTAGATACTAAATGCACTTAAGTACAAGAAACCAAAGATCTCTCTGTTTTATATTCGATTAAAGGAAGTTCTTACATGTTTAAAATAATTCAAGCTATCATCATTTTGTGTGGGAGTCGTATTACAATCACTAAAGTAGAAGACAAGTAGCTCCACTTTAAAGAAGCGACATTCAGCACAAGTGAATATCTTGAGTGATTTTATTCTCATTCGATGGGGTCTGCTCCAACAGAAGAGGCATACAGACTCCCCCACCTTAGCTAATCTGTTTCTGAAAACCCCTTCATAAAGTAAGCAACTTTAAGTAAATAGGTAAGGATGATTTGTCGACATACCAGCAACGCTGAGCACATCGCCACCATCACCCATTGTGTTCCGGGACACTAGAACACAAAACATAAGGAATTTGTCAAATGAGCAGTGTCCATTCCGTCCATCAGCTCGTTTGTTTAGCTAATAGTCAAGTTGTCCCAATATCTCATCCAGACACTTCTTAAAGGTTGTCAATGTTTCTGCTTCATCTTCATGTCAATAGGTTGTTCCTACAACTCTTTTGAGTAAAGAAATGCTTCAGACTTCAGTCAAAAACACATTTGTCTTAATTTCCACCCATGTCCTCAGGTACATGATTTACCATTTCTTTGAAAGAATTCTGCTGTATTTACTTTATTGATGTCTTTGAGGATTGTGAAGAACTGGATTAGGTCCCTATGCTGTCTCCTCTGCTTGAGACTAAACAGATTTAATTCTCCAAGTCTGTCAGAGTACTACGTGTCTTTACATCCTGGTCACTCTCCTCTGCACAGCTTCAAGTGCTGTTTTGTCTTTTTTGTAGCGTGGTGACCAGAGCTGCACACAACACTCCAGATCTGGTCTCACTAGCGCATTATACACTCCGAGCATAACATCCTGTTCTGTCAGAACATTAGATGATTGGGATTTCCAATGGACAGGATATCAAGGCACAGCTGTGGGAGGGGAAGGGGTCCAGTTCAGTGGCCTTAGCATTGTGTCACTGCTTATTGCAGACGACATGGTCCTTTTGGCTTCTATTGGGCTGTGAACTCCAGCATGCAAGCAGTGTGAAGTGGCAGGGATGAAGTTCAGCACTTCCAAATCTGAGGCCATGGAAAAAGGTGGACTGTCCACCCTGAGTTGGAAGGGTAGGAGTTTAAGTACCTTAGGGTCTTGTTCACAAGTGAGAGGAAAAGGGATGGCAAGATCAACAGATGGATGGGGGTGGTGAGCAGAATTATTCTGTCGCTATACCAATCGGTAGCGGGGAAGAAGGAGCTGAGTCAAAGGCGAAGCTCTCAATTTGCCAGTCTACCTTGGAGACCCAGTGTGCTCTGGGAGGATTAGATCTTCCACAAAGCGTGGGAACTCCTTGGGGATCCCACAGTATGATTTGGCAAGTGTGACTGGGGAAAGGGACGTATAGGCCTCACGGCTAAGACTGTTTCAGATAAGTGGTTGAATTGATGAGGATGCTGGATCCATAGGTAAAGCTCAGTCAAACATGGGAAAAGTTCGGGTCTGGGTGGGCTACTCCAGTTCACAAAATACTGGCCTACTTAAACTTACCCATTTCCAGAATTTTGTAAGGAAATGTGAGAAATTGCTGAGACGCTTTGGCCAGAATTGTTTGGTGCTGCTAATATTTATGTCCTCAAGGCATGGTGGTGTCATATCTCCATGAGGGTCAGCGCCTTTTCCAATCTGTGTAATGAACTGATACCCGATACACTTTTTTGTTTTGTTTGACATAAACGGAGACAGGACTGACGTGACAGTCAACACCAATTACTTTTTTTTTTCTTTTTTAATTTGTTAAAAATGTATAATAATTGAGCAGTCATGTCTGAAAGATGAATAGTGGAATGCAGGGTGTCATTTATTTCCCACAAACTTAAAAATGTGAAACTTTGATGCCTTGTATGATTAGGCCACACCTGGTGAACTGGCTCAGTGTGACTTGAACTGGTGTCCCATCCTGCCCTGGCTCTCACGGACACCAATTGATGGACGGGGAGATTTAGCAGGTTAAATGTTTGCCTCTTCCATTACAGACACAGGACAGGGGAGGACAAGTACGCTACATGTGCTGGCATCCCTGTCAGGGTTAGTTCCTGAATAGCATACAATGCTACTGAGAAAGGCTCATTTACTCCATTACTCTACAGATGAGAAAAATATGAAGATAATCAACGGGTTGCTGCTTAATGCAAATTGAATCCATCATTTCATTTCTGAATCCAGGTCTAGGTTGGCAGCACTATCAGCAGGTGGTGGCAAAATGGTGCAATCGACCAATCGATGGATGGATAGATAGACATGTGTCTGGGAGCTTGTTCATATTGGATGCAGTTCCACCCATTGAGAAAGCCATCTTCTGGGAGCCATTGGATTTAAACCATCCTGACCAGAAAGGGTGTGGCTTAATTGAGTGGGGGCGGGACTGGGGCGCCTTTCTTGGGAAGAGAAAAGAGATATGGTTACTTTGGCACCCTCTTCTTGTCCTAATGAGTTACTGTATACTTTATCAGTGCCTGGAAGGTGATCCTCAGATGCCCATGTGTGATGATAGATAGATAGACAGATAGATAGATCTCAAAAAGAAAGAAAACCTCTGACATGGCAATAGGTAAAAGAGCAGTCACAGTGAGGCATTATGCAGATGTATTGCCGTTGGTATGAAGAAGCCCCAGTGGCATTTCTTGGCACACTTTTGATTAAGTTATATACTACCCTTACTTATTGCTAGTGTATCACAGATAGGATATGCAGCATTGTTCATAATGGACATCAGTTTTGTCGTCTTTCTCTCCTCCTGCACTACCTCCAGGCGGTCGAGAGTGTGCACCATCAGTGAGGTGGCCTTTTGTATTAGCATTTTTGTCTCAAAGATCCTTCACCTCAGGTGCAAATCTCGACCAAGTTGCCATCTAGGTGAAGTTTGCAGGTCCTCCCTGTGACTACATGAGTCTTTCTCCAAATGACAAACAGGTTAGGCTGATTAATCTCTGAGTGTGGGTGTGTGTGATGAGCAATGGCTGGTCCAGCATTGGGTGCCCGGCTTATGCGTGATACTGCGTAGATAGGTGTCAGCTCCCAACTTTGAATGGATGGATAATTCACCCATATAATCAATTTTTTTTAATTATAGATCAAATGATAGACTGCACAGTTTCGAATGATAATTGCACAGTTTGATTCATGTACTCGATTTTAATCAAGAATTTCACTGCAAAACATACCACTGGAAATAGGAAGAAGTGCATAAAATGTATACAGGACATAACATTGTATAACAAAAAAGTCCAGAGAAATGACTAGACTGATTCCAGGTCTGTGGGGATATGAGCTCTGAGGAGAGACTGGAGGAGCAGAATCTTTTCACAGTTTAAGCAAACAGAGATGAAGACGTGATATGATTTTGAATTTAAATTAGTGCAGTGGATCCCAGTTGTTAATTTAAAATGACTTAAATGACGGGATAGAGATGGAGTCTTACTAAAGGTAAATTTCACACAGACTTTAGGAAGCTCTTCTTCATTAAAAGAAGCAGCAGACACATGGAATAAGTGACCAAGTCTTGTGGTAATAAGGGATGCTTTAACAGCTTACAAAGCTTGACTTGATTTTATTTTTGAGAAATGAGGTGAATAGGACTGGTGAGCTTGTTAGGTTCCATGGCCTGTTCTCATTAAACATTTTCTAATGCTCTGTTCTCAAACCCACTTAATCCAATTGTTGTTCTTGGGGGCTCAAAGTCTATCCCAGGTGCGTGGATCACATGGGGTGAGGACAACAGACCCAAACTGAGTATACATCTTAAGGCTTAAAAAGGCGAGAAACAGCCCAGCTGGCAGCGGTGGGTGTTAGGCAAGGACAAACCCTGGAGAGGATGCCAGTCCACCACAGCCACAGAATTTGTTTTGCTCCTTTGTCCTCAGGCCAGCAGCTGCAGTGCCCAAGTGAGATTAAGAAACCTGATCAGCAAAGAATGCATATTACAAAAAAAAACTTTAATCAGTAACATCACACCTATTTATATCCTTTTGAATTAAAGTTCCTAAATGTACAATGAAAAGGTAAAATAATTATTTTAATCTATTGGCTTATTTTTCTGTCCAGTTTGACATTTAAAGCCGCTTTTTCAGTTTTTGCTTTTTTCCCTTTCAAGTTGTACGCATTCTGATTTTCAATGATAAAAAGATAAAACGTAGGGGTTTTTGATTTCAGCAACCGAAACCCTAAGTGTAATTGTTTGACACAAGCTTTGGCCTTTTCGCCTGTGGCTTCAGCGTTTAAATCCAGGTCAGGTCACCAGATTCGTTTTTCGTTATAAGAGCCTGGCTCGCTCGGTGCCATTTTGTCTGCTACCATCTGCAAGACGAATAGCATAATTCAAGCGGGCACGCTGAACAGGCGCCACAAAAGTCCCAAGAATGTGAAAAGTCATCTTGGAAAAAGCGGAGTGTTGTAGGCGACGAGCTTCAAGGAGCCAAGGGCTCCTGCTTAAATGGATATCACAACATGGAAAAGGCCACAAGAGCTCTCTGGCAAGTAAGGCAGCAGGTAACGTGATTAAGCCAATAATTCAAAAGGGTGCCTGTGCGCTTGCAAATATACGATTGATTACTATGCAGAGCAAATTATATATAATTGCATAATTATTGTTATTTTCTCCAACCGCCAGACCTCAGTGCTTTGGGGGATAATCATTCTTTCACGTCTTTGTTAATATAATTTTCTCTTTTTCTTTCCTTTCTTTTTATTTTCTTCCTCTGGCTATGGTTTCAAAGATGCACCTCATTATGCTGCGGTAATTTATGTAAATCCAAAACAAAGGCGCTCTTTCTTGCATGGGTCAGTTTACTCTGCCCAAGAGCTCACCAATTATATTATTACAAGAATATCAGAGCGGTAAGGTAGAAATGGCATTTCTAACATGATACTGTGTGTGTTACCCTACTGCTCGATGTGAGTGATGGAAAGGTGCCCTGCAGTGGACTGGCACAAGGTTGGTCCCTGTCTTGCACCCAATGCTGCAGGGAACAGGTGCACAGTAGTCTACTATGACCATGATTAGGTTAGGTGAGTTTGAAAATGGCTGGATTCATATGCTACCTGCCAAGCTTTATTTTATACAGCGGCATTAATGGCATGCGGCACCACAAGGCATTCTGCAGAGCAACTAAGATCATGATGCAGAAACATGGAAGTTAGTCAAACCAACAGGATCATACTGCTTTATGGTTCCTTAACTACAGAATGGGTTACAAATAGTGGTAAGTGGAAGGATTTAAGCAAAACTGAATTTGAAACTTCACATTAGGAAGAAAAAAAAAAATCACAAAACAAAGTTACGTTTCACAACCAGCGAAATTCACGCCATCACCACATATTTCATTGCATCCGCAACCTTATTCGCCATTTGCTGAGAATGGTGATAGAAGGTGCAGACAGAGAGCACTTACCTGCAAGAACGTCTCTGCTGATAAAATCTACTGCCCTGGGTACAAGGTCACTAGCAAATCTCCAAAAGGATCCTGGCTTGGATCAGCTTAAAGAGTTGGGGAAATTGAGCACAGATGATGTTAACTCCAACCCAAATGAAGCGGCATGGAGCAGAAGGTGGGCAGTGCGTGAGGCAGAGGAGTACGCGTCAAAGGAGCTGGTGGAGATCGGGACAGATGCTGTAGCCAAGGCCTTGGAATAACCCTTAGGGAGGCAAGATTCCTTGCTTTCCATCTACCAAACAACTTAAAAACAAAAAAGGAAAATACTCTTGTTAGGGATTTTTGCATTCTGAAACCGTGAACGCACATGCCAAAAAAATTTTAGGGCAATTTTGTGAAGCTGTAAGCTTATCAGTAGTTACAAATTATGGCACCCCCCTTGTTCACCCAATGTGGACTCTACCACACCACGACCATCATTAGGATGTCACACCTATGCAGACGCACTCCAGATATCCAATGTTTAAAAAAATGGTAGAGAGTTGAAGGAAGCTTCTGCTTATGTGGGTGACAATGAGGGCAAGTGGTGATAAATGGGCTACCAGGCCATTACAAGGCATACCCCACAGTGAAGTGAAACCACTATTACTGTATGTACGCCAGGCAGAACATGTGGAATGCATACAAACGTAATTCACTGGTGATGATGCTGCATATTACCGAGGTTCTCAGTACCAGAAAGATTATGATAATGAAAAAATCATGTCAAATTATTAAGTTCTAAAAAAAATAATTGTTCTTTTTGTCCCATAGGATGTACCAGAAGCTGCTATACTTGGTCTTGCTGGTGGGAAGCCTACCGTCATTGGGGGAAGCAAGAAAAAACCGTCCACAGGGTGCGATACCATCCCCATTCAAAGACCAAGAAAACACCTCAGACAAACGTCCTCGCAAGCAAGTCGTCCTGGCCTCAAGCCAGGAGGCCTTGGTGGTAACAGAAAGAAAATATCTGAAAAGCGACTGGTGCAAAACCCAACCTCTGCGCCAAACGGTCAACGAGGAGGGCTGCTTGAGCCGCACAATCATCAACCGCTTCTGCTACGGACAATGCAACTCCTTTTACATTCCGAGGCACATCAAAAAGGAGCAGGAGTCCTTCCAGTCGTGCGCATTCTGCAAGCCGCAGAAATTCACAACTCTCACGGTCGAGTTGGAATGTCCCGATTTGCAGCCCCCATTCCGACATCGGAAGATCCAAAGAGTGAAGCAATGTAGGTGCATATCGGTCAATGTGAGCGAATCTGGAAAACAGTGAAAGGTGAGGGGGGGCCCCAGAGACAGCCACAGAAATGCTGCTTGTTTGTCGTTCATTTTCTTTGTGCAGAAGAAATTACAAAAACAGTCGAGAATGGTCACGTGATCCTTCGTTTCTATTCTTCATTACCAAGGGTCTCAATTTTTCCTTTTCTTCTACTTAATGACAACATCAACAACATTCCCTAACATATAGTAGCAGTTAAAAAAAAATCAGAATCATTAGACACAGTGATGCTTAAGGATGAGGAGGAATCTCACTGTATCTAAGGTTTCAGCCACATGCAATGTCTAAATCTGTTATGGATATTTTTTTTTTGTCCTGTTTTACTTATAAAGTGCTCTCTGCAATATACTGGTCTGTATGAATGTAGACAAAAAAAAAAACTTCAGTATAAAAATATATATATATAGTTCATTATTATTCATCTTACAAATGCATCTACCTTTGTGGACGACTACTTCAGTCGCGTGGCTATTCTTGTGGTCTCCAGATGTGACAGGCTGGCGGCCGTACAGTACATACATATATATATATGGGGGTGGGGGGAGCTGATTAAGGAGAAAGAAAGAGACACTTTTTTCCTTTTTTTCTTTTCTTTTTTTTTTTTTTCTTTAAACTTCAAGCTTGTTTTGAAGACTGCTGCCTGAGAGGTGATACGAATATATGGTGCCATAACAGTTTGGAGACTTCTTAATGAGTCTGATCTAGATAAGAGAACATGAGCCGCCTGAACTGTTACAGGCAGCCTGGAGCTAAGCGGAGCAAAGCCGAGTGTCTGGGGAGCCTCGCACATCAATCTGCTTCAAGGACTGAGTTACAGTAGTCTGCACAGAGTAAAGAGTCGGACATTATGCTGTACTAAAACTAGTCTATCAAAAATGATATACATGTTCACACTACATATATATATAATATATATAACAGGGGCTATTTTTGGTTTGTACAGCTATGAATTATGTGCCTTGTTTTAACAGTACAAATGTATTTCATGAAGTCACAAAATGGTTTTGAACCTTTCCAAACCATTCTTAGTATGCACTGCCGGTGACCAGCCGGGTCCAATGTAAATCTGCAGTGCATACTGGCATTTTGAAAATGTTCTTATTCTGTTCGCTTCTTAACAGGCCTAATATTGGAAGCAGTATATTTTTTCAGAACTTTACCATGCAAGCAGTATAAGGCTAAAGATAAAAAAAATAAATAAATAAAGTCGCAAGTATGAGGCTTTAACAAGAGAAGACAAAAGCTACAAAGCAAATATTTTTAATCATTCTAAGCAATAATGTAAACCTTGCAGAATAAAGCTAAATTAGCCAGAGGCCTATTGCTGGAAAAATATGGAAGAAATCTTTTTTTTTTTTTTTGCCCATGTTGTGTGTTTTTTGCTACCTATTGTATTCAGTGTTATTTGGCTATTCATTGATGCTAGAGCTGATATAATTAAAATATATATATTAAGGTTTATTTATTGAAAGTATTTAGCAGTAAATTCATGTTTCTTGAGTCTCATTTATGGCATGGAATGATGTGGAAATTGTGACCCACAATTATTATTCACAAACTTGTTTCCATCTAAATGAATGACCCCCCCCCACCCAAACTCTTTAACATATTCAACAATTCTTACTTTTTATGACTTAATAATAAAAATATTAGTTTAAATGTTTATCCAATTTGAGGTTGAAAACCAGTTAGTAAAATTAACTTTGTACCTGCGCTCCACCCCTTCCTTCCCTTACCCACAACACTGTGTGCTTTATGAAGAAAGCAATGCAGCTACTGGCCTGAGGATTAAGGAATATAATAAATGCTGCATCTGTAATAGACTGGCATCCTCTCCAGGCATTGTCCTTACCTCACACCCACAGCTACTAGTGTCGTAGAAAAACTTTCCTCCATCTTCAAAGAAGACAATCATGGAGTCCTCATGAGAATGCACAACATTTCTTTATTTTCACAGAGCTATGCACAAATGCCTCATTCCACGAAGTGAGCAATCACCTATCTGCTTTTATACTCTTTTTCTAATTACACCCTAACACATCACATCACATCATTTGACTCTTGATATGCAGAACTTTATCACCTCCTCCAATCAATTCATGCCACCAGTAATTTCTGAATCCGGTCGACTCTCCCATTATTCTGAACACCGCTTTGTTGAGAGAGTTCTTTTATGGATTGTCCAATTGATCCTAGCACCATTTCATGGGGTTGGGGGGGCTATGGGCTTTCCCATCTGTTTACCCCTGCTTTCTGGAGGGGTGTTTGTTACTCATTTACCTCATTCTAATTACATTGGTAGCTTCTCTAAGACGAGGCAAAAACATCTGGCACTTTCAGCTTTAAGTTACATTAGGTAACCCTTGAGTTGCACTCAATCATTTCCCTTATGTTTAATAATTCATTCTATTATAGCTTTACTTGTAATAAATTGTAAAAGATTACTATAAAGTAACTAAAAATTCTATACCAGGCAGACCATTTCAAGCTTTTTTGGGCCCTAAGATGTATACTTATTTTAGGGCTGCTGTCTTCACTCTATACAATAATTTGCCTTTCTGCCGGGATAGACTATTTTTTTATTTTTTTTTTCTTTTAATATTTTTATTTTATTAATTTTCATTGTAATCATTCCATACAAACAGATCAATTTATAACCCAACAAATTTGAAGACTAATCAGACTAATCTGCCGGGATAGACTTTAGACCCCCACACCCACATCCACTGATCCCCTGGATTAAGTAGGTTTGGGAACAGAGCATTAGAAAAATTTTGATGAGAACAGGCCATCGATACATTTCTGGTTGATTCTATAAATTAAATTTGCACAACCAAACCAAATCAAGTGTAACAACAAAGTGCTCTCTGACAGACCCTGGTAAAAAGGGTTTTGAAGCCCTTCCTCACTGATCCTCCCCATTTTGTGTGCTCTAATGATAGACACGATCAGATCAGAACTTGTGAAGCCAGTGAGTGCTCCCTCACTGGCAGCTGCACCGCTTATTACACAGACAAGGAAGTAGCAGTCTCAAGTGTTCAGACTAAGAAAGAAAGTGTCAGAACTTTCTCGGATTCATGACACAATGTGGTAAGTACGATGAGCAATGTTACACTTATGGTCGATGTAAGTGTGCACATGCTGCTTTAACCATTTTAAGAACTGATGGTGTTCCTTGCAGCTGGGCTGCATATTGTTCTCACAGGCACATTGGTAGGCTGGTGGTGCCAAAAGTGGTACATTCTTTTACAAAAACTAAATGTTGAACAAAGTTAAAGGAGGATTTAAAATGTTGTGTTTACAACCAAAGGGCTTGTGCTCTGATAGTTTTCTTTGTTTCTTAGTTTTGTTATACGCAGCAGACACGAGATTTCGGAGGGCGAATAGAAGAAAAAGACTTAAGTCATAAAATTGAAGCGAGGTTCAGAACCAGGAGAACTCCTCTCAGTAACCAAAGCCAAGAATCACGAGGCAAAAGCAAAGTCATTAGGATGGCAAAGAGGTCAAAAAGCTAGAGAAACAATTAAAGAAAAGTTTTGAAAAACTTTCAAGGGTTTTGGAATCTGTAGTGCGAAAATGAAGTATACTCACACATTTACATTTATTTATTTGGCTAATGTCTTTATTCAAAGTGATGTACAACGTTTGAGATACAATTTGTTACATTTCTTTTCATTCTCCAATTGGAGCACTGGTGGGTGAAGTGACTTGCTCAGGGTCACACAGTGTCAGTAGAGGGATTTGAACCTGCAACCTCAGAGTCTGAAGTCCAAAGCCTTAACCACTGTGCCTGCCATAGATGATCTTTCTTCCCCATCTCGTGATGATTGACAAGGCGACGAACTCTGAGGAAACACCCACGATTAGGACGGTCATGGTAAAAGGAATCAACAGTAGCGCAGTTAAAATGGCAGCAATAAAATAGCCCACACCAAAAATGAAAAGCAAACCCAGAAGTATTATTCAATAATAAATGAAACCACTGGAATCCTTAGGGTACAAACATTAAGTTGAAAGTAAACACACATAACCAATAGGCAGAATGCAAAAAAATATTAAAAATAAGATTTATGAGTATATAGAATTCGACAGCAAAGGAGTGATCAGTACCTGTAAGATGGTCTTTTACTTCTTGGTATTTGCTTTATGTAAAGTAAGCACCTGCAAGTAAACTAAGAACTGTCATATTCTGTGTTATGTAAATAACATATTTACATGAATAAACATCCACCATTTAAATTCCTTTTTGCTTTATTCCGTTTCATACACATTGAATTGAAATGGCAAAAAACAAAGAAAAGCAGGCAGACTCCAGCTGCTTTATCAGCCAGTTCATGTCTGCTCTCGCACACGAGTGAGGAGTTTGAGAGACACAACAAATAGACATAACACCAGAAAAGAGACTTATTATCAACCAGGAGAACGAATGCTGCACATCTCAAACTCTAGCTGCCAACATTTAAGCACCAATCACCTACATTAGTACAAAACGTGGAATAAACTTCAGAGACTTTGTGTCCAAACCAGCAAGACAGTCTACAGGCATGGTGCAGTCCACGTAACCTTCCAGGACTTGGCAGAATTCGCCAGCAATTACACATTAAACATTACATTTTCCCATTTCGAGTTGCTGCAATTTTACATCAGTAAGTTCAGATTTCTGTATAAGCATTTATGCGCTGCACAAACATTTGCCAAATTTCTTGGATTTTAACATCCCAATTTTGTAGTAGAAGTCAGTAACTGAATATAAGGAGAAATGAAATTCCAGAGTTTGGGTTTATTGGTACCAAAATAACTAAGGTTATAGTTTGGGACAGAAGGTGAATCTGCTGATAAAAATAGCAAGAGCCCGGCAGGGAGTGTAAGTCTGAACAAGATCTGCAAGAGAGTTTGACTCAAGATCATAAAGGGCTTTAAACGTTAATTTTAAAATTTTAAAGTATCTCATAGGACTCAGGAACCCAATGGGGCTGAATGAGTAGAGGTGTGACATTTTCAGACATGTGACATGCCATTGCAACGAGAACAAGCCAATCCGCCCAACAAGCTCATTCATCCTACTCTTCTAGATTATCCTAAACAACACAAAGTCGAGAGCTGAAGTTTCCTAACGTCCTACACTACTTGGTAATTTATTCTATGTGTCTGTGGTTCTTTGCATGGTGCAAAATCTGCCCTTAAGGTTCCAAATGTGTCCCATTGTTCTGGTTGGATCTATTTCCTGACTCATCTTGAGACGGGGGAAGATTTTTTATGTACATGATCAGGAGATGAGATGAACTCAAGAATCTGAGCCAGGATTGTCACCAAAAATGCTTACCGATACTTCATCAAGTTCAAAACACAAGGAAGAGGCCAACGTCTTCATTAAACAAAGCAAGTTTGAATACCATGACAATTTACAGTTTTAAACAGAATCGCACACCAGCATGGGCTTTACCCAAATCTTAGATACTGAAGGGATGCGTGTGCAGACCTTTACAAGTATATCAACATGGCGTGTAGTCCCAGGAAAAATTGCCATGTAAGCTAAAAAAAGAAAATGGCAGCTCCCAAAATAACAATAGTGGTGCGAAATAAGGATAAAAATGTATAACTTTGACAGGATATCTGTAAAGAAAAATCTGATATCATATTTACTGTAGAATCCTCCAGTTTCAAAACTCCTAAGTGGGTACATACTTATTAAATCAATTTACAATAAAACTACAATAAATTAATGAAAACCTCTGATCACAACAGCATGCTGAAACCGAAAATGTTCAGCTCTCTTCCCTCCATGCCCCCCTTAGGCTCATACCGTGACTTGCCCATTTCCCAAATGCCACTCCACCGGGCTCCGTGCTTGATGCACCTGCAAAATTCCTGATCCTACACCTGGATCCAAGCTGCCCCCACAGCAGTCATCACAGCTCCCAGGATGCTTTGCACATCTACTGAAAGCCACTGCGCTCAAGCTTGCGCTCTGGTGGGCCCTCCTCCTCTCACCACGTCCACTGCTCAGCAGATGAGAGCCCAATCACCACATGGAATCTTACAGCCGTCAGTCCGGCTCTCCTAAAATTCATCAGCATGGACAAATTTTGCCTTTTTCTTTATTCTCCTTTCTCTACGACTAGCAATCACTGTGTAAACAAATCAAAACCACAAAACCACTCCCACCTAACGCTAACCCACTTGCCTTCACGTTCAATTTTTTCTTTAATAATTACTTATGGCATCATGTCTGTAAAACGCTGTTTCTAAAGCCCATCTTTTCATCCAACCATTTTCAGAAATCAGCTTGACCCACTGCAGTGTTTAGGAAAGTGAGAATTAATCCCACCAGGAATGAAAAAAAAAAGACGAGGGCTGACGTCACTTCATGTCAGGGCCTTCTCACTCACTGAAGGATGCCAATTTATCAAAGTTGCGTGCATTTGTGATGAGATATGAAACTGGAGGACTCACCCAGACACCGGGAGGTCATGTAAACTACACACGGCAAGGCTAGAAAACAAATGGGAATCCCTGAAGTTCAGAGGCTAAACCCTGGGCTACTCATTCATAACGCCTTTCTAAAGCTGCCAAATGCTGTGCACGTTATGACAAATTGGTCCCAACATTTTTCTGGTCATGAAGAGTGAAGTTTGAGGTAAGAGAGTTATTCTTGCTAAGTGAGGCACTGGAGAGTGGGGACATGATGCATGCTGTACACGTGACGATAATCCACCTTAAACAAATAGTAAGAGTCTGTGTGTCTGTCTGGTTGTTATGTCTCTGTCATTTCTACAGATGGTGCATCACAAACATTTGAACTAATAAAATGCATTTCATTTGTATTTCCAACAGAACACACAACCCAAACAACACTTTATGAATCCCCTACCAAATGGCAAATAACATAGACATAGGCATTGTATTTGTCATTCCAACAAATGGTGCATCCCAAACATCAGGGGCCTCATGTATAAACGGTGCGTACGCACAGAAATGTTGCGTACGAACCTTTCCACGCTCAAATCGCGATGTATAAAACCTAAACTTGGCGTAAAGCCACGCACATTTCCACGGTAACTCATTCCTTGGCGTACGCAATTTATCCGCCCGGTTTTGCAGACTGGCGGCACCCAGCGTCAAAGCAGTGCTACTGTTCCTGTGTGATCACCCTTTCATTCTTAAATCCACATTCCTGGCGCGGCTTTATAAATACACTGAAATTAACTGCATATTGTGTATTAGTGTAATGCATCTGATTGTAATTAAACTGCAGCAATATAATGGTCCAGGGAATAGCCATAGTATTCCAAATACCATAACTGCTTTAGCGTTGTTATTCTCACTGCATGTTCTTTCAGCTGATCCCGTTAAGGGTTGCCACAGCAGATCATCTTTTTCCACATTACTCTCACTGCACCACTCAGAGTATTTATATTACTGTATCTGAGTGGGAAATCACAGCAGCAGCTGATTGGAAAGAGAATTATCGGTACACAGCATGAAGCAGATGCTGCCTGAGCCACAGCAAACGCTTTAGTCCCTGTACGGACTTCGCGGTTTAGAAACAGTTTCATCCCAAGAACTCTAAACACACTAAATCAGTCCATCAAGTGCTCCTTGTAGAAATATTTGGACTTATAAGTACAATTACCCCACTGTAAACTTGCACTACAGTTATAATATTGCACAACCTGCGCCACTTTATAAAGCGCGTATTTACATGTGATGACGGTATTCATTTCTAAGACGAAATGCAGCAAAACATGTTGATTATATTATACAGATAAAACTTTAACTTCATTTAAATAATCTGTATTGTTAATAATTAAACATGTGAGGACACGATGCCGCAGCGCTAGCTAGTTCAGTAATTGTTCCTGCCTTGCGCTGTATTCTTGCTCGTGCTGACGCGACACTGGAAAGATAGACGGATATAATAATTAAACACGTACTACTAAGATATTTCAGTGTTCCTTAAAAGTTTTGAAGAATCGAAGTTCTAAGCTTACAGATGGCTTCACGTCTATTACATAGCTTATTGTGTGGCGATTGAGTTTTTGGAGAAAGAAAAGTAAGGACAGGAATTGGAGGTTAGTACGTTTGAAAGAGACAGTACTGCTGTGATAAATTATTTAACTGAAGGTTGCGCATGGCGCAGCAAGCCTCTTGCGTGAGACATGAACAAGCACTGCGCCACCGTGTTCCCATGTTTAATAACATGCTTTCATTCCTATCATCATGAAAAAGATATCACGTATACATCTCAGTATTTTAATTATTCAGAGAGCTGTAATATCAAGAATGTAATGGATTATGTGTCCTGTCGGAGAAAGAGAAAGCCCGTTTAAAAAGCAGGTAATGATTCATACACATAGAGCACATAGAAGATCAAATACAGAACAAAGCATTTAACATGCCACTTTAGTTACAATGGGATTTGAGAAACTAGTAAATTAAACGATTTTAAGATGAAGTTTATAATGTTCTACTTTAATGGCAAAATAAACCACGTGATTAAAGTGGAAATTTCGAGATTAAAGTTGACATTTCGTGCTTTTTTCCCCACTGTGTGCCTTTTTTTTGTCTGTGCCCTAATAAGCTTTCATATGACACTCAGACGGTGGGCTACGAGTTGCCTTTTCACGCTGACTTTGATATGTGACAACATCTTTTTATTTCGGGCACTGTGCGACTTTGTGAAGTTGAGCCTTCGAGTTTCTCCGACACTCTGTCACTCGATCAGCTTCATTTTGTTGATTATACCACTGTTTAAACCAACAAATAGTACGTTTTTCCTTTGCCTCCACTTGGTATTCGCTGAAATTCTTATATTTTCCCCTGTGCTTTTCCCATTGTCTTTTCACAGAAGGCTATTTATATTGATTTGCATATTCAAAGAGGCGTAATTCTGGGAGGAGTTGGGGCGGGACAGAAGGCGCGTGCACGTGCGTTTCTTTTCACGCAAATCGGGATTTATGTAGTGGAAGAGCGTGAAAGTATGCGTGCGCACAGATTCCTGCATCTGGATTTTTCTGTGCGTACGCACAATCCCGCTTTTGTGCTTACGCCATGTTATAGTGTGAGTTCTACGCACGGCGTTATACATGAGGCCCCAGATGCTTTTGATATGCCATTCTGTTGGAATCACAAATGCAATGCATTTTATTACTGCATGCATTACAAGATATATTTTAATAGATAATGCACTGCAAACATCAACGTCGAGGTCTAGTTTGATTACTTAGATTTCACAAATAGTAATGCTAAAAACCTATAATAAAAGATGCACGTGTTCCATAATAAAGTGAAAATGGAAGGTCAAATTCATCAAAATTAAACCACACACTTGTAAAAGGTGCTTTTTTAAAATGAAAATCAAAGGCCCAGAGAGAAAATCAAAGCAAATCCCACCCCCCTCCCCCCAAGAGTGAAATGGCGATTAGTGTTATTCAAGTGTCCCACAAAGCCTTATCTAGTAGGCTTAAAGTCCAGGAAGGATAAAGTTATTCTATTTCTTCTACAGGTGCTGGTCATAAAATTAGAATATCATGACAAAGTTGATTTATTTCAGTAATTCCTTCAAAAAGATTCATTCATTACACACAGACTGATGTATTTCAAATGTTTATTTCTTTTAATGTTGATGATTATAACTGACAACTAATGAAAGTCCCAAATTCAGTATCTCGGAAAATTAGAATATCAATTAAGACCAATGCAAAAAAAGGATTTTTAGAAATGTTGGCCAACTAAAAGGTATGAACATGAAAAGTATGAGCATGTACAGCACTCAATATTTAGTTGGGGCTCCTTTGGCCTGGATTACTGGCAATGTGACGTGGCATGGAGTCGATCAGTCTGTGGCACTGCTCAGGTGTTATGAGAGCCCATGTTGCTCTCATAGTGGCCTTCAGCTCTTCTGAATTGTTGGGTCTGGCGTATTGCATCTTCCTCTTCACAATACCCCATAGATTTTCTATGGGGTTAAGGTCAGGCGAGTTTGCTCACCAATCAAGAACAGGGATACCATGGTCCTTAAACCAGGTACTGGTAGCTTTGGCACTGTGTGCAGGTACCAGGTCCTGTTGGAAAATGAAATCTGCATCTCCATAAAGTTCGTTAGCAGCAGGAAGCATGAAGTGCTCTAAAACTTCCTGGTAGACGGCTGCGTTGACCTTGGATTTAAGAAAACACAATGGACCAACACCAGCAGATGACATGGCACCCCAAACCATCACTGACTGTGGAAACTTTACACTGGACCTCACGCAACGTGGATTCTGTGCCTCTCCTCTCTTCCTCTAGACTCTGGGACCTTGATTTCAAAAGGAAATGCAAAATTTACTTTCATCGGAAAGCAGCAGTCCAGTCCTTTTTGTCTTTAGCCCAGGCGAGACGCTTCTGACGCTGTCTCTTGTTCAAGAGTAGCTTGACACAAGGAATGCGACAGCTGAAACCCATGTCTTGCATACGTCTGTGCGTGGTGGTTCTTGAAGCACTGACTCCAGCTGCAGTCCACTCTTTGTGAATCTCCCCCACATTTTTTAATGGGTTTTGTTTCCCAATCCTCTCCAGGGTGCAGTTATCCCTATTGCTTGTACACTTTTTTCTACCACATCTTGTCCTTCCCTTCGCCTCTCTATTAATGTGCTTGGACACAGAGCTCTGTGAACAGCCAGCCTCTTTAGCAATGACCTTTTGTGTCTTGCCCTCCTTGTGCAAGGTGTCAATGGTCGTCTTTTGGACAACTGTCAAGTCAGCAGTCTTCCCCATGATTGTGTAGCCTACAGAACTAGACTGAGAGACCATTTAAAGGCTTTTGCAGGTGTTTTGAGTTAGTTAGCTGATTAGAGTGTGGCACCAGGTGTCTTCAATATTGAACCTTTTCACAATATCCTAATTTTCCGAGATACTGAATTTGGGACTTTCATTAGTTGTCAGTTATAATCATCAACATTAAAAGAAATAAACATTTGAAATACATCAGTCTGTGTGTAATGAATGAATCTAATATACAAGTTTCACTTTTTGAATGGAATTACTGAAATAAATCAACTTTGTCATGATATTCTAATTTTATGACCAGCACCTGTATTTTGTGTAACACCAATCAAACATTAGCAATTCTCCTCTGACATGATGGCTTTTTGAATAACCTGCTAGTGTTTCCATTACACCGGCATTCCTTTTCCTCTAAATAAAGGATACACCTAAGTGGCATCCTTCACTATCCTTAAATGACACTCTCTAATGTTGTGCCTATGTGGCACTAACCTTGACATCTGGAATCAAAAAACTCGTCACCATGTTGTCACTCTTTGGAATCCCAAATATACTTAAACCTCGCTCTGATGGTGGGAAGAGCATTTGAAGGCGGTCTGCATCACCGCCATTGCACCTCGGCCAAGTTGGCGTACACATTCTTACAAGTGGCACTAAGGCTGAAGTAGACAGTGTGGCTCAAGTGCCCATGACACTAAACTGTACATCGTTTGACACACTGGCTGTCCAATAGCAAGTCATTTAAATCGCCAGCTCTGGGTGGACTGGCACAGAACACACTGTGATTTTTTTCAAAGCTACAGTCAAATAAAGCCACCCATTTAGAGAGCCTGCTTAGCCCAACTTGTGTGTGCAAATGGAGGTCTCTCAGTGCCATTCCAGCTAGGGGTTTGTAACTATAAAGACAAAGGTATTCAAATCCAACGACTGAGCATTTTCATCTAAATTAATTAACAGTCTCCTATAACAGAATTATTGGATAGACCCAAACACAGAAATCAACAAATATGAGCCATTTTCTTATGATGGGCTGAGCTGTTGATCAGGGCTCCTCAGTCCCAGTCGGACACATTTCTTTAAACATTCTCTGAACAGATTGATACAATATTAAAAACGAAGCCTACATCTAGCCATACCAAACAAGGAGAATCAATTATAATTTTACATTTACACTATTAATTAGGCAGGTATTGTGGTGTAGTCGTTAAGGTCTTGGACTCCAAACCCTGAGGCTGTGTGACCCTGAGCAAGTCACTTCATCTGCCTGGGCTCCAATTCAAAACAACAAAAGAAATGTAACCACATGTAAGTCGGCTTGGATAAGAGCATCAGCCAAATACATTTCAAAAGAAAAATGTTTTTGAGTGGAAACCATTAGCAAAAAAGTAACAAGAGCAGGACAAATTCCAAAGGCTCTTCCCAGAGCTGAAATTCTGTCGTGATGTCTTCTGAACTTGTCAGGTTTAAGAATGTGAAATATAAAATAAAATAACAATGTCTACTGGTCAGTACAAGTGATCTTAACTCATCATAAGAGCGTTTAATGTTGGATTCAACATTCAAAAACTCACTTGTGACTGGACTGGCGCTCTGTCCGGGGACTTGTACTCTATGCATGCTGGGATAGGCTTCAGCCCCCCACAACCACTTCTAACTGGGTGTAGAAAATGAGAAGCTATGATCCAATAGAAGAAACGAGTGACATACTGTGCTCTAATCAATTATATACCATCTGACCATCCAACCAAACCTTTCCAAAGCTGACCTGCCCAAGTTCAGAGTCAAGTAGGAAGCAAAGTCTGGACGGGACTCTAGTTGGGGGCTCTGCTTTAGGGCCCATCCACACTTGAGCATCACACATTTCCACTGTTTGGTATTTTTCAAGCTTTTTAATGTCGTTTTGCAATCGTTTTTCAAACATATTTTAAGAAACGTTTTCCATGAGAAATATGAAACATTTCCTTTCACTATTTTGTGGGTTGTGAGATGTTCTAGTGTTTTTTAAGACTGTTGTGTCTCCGGGATGTCTTCTATGACTTTAGCACTTTTAATCCCAGTAATCACAGTAGTGAGAGGAGGTGGAGGTGTTGTCAGAACCTTGATGGCAGATGTTGGGTTCATCTTGTTCTGTGATATTCCAGGATTTCACACTGGTGTGAATAAGCATGCAAGTTCAGTGATATCTTAATATATGTTAATATGACATCAAATGTGATGAAGACCATGGAGAGGCTGCTGCTTCACCACCTGAGGCCACAGGTTCAACACACCCTCGACCCTCTGCAGTTTGCATATCAGGAGAAGGTGGGAGCGGAAGATGCCATCATCTATATGCTACACCGATCCCTCTCTCACTTGGACAGAGGCAGTGGTGCTGTAAGAATTATGTTTCTAGACTTCTCTAGTGCCTTCAACACAATCCAACCTCTGCTCCTTAGGGACAAGCTGACAGAGATGGGAGTAGATTCATACCTGGTGACACGGATTGTGGACTATCTTAAAGACAGACCTCAGTATGTGCATCTTGGAAACTGCACGTCTGACATTATGGTCAGCAACACAGGAGCGCCACAAGGGACTGTACTTTCTCCGATCCTGTTCAGCCTATATACATCGGACTTCCAACTCGGAGTCCTGCCACATGAAAAAGTTCGCTGATGACACTGCTATCGTGGGCTGCATCAGGAGTGGGCAGGAGGAGGAGTATAGGGACCTAATCAAGGACTTTGTTAAATGGTGCGACTCAAACCACCTACACTTGAACACCAGCAAAACCAAGGAGCTGGTGGTGGATTTTAGGAGGCCCAGACCCCTCATGGATCATCAGAGGTGACTGTGTGCAGATGGTGCAGACCTATAAATACCTGGGAGTGCAGCTGGATGATAAATTAGACTCGACTGCCAATACTGATGCTCTGTGCAAGAAAGGACAGAGCCGACTATACTTCCTTAGAAGGCTGGCGTCCTTCAACATCTGCAATAAGATGCTGCAGATATTCTATCAGACGGTTGTGGCGAGCGCCCTCTTCTACGTGGTGGTATGCTGGGGAGGCAGCATTAAGAAGAAAGACTCCTCACGCCTGGACAAACTGGTGAGGAAGGCAGGCTCTATTGTTGGCATGGAGCTAGACAGTTTGACATCTGTGGCAGAGCGAAGGGCGCTGAGCAGACTCCTATCAATTATGGAAAATCCACTGCATCCACTAAATAGTGTCATCTCCAGACAGAAGAGCAGCTTCAGCGACAGACTGCTGTCACCGTCCTGCTCCACTGACAGACTGAGGAGATCGTTCCTCCCCCAAACTATGTGACTCTTCAATTCCACCCGGGGGGGGGGTAAACGTTAACATTATATTAAGTTATTGTCTGTTTTTACCTGCATTTTTATTACTCTTTAATTTAATATTGTTTTTTGTATACGTAAGGTGCTGCTGGAGTATGTGAATTTCCCCTTGGGATTAATAAAGTATCTATCTATGTGATTGTGTCGTTATGATACACACAGAAGCGTATGCCCCTCACATTTACACACACACACACAAAAGCATTTCTTTATTCTGTAAAAAATAAATAAATAAAATAAAAATGGTAACACTTTAGTTCAAGTGCTGCATCTGTTCCTCATTAAACTTAATTAATTCCTCCTTAACCTTAACAAAGGAATCTTTTGGTCTTTATTGCTCTTTTTGATCTCTAGTAGATCGGTTATTCATCTCTGTGCTGTGTGGCGTACTGACATGACAGTAAAATGACTTGTTAATATAAAAGATTCACAGGTCTTATGCTAAATATGGAATAGTAAGAGAAATGTGTCTTAGTTAAGCCCCCTCAGACCACTCCAAAGTGAAGTTTTGTTTAGTAAGTTGCATTGTAGAGACGAGTCAACACTTTGCAGGTGTTATGAAGACCCAAAGAAGTGTTTGTTAAGGTCTTGTTACATAATAATAAATGATTAATAGATAGCCCAATATGTTTGAACGAAAACTGATATTTTATCTACAATATTTATCTTTTCATATTCATCATGTGTGGAAGAGATATTTATATTAACTATATTAACTCTGCCTGATAGGGAGAGAAGATGTGTTGACCATCGACTGCCAAAACTGTATTTAAAAAGATCTTCAGGCTTCTTTGTTGGTACATTGGATTCAAAAAGTATTCAGACCCCTTCACTTTCTGCACATGTTGTTGTGTTGAATATTTAAATGCAGGCAGAGTTGTGTAGTGATTAAGGCTCTCAACTCCAAACCCTGAGGATGTGTGGTTCACAACCCACTACTAACACTGTCTGACCCTGACCTGCTTGTGCTCCAATTGGAGAAACCAAAAAGAAATGCAACCAATTGCATTGTAAATGTTGTAAGTAACCTTGGATAAAGGTGTCAGCCTAATACTGTATGTTAATGTAACTGTAAATGGATAAATGTGTTTGTCATTATGGGTTATGGAGTGGAGATTGATGGGCAAAGTCAAAACCTGTTTGCAGAAGGTTTTGCAAATGTATTAAAAATCAAAAACTGAAATCTCTCGTTCATCTAAGACAGTGAATTCAGTACTTTGTAGAAGCATCTTCGGCAGCAATTACAGCTTCAGGTCTTCTGGGGCGAGTCTCAATAACTTTTGTATATCTGGATTTGAACAGTTTATGCCATTCTTCCTGGCAGACCCTCTCAAGCTCTGGAAGGAAGCGTCTGTAAACTGCCATCTTCAGGTCTCTCTCCACAGATGAACTGCAGGATTTAAGTCTTTGCTTCAGCTGGGCCATTTAAGGACAGTCAGAGTCTTGTCCCGAAGACACTCCAGCATTGCCTTGGCTGTATGCTGTGGCTCATTATTGTGCTGGAAGGTAACACCATCACAGCTATCAGAAGTCACTTATTACTCTGGAGCAGTGTTTTTAGCAAGGACTTTTCTGCATTTGGTGGCATTTATTCTTGCGTCAGTTCTGACCAGTCTCCCTGTCTGTGCCACTGAGAAGCACCCCCATAGCATGATGTTGCCACCACCCTAGAGATGGTATTAGGCAGGTGAAGAGCAGTGCTTGGTCTTTGCCAGACATCATGCTTCAAGTCCTGCCCAAAGAGTTCAATTTTTGTCTCATCTTTTCTCTCATGTTCTCAGAGTCCTTTGAAAGTGTTCAAGAGTCGCTTCTGGCCAGTCTACCATAAACGCCTGATTGATGGAGTGCTGCTGTCCTTTCAACAGGTTCCACCATCTCAGTAGAGAACTTCTGGAGCTCTGTTAAAGTGACCACTGGGTTCTTGGTCACCTACCTTGTAGTAGTGCTACAAATTCATGGACTCCACTTCCCAGCTGTCCTGAGGGTATTGTCCTGATTGGACACTTGCAACGGGCACAGGGGCTGCTGGGGACAAGAAGGGCCTGCAGGAACTTTTAAAGGGAGCCAGCTAAGCAGCAAAAGATCCTGTTGTTTGTCTCGTCTGCAATATGAGCCTGTGGAATGTCATTTTTGTCCTGGATCATCGAACTTGTGAGAATGTATGGACTGTCTTGTGCCTGCTTGTCATGTGAGCAGTGTTGGATTGGTCCTCGTACTTCAGCGGGGGGAGCACTCCCCAGATCTCTTCACCCCTCACTGCATCAAGACTTCTGGTAACACTGTTTATCATTTAACTTAAAGAAGGCTGTTCCCTGGATCGTCACCTTTTCCTCCATTCCACTTCATCCACTACTGTTGCATTTGGACTGTTTATGGACTAGGTCATTAGTGTTTAATGTTAGATGTTTATTGTTGTGTTAGTATTTCATATCATCATGGAGAAAAAGAGGGGTTAGCTGTTTATTTATTGTTCGTGTTGTAGCGGTTGCCACATGTGCTTTATTCCGTGGGCAGTTTGCTGTCTCTTTGGGTGCATTGCAGGGAAGAAGAATACTGTAAATACACCTTTAAGGGGGAGGTCATAACTCGGTCAGGGCGGTTG